>NC_090447.1:1430259481-1430886668 GCF_031143425.1 Pleurodeles waltl
TCTTTTTTCTTTCTTTTGAAGAAGCTTGGAAGAAATTATCAAAGCTAGAGACCTGTCAATGCATGAGGCTCCCCTGACCAGTGCTTAATTTGTAAAAGAATGAGTGCCCATACCTAAAGCCCTGCTCTAGTGGGGTTATTTAAAACCGGCGTGCCGAATCCCAAGGCTGCGTAGTCTTGAGTTTTCCTCAGGCCTCTTTAATCCACTGCCAGACGCTGCTGCCCCTTTATGTCACTTTTGCCAGTCCCTGTACTTTCCATTTGTGCTGGTTTTTTCTGTCTTTTTTCTTCCTTTCAGGTTTTTGTGTTTTTCTCTCTCTTGCCGGCAGCCAACATGACAAAAAATGAGTGCCAGTCTCAAAAATGAGTGCCGGTGGGCTCCACCAGTGGCTCAAATTAAGCACTCCTCTTGCCCCTGGTAAACTCTGGAATTATTTATTATGCTTTCCACTGCTCTTCTTCCATTTTATAAACACAGCTGCTAGGATGAGCAAGACAGTAAGACACCTGCACTGTAGTGTTTGGTTCATGCTGCTGTTTGGTTTCTTTAGTCACAATAAAACCATGACATGCAAGACTTTTGCTTTTGTTTAGGGATGGTGGGTTCAGCGAAACCTTTGCACTTCTTGGTAATTCCTGTTCTTTCACATTCTTGAGTGATAAATTTGCCTAACTACTTTTTTTCTCCTGCGATTCTTTTTCCATCACACCATGTGACACCCTGCATCTTAAACCATCCTTTTGTTGTTTCAGTTCCCTTTTCTAAATTTAAAATGCACAAAAGATCCTTTTTAGGTCGTAGTCAACCAGACAGCACAGTTATCTAGTTTGCTAATGACTTCTTGCAGGCATTCTGACAGCTTTCCTGGGAATGCATTCCACCATTATGGACCATTAGCTTTGTGGTTTTTGTTTTTTTACTCACCTTTGCCTGCTTCCTATTTTCTGGTGTTATTTGTTTTAGGGTGTCCAGCTTGAGCCTTTGGCTTAATACCTGTTTACTGTAAACTTCCACGGCTTGCTTTCTCTAAAAAGAGCTTTAAATTTTGGTCATCTTGCCACATTTGCCATGCATTCAAAGACAGCGGTCAAATGTGCGGCTTTGACTTCCGAGGAACCTTGGTGTTTACTTTTGCGTCTCTCACTTCAAACTGAGAGGATTTATATACCAATCCTACTGTATACCCATGTGAGAGGAGAGGATGTAGGATGTTATTTTCTCTAGCATGCAACAAAATGTTAATGTCTGTAAATGAACTGTGCAAATAGTTCAGATTATGTTTTTGTAATTCTATAGTGTGGTGGAAACAAATATTTTAATAAGATCAGAGTAAATCAATAGACTTGGTGATGCCTTGTTCACAAATTATTTGTGCACTGTATAGTTTTATCAGTAAAACTGTATGTCTGTGCAAATGTAATGATCATTTTAATTGAAAATGTGTTGTCTGTAAGGCAGTGCACTACCACACCATGCACACACCACCATACACCACTCCAGTCTGTGTCACTATGCTCCCCTCCATGCCATTCCACTCTACACCACTCCATGACACTCCATGGCACTCCACTCTACGCCACTCAACTCTACTCCACTTTACAACACTCTACGACACTCCAGTCTACAACACTCCATGACACTCCACTCTATGACACTATACTCTGTTTTACGCCCCACCACTCCACGCTATACCACTCCACTCTGACACTTTACTCCAATCTACACCTCTCCACTCTGTCACTCCTCTCTAAGACAATCTACTCCACTCTACATAACTCCTTTTTCTATGACACATTACTCCACTCTGTCACTCCTCTCTCATTGTAATCCACGCCACTCTACTCCACTCACTCTGCTCCACTTCACACCTCTCTGCTCTATTATACTCCGCTCAATGACACTCCACTCTACGACCAGCTATGACACTCTACGCTACTTCACTCTAGGCCACTCTGCAACACTCCACTCTACAACAATCCATGACACTCTATGACACTCTATGCCACACTACTCCACTTCACTCTATGACTCTCTGTGCCACTTCACTCTAGGCCATTCTACTTCACTCAATACCACTTTGTGCATCTCCACAACATTCTGTGCCACTCACACCCCTCTAGGAGACTCTACTCCACTCCATGACCCTCTATATCACTCTTTGCAACTCTACACTCTACGCCACTCCATGACACTCCACTCAACTCTAATCCATTCTACAACACTTTACTTCACTCTATGCTATGCCACTCTATGCCCCAGTACACTACCTCACTCCACTCAATGACTATCTACTCCATTTATGCTGCTACACTCCATTCTGTGGCACTCTACGCCAAACCACCTCCACTCTATGCCCCACCATTCTGTGCCCATTCAGTCTGTGCCCCTCCACTCTACACCACTCCACATTAATCCACGCCACTCCACGCGACTCTCCTCTGTGCCACTCTCCACTATGTCATAAACCTTTAGCCATGCTGAACAGCAGCCATGCTTTTGTACAACATGGCTAAAATATATTGCCAAAGCCAATATCTCTTGTACAGGCTAGACCTAGTGGCTTTAGCAATGCTTTTTAGGTCTGGCATTAGCCAAGATATTTTGATTTTACTTACAGGAGCTTCCAGCCAACCCTCTTTACCAACTATCCTCTCATTATGTCATTCACATTTTCCATTTTCTTCCACCCTAAACATCATACAGCATGGGGGAGATCTGTTTAACCACTGGCTAAGTTCACTGTGGGTGATGGCAGTCTGCTGTTTCACAAGAGCGCATCCATGCACAAATTAATACCCTTAAGTGCCAGTGAATACTATGGATGTTTTGTAGACTAAAAATTAATGTGTGCTGTTAGCCAACTTTCTTTGAGATTGCTACAGGCCCAGCAGCTTTCCCAAATAATAATGTTTTGGAAAAGCCATTACAAAACAAAGCAAGTGTTGACAAAAGTCAAAAGACTGGTTGTCAACACCAGGCCTATTGGGTTAGCCAATGCTTGTTTATAACTGATCCTTAGAGTTTATTTTACTTGAGTTACATTGGCAACACATAATATTTTAATTGATGCCCTCAAAAGCAGTATGGGACCATACTTGATTTTTCTCTGAGAAGGGTCCACATGATGATACTCTTGACAGCACCCTATGTGGTGCCTTGTGCAGGAATTTGCTTCTAAGCATATGCATGAGTAAACCTTTCATTCAGAGTGAAAGCAATAGACCACTGAGTTCAGTTATACAGCACACTCAAATGTTTCCAAAGTTTACTTCAATCAAACACATGCCTTGGTCAGGAAGAATCTGTGATAATGTGCCGGTAAATGAGATGAACATGGCACATACAGACATTGGGGGTCATTCTGACCCTGGCGGTCTTGGACCGCCAGGGCCACGAATGACGGACGCACTGCCAACAGGCTGGCGGTGCTTCAATCCCCATTCCGACCGCGGCGGTAAAGCCGCGGTTGGATTGCCGGGGCCGGCGGTCATCCGCCGTTTTTGCCCCGGCTGGGAGAATCCGCCAGGGCAGCGCTGCAAGCAGCGCTGCAAGCAGCGCTGCCCTGGGGATTCTGACCCCCGTACCGCCAGCCTGTTTCGGGCGGTTTTCACCGCCAGGAAGAGGCTGGCGGTAACGGGTATCCTGGGGCCCCTGGGGGCCCCTGCACTGCCCATGCCACTGGCATGGGCAGTGCAGGTGCCCCCTAACAGGGCCACGGCCTGCTTTTCACTGTCTGCATGGCAGACAGTGAAAAGCGCGACGGGTGCAACTGCACCCGTCGCACCGCCGCAACACCGCTGGCTCCATTCGGAGCCGGCTCCTGTGTTGCGGCCTCATTCCCGCTGGGCCGGCGGGCGCTAACTTGGTTAGCGCCCGCCGGCCCAGCGGGAATGTCAGAATGGGGGCTGCGGAATTTTGGCCGCGTGGCGGCCAAATGGCGGTTTCCGCCTGCCGCCCGCCAGAGTTGGAATCACCCCCATAATCTGCAATATCAAAATCTTGTGTTTCCATCCTAACAGAATATGTAATCCACATACCTTCCCTAGTAATACAAGCAAGCTAATAATGATGGACTGGAGGGCAACCGGGAGTAAACAACAACAGCAATGAGATTTTGGCTGGCACATTTAATTTATCACATGATTTGCCTAAATGCATTTCTCTTGATAGCAGAGGCGTGCCCAAGGTGGGTCCTGAGCTTGCAGCTGCTAATGGCTCACTCCACCAAGCAGGGCCAACGAGGCTGGAAAACACTAGTGGTGTCCCCACAGAGGGCAACTGGGCCAGTGATATATGGCTAAAGCTGGTTTCTATTTGGGTAGAGCTAAGCCTGTTTTATACATAGTTGGTCCGTTTCTATAACAGCATAAAAAGGCATAAAATGATTGTACAAAATTATTCTCAAAGGGATTGTCAGTGGCTAAGAAATAATGGCTGTAAGAAATTGGAGTATTAGTTGAGAGGGGTGAGAACACACTTCAAATAATAATCACAATCCTTGTCAGGATAAACCAATAAAGTCACTAATTAAACTTATACTTAACCCTCTGGTAGCTTGGCACAAAGCAGGCTGGCTTAACTTAGAGGTAATGTGTAAGATATGTATGTTGTACTCAAACAGTAAGAAAGGGAAAACACAACAAAGAAATATTCCACTTCGTTTTAGAAAGTAGAGAATATTTTAATAAATGAAATGACTCCAAAATGATAGAAATCCAATATGTACAACCAGTGATATGAAATTTCAAAGTTTAAAATAAAAAAAAGAACCAAAAGCGCAAAGGGACAATAGAGGTTATCTGGTCACGATACGCCACATAAAAGTCAAAAGTTAATGCCAACCATGATGGATCATCAGTCAGATACAGAGACCTGCTTCGTCCAAATGGAAAGTTCACCTCTGAACTCAGAAACTTTTATGGAGAAAAATAGGTTGTCAATGAGCTGCTGGCAGGGCAAGTGGGTTCTGGAGATAGGCTTGACTATGGCGGACTGTTGAAGTGCGGGGTCCCCATGTGGTTGCTGATGAAGGCAGGAAAGCTCTGAGCAGGCAAAGTGCGAAGTCTGTGCCCCAGAAGTCCTCAGTCCTCAATGTTGATCGGGACCTACTTGCTTTGGTCCTGATGAAGCCATGTACATTTGGACTTAGAAACCTTTCTGGTAGCCAAATGTCCTTTAGTGGTGAAAGGAAGCTGAGGCCAATTGGTTATTCAACGTTGATGACAGTGGCTTTGACGGTGATCTTGGTCTCCATCGGTTCTCCAGGCAGAAAGTTAGCAAAAAGTTTCTAACTCCCATTTCATGCAGTTTGGGGATAGTAGAAGTACATTTTAACACCAGCCAATGGTCCAGGACCTGGATGACACCACTCGGGGGCTAGGGCTCACTCAAAGAGAGGCCCACAGCAGGGTCTATGACATGTCCAGTTGTAACTGGTCAGCTGGGCAGTTGTAGGGAGAGAGACCTCTGGAATCTTGTTTTGTCAAAGTAGCTCACATAGAAGAGCAGTCAACTGACCTTTGGAGTCACTTCTGGGGTCTTGGATTCAAGGAAAGCAGGTCCATCCTTCCTTTGGGTACTTCAAATCCTTCACAGGTCCAAAAGTGTTATGAGGAGAGGTCTGTGGGTTCCACTTTCATGCCCACTATCAGCCCATGAGTGGAGGGCAGGCCTTTGCCCACCCCTTAGACCAGTTCTAGTCAGTTCCTCCTCTCCCTCTGGGTTTTAAAGCCAGCCTGACTAAACAGACGAAAGGGAGACAAGCCCAGGCATGAGCATCATCTGCCAGTGATAAGGTAGGCATCCTATGAAGCTCAGGAAGGGGCTGGGCACAGCTCACCATCCACCATGTCAAGGGAGGAGAAGGCCACCCCACATCTAGAAACCTTTTTTCCTGGGAGCAATACAAATCTCACCACAGGGTAGCAAACAAGGGTCAGCTGACAACTGGACACTGGCACGAAAGTCTTTTTGTTTTAGGAAGGAAAATGGCAACATTCTAAGAGTGTAATTTCCGAAATAGCAATATACAATTTGACTTGGCCAGTAAGTTGGATTTTAAATTACTATTAAAATGAGTCCTTAAACTATTTTTCTAGCTACCCCCAAACTGAATTTAGCACTTCTTCAATGTAAAAGTGTAAGTCTCTGTTAACCTATGGGAGAGCCTACATTGCAACATTGAAAAATGACTATGGAGGATTTTCACTGCCAAGGCATGTAAAAGATTAAACACACATGTCCTCATTTTTATACTCCTTGCACCATGCACCCTGTTCTTTGGGAATTTAGGGTTTGACTTAGGTGCGAGCTATAAGCATTAAAAATGAAGGTTTTATACTGGCAAAAGGTTTAATTTGCCAAGTTAAAATGTCACTTTAAAACTGGACACCCAGGCTGTAGTGGAAGGCCAGCAGTCATGGTCTGCAATGCTGCTTCAGTGGGTGGCACAGTGAGTGCTGTGTCCCACCAGCAGCATTTAATTAACAGGCCCTGGGTACATGTAGTAACATATTTTAGGGTCATAGATGTAAATTAATTGTGCCAATAGGGGGTATTGCAATTCTAACATACTTACAGAGACGACAAGGAGGTTACCATTTGTTAGCAGGAGTCCTAAAGTGTGCAGAGTCCTATGGCCTGCAAACAGCAAAAGAAGGCAAACGTCCGAATGAATACCATGCAAAAGATGACAATTTCCTAAAAATGTCTGATACCTTTATGATATGTATCATTTTTGTAGGCTCAGTAACGATATATTAACAATACAGAGCTAACATTTGCTATCTTTTCAGCAAAACAAATACTCATATCTAAATCAAATGTATCTTCTAAAATGGACAGGTTGGAACACATTTAATAAAGTCTCATAGCCCCAATGAAAATGATGCTTTTTTCTATTAATCAAAACCATGTGTGTTTGCTTTTCAACCGGAAAGTCAGTAGTGCACCTGTATAGAGACTGTGCGAAGATTAGAACAGATGTAAATGCACTCCACATACAATGGCCGTGATATAATGACTCTTATCTGCCAGGTGATGACTGAAAGCCAAATAAATAAATAAACAAAATGATGTGGAGGTCCAAGAGCATTAATTGCATACACCATTGCATGCTCTCTAAATGTGAAAAAACAAATGTGCACATTCTCAGAAAAATCGTAAAACGTGTGGTGTATGCTGGGGGGTCCTCTGTCTATTGATTATTATTGTCACTGAAGCAGAGCTGCCTGGAGTGCAATTGGAAAGCATATACATAGGTGTCTGTTCAGCTGTCCTCTGCCTGGGACCCCTCAAAGCAGAACTCATCAGGCAGCAGATGCTCTCTGTTGCACTGTTTGTATCCGTACACCTTTGGCTGGCTGGGGTACTTTGTAGAATCCCAACATACATATTTAGAAATAAGTTTCTGGTTGACATTAAAGTCTTGAGGAATCACCTTTTAAGGACATGTGCAGGCCTCCTTGTTGTTGTCTAGGTAACCAACACATGTTTAGATGTGCACAAATGGTTGTGAGAATATGGCATCCAGAAATATCACTTCACATAAATCCCATGTCCTAAATCTTATTTGTAAAAATATAGTCCAACTGGGTGTGGACTTCCTTTTATTAACTCCAACAGGTGGCCTTTTTGGAGACCATATTGAGGACACAATTTTTATGTCGGGAGGTAGTTTGCCAATGATATTCTGGAACCACTTCGCACCCATGCCAGGCTTCCACGTATTCATTAGGTGGCCAGCTGCCCACGCTGCCTCCCAGGATCCTTACAATAAAAGGACCTCTGTGTGAACCACGGACCCGGGGGTGTTCTGAACTGCTCAGGTTGACGTACAGCACAAAGGAGGTGTGTGTACAGGTTTTAGGTGCAAGGAGCTCTAGGTGTCACCAGGAAGCTTTCACCAGCTCACGTCAGTAACAGAATGCGATGAACAGTCACGCTTTTCAAAACACTCAGAAATAGCTGCAAACACCTTTGTTATGAATGGACTAGCTGTTTGTACCACCCATCAAAGGGTTAATCCTGCTTACGCAAGCCGCCTAAATCTACTGCACATTCTTAGAAATGGTTTCGCACATCCTCCCAGGATTTCCCCTCTTCGTGTTGCTCATTGTTTCCGTGCAAATGAGGTCGCCGAGTGAACATTCACTATTGCTGTTTCAAAATAATGGTTAATTCCTCAGGAAACGACCATGAAGACTTTTTTGTCTTTAAAAGATACGAATCGACGCTGAAATCCAAATTCTAAAAAAAAAAAATCCATCTCCTCCATTTTGTATTGGTTTGACGCCGACACTGAGCGGTAAACACCATTGTCTTGAGTTGTGACAGGGGCATGAGTCTTGTGACAGGAGCCTGAGTGGGATCCGTCATGTAGACGTGCGTACGTGCCTGCACTAATGCCAGACCTAACTACATTATGTGGCCTCAATGCCCTGTTGAACCATCACCGGTCCGGTCATATGGCTTTCAAAATGGGGGCAGAACACAATAACTGGATGCAGACAAGCAGGCTACTGACGCATTAGCGAATCTATGGGGCATATTTATGAAAAAATGGCGCATCAGAGCTAATGTGCCACTTTTTCTGTGCCCCCCTACCGGTACCTAATGACACCATGGGTGCGCCATATTTATGATACCGCGCACCATGGCGCACGTTAGGGAACTAGCATTATAAATTTTTACTCTAGTTTGAGGATTTGCAGGATTAGTGCAAAAAAATGTTGATGCTAATCCTGCAAAGTGAAAGGAGGCCCATTGAAAGCAATGGGAGCCTCATTTTAACGCATGCCTTGGGCAGGCGTTAAAAATGACACTAAAAATGGCGCGGTGGAATCTCATAGATTCCACTGCAACATTTTTCTGGGCCTTCTAATGCCGGGATGCTCCCCTTGCATACATTATGCCTGGCGCAGGCATAATGTAGCACAAGGCTTTACAAAGTGGCACAATGCATGCATTGAACCACTTTGTAAATATTGTGCAGCGTTTTTGCCAACATAACGACCAAGTAGCGTAAAACAATGACACTAATGTGGCGCAAGGTGGCACTAGGACCTTCATAAATATGGCCCAAAGATTTAAAAAAAAAAAAAAATCCTCAAAGTGGGACCCCCTGCCTTAATCTTTTTTTAAAAAGAGTGAGCATAAACCCATTAATAAAGCATAAGAAAATTAATATCTTACAGCTTCATGTGTGTTGCATGTTCTTGTCCATTAAGAAATGTTTCCAAAATATATGGTGGAGTGGTACAGCTGGAAAGCTCTAATCCTCATTTTACAGCATTATGCATTAATGCATCATCACCAAAAAAGAAAGTTACACAGATCACAAAGACAGCAATCAGGATAAAACATACAAAACTACACATTTTTCTTCTTTAAACATTGTGAACATAGCATCGCAAAAAAGAGGAGAAACAAAAGCAAAGGACATTTACAATCGTATATATATGGTGATTACGCTTTCACAGTCCACCTTTGATTTGCTGTTATAAAGTTCGTCTTTTTTTTTTTTTAAAGGAGAAAATATAACTCACAAGTATTTGAAATTGGAAGAAAAACGAATTAATTAGCTCTGTGTTTTTAACCCAGCCATTTTCTAAATAAACTGAACGACCTTCAGAACAGTCCCGGATATTCTAATATCAGACAACTGCAACATCCTTCCTCTAGGTGTCTCCAACCAGTCAATCGCTAGCTGCCAGTAACTCCCTCACCCCCTCAGAATAGTTCACTGCCTGGAGTTCATTTTTAAATAAGCACAGGGTCACATTTTTCCCTTTAAATTTAAGGGAAGGCTGTGTTTATTTTACATTATTATCACCAGACTGCAAATAGCAAGGCCTGATAAGGAGCAGTGCCCCAATCAGATTTAGTCCCAGGGCACAGAGGTGAAGATTTGAAGGACTAAGGTATTTAACTCATAAATAAAAGTCATTGTCGACTCAGAATTGGAAGTGAAAACAAAATTATGTTTCTAAATGCTTTTAAATCAAGGAAAATGAAAAGTGACCTTAGTATTTTTCAATGCGTTGCATGTACAAACAGCAGGCCTCTTGCTCCCAGTGGCCAACAGAACACTGTGCAATATTTATAACTGAAAATACAATCTTTTTTTAATTGGAAGAAAGTTAAAGTGTAGAAAAATACTCCACATTACGAACATTTTTGCACTTTAAATTTCTCCCATTTAAAAACATGGCTGTATGTTTGTGCTGTACTTGTAACCATGCCACATACGGCAAAAGGTATGCTCTGTGCCACAAGTACATATGACAAAGGCTCTCAGTTACCCACACACATATATCCCATTCTCATGCATATGTTCATACATCCTCAAATACCACATTCTCACTGACACACATGGAAGCCCTGTCATAGTGCCCCTAATCAAAGTATTTTGTTCAAACCATAGTATCTGGCTCTATGAACATTAGGCTTAAAGTCAAGGAAGTCTGGCATGGGGGTGTTTGGTAATAATGTGCAAGTTATTTAGCCTGCGGTAGCTCATGATTATTTTCACTGATCAGAAATAGCTCTCACTACAGAAAAGGATGGAGACCCCTGACAGACATTTGAAAAGAGGGGGTGCTTATCAATAATCCACAAATCTTCAAAACATGCCTCAGGTAAGACATCCCTTCTTTCAGCACTTTGGAATGGTCACTTGTCTTGAGATTTACTCCCCAAATGAAACAACTTCTTTCCATCACCTTCATAGGCATCCTTGACACACATTTTTCACAGAAATTTTACGAACCCCTCACCTGTCCATTCACAGTTCAGACATTCTCTTCTTAAGCGAATGCAACATGGATGGAAGAAGTTAAAATAAAAAGTCAGCTGTTAAGAATCATATGCCTATCGCTAGGCCTCATTTAACTTTGCGTATGCCCTAACCGCTGTGAAACAAATACATCAACCTAATTATTCCTGCTAAATGACACGTTTCAAACGCTTCGCCTCATCTACTGATCTATCACCTTGGACTTGATTGACTCCCAAACTATCTTTTCCATTTACCGCCTGCCACTACCAGAGCTCACCTGCGAACACTCACAAATCTACTTCCCCGTTCTTTAAAAATCAAAATCCCTTAGAACCACCATTTCAAGTGGGATATGATCTCCCCAACAGTTACAGGCAATTATTTATTTTTTCATAAATAAAAAACCTTCATGGACCCAGCATCTCTTTTTAAATTAAAACTAACAAGAACATCTGCTTTTGGTAATCACAAGATATAAGTGTGCATAAAGTGGAAAGAAATAAATGAACGAAATCGATACACAGGCTGGGGAAAGCACATGCCACTCCCAATCACATTCCGGCCTACTCACTATAAAGGCCATTAGACATACACAAAATATTCATGTTAAATTCAACACCTCCTATTTCAAGGACAGGATAAATGCGTGCCTTTCTCATCCAAGAACTATTTTCCCTAGCACCAAACACTGTGTGAATACAACTGCTGCTTCACCCATGAAACATCCTCCTGTATTAATGCCAGCACATCTCCAAATTGTCTCAATACAAAATCAGCACCGTGAAGTAGTCATTACATCTCCAGCAAATATCAGTATACCTCTCGATCAGTGCTTAATTTGTGCCAGCAGTTGCAAGTGGCACTCATTTTTAGGGACCTGGACTTACATCAGAATTTGAACAATGACAAAAGAGAGAAAAGCAAAATAGGGATAATTAAGGAGGAACCTGATGAGTGGCATTATGAGACAGGAATAGTGGGATGGTGGAAGAAAGAGGTACAAGATGAAATCAAAACTATCCACTCTCAGCATTCAATAACTCTGCCATCTGGCAGCTCCAGTGATGAGCTTCTAATGAAACTCTTGGGCCCCTGCACTTATTCTTATTTTCAAATTAAGCACTGTCCTCAATCTACTACCTAGCCACAGCATATCATAGTATTCTGCTACGACTTGAATTCCTGAATGTAATGTAAAAATCCCAGTCACTCTCAATGCGCTGACAATGGCTGGTGCCTCTAACCCACTTACCTTTATCATTGTCAATGCATGGCGCATTGAGAACCTGTGTCCCTGGATAAAGCCCTGTTCTTTCCCAAGCTGCGGAGTGTTTAAACCACTGAGCTTTGTGCCCAACCTTACACCATCCTGAAGCATGGGGAAATCCCGCATTGTTACCCTACTTAATAAGCAAGGAGGAGGTTATTTTTTGAAGAGTGTACTGTAGAAGCTAGCAATGCACTCTTCAGCCAAGCACTCATTCTTTGCATACTAAATAGGATCTTAAAATGACTGTCTAGTTCTGTTATCCATGGTATGAGCAAAAGTCAATACTCTGTCAGATTAATACCATTTAATACCCAACCACTTGTAAAACAAAATAAGATTCCTGTCCAAAACTTCATTTTAGAGGAGGATCAGGATTTCTTTATTCAGTTGAACATGGTTAATGGATTCTTCACTCCAAGCTTAAAATTAGTGATCCTACTGGAATCTAAAAATTATCCACCAAGTCGGGTGAAAGCCATGCAGTAACTGGAAAAAATTACAAGGCCTGATTATTTCCAGTACTAGCTTTTCACATTTCAGAATTCCTTTCAGGGAATCTTTCTGTTAATCACCCACAAACCCTCAAATGATGGCCGCTGTATTGTCCCATGGGATCCTGGCCAGGCTTTGCTGCCATCCTTACTGACCTTTTAGGACCTGAGGTTCTTCAAGCCCCAAAGTTTCTGCTCCTTGGATACTTTAGTCATTGGCTGAGGACCATATCCACCAGAAAGTCAACTAGTTTCTAGAGTTAGTTTTCGACATTAGGTCTTATCAACTAGTGGGATGCTTCACAAACTAGGCTGGACATACCCTGGACCTCATTTTGTCCTCCTTCAATATGACTTGGTGGCTGCTGGTCTTTCTCTGCATTGGGCTGTCCTTGGCATGTTTCACTTGCTCACCTTGTTTTCACGACCTGATCTGCCAACTGGACGTGCCCGACCCAATGTAATCAGTCAAACTGATGCCTCTATCTTCTAAATCTAATCTCAACTTTTCTTTATTTAATTCACAGATCACAGCCAAATTAAATCAAGTTTGCAAATTAAATCTTTAGTACAGAGTTGTCCCAATGAGACATGTGCCACACTTAAAAAGGCCAGTAAAGAAGCTGAGCTCAATGGGAGGATGAAATGTAGTGTTGTCTCCAAACTGTTTATTTAATCACTGTTAAAATATACAAGGCTGCCATTAAGAAATCATGCCAGTAATGCTATGCAACCATCTCATTCATTCAAGAGCTTTTGTACTGAACATCCATACTGTTCACAGCCATAGTTGAGAAACTCTGGCCTCCATTTCGGCAGCTCTCCTAAACCTGACCTATTCAAATGCCCACATTTTGCAAATAAAACTCAGGAAAAAGAAGAATAACTGGAGTTATTGCTAAGTGACTATGCCATCTAGTTTATTTCTTGACATTGTTTCATAATCTCCCAAACGTTTGTAAATCGTCCATTGGAATGCACCAACTAGAAAACAGTAGGGAATATGGAGCATGCCACAACAGTTTAAATATATTAGTCACTGTAGTGGCAAACTGACATATACATTAAACATGCAACCAATATCAATAACATATGTGCCTGGGTTACACTGTATACAGCAAGGTTCTTCCTGTCAACTTTATCATCATTGACTTGTTCTATAGCCTGGGCTGTCTTACTGTCCTCTTCTAACTTAGGATATCCTAAACTCCATAACTGCTGCTGAATTTATTTGGAGTTAGTACTAACCATTATTTGGCGCCTAATCATCTCATTTTCAGATATGGCAACATTACATGGCTTGGCTAACATCCTTAGCTTGGTGAGAAATTTGTCAAAAAGACATTATATTTTTGCCCCTGGTGTAAAAATGATTATCTTTTTAACGTTACACTAATGCTAGCTTAAATCTCTTCTCTACATTTTGCATGGCCTCATCATATTCATTAAAATCACCAGCACCTTCAGCTAGAACAACTGCAGGTAGTGATCTAAATATTTCTTAGCCCTCATGTTAGAACTGCCAGCCTAAGGGTGGTCTTCCCCGAGCATTTTGCCTTCACCCCTCTTGTTCTGCTGGAATTTGCATTTGTTAGCATTAGGACTTTCTGCACTTTACCATTGCTAACCAATGCTAAAGTGCTAGTGCTCCCTCTTTAAAGCATTGTACAATTGGCCTACACCCGATTGACACATTTAATTTACTTATATGTCCCTAGAACAAATGTACTCAGGGCCTATAAATTAAATGTTACTAGTGTGCCTGCAGCAGTTATTGTGCCTTACTGTGCCACCTGCTTAGGTGACCTTTAAAAAAGCATTAAGACCTGCCATGGCAGCCTCTGTGCAGTTGTAAACTGCAAATTCGATCTGGCAAAATAACTTTTTGCCAGGCCTAAAGCCCTAGTTAATACATATGTCACACTTAAGATAGGCCGCAGACAACCCATAAGGCAGGGTGCAGTGCATTTAAAAAGTTGAACATGTATTTTTATGCTTTACATATCGTGGTAGTGAAAAACTCCCAAACTGATTTTTCACTAATGTGAGGTATACCTCTCCCGTAGGTAACACTGGGGTACCTTATTACATTTAATGAGTGACAACTTCTGTTTGGGAAGAGCTACTGATGACATGTTTGGTCTCTAAATAATTTCAATTTAAAACCCTCTTTAATAAAAAAAAACCTGATTTTAAATCACAACTCTGAAAATGCCACTTTAATAAATTAAACATCCAAAATAGAATAATGGACAGAGTGTTGAAACTTTTCAAACACCCACTCCCAGTCACAGATCTGGGTTTAATCCATTGTTACTTTGCTTGCCACGTCACCCCAGTTTGGATCCAGCTAAAAGCCAGTCAGTCTTGATCCTGCTCCCTATTTGGATTGTGTATACTACAGTGCTCCTGTAGGACCCAGAGCGGCCTTCCCGTGAAGTACTGCAGTATGCCTGAAGGAGTAGCCACTCAAGCTTCACTCCCATGGTTTCACGGTACTGTGCAAGCTTCATCGGGAAGCTTGTGCGATGTTTCTGTATAATGAGAGGGAGGCCTGTGTGGCAGTGCTTAATTTGTAAAAAAAAAAAAAAAAACGGAAGAGTCAGGGCTCTCGTCAGGAGGCCACTGCAACTTGCACCACACATTGCCTCAACGATGCTGCAAATTGTGGTACCTGAACAAAACAAAAAAAAGAACATGCAAGTTGTCTACAGGGAGGTTGGGCACCTTCCGGGGATTGGGGTTTTGGCCAGGTCTGGAGGCCATTTGAGATGTCATCAATGATGTCAGCAATAACATTGCTTCACATTTCATTGGTTATGTAATATGTGAGGTCATAAAGAGTGCATTTGGCTCAGTAAACAATTACGGGTGAATTTTATGGTTTTGGGGTTTTGAACATTGCTTATTATCTTACTTCAACACCTAACTATAATGTGATCCTTAACTTTTGGTTATTTCAGTGAGGTTCTGTTTTTTTGTAACCATAAGGTAAGATCTTATTAACGTACCTAACTATTATGCCACTTTAACCTTTGTTTTTTCAGTAAAAAACACACACACATATATATTTATATATATATACACATACACACGTGTGTGTGTGTGTGTGTGTGTGTGTGTGTGTGTAAGGCAGAGGATCACATTCCACTTACGCACAGACAATTGGTTTCATTCAGAATCTGGAGGGAAATGAAAACCCTGCAATGTCTGGAGGAACTCTAAATTTAGAGATAAATCCGCAGCGGAATTTCCTCTACAACAATGGTGGATGACATTGAGCCCTGGCTTGTACTCCATATTTAGAGATTCCTACTGAAGATGGGCAATTTTAAGTTTGCGCCAAACTCTAAATGAGGCTCTGGGTCTTTGCCTACATTGTGTTGCAATGTTCTGGAAAGTTCAGGAATGTCTGCAGCATTTGGTTTTCCTTGTTGTAACACGACCGTCAATATAGTTAGCTCCCCTTCCTGTTGGAAGGGATCTAATATTTACTTTGTGAAATATGTGACCATGCATCTGTTCTTGGCATCATAAGAGGGGTTTAAGTTAGGGAAAGGGGCAACCTATCAATCAAAGATGACTCTGGTTGTATTAGCTTCTCATAGTTTCTTATCTAAGTCGTGCATTTTTATGTAGCTATTTTTACTCATGAACATTTATTCGGATTGTGTGTGTTCGGTGCAAACTGCAAAATACAATAAGGCGCCTCTGACTAACCGACCAACTTGCTTCCTGTGCAATGCAACTGTACTTTCCCAGAAGGTCTGAATTATCTGCGCTCTATATTGGGAGAAGGATATTGTGGCTGGCGTGCTAGTCTGGTCTTTCTAAAAACTATTGCGACAAACTATCTTATTCTGACAGCAGGTAAATTCTCTAATGTCTGGACAGTCGATTAACCATTATTTGATGAACGCTACAACATCTGCACCCTAATTAATTGTCTGATACAGTTCAAGTGACAAACTATTCTCAGTCGATATGACTTAAACACTTGGAGAGTTTTACAGATACCTGGTGGTCATGACATCAGGTGATACCAATCGGGAAAAAGTAGTTTACAACAATGAAAAAGCAGATTCTCCCACTCCATGTTTAATAGTCCCCTGTTTCACAATTTCCACCAATTGCAGCATTTTAACGCGCCTGCGGGGCAGTGTATTTCCAACTTAAGTGTTTACAAACGTTTGTAAACACTTTATATTGCTTCATCTCTGCCTTCACCAGTATTGGCCCTAACCTCCACTAAAGTACACGGATGTTGTCCTACAATGTGTGTCTCTGCTATTAAAACATCCCAGGATGCCACTTTTCATGCTTTCTTCTTTCATGACTTTCTTTCGTCTTTTTCATTGCATTTTAAGGGAAGTTTTCAGACAATGCCTTTCTTGGGACATCCAGTGACACACAGTACAATATCTCAGATTCATCCAGGCATTTCATTCTTCACCTTTGTAACTTTTGTTAATGTTTTCCAACTTCAATAGGCATTCACTGTCTCCCTCCTTGATCTCATCTAACCCATTCCACGTGAAGGAGAACCATCTGTTACTTTGTTATTTTGCTTGAAGAAGTTAGCCTCATAAAACATGCAGTTGGCTCTCATGGAAAGGCGTGTATTGTGTTCCTAACAGCAGTAACTCATCACCAGCATATTGGGAAGACAAGCTGTACTGGTGTTAACAATGTACCCCAATGTTAGGGGTACAAGGAGAACCTACACATTGATGGATGCAATCCCACCACGTTAAACAAACGCTGGCAGAACTTCAACCAGAGATTACCACCAAGGCAGCTCCTCCAATGGCAGAGACTCTTTAAAAGAGAAACCTCTTGCACCACTGCAGGGAAGTGAAAAGGTGGTTGAATCTCTAACACAGTGGTTCCCAACCTGTGGTCCGGGGACACCAGGAGGGTCCGAGAATCCTCCTAAGGGATTCCTTGACTGTTTAAAAAATTAAATAATATTAACAGATTAATAAAGAGTATATGAATAGTGACTAAATGTACAATTGAAAATGTTAAAAACATACTGTACATGTCAAGTAATTTGAAATTAGAGACTAAAAATCCAATTAGTATCCTTAGATTGATTTGTTGGAGCATTGTAGGTGCATCAAACCGAATATAGTATGAATGATGCATGGCTTCAATTGAATTTACAAAAGCTACAACCCTCCTATTAAAATTAATATTTTTTTGTTTATATTTGTTTACAAATTAAATAAAATGTGTTATCAATTGTGCATGTGTTTAAATGCTTTTTCTGAATTTTGTGTGTATTGTTTTGGGCTTCAACCATCGTCAATATTTAGGCCGGGGTCCCCAGCTTCTAGTAATGACTCACTGGGAGGTCCCCGGATTGCAATAATGATTCATTGGGGGTCCCTGGGTTCCAATAATGTTAAAGGGGGGTCCACAGACGTCAAAAGGTTGGGAACCACTGCTCCAACAGAAGCAGTGGTGGGGGGAGGGAAAATGTATCGACCAGAATGACAGAAGGATAGTCCACCGGAAAAAGTAAATCAGCCTGCCAGTCCTTCAAAGGTTCTCCTTGGCTACTCCAGTACCATCCAACTCCGAATGGAGCCCAAGGTGGTATTTTTCGATGTTCCAGTCCTTCCGATGACTTCTTCAGCCTCTCTATGAAGACACAGTGGCCTACTCTTCAGACAAGGGATCGACCAATTATCTGATGACACCCAGCTGTCTGGAAGTATCCGCCATGAGTAATATTGGCTAATTCAAATGTTGACTTTTACTCATCCAAGTGTGGATGTCAAACTCATAATTTGTTTTGCTTAGGTCTTTATTAGTTTTCAAATAATTGACATAGACACATACATATGACAGGCGTTATCATCATTACGGCCATTTTCAGTGTACGTGTGCATACATGCTGTCGTCTCACCTCTCGCCAGAGCTAGAATATCACAAAACACAGTAATACATAAAAATATGTTCAATATAACCCGTGTACACCCTTCCTCTAAACCTCAGTTCCCTCTGTTTATAGACCACTGTTATCTTTACCTTTGTTATGCGGTTCTCCAGCTAATACCTTGTACAGCATGTGTGTTTCAAAACCCTTCCCGTGCCCTCTTTGAGGTTACATGGTTATTTGCTATTATCTCCCTAGTCCGGGTTGGTATGGTGGGTGCGAATGTCCCATCACCTGTGCTCGGGCCTCATGATCATGGGTGCATATCATCAGACTTGGCTTGTAGAGCCGGAAATAGTGTGTCCCGTTTAGTGGTGGCAGATCCCCTCCTCGTCTGTTGATAAATGCGGGTCAGTGCATTTATCTCTGCTGTGCTCCATTTAATTAGTTCTTGTAACCAGTATGCCTCCGAAGGGGGCTTCAATGCCCTCCAGTGCATACCTATCACCTGCTTCCCTATAAGCAGAAACTCACACTTAATATCAAACTCAAAGAAAACATGATTACTTCTCATTGCCTAGGGCACACAGAAAATCCAAATACACTAATGGGTTGGCAACATAAAATTAGATGGCTTCACCCTGCAAGTTGCCCAAAATGCCAAATTACTCAGATTAATCTTCTTCAATGCCCACAGCATCAAGAAAGCCAGCATGATGCAACCATATGTTTGATTGACTTGAAGTATAGGCTATGAACAAAAAGCACTTCAAAGATTTTTTAATGATTTTCTAACTTGAAGGTGGTCAGGGATTATTCTGAGTGGTGATGGAGAGAAGGCCTGCACAGTATAATATGCAACCTATCACCAAGCTGGTCAATACAGGATAAACAGTACTGGCTGCAGCGGATTTAATAATTGGGTTGCTGTAGGAGATTTGTCTGCCCTTCCTAAAGTCATAGTTGCTGTTAATCCAGAGTCTCATTTTATCAAGATGACATGCAATTCCCAAACTGTAAATAACCATTCGCTCCGTGTTAGATGGATCAAAGTAAGCCATTACTGTCTTGTCAAAGAGTTTGTTCTTAATGACCTGGAAGACTTTCTTTGTAACAGGTCCCACATTCACTCTGCATTGCTTTTAAATTGCCTCAAGGGAGGCTCAGTTACTGTGGTAGTTTGGAATAAAGGGTGTTATAGCGGGTACTGTATGCCCCGTATCTACAGAGGTCTGAATTCTATCTGGTTGAGGAAAGACATTACCAGGGAAGTAGCGAAAGGAATTCAATTTTGATCTTGAAAAACTCATATTTGTCTTTATGCAGTATGGGGCAACACTCTTGCAGGCTCTCAAGCGTAGTTTACAGTGCCAGCCAAGCTGGTTGGAGGATTTTCTACTTGTTTGAGCATGTGGAATGGCTTCCGCTGGCGCCAGTACACTGAGGTCAAAGTGCAGTTTGATAGTTTTATTGCAGATGCTTATGAACAGTGACTCAAACTGTGAGGATACTTCAATTTTTGCACTTATAGGCAGTTTTGGTATCAATATGTACTCCTCTGCCATACTGCGAGGTGTAGTATTATTGTCCCCATTTCCACCACAAAGGTTCAGGGGCATGCTTGGTTGGTGGCCATATTATAGTACACTCCTGAAGTAGCATTTCAATAGCAAGTGTGTGGTGCCCACATATGCAGACATTTAATTTTGTTTCAATCAGGTGTGACCTCAGATAAAGCTACCACAATTGCTCATTGCACATTATGTTCACCGCCACATAGCATCAATGAGAGTGAGGTCTGGCCTTGTATTTCACATCACCCTTTGGCTGTGACCACTGCAATTTCCCTGAGCAATGAGATTATAAGCACTTCTCCTTCATACTCATCTGGGTCAAAATAAAGGGGCCTACTTAAGAGTTTGGTGGAGAGGGTATATGCCTACGTGGTGGAGTATCCTGTCCATCAAACTGATGGTCTGCCCACTCTATATACAGCTTAGCGTGTTTTTGACAGCTGAAACCATGCACCGTTGGTTCAATGGGCATAGTGCTGTTGAGTGTGAGTACATGATCCCATGTACTTTCTTTTCTGTTGAGGACCCCTAGGATAAAACCTGATGGCCTCAGGCAGACAAAAAATAAAAATGACCCCCACATCCTGGAAGAAAATTTCTAGGTTGTCATGGTCATTAGTATTTTTTTTCTCCAAAAAACAAACTCCCGATTTGGGAGTTTGTTTTGTAAAAACAAAAAACGTTTGCTGAGTGGCCTCATGGAACATGGAAGCCGCTCAGCAAACATTTAGTCCCTACACAAGAGCCGCCATGATGGTTGTTCCTTTGAAGGCACAAAGATCTCCTCCAGGCCGGCGAAGATCTCTAAATATGGCAGGCAGCAGTCTGCCAGGGTGATGTAGCTAATGACCACTGGCACCCTGGCAGATGGTGGTTGACCCCTGAAAACGCTAAATGAGGGCCAGTGACTCATCATCATCTTCCACGCGCCTCTGGGTAGCTCTTTCAACGCCATGTTACTCTGTTGCCGCGACCCTTTCAACTTAGCATCATTCTGTCAGTGACAGCACTTCCCACATGATGCACTCTTCTTCCTGTGGGCTGCACAGCCATTGTTATACAGGAGGTTGGTTGCAACCTTTGGACTCCTTCTAGAGGGAGGGAATGCCCATGTTCATCCTCCAGCGATGCCATAGATGGTGTGTACAATATGGGACATTGTGCTAGTGTAATCACTGACTTCCCATGTCAATGGTTCATTTGGTTTTTATTACCTCTGTGTACCTTGTTTTGTGTTTCCCCTCGCCCCCGTGGCACTGATCTCCTGTACCACTGTCTGTGATCGATCCCCCGGTCTCGGACTATAAGATCTGTGCATTCTGTGGATGTCTGGCCAGAAAGGAACGACTTGGAAACAATATTACTGACTACTTCTGTGGCATGCACCACACATCGAATTGTACTTTTTGTGAACTGACAGTTTTTACTGTACATTTCTATAACTGCTGTGGCCCAGATGGTGAATTCTGTATCAAATCAGCCGTCATGAAAAGCTGGAAGACAGTAATAAAAGTTTTATTTTATTCCTTACTTCTCCGAACGGCAGGGAACTGTTGTAACACACCTCATTCCCAGAACAGCACGATGAGGAGTTTAAATAGAGTGAGTAACAGTTTGGGGGAAAGCGAGGTCCGTATGACATTTTCATGGGCTTATCGTAAAGTATAATTTTCACCTCTGTGTATAAAGTTACAGCCCACAAGGCGTGTGTTTCGGTTACACATTAAAAGGACTGGTGAACGTAGAGCGCAAAACATGACCGTGTCCTTCAATCCCTAGAGATATGTTTTAACTAAATGGATCCCATTTCTCTGGGGCATCCTCGTGTTATCCTGGTTTAATGATGCGAGCGATTACTTTTGCACAATTGTACATTTAGATTTACTAGAACTATAATAAACAGTCCAACCTAGTCCAATATCTGTTTATGTTAACATAACTCGGTATCAATACACTTCGATTAGTTGGCGGTATTATAAACTTTAAACTGTAAGAATGCTATGCAATATTTTAATTTCTAAGAACTAAACTGTGCAGTGCTGATCTTACCCCAGCACTGCACCATGTGAATTATTTGCAATTTTTGTAACTGGTATTTCAATAAACTAACTATAATATCATTGAAGGGTTGCATCACCAACATGATCAAATACTACTGTCATAGATCTGTGCAGAAGATGGCCTCAATATTTCTGTCAAATTGAAATACTGAAGCGCATATCTATGTACGTGGTGTGGGCTCTAAAATCTGCAACCATTCTAAACCGTGCAGCACAGTATGTAGTAAATTATGTGGCAATACAAGTGTATTGTTGCCATATGTTTTAGCAACAGCAATAGTAGAAGAGTCTACCGCTAATGTCAGTGCCTTGGTAGTTGCAAAAAGTGTGTCACAGTGATGCCTAAACACAGGACCTAAATTTCGTCTGCCAGAAAAACAGTGTCCTAAAAATGGTGTACACAATATTGCCCCATCAGACCGGATAATGGTAAATTACTACACTTCGAATAAATTTTTTTTGCTAGTGAAACCTAGGGAACAATATTTATGTCAGAAAATATGACAATATTTTTCTTACCGGTATTGTGATGTACCACCTGATAAAGAGAGTGGCCATTGGTGATGCCGGCTTAAAAGTCAGAAAAAACAAACAGTCTAGGACAGTAATACATCTTCCGAGATCACTGAGTAGCAGAGAAGTTTTTTTAGAAAAAAAAACAAAGTGAGTTACACAAAGTGTAAAGCTACAATATTAAAGAAGGGGACTCCTGAGCATTCATTCAGTAGGTTGCAGTCCCCAGTTAGTGCCTACATCCCTAGCACAGTGGTTCCCAACCTTTTGACTCCTGAGCACTCCCACTGAATCACTACTGGACGCCGGGGACCCCCAAGCAACTTGTACAATTTAAGTTTCAAACATTAAAACAGTAATTCACAAAAAAATACATAAGCAAGTACACACCAAACAAATACTCTAATTACTAAAAATATAATTATTTTATATTGAAAAAATATGCAAATATCATAACATTTTAATAGGAAGGTTGGCGCTGCATCTCAGCGACTAACTCTTCAATGTTTGGTTTTATTTAGGAAAGCTGAATCATCAGGTCAGATTCTACGTTTCCAAGCGATTTCTGTTTTTATTTTTTAGGTACATAAGATCGGGGAAAGCTTTTTCACATAAAAATGGTGGGGAAAGGAAGTGAAACCATAAGGGCATCTCATCCCTCCATAGCCTCTATGGCACACAAAATTAACATGTTTTATATCACCTCTCATGCCAGTGTAAGGTGCCAGACCACTTTACAGGGGGCTATAAGGTGTAGGATTCACATTTCACACACACTGAAGGCATTGTGAAAGAGTGCTTGGTCTGGAGAAGCACAAACTCAGGATTCAGAACATACCACAGTGGTTAGCATTGACTTCAAGAATAAGAATGTATTTCTATGCAAGCAAATCTTTTTTAGCAGCATAAAGAACATGAAAGACTGGGAAAAAACATAACTTTCTAATTTGTGCCATGCAGTTTGCATGCAGCTCTTTGATGGCAGTTCATCGCTCACTGTGCACAGTAACAAAAGAATCTCTGTAACAAAAGCAGTAATCCACTGTGCTATGCACATAAAATATTGCTCTTTGCATGATACACGTTCATTGCAGCAGGCATATGAACCATCTGTGCTACCTTAGATGCGTCAAAACTGCCACTAGACAAAACTCCCATGTGTCTCCAGCAGGTACATTAATCACCAGAGTTATCTTTGCAGTGCTTTTAAAACTGCTGCACAGAGGAAGTAATAAATATAAAAACACATAAGTGTTTCTGTCAGAGGCCCCGGCTGGAGAAGTGCCTTACTGCAGTCCCAGGCCTGTGGACCCGCAGGTAATGTGTCATGGACTGGGGTGGGGAAAGGCGAGGGGGGGCCTGCAGACCACAGGTTGGAGACCGCTGCCCTAGCGCATCCCAGGGCTTGTGCCTTCACCTCTTTCTCCCCTGCAGAGTGCCTCAAGGCTTCAGACACCCCTCATCTCCCCAAACCCTACTGCCTTCCCCATCTCATGCCACGTCCTCATCTTACAAGGAATGTCCTTAGAGCTGTTTCTTTGCCACAGGTTTCCCCTCTATTCCTGGGTGAGTCATCCTGAAGTTGGTAACAGCCAGTATTACCTACGGACATGAAAAAGACATGAAGCTGTAAAATTTCACCAGGCTTCCAAAATGAGATATTTCCCACCTCTGTCAGACTTACCAAGGAGAATATTTACCATTGCCGATCTGTACTCCTGACCCAGGGTTCACTCTGATTACAGATCATTAGATTGCGTAACTGATCTCTGTGAAAAATATATTTTGTATTATACTCATTAATGTATCCTTCATCATGAACATGGGAAACCACAAGCAAGGAGGACAGAAGAGACGCATGCAGGGAGCCACAAGTAGACAAGGACAGAGAGGCAAACCTGGCCATGAGCAGACACTGAGAGATGCAAGGGATCCCCAACAGGACACCATAGCAAACAGACTGTGGTCTGGTCTACACTCCTCATCCACCCTTCAGAATGCACACAGCTCTCTCGCTTTAGTCATTTTATAATATGATTGCCATATTATGATAACTGTAGCCTCCAGGAGGCCACTGGAATGACAGATGTGACTCTAAAAATCAATAAATAAAACGGTGCATGGCTACTGCTCAAGTTCCCATTCTTAACCTTTTGTCACCTTTTACTAATTTAACAGCAACTCTGCTGGCAAATGTTGTCATGATTACTGAGCCTTCTGTGATTATCCCTCTTTTTGATATGTGTGTGTGATTGTGTGTGTGTGTGTGTGTAGATATATATATATATATATACATATATATATATACATACATACATACACATACACAAAAATCCCACAGCGCATGCCGCACACACAAAATTCTGATGCTCCTTTGACTAAAGCTGATGCTGTGTAAATGCCGGTATGGTTTGGTTCTTTATTACAATTAAAATGTGCATTTCTCTCCATCACATACCCTTAAGACATGAACTACAAAAATCAATAAATAAAATAAAACGGTGCATGGCTGCTTTGACAGAGACTCTGCCTGGCATATGTTGTCATATGGATTACTGGGCCTTCTGTGATTATCCCTCTTTTTGATGTGTGTGTAATATATCTATATATACACACACACAAACACAAATTCTGCTGCGCATGCGCACACACAAAATTCTGCTGCTTCTGTGGCTAAAGTTGATGCTGTGTAAATGCCTGTATGGTTTTATTACAATGAAAATGTGTATCTCTCTCTCCCTCACATACCCTCACCCATGACATCGCCAGGTCCTGCGTCCCATAACATGATAACTGCACCTCGGTGGTCACGACAGACAACATGAAAGCACTTCCGCCATAGGCTAAAGACAAAAACAATACACTTTCAACCCTACAGCTTACTCTGTCTACCTCACCACCCTGTGGGTAAGCACTTCAGCGCCTCACATAGTAGAAGTAAACGCTATGTAAATGGTACAATACAGTACAAATACAGTGATTTAACTTGTGGTCCTGCGGTGGAGTCTGGATTAGTATATCTAAATCCCTTGTCTTTACCTGTCAAGAAAGACCTTATCTGCAGGGACATTGGAATTGTGTGGCAAGGCAAGCTCAAATTATGTAGCAGGGTTGATTAAATTATATGGCAAGAAAAGACAAATTATGCAGTGTCAAGGGGCACATTTTGTGACAGTATAAGTGAATTGTTTTGTCTTTTTTACGTGTTAACACTTTCTCAACAGAAGTTCCACCTCAAAAGTAACAGTTTAGCACTCGAACAGCGCAAAGGGCAATTGAAAAGAGATATGCTGACTTTTCCGCAGGGCCTTCCACTATGTGGCAACACATGTCCCTGCGTTTTAGCCACTTTTGATCTGTTTAAACTAGAAACAATATTTTGGGAAAATCTGACCAAATTATGCAGCAGATGATGGATTACGTGGCAAATGCAGCAAATCCACAATTATGCGGAAAACGACCCTGCATCAGAATTGCATTATTCCAGTGTCCCCGCTTATCAGCTACATTTTCAGCTCACAGCAGACAGCTAAACTGCTCATTATCCAACAGTGTGTACGGAAAACTTCTGACGTTCGTTCTCTTTCCCTTTAATTGCATCTCTAGCACAGTTGATTTCCATGCTGACGTCAGGCGCTGCTGCGAGGTAACTCGGGATCACTTCGGAAGCAACGGATCTCCAAAGCTTCAGTCTGCCGAGCCGCCGTCGCCTCCTCGCGCATGGAAGACAGCCAGAAGCACTTAGCGTGGCATGCAAGACCTGGATGTTTAAACTTACGCAATAATCACGTGAGCATGGGAGCGCGCGCTGGCACGAGCCTCTTGACGCCCCTGGCACGCCATGTGACCCTTAGAGAGAAGTGTAAAATCGCCTGAAATTCAAACTACATACTTACACATGGGAAAGACATATGGTAGGAATTCTGCTGCAAAGAATAATTCGTTTACGGTCTTTGCCGCAAGGCAGGTTAAGATAGGCGCAGAGGTCATTATCTGTATGTTGTGTATAAAATCTATTTCACACATAAACTCCTACCGTTTGTTTATTAATTTAAAAGCCTCACGTAATATTAGTGGGCCAGATGTGACCCCCGGGGCTGCCTACAAAGATTGACATATGGTAGGTATTGATATTCTGTAACATACTCCCACTCAGGACGTTGAAAACATTGCAGAGAATTTCTGGTAACTTGAAAGTCCAGAGTGAGTCTCTAAAATCCTTCTTCACGTCTTGACTGGTTTCACAACAATTTCAAAAGACCTCCGGCAAAGAGCCCCCCTGTGGGGCCCGTCAGGCATTGCAGCGCCAGCCTTACGAGGAGCATGGCCCTATGATGAAGCATGTCACCGGAAGGTGAGTGAGGGCTCTTGATTCAAGCATATTATTTGCCCTTTTTTTTGGAAACCTTTGGTCTAGAGAACCACCCTTTTTGTTGTTTTGGAACTGTGTTTATTATTTGAGTCTCTAAAACACCATGGGGGATATACTATTTTATAGTGCAACAGGCACGGTACTAGCGGTCGAAATGCATTAAAATTAAAACAGTAGGGCAACTGTGATGTTGCACGCAATAGGGGTTGGTGAGTGAGCATAGGGGCGGAGCCAAAGGCATGACTAAAATATATATATATATATATATATATATATATATATATATATATATATATATATATATTCTGTAACTTTTCTTCAATATTTCACCTTCAGGTTACTACATATAAAACAGGGCACAGCTTAAATGAAAAATAAAAACAATTTAAGTTGATCAGTGGTAAACAGTGCTTAATTTGTGGCTTGTTGTTTCTGGTGCTGAGCACCAGCACTTTGTTTTTTAGGGCCGGCGCTTATTATTCTGCCCTAAGCATTTGCTGCGAGCAAAAGACACATATGGGAAAGAAAGAGGAAGGGAAAAATGAAAAAGCGCCACAAAAGGTGAAAGCAGCAAGCTGCAAAAGTGAGCTGAAACGCCAGGGAGTGGCTTTAAATGGATTGAAGAGGTCCGAGATGGCTTCAGGATTACGCTGCCTCAGTATTCCGTGTTCGCACATTTAATTGCAGTAGCCCTGTGTTTAAGAGGTGGGCTTTTCGCACTGGCACGTTTTTATTTACAAATTAAGCACTGGTGGTAAATGAACTATCGTACATTACAAAACCTCTATTAGTTAATGCACTGAAGAGGGGTGTGTGTGTAACCAGAGAGCCATAGAACTGAATCCTGGTTGGTGCAGTGGAGAATAGTGACTTGTGTATGTTTAGTGCTACAAGGTCCTCCTCTGCGACAGAAAACACTGTAAATATGTGAGAATTTATTTTACATTTACATTACATGCAGTATAAAATAGGCTGCTACAAAATGTGCAAAAAGGTGCTTCCAAAATATCAATTTTTGTAATACCCATACAGTACGTAGTGCAATTATTTTTTTACAACTATCCTTTAAAATCACACACTTCATAGCTTAGCTGGTAACTTCTTTCCAATACCATTCAAAAATAATAAATTTGTGTCATCAGGAAGCCTCAAGTAATTCCATCAAATAAAGCCAATACCGATTCCAAGCTTCTTTTACATTTGCAGATTAACAGATTAAGCACATTTACATTTCTTTCAGGCAAGCAGGCACCTTGGCAAGAAGGCCTGTTTAGCTGTCTGCCCCTTCCTTGATTTCATTTCACAACATTCTGCTGGAATTAATCTCCTGGGATGGATGTCTTTTCACAAAAGGTAGTGGAACTGTTTTTCTTAAATTAAAGAACTATGGGCAGGTCGTGCCCCTCAGATCCTGCCCACTCGACCTCTGCACACAACTAAAGTTACTGCTGTGTGTAGTGCTAGGGAGAGAGAGCATGGTAGCGCGGTATGTACTAAGAGCTGCTCTCTTTCCCACTGCTGGTATTCTTCAAGCCTGCCTACCACTGCACACTTATCTTTGCACCAAAGCACAAAGGTTTGTGAGTGACAGCTAACATAGGTTTTGTTTTAGAAGGAAATCCTTCTAGTACAGAATACCATGCCCAGGCATACTTTAAAATGTATCAAACAGTGGATGTGTATTGTACAGTGTAGCCCACTTGCAAAGTATGAGAAGTTAGGAGAAATAAAAACATTTCTGCAGTCGAAAGCCTGCCTCAACAAAGTGTAATTCTGGAGCCAAGCCTGGTCTACCAATACTAGTAGGTAGGGCTTTTCATCAAAAACCATAGGTGATAGCCCCTTAACACAAAGTGCTATTTGTATTACTTTTAGGAAACCTTCTAGTACAAAAATGTAGGAAAGTAAATAGTTTTTCAAGACTTTGCACCCATCTGTAACACTTTTTGTGGCACTGCACCAGCACAGAGCCTTAATAAATCCATCCCATATATCTGTTTGAAAGGTAGGTGGTTGGTAACAGAGGCAGCTTTCAACATAGATAGTGCATCTTGCAAGCAAAGCTCATTTAAATGCATATTACTCTGCCCCAATAGGACATATGTAGCATCGACCGGCACCTCTGTCCAATTAAAAACTGAACAGAAGATTACATCAGTTTTGCTTTACTTTATTTGAGTCATCTGAGTGATCCATACCTTCGGCTTGAGTTAGATATTGGCGGAGGGGTTACTCCATCACAAAGGTGACAGATATCCCATCCACCGAAATATAAATCCCATTGGATATAATAGGATTTAGTTTTGGCAGAAGGGATATCCATCACCGTTGTGACAGAGTAACCCCTCCTCCAATATCGAAATCAGTCCCCAAGTTATTTATTACATCTATCTTTTGGTCCCACTAGTGGAAAATACTGTAGCTGAACAGATGCTTCACATAGGTTGCAGAGACGGATAGAAGTTCAGTTTGTTATCAAACACTTGAGAAAAGGCACCAAGAATGTTCATCACACAGAATTTGTGAAAACCATTACCACTAGGTGGTCACTTGTAATTAGCCAAATTTCTGTATATCCCTACTACAGATGCAAAACTAGTGTTTACTAGATATACTGGAGAGATGCTGGAGGGACTATCCAGACGATTGTTTGCAGGGTGAGTTGGTTTCAAAGGACTTAGCAAAGCCTCTCCTAATTAGGGAAGAACATTATTTCAATAATCATGCTGTTTAGTTTCCTTATTGAAATCGATATAGTGCCAAAATAAATATTTGCAAATTTAATTGGTTTTGAGTTAATGTTAATAGTTCCTTTAGCCAGTAAAGTAATATGACAAGCGTTTAATTAAATTTAATTAATAGAAATAAAATTGGAAATACAATTTGTAAAACAAGCATTGGTAAAGCTTATCTTGTTTTTCAATGGTTTATATGAAACGTTTTTGTAGGAGCTGTTAGGCCCTCCCCAATACTAAAGAAACAAACAAAAAAAAACTTTTTGATCTCAAAAAGCATACATTGACCTAGTAGTCCCTGGCATTAAAGGACATTATATTGTGTGTGAGTGTGCTCCCTTTGAAAGAGCAAATGCTGTTATTTGTAGTGAAGTCAGCCAGTGGCTAAAGTAGGCTGACCCATTTCCCTGTGCTGCATGCTGTAGAGGGCAGAAGAAAAATTTAAATGACAAAACAGTCGAATGGATATTGATGTCTGGTGGAAAACCCATGATAGTGTTTACATTATTTATATAATTTTACTAAAATCGTAAATTCTTGGCTAAAATCAGATCTAACAATGACAAACCTTGCTTCGATAATTTGTGGGAATACAATTAATCATCAACTATCTTTTCAAGGTTCTCCACAGGTTTGCTAATCCAATTCAGGACCACCTCCCGCCAACCCTCAAATCTAGTCTATAAGTTTATGTGTGACTGCAACCTCATTTAGTGGTATTGTTTCATCAAAATATATATATATATTTTTAATGCACTGCACTTCATTTATTTGAAATGCGTTATTAATATTCATCTGAGTTTGTCTGCCCCATCCACCAAGCAAATGTGTGGGTTGCATTCTCACATGCTGCAGAAACCTTCACCAGCTAAAATGTTATAGCAGATGCAGTTCAATTTAACCACAGTTCAGTTACTTTGCATTTCAGTTTACTCGCATGAAAATTAGTTTAGCAGTCAAATATTTGCTCAGTCTGTTCTTGAAATCTGACCGGTGTTTCGTGGTTTTTATCATTCATCAGAGAGGATAATTCCCTCCTCCAGGAGATGGAGGTGTGTTACATGCTGCTTATATATTACTGCAGTGAAATACAAACCGAATAACAGTGGATCCCACCCGCTCTTACACCTGTTTACTTTCCTTCTAGTCAGGAACCAGGGTGTGACTGGGACAGAAAATAGGCCGGCACCAGAACAGAAGTGCCCCCGTTAGTGAATCAGATAAGTAAACACGTGGCCAATGTTTGCCATTTTGGGCGGTTTTGAACTTGTAAAGGCACGTTATATAGGTGTTTATACAAGGTATGGAAGGCTGCATGAATTTGCAGTAGGCAGTGCATGTTATAATATCGGGGAAATCAACAGTAAAACCCGAGCCAGTAGAACATAAAACAGGCCGGCAAGCACCCCAATGCGCAGACGCACACTCTGACCTGTCCGAGCAGCCTTCTGGCATTGCCTGATTGCACTGTTTGCCAGGCCCACCTTGGAAGGAGGAGTCCCTATTAACGTTTCACTTGTATGGTTCATATTTGGATTCGCATTGGATGCCGTTTACCCACAACTCAGTTATCTTGAAGGTCAGTTTTCTCACTATTTAATATTTCAGCAGCCACATACAAGCACGAAAATCTCCTAACACGTTTCATACATTTTTTTTACTGTTAATCAGGGAAGAGTAACATTGTTTCTACACCATTCGGGAATGCATGAATTCTTAGAGTGCCAAACTAACTAGCAAAGGCACGTTTCTGCCACAAAGAGCTCTTCTTTTATATGTAGTCCACATTATATGCATGCATGGTCTATTTTGTTGAGTTTAAATCGGCCCTTTTCCAGTTCTCTCTGCCTTATTCCCACAGTCAGCTACACACCCTGCACGTAAGCCAGTCATGTTAGTGGCAGGATCCTGCAAGGTGGATCTTTTCACTGATTTGTCGAATTCCACATTGCTGTCTATTGAGGGAATTAATCTGTTAGATTTTGCAGCTAAGAGAAAACTGGATCCACATAGTTCTGTTTGCCACAAAAAGAGAATAGATATGTCCAAGAGCAGCCCACAGCATGTAGGTGCGAGACTGAGGTAGAGGCTGCTCTCTCAATCATGTGTCCTTGAAAGTGGTTTCAGAATCAGATATCAACCTGTGAATGCAGGCAGACTAAGGGAATTAGAAGACATGCTTGCCCGTAAACTGTCACCATTGTTGCTCCCGAACTACAATAATACATTGTCTACCTTGACCAACCTTTCTAGAGTCACCAGCCTCCTCCTTCCACCTTCTTGAGTTGTAGATTCTCAGAGCTACACCTCAGACCGAACATGGTCTGGGAAGGGGATCTGAGGAGGCTAGGCAGCTCATATAGGTGTTTAAACTTATTTGATGTTGTTAGTTTTTACTTTTGATGAAGCCAACTTTTGCAGACCTTCTGGCCTTTTCTTAAGAAGACGAAGGTTTCTAAAATACAGAATCATAGATGGATAATAGCGAATAACAGGAATATTTATATTTCCAACCATAGGTTCGGAGTGGCTTCACATAGACAACTAGACCAAAGCTGAGTTGTCCATGATGTCAATTAAAAACCGAGATGGAAATCATCCCAGTTATTCACTTTTTACCCATCTATAATATTATGATATATATGGCCCTCAAAATCATCTGCCCGTACTTCTGAATGCTATGCAGGGGCAGAAGAGTAATGGGGATTCATTCAATACTTGGGCTCTCTTTCTAGTTCCAAATGTAAAGGAAATCTGACCTGCTGTCACTCCCTCCCAACAGCCTGGGTGCCTTCTCTCTCCGCCACTCCTGAAGCTGTACTAGAGCCTGGAATTCCTTTATATTGCAACAGTAGTGAGAAACAACTTTTGTTCACCGCTGTTTGCTATGCCATTGCGGAAATAACCACATTTAGAATCTAGTATTGTCAATAGAGGCTTCGACTGAAAGCCATACAGAACAACAGGATATCTCCAAAATAGAAGGAATTGAAATCTAAAAATTGGAAAGACCTACTAGAAGCTGTTAAAATGAAGGATCGGAGATCTTTCAGAAAACTAGTTACAAGAGGAGGACAACAAGGAGCTGCCTGACCCTGTGACCCATACCACAGAATGCCAATGGCATTCCTATATTCCTGGCCTATGTGAAATCTCAAATAAATAGAAGTCTGAGACAGAAGGCTTTGCCTCTGTCTAACGGATGGTGCGGATGTATCTAAGAGAATGCATGTTTTAAATTTAAATTTTATAAGGTGCTGGCTACAATAAGGTCATAGAAATAGGGATGTAGAAGCATTCCAGAAGATTTTCAAAAGGTCACCCTCAGATCTGTGCCTATTATTTTGCTACTAATTAATCTAATTACCAAGGGAGACACCATATAACACTGTATACAGAAATGGGGTACCTGTGTTTTAGAAAGGCAGTTGTGATGTTCAGTACATTGCCAACTTAAACGCCTGATGAATTGCATCTGAAAAATATTTGGTGAACTCTGACTGGATTGCTGAGTCGGTAGTAGTAAACCAATTTATTTCTTATTCAGAGTTGGGCAGAGCCGGACAGCCACCAAAAAGGGACCTATGCCTCATCGGCTATATTCAGAGTTTCATTTACATCAATGCACTCTTAATGCAGCAGGTACAGCACCCACCACTTTTTAGCAGGTATCCTGCATCTGCCCAACTCTGAGTAACGACCCAAGTCTTTCTTCCTTTTTAGGCAGGCTTCCGCAAAGAATAAGCACAGTGAAACATTACTTTGGAACACATCTTCTATGTTTGAAATATGTTAATTTGAAAAAAAAAGTTCTTGTATATTACTTTTGTAGTTCTCAGCACTTCTTTTGATAGTGTAGACAAGAGGACACTGTGTCAGGTTCTGAAGTACCTGGGGATCCCCTATGGCCTTATTTAGAGTCTGGTGGGCAGGATACTCCACCAAAGTGTGAAGGCTATCTTGTACACTGTATTACAAGTGCCATATTACACATTTGTGACGGAGTCTCCCCTTCACCAAACTCTAAATGAGGTCTACAGTAACTACACAAGGGAGGTTATGTAAATGTTGAATATTTTCCCATTTCAGCTGCTGGTAGATCATCTTTGCACTTTCTAATCCTACTCTTTGCAGATGCAACCACTTCAATAATGAAGACCCAGGAACAGATCATTAACTTTTCTTAATAAAGTTATCAAGATAAAAACAACATAAACACAGTGCAACTCGCATAGAAACATCAAAGCTAATGTTTAAGCAGAAGGATGGTAAATGGGATAAGTCGAAAGAAATACTCCAATACTAACACATGGAAGTGCTCCACCCATGCACTTTTCTAATACCTTTGACTAACAAGCAACAGCGCCCACTCTGAAAATATTTTAAGGCACACATTGTCTCAGATGTTCTACAATTTAGAAATGTGGGATACCTCATACTGCAAAACTCACTCAAACGTTGACAATGCAATTCTTAATCAACTATACTGTACTGCTGAATACAGTTGCTAAAAATATTGAGATACTAAAACATTGAAGGCCAAAATCTCAAAAGGTAAGTGCATACAGAGGAAGTATAGATTTACTATTCCTAACTCCACATCTACATCCTTTGAAGAAATATACATCATTAAGGCATATATACGTAGAGATAGGTAAAGAAAATCCATGCTTACTTAACTTTTTGCATCTTGGATTTGTTATTTTGTCCTCAAAAGCTGTATACCTCGTTATTTCAGCTTTGATATTCAGGGGCATACCCCTGCAAGTACACTAACCCTGTCTCTACAGATGAAAGTTGGACTAGTTGGATTAGTTTATCGCCTGCCTAACACCAGATGAGTGTGTACACTGGAAGACCTAGCTCCCTAGGCAGAGAACCTAAATGAAGTTGAACATTTTCAGAGGGCTGTGTCTTCCTGGTTCGCCCATATTAGGTCTGTTTTAACTGGAACAAACCGAAGGTGGGCTGAAAGCAGCCCACTCATTCAAAGGTAGTGCTCAAGTGAATGACTGGGAATCCATTTCTTCTGTCCATGTGGAAGGTTGGCTATATCCTCTATAAACAAATGGTTCATAAGAACTCTGCATGGTACAGTTGTGTTTTCAGGTCACCTCCTGTGTGCCTGGGACCTATACAGTATTCAGGTACCTGCTCTGCACATAGAATAGGGGAAGAAAATTCAATATAATGATTATTTTTGCACAAGTGTACAAAACACCTAAGTCTCCCCAAGTCTTCAAGCATCCCTAAAACGCATCAGACTATAAGATTTACAAACAGTAAGCACGATTTTTCTGGGCACATTAAGGTCAGTTAACATACATTAATTATATGTTCTATGCTGTGATTCTAGTAAAGGAACAATTTCTCGTTGTGCTGTTTCAGTAATCTTGTACAGCTACAGTGTACAGTGAAGCCAGCACATACATTAACAATGGAGCAAATACTCATTATATCACAAAACTCTCGCCTGACCTGGTAAAGGCTCATCGGCATGCGCATATGCCAACTAATGCAACCAAACAGGCCATCAACTCTGTGGCAAATTAGATAGCAGGGGAAATATCACTTACAACGCGGTCATTGCAATGCAAAGCATTTAACACGCTGCCATTACCACGCATATGCGTTTATCATCGGAAGCAGCCTGAAGAACAACGAGAGAACAACGAGGGTCGTTGTGCAAGAAAGCGGAACAACGCTTTCCTGAACAACGACCCTGTTTTCCTCTGCCTTAACCACGCATGTCTGAACAACGAACATGCGTGGATAAGGCAGATGAAAACAGACTCAGGATCGGAGAGGACGCGGTCAGGTAAGTGGGGCTGGGGTCAGGGTAATTTAAAGTTTTAGTGGAGGGGGGTGGGGGAGTCGCAGTAGTTTTAGGGGCGGGGGTTGGGGTAGTTTAGGCTTTAGTGGTGGGGTTGTGGTAGTTTTAGGGGTGGGGTTGCAGTAGTTTTAGGGGTGAGGGGTAGGGGATTGGGGTAGTTTAGGTTTTATGGGTGGGGGATCTGGGTAGTTTTAGGCTCTAGGGGCGGAGTGGGGGTCATGGTAGTTTTAGGGGCGGGTGGGGCTTTGGGGTAGGTTTAGGTTTTGGGGGTAGAGGGGTTGGGGTACTTTTAGGTTTTAGGGGCAGGGGTGGGGGGTCACAGTAGTTTTAGGGGTGGGTGAAGTGTTGGGGTAGTTTTAGGTTTTGGGGGTGGGGGTTGGGGTAGTTTTAGGGGCAGGGGTTGGGGTACTTTAAGGTTTTAGGGGCGGGGTAGAGGGTCGCAGTAGTTTAGGGGCGGGGGTTGTGGTAGTTTAGGTTTTAGGGGCAAGGGTGGGGGTTGGGGTACTTTTAGGTTTTAGGGGCAGGGGTGGGGGGTCACAGTAGTTTTAGGGGTGGGTGAAGTGTTGGGGTAGTTTTAGGTTTTGGGGGTGGGGGTTGGGGTAGTTTTAGGGGCAGGGGTTGGGGTACTTTAAGGTTTTAGGGGCGGGGTAGAGGGTCGCAGTAGTTTAGGGGCGGGGTTGTGGTAGTTTAGGTTTTAGGGGCAAGGGTGGGGGTTGGGGTTGGGGTACTTTTAGGTTTTAGGGGCGGGGGCTCACAGTAGTTTTGGGGCAGGGGTAGTTTTAGAAGCGGGTGTGAGGGGTCATTTAGGTTTTAGGGGCGGGGTGGGGGTCGCAGTAGTTTTAGGGATGGGGTAGTTTTAGGTTTTACGGGCGGAGTGGGGGTTCGGGGTGGTTTTAGAGGCGGGGTGGAGGGTTGCGGTAGTTTTAGGGGCAGGGTGGGGGTAGAGGGGTTGCATGCTGGAACCATGCATGCCATTCCACACATGCTTTTACCAGGAATGCCTTTACAACAAAAAATCGTTGTTAAGGCATTTGTGGAAAAGGCATTAGTGGTAACAATGCAGTCGTTGTTCCGACCACGTTGTTCAGGCATACGTGGTTCCAGCATGCGTTCTGACATACATTTGTTTAGCATGAATGCTTTTAGCACGCATGCCTTTACTAAGCATATTCGTGCAAAGGAGGAGAGAGCAGTCTAGCTGTCCGGGGGAACAGGAAGGAGCAGAGAGCAGAGGAGAGAGGTAAGTGGGGCTGGAACCGAGCTTGGTGGTGGGGGGGGGGGTAGTTTTTAGGATGGGACAGGGGTGGGGGGGGGGTCGGGTAGTTTTTAGGACAGGGTGCAGTAGGTTTTCAGCTTCTGGGTGGGGTCGGGTAGGTTTTAGGGTTCAGGGCGGGGGGGGTCCAGGTAGTTTTTAGGACAGGGCACAGTAGGTTCTAGGGTTCAGGGTGGGGGTTTCGGGTAGTTTTTAGGACAGGGCGAGGTGGTGTTTAGGGTTCAGGGCTGGGGCAGAGTGGTTGTGGTAGTTTTTAGGACAGAGTGGGGTAGGTTTTAGGGTTCAGGACAGGGGCGTGAGGGTCAGGTAGTTTTTAGGACAGGACGGGGTAGGTTTTAGGGTTCAGGGCAGGGGTAGCAGGTCAGGGTAGTTTTTAGGAGAGGGTGGGGTAGGTTTTAGGGTGCAGGGTGGGGGTCGGGGTAGTTTTTAGAACAGTGCGGGATAGGTTTTAGGGTTCATGAGCAGGGTGGTCAGGGTAGTTTTTAGGACAAGGCAGGGTAGGTTTTAGGGTTCAGGGCAGGGGTAGTCCTTAGGACAGGGCGGGGTAGGTTTTAGGGTTAAGGGCGAGGGGTGGGGTCGTTTTTAGGACAGGGCGGGGTAGGTTCTAGGGTTCGGAAGTTTTTAAGACAGGGTGGGTTAGGTTTTAGGGTTCAGAGCGGGGGTGGGAGGGTCAGGGTAGTTTTTAGGACAGGGCAGGGTAGGTTTGAAGATTCAGGGTGGGTGGACCGGATAGGTTTTAGGGTAGTTCTTAGGACAGGACGGGGTAGGTTTTAGGGTTCAGGGGTAGGTTTTAGGACAGGGCAGGGTTACTTTTAGGGCTCGGGCAGGGGTGGGAAATCGGGGTATTTTTTAGGAAAGGGCAGGGTAACTTTTAGGGCTCAGGACAGGGGCGGAGGGTCAGGGTAGTTTTTAGGCCACGGTGGGGTTGGTTTTAAGGTTCAGGACGGGGGTCAGGTAATTTTTAGGACAGGGCGGGCAGTTTTAAAAGCTGGTGCAGGATGGATTACAGAGTATCATATTAGGTGTAAGGGGACAAAGCGGAGGACAATTTACCACGCATGTTTCTTTACCAAACATGCTTTTACAACGAAATTCGTTGCAAAGGCATTTGTTGTAAAGGCATGCGTGGTAAAGGCAAGCATGGTAAAGGCATGCATGGTAAAGACGCAGTCATTGTTGAGACCGCGTTCTTAAGGCATGTGTGATTCCATCGTACAACTGATGGCAGGGAAGGCCAATATTGCACACAGAAAACTACGAGAGAGAGTATAGGAATTCAACATTAGCATAAACCTGCTAATGGAGGATGAACACACAAGGCATACACAAATCAACCAGGCACAAACCACAAGAAGATTCCACACCACAGCCAAGCCCTAATGGAAGAAGAATGTTAGTTAATGAGGACAATGAATCCAGTGTCTATGCTTCATTTCGAAGCAGAGCTTCCCGCTATTGGTTCTCTACATATGCAAGTCAAACACATCCAGTACACAGCATGAACAGACAACTTAGTAGAATGCTACTCCACCTCATGAGTAGAGGATACCACAGCTTAATGCAATCCACATATATGGTACTCACCATCAACCAATTCGAATCCACCCCTAAAACTCCAACCTACAAGCTGCAGTGGAAACCACAATGAAAGGCATCCATTAGTGTGGGACACCTGTAGCTCCCTAGACCATCCCTAAACCACACAAGCCTTTTGACAGTTCTGCAGTCTTCACCCGCCAGCTCAAGCCTCCTCATCAAACATCTGCAACTATGGATAATCAGTCTACTGTTCCTCATTTTATATATATTAAAACATTCATGTTTTAATGCACACTAATCAAACTAAACCTAACAAAGACAGAAACTTGGATTTTAATGACTGGGACGGCACCCAAACCTCCAGCAACATGACAGAATGGAAAGAAGTGATGGCATCTGGACTCCTGGGGCAAACTGAAGTAGTCATTCGGGTCAATACAGATAAATAGAGGGAGCGCATTTGGGCATTTATATGCTGCTTCGTGGATAAGGGCCAACAGTACTTTTGGCTAGAGTGTGATACAAACACAGCCACTTCACAACCCTTAGTAACTGCCATGGCATGATCATGCAAGATTCTCCTTAGCAGGCAAAAGTTGGTTCATAAAAATGTGCAGCGTAGCAATCCACTGAAAGAGATACTGATTGATTTACAGTGCTATAGGAAGAATGACAAAATTCCCAAGCCACAGAGTGTACTGTATAAATCAACACAAGAAACATATGTCGTTGGGCACCAAGGGACAGCCTTGTGCATGCAGATGTTATTTGTTTCGGAAGACGTAAGCCTGAGATAAAAGGAAATGTGTGCACATCATCAACACCCGTTTAGAGCCTCCTTCTTGATTGATGTGGGGAATAGATCAGAGTCCACCACCTCCACACATGAGGGTCTGCTTCGGTCAAAGCATGGCAAAGGGCAGGTGCTCTCCCACATAAAAAATTTAGCCCAAACCATGTGCCCACTATGAAGCTCTCAAAGATGTTTACCTATCGCTTCCTGCCGGATCTGTGAGAGTAATGAAATGAAACAGGATTTATACAGCGCATACCTACTCAGACGAGCGTCTCGGCGCTAGAAACAGCTAGAGGTGAGGAGGGCATACTGGCTTGCTACTGTAAGAAAAGAGAAGTTTTAATTTCGTTTTAAACTGATGCTCACACTTACCTTATCAAAGGTCAAGAGGGAAATTATTCCAAAATCACCCGCCGCTGGAAGTCACCTACAGCACTCGCGATCACTTGCAGGGAGCTTTCTATGCAGGCCTGGGCTCGAGCCAAGGGCGCCGCTTTGGACAGGGAAGGCACACAGGGGCCTAGGTAAACATCCTTTAGCAACTAGTTGGGATGCCATACCACCACGTCACCGGAAGCACCGTAAACTTCGACACCTGCGACATCTTCCCTAGCCACCAATCTAATGCTCATCCCGAACCATGATCCTCCCCTACACGAGCATATAGATGTTACCTCCCTCATCCAACTGCCCCTCCATAGTGGTGGCCCACCGTCCCCTACTCCTGACAGTGCTTATGCTAATGTTCAGTTAAGTCCTTTTGATGTTATTGTTTCAGAAAGGATATAATGAATCTTTTTGCCAATCGCACTGCTGTTTCTTTTAATGCTCGCAACGTTTTTCTTCCTTTATTTCTATATAACATGCATACCCCTTGAGTGATCGCAACATGTAAAGTATACAAAAAATTAAAACTTGCAATAAAAAGATTTTTTTTAAAAGAGGGAGTTTATTCCAAGGCAAAGGGCTAAGTGATAGAAAGAGCGACCGCCCACTTTAGAGCGGCGGAACCTAGGGACTGCCGCCAGGTACCGCAGGTTCCTATTAGGGCAGCAGTGATGAATCCTGGCTGATAGATATCTAGGGCCTGTTAGATGCAGGGCTCTGAAGAGAAAGAGCACGATTATTGATTGGTTTGCTCACTGGGAGCCAATGGAAGTCCCGCAAATGAGAGGAAATATGAGTCCACCCCTAGGGAGACGCGTTCTGTATTATCTGCAATTTATCATCTAAGTAATTGGGGAGACCAGACTAGAGTGCATTAGCATAGTCCAACCTGGCCATGGTCAGAGCCAGGACCACCGTTTTCCTGGCTGTAAAGGAAAGAAAGTGCAAAACAAAAATTGGCAGTGCCTAAGAGGCCAAAGCACCTACCAACCACGCAATTTATTTGGTTTTGGAAGGACAATTGCTTGTCGATCTTGACCCCCACATTTCTGACCATCGCGTCTTGCAAACTAGGAGGGGAGGATCTACACACAGCCACCCCCATTAATTACATGTGTTGTCCAATGCTTGAAGTAAATAAAGCAGGAGTAGGACATTTTGCCTGGCCTTAGGGATGCCGGACAACCTAATTTTGCAGGGCTGAAGGCACGTGGTGGCTGCAACGGTATGTGTGACAATGAAAAGCAATGGAGTGCTGATGAGGAGAACAGTTATGCTGCTGGTAGATTATATGGGATAGTTGGGTCGGCGAGGGACATGCACACTGGGGGGCAGCCAGGAGAACAAAGAGGACGGTATTGATGTAAATTAGATATTAACAAAGGACACAGTGCAGTTCAGAAAGAACCTCGACTGTGGAGCCTCTGCCACAACTGCGGAGGCTCTTTGGAATCGGGCCCTCAGAGATGTGAAGCATGCTATAGCAGCGAAAACGCAACTCTAATCTAATTTAAATGCATTTGTCGTTTACTCAATAGGATCTAGAAAGTTGGCCCAGATTTATGAAGAGCTAGTGTCGCCATGGCAGGGTCATGTAAGGCAAGGCAAGCTCTTAAGTCAGATTTACTATGCCATGCGAAGCCACCTTGCATGCTTCTTTACAGTATAATAAATCTGGGGTAATGCAAGTCAGCGTAAGTCGATGCCTTGCGTTACTCTGCATTAGGAAGGCGTTTTGTGGGTGGAGCGTGGGTGTTCCCACACATCCACCCACGGCTTTTGGTCCATTCCCAGATCTGCTAAGACTGGTAAACCTGAGAATGCGTCAAAATGATACACCTTCCCAGGTGAGACGTAACAGGGAGAAATATCTTTATTTCTCCTCATTATTTTTTCTATCTACATGTGCTGCCTTCTGCAACACACACAGAAAGAGGAAAATGCCTCTGAGGGTTGTTTTTGTGCAGAAAAGTGTTCCTTCCTGCACCAAAAGAATTCTGCCTATAACACAGGCACCCATGCACCATGGTGCAAGGGTGCCTGCGTTGGTGCGTTCCTGCTCCCCCTTTTTTAACGCAGTGCAGCAAGTTATCTTGCTGCCTTGTGCTGCATCAAACGTTAGTAAATCTGGGCCAATGTGTTTCTTGTTCCTGGGCATTGAGAAGTCAGTCACATCCAAAACAGGAACAGGGCATTATTTGTCACAGAAAAAGAATGTGGTTTAAAGCTGTTGATGCCATCAATACTTGACATTCTATGAACATGGTATGCATATAATTTACCAACAGATGACTACAATTCACGTTTTGCACGATTATTATTTATATAATACCACACTTTTTTTTTAAAGTCAACTCCTTGGTGTCCTATAAAATCTCTATGAAATGCCAGTGTGTTTGAATTATCATCAAATATGAGTTATGTTTGTCTCTGAAACGTTCAACAGATAAAGCATCAAGAATATTCCAATTACTCAGAGCAGAATTAGAGCATCAAAAGTGGAATCACACTCTTCTCACTGGTGCCCAGACACCCCTGTACTTCCAACACCTTCTTCCTTGAGCACGTATTGTACAATAGGTGTGTCCGTCCAGAGCACAACATGTTTTTGGCCAACCCACTCCCAATACCTTATCTTGCCATAATTACTGATGCCACTCTGAGTCACACATATTCACACAGAACACCTGGGCACTGCCACCTGAGGCGTCTGTTAACCGAGCTTGACTCATGCCAATAACCTAGCATTAGCACACGTTAGACTCTCCTCCACTAAAATTCGGCCTTTGGTTCCCTAGCAACCTACGTTCACAACTACATTTATGTGGGAGTATCCGTGTGCTTAGAGCCGCCCTGCACCTGACCAGGTTTCCTTTCACAATCACCTGTGATCTAGAATTTTAGCCTAGGTGCTTCAAATGAGGTTTAGCCAAGGCTACAACTCCCAGAATGCAACTGGTTGTAACTTGAACATCCAGGTCAAGCACTTTGTGCCCCCGATGACAGGCAGCCAGCTGCTATACTTAACTATATGCTGATCCCAGAAAGTTGTTATTCAACAAAATGCCACCTTGGTCTGGCTTTATGCTGATTTTTTGCATGTATTATTTCCTCACATTTGGAACCATGAAAGCTTTAATAAGAAATAAATGGTGATTGTACAGCATGATGCTTTTACTCTAAGGCCTGACAAAGTTTCCTGCTTGATTTCCTTCACGCATTGGACACCGCATGTATTTAACAGTGGGGATGATTGGTTGTAGATGCTAAACGTTAATCAAAGATGTTTTAAGGCATGGGCAACGTGGGCTCTGGCCCCAGTCTTCCAGGGGCCCCTGCTAGTGCTATATCTGTTCTGCAGAAATTCTCACTTTGATGTCCTTGAATAATTCTTGAACATACTGTTTTAAATACCCTTTTCCTTACATTTGTTTTTAAAGTGGTTGATGTGTAAGAGTGTATTGCAGAGGTTTGGCTGAGAAATGATGTGTTTATGTTTCATGTAACAACCATAAAAAGTTCCTTTAGATCAAAACAGGACCCCACATACAGGAAATGAGAGGGTATAACAGTAGCTGTTTGCAGTAATATTAGCGAGCCTCTGTTGTGTTACAATATTGAAAACACAGGTCGCTATCCCCGATCATTAGATGTAAACACATTTAGAAACTGAATTAATGCGCCTGTGCACTGTCAGTGGCCTCTAAGAGGGCAAGAAAGAGCTGAAATTAGATCATAAATTCAAAGCTGTTCGGAACAGGGGACACGAAAATACGTTGGGTCCTAGACCCCCAAAATCCTTAAGATGTCTCTGAGGTTAAAGGATCATATTAAATTCAGGGGAGAGAATACGAAACAATAGTGCAAACAGTTGGGTGCTTTTGAATTTCGAGATATATATCAAATTAGCCTGTAGGGCTATTCTTGGCATCTCTATCATTCACCATATCTCCCCCGTGCTCTGACCCCCTATGGAGGCATCTTCCTCTCTGGGGCAGCAAGAAAGATTACAGATGATAAACATGAGAATCCCCTACCTCTGTGCCACCTTCCTTCATAAGTGATATAAGACCCCCTATCTCTGTGTCACCTTCCCTCACAAGTGACATGAGACCTCTATCTCTATGCAACCTTCTACCATAAGTAGCATGAGACCCCTACCTCTGTGTCACCTTCCACCATAAGTGATATGAAGCCCCTACCTCTGTGTCACCTTCCACCATAAGTGAAATGAAAACCCCTACCTCTGTGCCACATTCCACCATAAGTGACATGAGACCCACTACCTCTGTGCCACCTTCCGCCATAAGTGAAATGAGAACCCCTACCGATGTGTCACCTTTCACCATAAGTGACATGAGACCCCCTTCCTCTGTGTCACCTTCCATTATAAGTGGCATGAGAACCCCTACCTCTGTGCCACCTTACGCCATGAGTGGCATGAGAGCCACCTACCTCTGTGTCACCTTCCTCCATAAGTGTTATGAGAACCCCTACCTCTGTATCACCTTCCACCACAATTTACGTGAGGCCCCCTACCTATGTGCCACCTTCCACCATGAGTGGCATGAGACCCCCCTACATCTATGTCGCCTTCCACCATAAGTGGCATGAGAACCCCTACCTGTGCACCTTCTGTCATAAGTGACATGAGACCCCTACCTCTGTGCCACCTTCCATCATAAGTGACATGAGATCTCTGAGTCACCTTTCATCACAAGTGACATGAGACCTCTACCTCTGTGCCAACTTCTGCCATAAGTGACATGAGACCCCCATCTCTGTGTCACCTTCCACCTTGTGTCATGAGACCACCTACCTCTGTGCCGCCTTCCACTATAAGTGACACAAGTTTCCTTATCTCTGTGCCACCTTCCGCCATAAGTGACATGAGACCCCCAACTCTGTGTCACCTTCCAACATAAGTGGCATGGGACCACCTACCTCTGTGTCACCTTCTGTCATAAGTGACATGAGACCCCCACCTCTGTGTCACCTTCCACCACAAGTGACGAGACCACCTACCTCTGTGCCGCCTTCCACCATAAATGACACAAGCTCCCTTACCTCTGTGCTACTTTTTAGCATGAGTGAAAGTTCAAAAAATGAGGCAACCCAATAACCCTTAGACATGGGTAATTAACTATTAAGACATACACTTCCCCCTGTTTGGACCATAGTGTTCGTAATACTTTTTAGCATGAGTCACAAGACCTCAGTGCTTAATAATTGTGGCTTGTTAACTACTGATAAACTACATTAACCCTACAAGAGGAACTTGGTTGTTGCTCATGATAAACTCAGGAAACTAGAGAAGAGTTTACATTTACTGTGAGCAGTCAGATTTTGATATTTGCATCTAATTTTTATCAACCACACTCAGCCATCAGCCTATCAGACGTGATTATGTCCTTCCTTTCACGTTGGTCTCGGTTATCACCAGAACCCTTGTGAAAACTCCTTCATCAGCAGTCAAATCATTATGCACTAAAATACCAACAGGAAAGAGCCTTATTACCACACCAACAACCACACCCAGAGCCCTGCAATAAAACGTGTTGATCTGTAAAGGTGCATAAGAAAGACAAATAAAAGCCAACATTTGTTATTATTTTGCGTTTGAAAAGAATCATACACAAAATATCAGACTTTAAATTATGGCAAGGTAAAACATATACCTTAAAAATATAGAAACACGCATACACTAAAAATACAAAGATTATGTAATATTTTATTTTATTCACAAATTTAAAAAATACAAAAATCGAACTTTTACTAAAAGGGGGGATCTTTTCAAAACGTGGTTTTATTTCTAAAAGATGAAGCAATATGCTAGTCCCTAGCACAGGGTTCAACAAATAGCTAATGAGTTAATGGTAGCTCTCCATCTACCTGCAGGTGGCTCTCCTGTGTGCAGCCTAGCATACTAAATTAGAATCTTCTGCTTGGGTGAATTAATATATGTATAACAATATTGAAAAGCATGTATTGAAGGTGAAAATGAGTGTATGTTCAGAACTCATAAGCTGATATTTGGTGAGTAATGGTTGAATTTACAAAATATATTGAAAGCTGAAAGTTGAGTGATAAATCATGGAGTGTTTGGAAGATGTATTATTAATATGCTTAATTTGGTGCCAGGGGCATTGCTGCTATGAAAGTTATGTATTGCTCACGTAGACGCATTACACATTGACAAAGCCCTTTTCTTATAAGACTGCTGGCAGCAGTTAATGATGAAATGAGGAGATCAGTGCTGGTAATTTTACATATGGTGGCCACCAATGTAATCTTGCCTGATGTGGTCATTAATTCAGCAATTAGAAATATAGTAGTTCAGGATGCTTTTCATTGAACATACGTAGCTCGTATTACAGAAAAGGTTGGACATCCCCGCTCCAGCATATCACTTTCTCCATTTATGGGCGCATACCAGTGCTTCTGTTGAAGCAATCAATTATTCATACAAGATTCTGTCTCGTATATATAAAATGAAAAAAACAAAGGTTTGTTATAGCTAGGAAAACTTTATTTATTTTTTCTATACAAACCAAATTAAAATAGACAAACATTATAAGTCCTTAAGTTATAGTTATACCTTAAATTTATATGTCACCTTTCAATTAATATGACTTTATTTATTCTTTTACTACAAACCAAGCTTAAACTACACAGACATTTAAATTTCTGAACTTATACCTTTAATTTATCATTTATGAAACACCTTCAAATTATTATAACTTGCACACTTCCATACACAGTGTATTCAACTAGGTATCCACGCTAAATTAACTACCTTCTACCAAGATGAATATACTGTGTATTCAGTTTTTTTTTGTTTGGGAATCAAATGTGTGGGTATTTTAAGTCTGGTTTGTGCAGAAAAAAATACATAACATTTTCCTAACTTTTCTAAACAATTTTCACTGAATTTTAATGTGTTTTTATAATAAAAGTTTGATCCAAATTGTAGAGTTTCCTGTCATCAAATGGAGTGCTGTTAAGTGGAGTGTGGTACAGTTAACTGGAGGACAGTGTCCTATAGTGTACTAAGGTACAATGTAGTATTGTAGAGCAGAGTGGGGTACAGTGTAATGTGGTACAATGAAGTGGTGTACAGTGGAATAGCATACACTGGAGTGATGTACAGTGGAGTGTCATAGAGAGGAGTGTTGTACAGTGTATCATGGTACAGTGGAGTGGAGTAGAGTGGAGTATCGGTGTACAGTAGAGTAAGGTGGAGTAGAGTGGTGTAGTGTACAGTGAAGTAAATTGTTATATCCTGTAGTGGTTTGTTGTATAGTACAGTGGCGTGGATTGCACTACAGTGGAGGGGTATAGTGTAGAATCAAAACAAGTGTTATAAATTGGAGTGGGGTCTTGTAGAGTACATTGGAGTGTTGTGTCATAAAGTGTTCAAAAGTTTTGAATAGTAGAGTGCTGTACACTTGGGTGTTGGGTCATAGAGAGGAGTAAGGAGTTGTACAATGTACTGTAGGGGCATAGAGTGGAGTACAGTGCTGTTTAGAGGCAGAGAGTGTAGTAGAGTGGAGTTGCATATAGTGGAGTAGGGTGTGGTACAGTGTGGCGGTGTAGAGTGGAGTGTTGTATGGTGCAATAGAGTGTGTTAAAGTGTCAGAAAGTAGAGTGTAGTGGAGTCTAGCTGAGTGGCATGGCACAGAGTGAAGTAGCGTCTTCTAGAGTACAGTGGCGAAGAGTCGAGTGAAGTGGAGTCGCAGAGAATACAGAGAAGTAAATTGTTGTAGAGTGGAGTGGTGCGTTGTACAATGGAGTGGACTGGTTTGTTGTAGAGTGTTTGAAAGTGTCGTAGAGTGGAGTAGAGTAGAGCGTCACAGAGTGGATTAAAGTGCTGTACAGTGGTGTGCCATGGAGTAAAGTGTGGTACAGTATGGTAGACTGAAGTGGAATAGACTGTCATACAGTTCAGTGACATAGAGTAGGGTACAGTGGAGTGGCGTACAGTGGAATAGTACTGTGGAGTAGTGTCTTACAGAATAGAGAATGTTAAATGGGAAGGCACAGCAGAGAGGGAGTTGTGTTGTGTCACAGTAGAGTGTTGAAAAGCACTATAGACTAAAGTAGAGTGCTGAACAGTGGCACTGAGAGGAGTACATTGTTGTACAGTGTAGTGCTATACAGTGGAGTATAGCATGGTACAGTGGAGGTGCATAGGCTGTTGAGTGGAGTATTGTTGTCGAGCAGAGCATAGGGGAGTGGCATGGAATGGAATTGTGTAGAGTAGAGTGGCATAGAATGGAGTAGAATACAGTGGAGTGACAGATTGTAGTGGGGCATAATGTAACAGCATACAGTGGAGGGCAAGGGAGTGCATAGAGTGGAATAGCATAGTGTGGAGTGGCGTACAGGGGAGTTGTGTAGAGTGGAGTGGCATAGACTGGGCTGGCATAGAGTAGAGTGACATGCATACAGTGGAAAAGGATACATTATAGTAGCATACACTGAAATAGCATACAGTGGAGTAGCATAAAATGGAATGGCAGACAGTGGAGTGGTGTACCCTGGAGTACCGTAGATTGGAATAGCGTACAGTGGAGTGGCATAGAGTGGAGTGATGTACAGTGGAGTGGCTACAGTGGTTTGGGGTATAGTAGAGTAACACACAGTGGAATGTTGTACAGTGTAGTGTTGTACAGTAAAGCAGGGTAGAATGAGGTGGCATAGAGTTCAGTAGCATAGAGTGTAGTTGCACATAGTGGAGTGGTGGAGATTGGAATGGCCTAGAGTGGAGTGGTTTGCAGTGGAGTGGCATAGATTGGAATAGCGTACAGTGAAGTGTTGCTGAGTGGAATGGTGCATAGTGGAGTGACGTACTGTAGATTAGCATACAGAAGAGTGGTGTGGCATAGAGAGTAGTATGGTAAGGTATATTAGCATACAGTGGAGTAGCATAGAGTAGAGTGGCATTGAGTGGAGCAGCGTACTGTAGACTTTATTGCAGTGATATGTATATATTCATATTCAATTAAAAAACCAAAGGTTACAGGGACGTTATAGTTAGGCTCACATTTTAAACATACAAAACCATAGAAATTTAGCTGTTAGAGTTATTTCAAGTTAACTATAAATTGTGCCCTAAGGTAACTATAACTCACGCCATTTACTGCTAATTACCCCAGAATTACAGCATTCATTACATCTTTTATAACACCATTGATAATGTTACTGTAATATTTGCAGTAAAATTATTAATGAGATAACTGTGTATGGTGGTTGCGCTAGTTATAGTTACCTTAGGGCACAAGTTATAGTTACTTGAAATAACTCTTACTATAACAGCTGAATTTTTAATGTTTTGTACATTTAAAAAGTTAGCCAACATCCCTCTAACCTTAGTTTTTTTAAAGAGATTTTATATACATACACACACTCAATACTTACCTGTAAAACCTTTACATTGTAATGGCATACATGATAAAAGCATATTTGTTGTAAAGGCATGGTGGTAATGGCATGCAGGTTTCAGCCTTTGTTGTAAAGACTGTTTCCCCTACAGCACTAACCATAATTTCTATGACAAAATAAACCCCCTTATTTTGTTCCTTTCTAAATTAAATGTTTTAAGGTTTACCAGTTTGACTCAATCAAGATGGCTTCAGGTGTGCCACACTTTTGTCATAAGTAAGACTGTTAGTTCTCTAGTTGTACTTTCGAACACTCTGGGAAGCTGCAGTAGAACACAAGGGAATCGACTGACAGCCTGCTCCTGTTGGAAGTACATTTATCTGAGTATGTCCGACTTCATTCTCATATGGCTGAAAAAAATAGTATGAATTTACAAAAAATATTTTCTCATTTTAGTTTCTGGAGCACATTCCATAACCTCTATGGGAAAATCATGAGAAAACATGCTTTTTCTCAAACATGACTCATGAAATCCCATCAGGATAAAATCACCTTCAAACAAACCACAATTCCTAAAATTAGTATTGTACCATCAACAAGTGAGTTATATTGTAACTAAAATGTGTTATCACCCTTTATACATTCTCCTTTTTGTGATTCCACACACACATGTATATCTGCTAATATTATTTCATTTTCTAAAGAGTCAGGGACTGCCTGATTAGGTTTCAGACTTCGTGAGGTCTGCAAACCCCAAGTTAAGAAACACTCCCTTCGAACACTACTATCAGCAGGTTTGTTATCTTACTGTTTTCACAATAACTGTCTCACCTGGAAAGGATTCTAAATAAGCATTGACAAAGGCAATAACTGCATTTCTGTAGTAAAAAGGTCTTTATGAGAGTACCTAACCAACTTCAAAAAGTAGGTACAGTATAGCGATAGCAAGTCAAGCATCCAAAAGGAAATACAAACAGTATAACCAGCAACAATGCATGTTTCCATTAATGCAAAGAGGAGGTTTCATAAGTGTAGCCACAGTGAAAACATCCCTTATAAACAGAAGGGGTACAGCACAGCTAGAACCAGTGCAAGATTCCCAGCAGGCGCACAACACAAGCACAGGGTGTTTTTTCACAGTTCTTCACCTTACTAAACTGGTGATGGCAAAACTCATGGCATCACAGAAAATTATATCTTATCAACAATAGTCTGCATAACAACAAAGAATGTGCATTTGCCGGGAAATATTAAATATTAGGTTTGCACTACCAGGTATATTGTGCATAACATGTAATCAGGGCAAAGACACCAGGATAGCGTGTGCGTCATATAAATGCTTCAGGATTCTTTGTTTTGTAAATCAGATCTTAAAAATGCTTTGTACAGGGATCAGACAATAAGGCCTCCTGTTGGTGTAAGGTGGGGGTGCAACTTTTATTTTATGGTGGGAGAGGCTGTAATGTCTCATTCCATTCTGTGGCTCTATTAGGGCACCGCACAAGTCCCTTTAAAGAGGTGCAGCATGTAATAGACGCCCAGTGACATACTTCTTCCAAGAAGCACTGAGGTGCTGAAAGAGAGAGGTTAAACAGGAAACCTTGGTGTGAACACAGTGTTGGACTGGTTTGTCTGGCACTCTGCTACTGCCAGATGAGCCAACTTAAAAAGAGCAAGATTGTAGGCTATGTTTAGATCTCGCCTACCAGACTGCACAATCACTTTCTGCTGTGAGACATATTGTTAGCATACTTTGGGTGTACAGCCCACCCACTGCTTACATTTCGTTGGATTTACTATCATTTGCTAACTTCTTATTTGTTAGCTTGTGTGGGCTTTCATTCTTCTTCTTGTGCCTGTCCCTCCCCAGAGCATGGCCTCATTACTTGTGTTGTTCAGCTTCTCTCTTTTCAGACACTACTTTTTTTCTTTTTTTGCTTAAGCATTCCACAAGAGTGCATGTGTTTTCCAGTTGGCTTTCTTGTGCAGTTCTCCTCGCCCCACCACATGCAGGTGTTCCTCCCTCTGGCTCATTTGCTTCTCTCCCACTCAACAATGTTCTTTCTCACCTGTGTGCTTCTCCCCGTTAGCTCCATGTTGCTCTCGTTTGCCCCACCCCCAGTGCTCCACTGTGCTTTTTCTAAAAGTCCTTTCCTCCCCCTCACACCGCCCATGGAGCGTCTCCCCACTTGTGCCCTCCATGTTGCATTCTCCCCCACCGGTCCTCCATCATGTTGCTTGGGGACACTGTGTTACAACAGGTTCACCCCTGGCCACCTGTGTTACTTCCACCCTTCCAAACCCTGTGTTACTTCCGCACCTGTTGCTTATGCCCCTTGTATTCTTATCCTACCCCCCATACACTTAAAAAAATTAAAATGCCCAGTCCAATGCAACTTGTACAGCATGGGTATTGCTCGGCTCACTAAGATAATAGGAAGCCTGGGTAAGGTGGTCACCTTGCTTCTTGCCAGGACTCCATGTTTTCAGTCCTGGGATTTTTGCTTACAAATTTGAAACATTCAAGTTTGCCAGCATGAGTAGTTAATCTAGTTGAGTGGTACTTGATTGATTACACACACACACTGAAAACACTACAAAAGGACCCCACACCAGTTTAGAAAAATAGCCAATATTTATCTGAATAAAATAAGACCAAAACGACATAAATCCAACATACAGAAGCAAAGACGCAATTTTTCAAAGATTAAATCTTAGTAAAGCGCTTAGAAACACAGTAACTCCAACTGGAGCTATCATGACATCTTAACAGAGTCGTTCCCAACAGTCCAACGCCACTTGCGAGGGAGTGCGGGCCGGTCACGGAGTTGCATGGACCCCAGGCACAGTACCTTTAAAAACGATGAAACAAAGATGTTCCACAGAGGGGAGGTAAGGCGTTGCTGGAGTTGGTGCGGCATTGGTTCCTTACTGCTACCAGGGAGGTGAGGTGTTTGCTCCTTACTTCTAGGCAGGGGAGGTGAGAAGTCGGTTCCTTATGGCTGCAGGGGAGGTGATGCGGCGTCGGTGGTGAGGTATTGGTTCCTTACGACAGGGCGGGGTCGATGAATCCAGCAGGTCAAGACACTAGGCGTCAACTTTGCAGTCTCGCGATTACACCATGGGGCCACAGGTGCTGCAGTGGAGTCGGGTTCCCGGACACGGCACTCAGGACTCACGATGTAGCAGGTCTTTGGAGGCGCTGCAGTGGCGTCGGGCCTGTGGCTTCGGTTGCAATGGTGGCACTCAGCGACGCCCACAGCTCCAGTGCAGGCAGCAGCATGGAGTCGGGCAGCACACCGGTTCTGAAGTCTCTCTGGAGTCGATGGTCTTGGTTTCTTCTTGGTTTCAGCACAACTCATTCACAAGGGCCCAGGAACTGGAGTTGGCACCACTTGGCGAGCTAGGACCCTCAGCAAGAGAGCCCAGGTGCTAGCAGATGAAGTCTTTGATGTCCCTGAAACTTCTAACAGGAGGCAAGCTCAGTCCAAGCCCCTGGAGAACCTTTGGAAGCAGGATGTAGAAAGCAAAGTCCAGTCCTTTTACTCCCAGGACAGACGCAGCAAGCAGCAGGCCAGCACAGCAAAGCAACAGTCCCTCCTACAGCATCCAGCTCTTCTTCCTGGCAGAATGTCCTCAGTCCAGAAGGATTCCAAAGTTGTGGTCTCAGAGGTCCAATACTTGTACTCATTTCTACCTTTGAAGTAGGCAAACTTCAAAGGAAAGTCTTTGTAGTGCACAAAACCCTGACTTTCCTGCCCTGGCCCCAGAAACACTCCAGGGGGTTGGAGACTGCTTTGTGTAAGGACAGGCACAGCCTTATTCAGGTGGAAGTGTCAGCTCCTCCCACCACTCTAGCCCAGGAAGACCCATCAGGATATGCAGGACAGACCTCTGCTCCCCTTGCGTGACTGTCTAGAGTGAATTCACAAACAGTCCAACTGTCATCCTGACCTAGACGTGTATTCCACAGACAGGAAGAGGCACAGAATGGTTAAGCAAGGAAATGCCCACTTTTTAATAATGGCATATTCAAACTTACAATACAAAAACCAACTTCACCAAAATATGTAATTTTAAGTTAAGTTCAGAGACCCCAAACTATCTATCTGTGTATATATATATATATATTGGCTCCCAATGGGAAATTATACCTAAACGATATTTCAAGGCAATCCCCATGTTAACCTATTGGAGAGATAGGCCTTGCCATAGAAAAAACGAATTTAGCAGTATTTCACAATCAGGACATGTAAAACACACCAATACATGTCCTACCTTTTAAATACACTGCATGGGCCTTCCTTAGGCCTACCTTAGGGGTGACTTACATGTAGTAAAAAGGAAGGTTTGGGCTTGTCAACTTGGTGCACTTGCCAGGTGGAACTGGCAGTTAAAACTGCACACACAGACACTGCAGTGGCAGGTCTGAGACAGGGCTACTCCTGTGGGTGGCACAATCATTGCTGCAGGCCCACTAGTAGCATTTGATTTACAGGGCCTGGGCACACTATACTGGGGACTTAGTAGCAAATCAAATGCCAATTGCGGATAAACAAATCACCAATCCAATTTAGACAGACAGCACTTGCACTTTAGTACTGGTCAACAGTGGTAAAGTGCCCAGAGTCCCAAAGCCAGCAAAAACTAAACTCAGCACAGGATCCAAACAGGAGGCCAGAAGCCAAAAGGACTGGGAAACCATGCCAAGAGCTGACAGGTCTGACACCAAAAATGAACTGGGACTTATACAGTCTAGCTTGTTTTTGAATTCTGGAATTTGTAGTCCTGTTTGCAAAAGAGACTGGAAATTGGAAAAACTGAAATGGATGAGCTGTTCTTAACAGGAACATATGAGAACTCTGAAGAAGGGGTTGCTGTTTATGAAGTTTCTACAGAAACACAATAAGAGTGCCCACAAGCAGGGCCCTTAAACTGTCCCTGGAAGTATCAAATCATTACAGAGGAAGGCCCATGGCAAACGTCCAAAGCAACAGTTCTCGGCAACAGAGCGTGTTACAAATTGCTGCATTTTCCCAGGTCCATGCAAGAGTACCTCATACAGATCAGGATTTTTCTTTGCATTCTGTGGCTTGTAGTCCTGATCGTTTTTTGTTACAATAGCAGGTCTACACTACCAGACTGTAAAGGGAATCCTGGACGGGACAACCTGCTCCCAGATGGACCTGAGCTGAAGCCTGAGAGCTCTGTGGCCTGCTTTGTATAATGAACAGCAATGAGAGAACGCTAACTCTGAACCAGGGCACTCTTCCTTCTGGATATTGGCAATCATCTGGACAAAGCTGCCAAGTGGTCCCTGTCATAGGTGATACATTCATTAATTCGTGGCTTTTTAGCCACATGCACTTTTATGTACTGGGACTTGCATGGCCACACTGAAAAGGCCATAAATAAAGTACAAGCCGAGCATCAAGGATTCTGCTAGTTAAAAAGTCTACACTGGCTGAAAATGTCACACGGCATAGGTCCACCCAATTGGCACACTGCACGATAGTAGACCATGTGTAATGCTGGCAACCACACAGAGCGTGAATGCATAAGAAAAGGGCATGCTGGGTATGTCCACACATCTCACTGTTCACCAGTCCACGTGTGATCCAGTGTGGATTTTTCTTTCCATTCAGGGACTTTTCATCCTGGTTTATAATGGACTAAAACAAGACTACAACTCCCACAGTTCAGTGGTGAAAAAAAAAGAAATCTAACCTGGATGAAATCATGCATGGACCGTGTACACCGGAAGGGGTCTCTGAATCTGATAGTTCATAAATGCTTTTAAATGTTGTCAGACGTGGTTTGAATCTCAAAAAGTTGTAGAGAGTTCAGCGGAGCAAGGACCACTCAAATGTAGCTGGCACTTAAAGAAGATTGGTTTACTCACCCCTAATTGATATAAATCAAGAGACCTACATTTCGAAGAATTCGAACCCTGCATCTTGGCAGCAGAGTGAAATGCACAATTGCCAGCGCGCCGTCTCTTCACCGCCTCAAAAAAAGCTAGCGAACGGCTTGCAATTACAGTAATAACGAGCCACACGATGCCTGGAAGGGGAGAACGCACATATACCTCTGTTTGTTGTCGATAAGTATCTCTGGGTTCCAGGAATTGTAAATTGTTCAAATAAAATGTCTTCGCGGTTTGGCATGCGTAGAGAGGATTTGCTCAACACCACAACAAGCTGCCAACATCTGCAAGGTATTAGCTGTACAAAAAAAACCTGAGGCCGTGTTACTGACGTCCTAAAATGGGAGCACCTAGATCTGAGTAACAGGGTGGAATCTTCCGCTGGCGCTCTGCCAGCGAAGGGCGCGGGGTTTACGCGTAAACAAGCTCCGTTCACTGCATATCCAGAGCTACTCTCCTCTTGCGTATGTTGGGTCGATTCACAAAGCTACTTACGCTCCTGACGGGACGTAAATGGGCATACAGTAGAATTTAGGAGGGGGCAATTCCACTCCTGAAGGTACTGTAGGAATATGCTCTTCTAAATGGGAAATCCTCATGCCTAAAACTGATAAGGGAGCATGGTTAGGAAAAACGCAAATTACATGGTGCAACTACACTTTAGTATAGTATAGTATTTTTGCGCGTGGAAAGACTTTGACTTGAGTTGTATTGTAATATTTGCCCAGCTCCTGGGCACAAGTCCTTAAAAAAGAAGTGACCAAGTGGCAACACAACATTGATGGAAGAGACTTCACAAGATCAGATTTTAAGACTCACACGTATGTTTAGCAGTCCTATTAGGAATACATTTGAGCGCATTACCAGATTTAACAAATGAGATTTTGCGTTGGGGTTGTGCCAAAAAATTGACATAACCCCAACGCAAAATATGGGCTTCAATTTATGCATTTATTTTTAAAAACTCTGCCACAAAAAATGACACAAGGAGACACATTACAATAAATCTGTTCTGCTTAATTGTTTGAAAAGTCTGCATTATATAATATTTTATGGGGTTAAGTCACCTGCTGCAGAGAGCTTTGTGCGCACCGTAAATCTTAGGGAATTATGTTAATGGTAAGACTGCTATAGTGGTTAACGCATTTGCTAGAGAGATCTGTGTTTTGTCTAGTCCCAGTTTTAAATCAAAGTAGCATAGAGGGTTAAGGTGTCACCTGCAAAGCACATCATGTAACATGCAGATGACATTTTTTTATTTTATGTGGATAGGTAAGTGGCCTACTGCATTTAACACAGATATACTTTTGTTACTAGCAGCACATTGAGCTACGAAGGACATGTTACTCCTAGACCTTGTAATCCTCACTGTCCTATGTAACACATCCTCTACATAAATTTACACACTTAAATGTTTATTGTCAATGTATAATGTGTATGTGTCATGGAAAGTTGTCTGACACCCTGCATTGGGATAAGTAACGCTATAAAAGAAATGAAACAAAAGAGTGATATTTAAATTGTTATTTGTGCAAATACTGGAACATACCAACACATCTGACATTCTTACAGTGCATGCATATCTCTTATTCACAGGATCTGAACAAATTCAAAACCATGCCTCTCTTAAGTACTTGTAAAGTGACTTTGCTCCTCTACATTGCATTTGCATTAAGGTGTGAATCTCCAGATGCTCTCAGCCAAGATACTCAAACAAAAAAGAGGCCCAATGGCCCCTCAACTGCGGCCTTTGTTGAAGGCCCATCTCAAATTTGAAATAATAAAGCTCCTGTGCCGACTGCACGTTGCTGCTCACAACAAAAGCAGGCAATGTGCATGGACTGCTGAATGTGTTCCTCTGTTTGAACATTACAATGGGGTAAGTTCAGTATATGTCAGTGGGGCACATGTGAAAATAGTGGGTGGACGCCATACACCCATCTGTACCCCAACTTGTGTCCTTTGTAGCTCTTACTACCACTATGTGGGGCGCTGAACCGTTTGCCTCCATAGGTAGCATGCTACACTGTGCAGAGTGTCTCGTTGCAAAGGTGTTGTCTTTGTTTTGATCCTATTGTATGGTAGCATTATGTGTCGCGCTAACAACCTCTATGTAGGGTGCTGTAATGCTTATCTACAGGCATAGTGTAGTAAATCCACTATGAGATAGGCTTGACAGGAGGCTCTTTTAACTTATTTTTGAGCTGCAGATGGTACAGCTCTCCTCATTGGCCAGATCCAACCACCCAGGTCTAGTAGTCCATTCTCTCCTGGCCTCATTGAGCATCACTGGTACCCCCACTTATAGAAACAAACACATCCCATTGCCTTACAGCATAAGGCAGATTTAAAGGAATGAAAAGTAATTCTAAAGATAAGGGAAAGAAATGAAGGAACAAAAAAGTAAATATGAATAAAGGGAGAAGCACACTAAGGAGAAAATATACACTTATACAGAGAAATAGAACAAACTTATTTCCCCCAAAGATAAATGTAAGGATTGTTGTGCACAATCCAGTGCAGGCAAGTATTATTACTGAAACAACAATGGGAATGGAAACATTCTGCAGAGTGGCAGAGGTACTCAAGTTGGAGGTCTGGAAGGTTTGCTGTATATAATTTTCAAATTTAGCAGATGCTTACCTTATTCTCATTGGTGCAGGCCTGCTGCACACCTCTCTTCCACTCGCACTTCTTCTTACCTCCATAATCCTACCATCATCCCCTGAAAGTTCATCACATTCCCCTGTCTCCTATGGCACTTTCTGTCCATCATCAACTTCATGCTACTACGCCCCTTCTCTCTGCCCACACACTACACTTTCTCCTCCCACATAGCACCTTCCTGGCACAATGCCGCCCTTCTTTTATTCCATCTTCAACCACCATCCAATTCAACCCATTCATCCTCTGCTCCATATTATGTCGTAAAGCCACAGTGAAACAGGCTTAAAAGGAGAATCTTATGCATAGCTAAAGATGGTACATCTCTTCAGGCCAGCCAAATCTAACTGACTGTGTCACAGCATTCCATTCTCACCTGACCTCCTTGGGAATCGCTGAAATCCCCACTTAGAGCCACAAAGCAAAGCAAACTACACCTTGTGGGGTGTGTGGTTGGGAGGGTATTCTTTTTATTTTGAACCTATGTGGCAACTGTATTTATGTTGTGTGTTGACCACTGAGGTGCGGTTATTGTGTTAAGGGAACTTCAAAGCATATGGCGATGTGATGTGTGAGGGTATGCGAGAGACAGAGAAGCAAGTTATAACTATAATACATACTAAACATTTAGGTAGGTAATCCACATGAGCCTGGCCCTAAAGGTAGTGGCATGTTGTGTGTGTACCCCCAAAAACAGGAATAATCAGAGAATGCCCAGTAATCAATATGGCAATATGTGCCAGGTAGAGATGCTGTCAAATGAGAAAAAAGATGCCAAGACAGCAGACATTAGAATTGGTGACATGATGAGCAGTAGAAACGCAGTTTTTTAGAGGCAACAGTACTGCTTACTGCTGAACAAATGTGGAACATGAACCAGGAAGGAAGAGGAAGAGAAGTCAAGACTAGCAACCTTGAGCAGAAATTAGACAATCCAAAATGTTGAGCACCCATTTTTTTGTACCCCAAGCCCCTCTCGATTTCCCAACCTCTCAAAGTCAGATGAGCGTCAGTCAGATGAGCCCTAGTCAGGTTGTGGCTCAGATCTTAACCAAACTGGCACCATATAAGTGCAAGGGTGAGAAACAAAGTGTTTGGTTAGCCACTGCCCAACTAGCACATGAGCGGATCAGTCTGCTTCATGTTTCACATCTGGCCTCACCCTTCATGCAAGCTAAATACTTTTCCTAGATCCTAGACAGCCTTGTTCTTTCTAGTTTACATAAGTAGGTGTACTCCTGAACTTCTAGAATTTCATCCCAGACAACTTCCACTTTCATTAGTAATTAATTAATTACATTTCAGGGTAAAAAAGAGACAGTGTGGTGAAAGGAAACCTAACCTGCTTTCAGTTTTTTGGCTACATCAGCAGCACAACACAGATTTGGTAGTCCTCATTTTTTCCAGTCTTAATGAGACTGTTTCCAGGTCATGTATGATGACCACTGAGTTGTGGTATTAGTGTAGTGGGGTCCCAGAAGCTAGAGCATCCATTGTGTGGCCGCGCACATAAGAAAGGAGGAGGCCTCCTGTTATCCATAATTCCTCCTGGTCCTGCACAATGAGCAGGCAGCACTCAACTCATATAGCTCTTGACAATGCGTTTTACACTCTCTGCAACTCAGATAGCCATCTTACATCTCATTTACAAGACTTCCATGCAGAACCAGGATGTTATTACTGAATTCTTAGACTTCACCACATCCTGCCTCCGACATGCCCACACCACCATCCAAGGTGATTTCAACTTTTCAGACAACACAACCTAAACAAAAACAAGCAACACCATCTTCAACCTCATTGGCACACTCACTATGGTACGGAATATCACACAAGCAACACATTTCAAAAGCCACAACCTCAACTTTGTCTTTTCAACACCACCAAAACTCCAATGTAAACCAACCATATGTCTGGACTGGACTAATCTTTTCACCATCCCTCCATCCTTGCTCAGCATTGTACTAACAAACCAAGGTCAATACAAAAGACTTCAGATCTTTTAAAAATGTCATAGACAACCAAATGCTTCAACTCATCTCTCTTCCTATCAACTCCATGTCCAACTCCAGCATTCTTCTAAACAACTTGAACTCTTTTTAGGAAAACTATGTGAGCATCCCCCCCCTACTAAAACTTGCATGTGCAAGCCACAGCCTTCAGCACTCTGGCATTCTGAAGACCTTGCTCACAATAAATGGTTCAACTGCAGACAAGAAAGAAAATCAAAGAACAGAACTCCCAGCGACTTCATGATTCTGAAGTCCTCACGTGCAACACACAGACACCTCATAACATTTCCCAAAGCAAAGTACTCTACCAACACCATCAATGAAGGCACCAACAGAAACAGAACACCTTTTAAGACAATCAAGCATTGCATAAACCTCCTGGCAGACCAACCGATTCCTCACTCCACAGAAAAGTGCAATGCCATCAACTTCTTCTTCATAAAAAAAAATACAGAAGATCTAACAGCACAACACCAAGCCTGCTTCGTTTCTTGCCCCAGCCATTTCCATAGAATCCTGCACTGTTCAGCCTTCAAAGACCTAGTCCTCAAAGATCTCACTGACATACTCAACTCACTCAAAGCAACTTCTTGTGAATATGAAATCTTACCTCATCCTTCATCAAAGCTCTCTCTGGGGATGCTCTCTCACCCCTACTCATCATTGTCAATACCTTCCCTTCTCAAGGCATCGTCCCTGAAGCTCTCTTGACCAATCTCATCCTGCCACTCCTAAAATAATCTACACTAGACCCTGATGACTTCTCCAAGTACTGGCCCATCACTCACCTACCATTTATAATCAAGATAATTGAAAAAGCAGCCTATGTTCAACTCCAAGATCATGTCAGTGCTAACTCTCTACCATTCTGGCTTCAGATCATGCTGCAGCACGGAGATTGCTACCTCACACTTCTCAGACAATGCACTTTTAAGGACAAATGATGATGACCCCTGCCTCCTGATATTGCTTGTACTTGTAGATGTCTCCAGCACAGTCGACCATCCCACCCTGATGCATACACTGGAGTCTCTAATAAGATTCATTGGCAATTGTCTTTACTGGTTCCCCTCCTAACTTTCCAACCAGCACCACCTTGTTCACATGGGCACCTCCAGGCCCTAATTAAATAATTTTTATGTGCAGAGTCTCCCAGGGTTCCATACTGTCTCTTGTCGTTTGTAGCCTTTACATGGAGCTGCTTGGTACTTTACTCACAGATAACAGCATCAAGATACACAACTCTACTTGAAAGTCTCAGCTGCTTTAGACAGCCATAGCATCAAACACTGCCTGCATCAAAGCAGACCTGATATCCAGCCCCTACCTGAAGCTTAACTCACCCAATACATCATTCCTGTAACTCTCCAAGAACAAGAAACAGTACAAACCTGGTTCTATAACATCCTCTTTGATGGCTTCAAACACCAATTTTCACCAAATGGCTAGTCATTGGGATTCACTCTGGATACCAATTTCACCCTCAGGAACACATTAGCAAAAAAAAAAAAAAACGCCATGTTTCCAGCGCTCTCTTCTAAATAAAAAGAAACATTTTCTTCCAGAAAGAGAAAAAAAAAATCATACCCTTGATTCTGGGTGGTGGTTGCACACTGCTGCATGGCCTCCCAGACTCCACACTGACATCGCGTATGGCATCTTACATGCCGCAGCACGTCTTCTCCAGGGCTTGAAGACATAGGCGGTCATTCTGACCCTGGCGGTTGAAAACCGCCAGGGCAGAGTGCCGCGGAAGCACCGCCAACAGGCTGGCGGTGCTTCAGGGGCTATTCTGACCGCGGCGGTAAAGCTGCGGTCAGAAAAGGGAAGCCGGCGGTTTCCCGCCGGCTTCCCGCTGCCCCTGTGAATCCTCCACGGCGGCACTGCAAGCAGCGCCGCCATGGGGATTCCGACCCCCTTCCCGCCAGCCTGGTTCTGGCGGGAACGGGTGTCGTGGGGCCCCTGGGGGCCCCTGCAGTGCCCATGCATTGACAGGGCCCCACATTGATTTTCAGTGTCTGCTTGGCAGACACTGAAAATCGCGACGGGTGCAACTGCACCCGTCGCACACCAGCAACTCCGCCGGCTCCATTCGGAGCCGGCTTCCTCGTTGCTGGTGCTTTCCCGCTGGGCTGGCGGGCGGCCTTTTGGCGGTCGCCCGCCAGCCCAGCGGGAAAGTCAGAATGACCGCCGCGGTCTTTTGACCGCGGTACGGTCTTCTGGCGGTTCCCGCCAGGCCGGCGGCAACCGCCACCGGCGGGGGTCAGAATGACCCCCATATTATCCCATCTCCCTGATACTGATAGAACTCCATTGGCTTCTGGTTAGCCTGCATCATCTTCAAAACATGCTTCCGTATTTACAAAGCCATCACAATAAGCATCACCACTTATCTTGCAAAACAACTCACCATCTATGATGGTTCTTGGTACATCCAAAACCTAGAAACCATTTGATGGTGGCCTAAGAAGTGTAAAAAGCAAAAAACAAGGCAGCAGACCTTTCCATCTATGCACCCAGGATCTAGAACAACATCCTCATATCTTTCAAGAATAACTCAACACTGCTCCAATTTAGGAAAAAGTTGAAAGCTCTCCTTAAAAACAGGACATAAAGTGAATTAACAGTCCATAACCTGGCTACCTCTTATATCATTCATTGATTTATGCTTGTCTTCGACTCTGTAGAGTGCTCCACTGCTCTTTGCCTCAGTTCATGCTATAGAAATACAATATACATACTAACATGCATCCATGCATGGAATGCAGCACTGTGTTGGATGAAGAAGTGTGAAAGATATGTGCAGTTTATGGTTTTCGTAAGCTGGCAGCTTTGAACAGTTCTGCTGGTTCTTTTATAGTATTTATAATGATCATATTCCTCTAAGCTGATTAATATACTGGGTTGTTAGTGCTGAGATTTTTAATTTAAAGTTTTCTCTTTTAGAGAAAGAAATGGGAGGTGATCTACTGGGGTAGACTGTGTTACTGTCATCCAATATATGATTAATATTGTGAGCTGTCAAGAACAGGTCATAGTATGCGCTACTTGGGACCTATAGTTGTGGACTAGATTAGAGATCGCCATTGGACAGCATTATGTGGCAGATCTATTGCATGCATGTTCAGTTAATGATAGGGGGTTTACTGTTGTCGACTAGTACAGAACTGGGTGATGGATATGACCCATAGGGATTCTGTCTTGTGGGAGAGTAAGAGGGTCTAGCAGTAGAAGCAATTTATTAAGCAGTCTATTTGAGCTACTGTTGGCTGCCCTACTACTGAGAGCTAAGTTATTATTATTAGTGGCTAAGGTGGTTACATAAGAATTGACATTATGATATAATTGCCAGGCCAAACACAGCCTTTTTTTATAACTTACCTGGACATAGAAAGTTGTATGTTGGTTGAGATGTTCCTGAATTGAAGACTGTAGAGTGCAGATTGTACTTGAAGGAGCGATTGTTGCCTCCTATATATTTCTACACATTTCTAAATGAAATGTGGTGTGATGATCTGTAGTGGTGGCCTGGAGTGCAGTGCACTCTGTTGGTAGTCCTTAAAGGTATCCTTGTGAGGCTCTGTGGACGATGCAGAGTCACCAGTGAATTGACTGCAAGACCAGTGTCATACTTTCTCTTGCATGGAGAATAATTCTTACAGCAACATTTTGGATTAGTTGTATTAGTTGTATTTTGGGTATGCTGAAGCTAGGGGCACAAAGGTATACAGGCATATAGGTTTTTGGCACTGTCAAGCTAACGAGCATGGGGCTTGTGTGTAGCTTTTGTTGGCATCCAAGGAAAGATGCATCATCATGTTCTTGTTCTGTAGCAACTGCTTTTTGAAATCTTGATGTCATATAGTATATAAACAATGGTTAGCCGTAGGTTTCCTTGGACCCATATGGTGGTAAACTGGTGTTTTTGTCAATGTTTACAGGCCATAAGCTCTGTATTTGCAGAGTTGAACTTTAGGTGGTTACTCATGATCTGTGTAATTATGGTGCGAAGACAGTCATCTTGTATTAACTTCCAGAGGTCTCTAGGGCCAACCATTTTTAGAATGAATTGCATATCATCTGCATAGTTGTAACAGGTGAGGTTTAATGATCTAATCAGGTTTGGGGTTAGTGCTTGTAGGAGGCTGGACTGGCTTGTAGTGAGTACCAAGGGGTACTTGCACCTTGCACCAGGCCCAGTTATCCCTTATTAGTGTATAGGGTGTCTAGCAGCTTAGGCTGATAGATAATGGTAGCTTAGCAGAGCAGCTTAGGCTGAACTAGGAGACGTGTGAAGCTACTACAGTACCACTTAGTGTCATATGCACAATATCATAAGAAAACACAATACACAGTTATACTAAAAATAAAGGTACTTTATTTTTTTGACAATATGCCAAAGTATCTTAGAGTGTACCCTCAGTGAGAGGATAGGAAATATACACAAGATATATATACACAATAGCAAAAATATGCAGTATAGTCTTAGAAAACAGTGCAAACAATGTATAGTTACAATAGGATGCAATGGGGAAACATAGGGATAGGGGCAACACAAACCATATACTCCAAAAGGGGAATGCGAACCACGAATGGACCCCAAACCTATGTGACCTTGTAGAGGGTCGCTGGGACTATTAGAAAATAGTGAGAGTTAGAAAAATAACCCTCCCCAAGACCCTGAAAAGTGAGTGCAAAGTGCACTAAAGTTCCCCTAAGGACAAAGAAGTCGTGTTAGAGGAATAATGCAGGAAAGACACAAACCAACAATGCAACAACTGTGGATTTCCAATCTAGTGTACCTGTGGAACAAGGGGACCAAGTCCAAAAGTCACAAGCAAGTCGGAGATGGGCAGATGCCCAGGAAATGCCAGCTGCGGGTGCAAAGAAGCTTCTACTGGACAGAAGAAGCTGAGGTTTCTGCAGGAACGAAAAGGGCTAGAGACTTCCCCTTTGGTGGACGGATCCCTCTCGCTGTGGAGAGTCGTGCAGAAGTGTTTTCCCGCCGAAAGAACGCCAACAAGCCTTGCTAGCTGCAAATCGTGCGGTTAGCGTTTTCGGACGCTGCTGTGGCCCTGGAGGGACCAGGAGGTCGCAAATTGGACCAGGAGAGAGAGGGGACGTCGAGCAAGACAAGGAGCCCTCTCAGCAGCAGGTAGCACCCGGAGAAGTGCCAGAAACAGGCACTACGAGGATGCGTGAAACGGTGCTCACCCGAAGTCACACAAAGGAGTCCCACGTCGCCGGAGACCAACTTAGAAAGTCGTGCAATGCAGGTTAGAGTGCCGTGGACCCAGGCTTGGCTGTGCACAAAGGATTTCCGCCGGAAGTGCACAGGGGCCGGAGTAGCTGCAAAAGTCGCGGTTCCCAGCAATGCAGCCCAGCGAGGTGAGGCAAGGACTTACCTCCACCAAACTTGGACTGAAGAGTCACTGGACTGTGGGGGTCACTTGGACAGAGTCACTGGATTCGAGGGACCTCGCTCGTCGTGCTGAGAGGAGACCCAAGGGACCGGTAATGCAGCTTTTTGGTGCCTGCGGTTGCAGGGGGAAGATTCCATCGACCCACGGGAGATTTCTTCGGAGCTTCTGGTACAGAGAGGAGGCGGACTACCCCCACAGCATGCACAGACAGGAAAACAGTCGAGAAGGCGGCAGGATCAGCGTTACAGAGTTGCAGTAGTCGTCTTTGCTACTATGTTGCAGTTTTGCAGGCTTCCAGCGCGGTCAGCAGTCGATTCCTTATCAGAAGGTGAAGAGAGAGATGCAGAGGAACTCGGCTGAGCTCATGCATTCGTTATCTAAAGTTTCCCCAGAGACAGAGACTCTAAATAGCCAGAAAAGAGGGTTTGGCTACCTAGGAGAGAGGATAGGCTAGCAACACCTGAAGGAGCCTATCAGAAGGAGTCTCTGACGTCACCTGGTGGCACTGGCCACTCAGAGCAGTCCAGTGTGCCAGCAGCACCTCTGTTTCCAAGATGGCAGAGGTCTGGAGCACACTGGAGGAGCTCTGGACACCTCCCAGGGGAGGTGCAGGTCAGGGGAGTGGTCACTCCCCTTTCCTTTGTCCAGTTTCGCGCCAGAGCAGGGCTAAGGGGTCCCCTGAACCGGTGTAGACTTGCTTATGCATGATTGGGCACATCTGTGCCCAACAAAGCATTTCCAGAGGCTGGGGGAGGCTACTCCTCCCCTGCCTTCACACCATTTTCCAAAGGGAGAGGGTGTCACACCCTCTCTCAGAGGAAGTTCTTTGTTCTGCCATCCTGGGCCAGGCCTGGCTGGACCCCAGGAGGGCAGATGCCTGTCTGAGGGGTTGGCAGCAGCAGCAGCTGCAGTGAAACCCCAGGAAGGGCAGTTTGGCAGTACCAGGGTCTGTGCTACAGACCACTGGGATCATGGAATTGTGCCAACAATGCCAGGATGGCATAGAGGGGGCAATTCCATGATCTTAGACATGTTACATGGCCATATTCGGAGTTACCATTGTGAAGTTACATATAGGTAGTGACCTATATGTAGTGCACGCGTGTAATGGTGTCCTCGCACTCACAAAGTTCAGGGAATTGGCTCTGAACAATGTGGGGGCACCTTGGCTAGTGCCAGGGTGCCCTCACACTAAGTAACTTTGCACCTAACCTTTACCAGGTAAAGGTTAGACATATAGGTGACTTATAAGTTACTTAAGTGCAGTGTAAAATGGCTGTGAAATAACGTGGACGTTATTTCACTCAGGCTGCAGTGGCAGGCCTGTGTAAGAATTGTCAGAGCTCCCTATGGGTGGCAAAAGAAATGCTGCAGCCCATAGGGATCTCCTGGAACCCCAATACCCTGGGTACCTCAGTACCATATACTAGGGAATTATAAGGGTGTTCCAGTAAGCCAATGTAAATTGGTAAAATTGGTCACTAGCCTGTTAGTGACAATTTGAAAGAAATGAGAGAGCATAACCACTGAGGTTCTGGTTAGCAGAGCCTCAGTGAGACAGTTAGGCACCACACAGGGAACACATACATATAGGCCACAAACTTATGAGCACTGGGGTCCTGACTAGCAGGGTCCCAGTGACACATAACAAACATACTGAAAACATAGGGTTTTCACTATGAGCACTGGGCCCTGGCTAGCAGGATCCCAGTGAGACAGTGAAAACACCCTGACATACACTCACAAACAGGCCAAAAGTGGGGGTAACAAGGCTAGAAAGAGGCTACTTTCTCACACAACCCCCCCTCCAAACGAAGGACAATAAGGCTAACCTTGGCCAGTTGAGACTTTATTGTCTAAGTGGTGATAAGTAGAGAGTAGCTCTGCAATAGACTGGTTACTCCCTTTATCATCCACTATATGGTTACTTCCCTGTGGGGATGTAAACCACCCTGTTTGAAGTTTTTTAGCTAAGCAACAATGTGAAGATGTATTTTCAGAGTTTCTATCAGTAAGTTTTAGTTTAGAGCAGTGGGAATTGTCCACTGAACCTATTTGTAGTGATGGAAATGCCAGACAGGGATGCTGTCTCAGAAAAGCCATAGCTGGGCAAAAACTTTGTCCATATGGCTGGAAGAGAGAACAGGGATGCTGTTTCTCTTGAGTTGGAGCAGGGCAGGGATGCTGTCCTATGAGCTCCACCCTAGGGCAGGGATGCTGTCCTAAGTGTTGTGAGGCAGTGCAGGGTTTCTGCACTAAAGTTTCTCTGGGAGGGTTGGAGGGATGCTCCATGTTAACTAAAATGGTGTTCTTTTTCTCACCAATGTTAGTTATCCCACAGAGAGGTACTTCTACCTCAGGGAGTCCAGCTTTGCCAGCTGATGATTCCCTTGGAACAGGTGCCACCCCAGGAGAGGTTTCTCCCACCACAGGAATGGTATCCTGAATGGTAGGGTGGTTAGGGGATACTGTGATACCCTTTTTACCTGTTGATGGAGAGGGATCCTGAGTTTTCAGGCCTTCTCTCCTTTGCTTTTTCATTTCAGTAGAAATGAGAGGGAACAATTCCTCTGGGATGCCCAGCATGGCTGCATGGGCATAAAACTCTACATCAGCCCAACCTGAGGCCTCTAGGTCATTACCTAAGAGACAGTCTACAGGTAAGCTAGGTGATACCACCACCTGCTTAGGGCCAGTAACTCCACCCCAACTAAACTGAATTATAGCTAAGGGAAGAAACTTAGTGGAGTTATGGACATCAATAATCTTATACTGTTGTCCAATGATGTGTTGTTCAGGATGCACTAGGTTTTCAGTCACCAAAGTGATACTGGCACCTGTGTCCCTGTAGGCCAAGGCCTCAACACCATTTATTGAAACTGTCTGCCTGTACTTATCCATTGTAAGGGGACAAGCAGCCAGTGTGGCAAGGCCAATGCCACTAGGTGTGACAGAAACTGTCTTGGGATTGACTACCCCAGTTTCTACTATGGACCCATAAGTGAACCCAACTACACCCTTAACTTGACTGTTGCCAGCAGTCCCACCACTACTGCTAGGGGCACTAGAGCTTGATGTATTAGTGGTGGTAGGCTCAGGGGGTTTACCTGGACAGGACTTATCCCCTGGCCTATGGCCTCTGTTTTTACACACAAAGCACCAAGGCTTTTTAAATTGTGTAGGTTGAGAAGAAGAGGAAGAATTTGTTTTATCCCCACCCTCTGAAGAGTGTTTAAGATTTGAAGTGGGATCTTTGGTTTTACCCTTATCCCCATGCTTATCTTGAGATTTTTCACCATCTTTCTTCTTATTGCCATCTTTGTCACCCCCTGTATGAACTTTTCTGTTCACCCTTGTTCTGACCCATTTGTCTGCCTTCTTTCCCAATTCTTGGGGAGAGGTCAGATCAGAGTCTACCAGGTACTGGTGCAACAAATCAGACACACAATTATTAAGAATATGCTCTCTCAGGATCAAGTTATACAGGCTGTCATAATCAGTAACTTTACTGCCATGTAACCACCCCTCCAAGGCCTTCACTGAATGGTCAATGAAATCAACCCAGTCTTGTGAAGACTCCTTTTTGGTCTCTCTGAACTTTATCCTGTATTGTTCAGTGGTTAAGCCATAACCATCCAGGAGTGCATTCTTAAGAACTTTGTAATCATTAGCTTCATTTTCTTTTACAGTAAGGAGCCTATCCCTACCTTTTCCACTAAATGATAGCCATAGGATAGCAGCCCACTGCCTTTGAGGGACATCCTGTACAGCACAGGCCCTCTCAAGTGCAGCAAGCCACTTGTTAATGTCATCCCCCTCCTTATAAGGGGGAACTATCTTATGCAGATTCCTGGAATCATGCTCTTTTGCAGGATGACTATGGGGAATACTGCTGCTGCCACCATGGGTTTCTAAACCCAACTTCTGTCTTTCCTTCTCTAATTCTAAAGACTGTCTATCCAAATCCAGCTGTTGCTTTTTAAGCTTCAGTCTGGTTTGTTCCACCCTCAACTTATTGAGTTCCCTTTCTAACAATCTGTCATCAGGGTTGGTGGGAGGGACATTTCTAGATACAGAGGTATGATGGGAATGAACAGAAGGAGACCTGTCCCTTACAGAGGGCACCCTAACAGCTTGGCTGACAGTGTAATGTGAGAGCACATCATCTGTATGATGTGACTCCACCTCAGTACCAACTATGCTAGACTGTCTTGTAATGGGAAGGCTAAGAAGTTTCTTTCCTGAACCTTTTCCTGGGGGAGTCCCTGGATCAGATTGAGAACCATTAGCTACTTTTTCAACAGATGGGGCACTTTTAGCCTTATCTTGTTCTCTAAGCATGTTAAGTAACAGTTCCAAGGAAGGATTCTTCCCTACACTCAAACCTCTCTCTATGCAGAGACTCCTTGCTCCTTTCCAGCTAAAGGTGATCATATGCAAGTTTGGACAGATCAACATTTTGGCCTGTGCCAGACATTTTTAGAGAGAGTTAAAGTGATAGAAAAAGAGAAAAAAGTTTTCCGAACTTTTTAGAAAGACAGAAAAAAAACTTTTTCGAACTTTTTGAAAGTTTAGAAGTACTTTTCAGCACTTAGAAAAGAGTGAAAAGAGGAAATGCAAAACTTTTTGGCTATGTGTATACACACTGAACTTGTTTTGTATATTTTTCTCTTATGAAAAGTACAATGACAAGAGTGGTAAGTAGTCTCAAAGCACTTATCCCACCGCTGCACAACCAGTGTAGGAGGCTGGACTGGCTTGTAGTGAGTACCAAGGGGTACTTGCACCTTGCACCAGGCCCAGTTATCCCTTATTAGTGTATAGGGTGTCTAGCAGCTTAGGCTGATAGATAATGGTAGCTTAGCAGAGCAGCTTAGGCTGAACTAGGAGACGTGTGAAGCTACTACAGTACCACTTAGTGTCATATGCACAATATCATAAGAAAACACAATACACAGTTATACTAAAAATAAAGGTACTTTATTTTTATGACAATATGCCAAAGTATCTTAGAGTGTACCCTCAGTGAGAGGATAGGAAATATACACAAGATATATATACACAATAGCAAAAATATGCAGTATAGTCTTAGAAAACAGTGCAAACAATGTATAGTTACAATAGGATGCAATGGGGAAACATAGGGATAGGGGCAACACAAACTATATACTCCAAAAGTGGAATGCGAACCACGAATGGACCCCAAACCTATGTGACCTTGTAGAGGGTCGCTGGGACTATTAGAAAATAGTGAGAGTTAGAAAAATAACCCTCCCCAAGACCCTGAAAAGTGAGTGCAAAGTGCACTAAAGTTCCCCTAAGGACAAAGAAGTCGTGTTAGAGGAATAATGCAGGAAAGACACAAACCAACAATGCAACAACTGTGGATTTCCAATCTAGGGTACCTGTGGAACAAGGGGACCAAGTCCAAAAGTCACAAGCAAGTCGGAGATGGGCAGATGCCCAGGAAATGCCAGCTGCGGGTGCAAAGAAGCTTCTACTGGACAGAAGAAGCTGAGGTTTCTGAAGGAACGAAAAGGGCTAGAGACTTCCCCTTTGGTGGACGGATCCCTCTCGCCGTGGAGAGTCGTGCAGAAGTGTTTTCCCGCCGAAAGAACGCCAACAAGCCTTGCTAGCTGCAAATCGTGCGGTTAGCGTTTTCGGACGCTGCTGTGGCCCTGGAGGGACCAGGAGGTCGCAAATTGGACCAGGAGAGAGAGGGGACGTCGAGCAAGACAAGGAGCCCTCTCAGCAGCAGGTAGCACCCGGAGAAGTGCCAGAAACAGGCACTACGAGGATGCGTGAAACGGTGCTCACCCGAAGTCACACAAAGGAGTCCCACGTCGCCGGAGACCAACTTAGAAAGTCGTGCAATGCAGGTTAGAGTGCCGTGGACCCAGGCTTGGCTGTGCACAAAGGATTTCCGCCGGAAGTGCACAGGGGCCGGAGTAGCTGCAAAAGTCGCGGTTCCCAGCAATGCAGCCCAGCGAGGTGAGGCAAGGACTTACCTCCACCAAACTTGGACTGAAGAGTCACTGGACTGTGGGGGTCACTTGGACAGAGTCACTGGATTCGAGGGACCTCGCTCGTCGTGCTGAGAGGAGACCCAAGGGACCGGTAATGCAGCTTTTTGGTGCCTGCGGTTGCAGGGGGAAGATTCCATCGACCCACGGGAGATTTCTTCGGAGCTTCTGGTGCAGAGAGGAGGCGGACTACCCCCACAGCATGCACAGACAAGAAAACAGTCGAGAAGGCGGCAGGATCAGCGTTACAGAGTTGCAGTAGTCGTCTTTGCTACTATGTTGCAGTTTTGCAGGCTTCCAGCGCGGTCAGCAGTCGATTCCTTATCAGAAGGTGAAGAGAGAGATGCAGAGGAACTCGGCTGAGCTCATGCATTCGTTATCTAAAGTTTCCCCAGAGACAGAGACTCTAAATAGCCAGAAAAGAGGGTTTGGCTACCTAGGAGAGAGGATAGGCTAGCAACACCTGAAGGAGCCTATCAGAAGGAGTCTCTGACGTCACCTGGTGGCACTGGCCACTCAGAGCAGTTCAGTGTGCCAGCAGCACCTCTGTTTCCAAGATGGCAGAGGTCTGGAGCACACTGGAGGAGCTCTGGACACCTCCCAGGGGAGGTGCAGGTCAGGGGAGTGGTCACTCCCCTTTCCTTTGTCCAGTTTCGCGCCAGAGCAGGGCTAAGGGGTCCCCTGAACCGGTGTAGACTGGCTTATGCAGAATTGGGCACATCTGTGCCCAACAAAGCATTTCCAGAGGCTGGGGGAGGCTACTCCTCCCCTGCCTTCACACCATTTTCCAAAGGGAGAGGGTGTCACACCCTCTCTCAGAGGAAGTTCTTTGTTCTGCCATCCTGGGCCAGGCCTGGCTGGACCCCAGGAGGGCAGATGCCTGTCTGAGGGGTTGGCAGCAGCAGCAGCTGCAGTGAAACCCCAGGAAGGGCAGTTTGGCAGTACCAGGGTCTGTGCTACAGACCACTGGGATCATGGAATTGTGCCAACAATGCCAGGATGGCATAGAGGGGGCAATTCCATGATCTTAGACATGTTACATGGCCATATTCGGAGTTACCATTGTGAAGCTACATATAGGTAGTGACCGATATGTAGTGCACGCGTGTAATGGTGTCCCCGCACTCACAAAGTTCAGGGAATTGGCTCTGAACAATGTGGGGGCACCTTGGCTAGTGCCAGGGTGCCCTCACACTAAGTAACTTTGCACCTAACCTTTACCAGGTAAAGGTTAGACATATAGGTGACTTATAAGTTACTTAAGTGCAGTGTAAAATGGCTGTGAAATAACGTGGACGTTATTTCACTCAGGCTGCAGTGGCAGGCCTGTGTAAGAATTGTCAGAGCTCCCTATGGGTGGCAAAAGAAATGCTGCAGCCCATAGGGATCTCCTGGAACCCCAATACCCTGGGTACCTCAGTACCATATACTAGGGAATTATAAGGGTGTTCCAGTAAGCCAATGTAAATTGGTAAAATTGGTCACTAGCCTGTTAGTGACAATTTGAAAGAAATGAGAGAGCATAACCACTGAGGTTCTGGTTAGCAGAGCCTCAGTGAGACAGTTAGGCACCACACAGGGAACACATACATATAGGCCACAAACTTATGAGCACTGGGGTCCTGACTAGCAGGGTCCCAGTGACACATAACAAACATACTGAAAACATAGGGTTTTCACTATGAGCACTGGGCCCTGGCTAGCAGGATCCCAGTGAGACAGTGAAAACACCCTGACATACACTCACAAACAGGCCAAAAGTGGGGGTAACAAGGCTAGAAAGAGGCTACTTTCTCACAGTGCTGATGTAAAATTCAGAGAGAAACGTCTGAACATTTACTCCGAGTTTGATTATTTCTGTGATCAGGGGACTCTGTCTTCTTTTTCTCATGTCACGGCACTACAGGTTAAAGAACTCCTGATGGACATTAAATCTAGTTTCCCTCTGGACCCCAGCCATACCAAAATCTTACAACTTACTCTGGTTATAGTTGTGGAACATCTGGCATTGACCTTTGATAAGGCCTTGGAGGCTGGTAAATTTCCTACTCTTTGGAAAGAAGCAATTATCATTCCTTTGCTCAAGAAACCTAGCCTTAATTCTGAGGATTTAAAATATTTTCATCCTAACTTACTACTACCCACCCCTGCTAAAATTCTGGAGAAGCACATAAATCAAGAACTGATAAAATGTATTGATACTTATTATCTTCTTGACCCAACTCAGACTGGAGTCAGGGGTGGTGATAGCACAGATAGTGGTGGTGGAGGCCAGGTTATTTGGGGCATAAGACCTGTCTGTCATATGGTCAACTATCTACGGTATCTGGGTGGGGAGAGCAAGGTACTCATTCTTTTGCACTCTTTCCTTGTGGATAGGGTGCAAATCGTAAATTGTGGACAGATTATGACTAGTGCGTTAGTCTGCCGTGTAGGGTGCTGCAGGGGTACTCACTCAGCCCTGCCCTTTATAATCTTTATGCTTCGTCATTGGCAACTGAGGTCCGATCCTCTGGATTCCAGGTACTATCCTACGCAGACTATATTCAAATTATTGTGCTGATAATAGATAGTGTATCTTTGGTGGCAGAGAGGTTTAAGAACTGTATGGCTGGAACTAGTAATTTGATGAAAGAAGATTTTCCTAAACTGAAAGCTGATAAAACAGAGGTGCTGGCTTTTGGAGCACAGCAGTCCATCTGTACTGAACTGTGGTGGCTGGAGTCTTGTGGTTCTCTACCTATGGGTCATTTTTGACAACCCTTTGATCTTTAACTTACAGGTTAATTGCACTACCACCACATGCTTTTAGATCATTAGATCTTTGGAAACGTTTTTTCTATTTATTCCGGCGGAGATTTGTAAATCTGTGACTGTGGCTTTGGTCTCTTCCTGTCTGGATTACAGTTAAACTCTCTACTTGAACATTAACAAAGTTTCTCTTAACAAACTTCAGGTCAACCAAAATGTGGAGGTGCGGCTTGAGTCTTCGGTCATTCCATTGGCTTCCAGTCAGGAAACAAGTAACATTCAAAATTCTTTGCATGGCCTTCTAGCATGTACCAAATGGGTCTGAGGCTCTTACAGCTAATCTTTTGTGGCACATGCCCAATAGGCTGCTCCGTTTTGCTTACAGGAGGAAGGTGGCGGTGCCCAAGATTCACAGAACCAGATGGGGGTGGGCGCCCTTTTTATTAAGCTGTGGCCAAACTGTTCAACACCTCACCTATTCATATAGTGGGATCTCTTTTCTGTTTTTCATAAACATCTGAACACGTGGCTTTTCTCATCCTAGCCCCCAGTAGTGTAGTCTGACTCTCTTGGCTGTGCTAATGTTTAAATGGATTTAGCACCAAGACACCCTCTGGAATAGCTGCACTTTAGAAAACCTGTTTGTTTCATTTCATTTTTCATTACATACATAATAGAGGCTGTAGGAAGTTGGCTCTGTATATACTATCTCAAAGTGAGAGATAGTGTGCACAGAGTCCGAGGGTTCCCTTTGGAGGTTGATAGTAGCAAAATTAGATAATACCAATGCTCTACTTTGTGGTAGTGTGGTCGAGCAGTAGGCTTATCAGAGGGTAGTGTTAAGCATTTGTTGTACACACACAGGCAATAAATGAGAACACACACTCAAAGACTTAAGCCCAGGCCAATATGTTTTTATATTGAAAAATACTCTTTTCTTAATTTATTTTAGAACCACAATATTCAGAATTAAAGTAAGTACATAAATTGTAAGGTACTTGGCATAGGTAAATATGGAGCTTTGACTTAAAACAGTTAATGTACACAGTTTTGGCAAAAATGACAATAAGTTATTTTAGAAGTGGACACTGCAAAAATCAACAGTTCCTGGGGAAGTAAGTAATGGTTAGTTTTTCATGTAAGTAAAGCACTTACAAGTTTAGTCTCCGGGGCATAGGCAGCCCACCGTTGGGGGTTCAAGTCAACCCCAAACACCCAGCACCAGCAACACAGGGCCTGTCAGGTGCAGAGATCAAAGTAGGGCCCAAATAGCATAGGTGCCTATGGAGACCAGGGGTGCTCTGGTTCCAGTCTGCTAGCAGGTAAGTAACTGCATCCTCAGGGAGCAGACCAGGGTGTTTTGTAGAGCACTGGGTGGGTCACAAACAGGCACACAAAATACACCCTCAGCGGCAGAGAGGCGGCAGGGTGCAGTGTGCAAAGTAGGTGTCGGGTTTTAGGTTGAAATCAATGGAGAGACCTAGGGGTCACTATGGCGATGCAGGCAGGGCACAGGGGAGCTTTTCGGGCCAGCCACTGAATGGGCAAGGATGAGGGCCACCTGCTGGTCACTCCTGCACCAGTAGTTGGTTTCTCTCGGGCCTCAGGGCTGCGGGTGCAGTGCTTCTTCCAGGCGTCGGGTTCTATGTTACCGGGCAGTCGCGGTCAGGGGGAGCCTATGGATTCTCTCTGCAGGCGTCGCTGTGGGGGTGCAGTGAGGTCGTCTCAGGGTGTCCACATCATTGGAGTCACCTGGGGGTCCTCTCTGCAGTGTTGGTTCTTCTGGACACGAGCCAGGGGCGTCGAATGCAGAGTGTTGGGGACTCACGCTTCCGGAGTGAGACTGGAGTCCCTTTAAAGATGTTTTTTTTGTTGCTGTTTGGACAGAGCTGCTGTCCACAGGAGTTTCTTGGTCCTTTGGTTGCAGGGCAGTCCTCTGAGCCCTTAGAGGTCGCTGGTCCCACTGGATGAGTTGCTGTGCAGGTTCTTTGAGTCTGGAGACAGGTCGGTAGGGCTGGGGCCAAGTCAATTGCCGTCTCCATCATCTCTGCGGGGCTTTCAGGTCAGCAGTCCTTCTTCTTGTTGCAGGTCATCAGGAATCTGGTTTCCTGGGTTCAGGGTTGCCCCTAAATACTCAATTTAGGGGTGTGTTTAGGTCTGGGGGGCAGTAGCCAATGGCTACTGTCCTTGAGGGTGTCTACACCCTCTTTGTGCCTCCTCCCTGTGGGTAGGGGGGCACATCCCAAATCCTATTGGGGGGAATCCTCCAAAGCAAGATGGAGGATTTCCTAAGGCAGGGGTCACCTCAGCTCAGGACATCTTAGGGGCTGTCCTGGCTGGAGGGTGACTCTTCCTTCTTTTTCTCATTATCTCCTCCGGACTTGCCGGCAAAAGTGGGGACTCTGTCTGGGGGGTGGGTATCTCCACTAGCTGGAGTGCCCTGGGGCGCTGTAACACTAGGCTTGAGCCTTTGAGGCTCACCGCCAGGTGTTACAGTTCCTGGGGGGGGGGGGTGTGAAGCACCTCCCCCGATACAGGCTTTGTTCCTGGCCACAGAGTGCACAAAGGCACTCACCCCATGTGGCCAGAAACCCGTCTGAATGTGGCAGGCTGGCAGAAACTGGTCAGCCTAGCACTAGTAGTCGGACTAGTATAAAGGGGGCATCTCTAAGATGCCCTCTGTGTGCATTTCTCAATAAATCCCACACTGGCATCAGTGTGGATTTATTGTGCGGAGAAGTTTGATACCAAACTTGCCAGTATTCAGTGTAGCCATTACGTAACTGTGGAGTTTGTGTTTGACAAACTGCCAGACCATATAGTCTTTATGGCTGCCCTGCACTTACAATGTCTAAGAATTTGCTTAGACAGTGTAGGGGCATAGTGCTCATGCAGCTATGTCCTCACCGGTGGTATAGTGCACCCTGCCTTAGGGCTTTAAGGCCTGCTAGAGGGCTGACTTACCTATGCCACAGGCAGTGGGGGCATGGCACTCTGACAGGAGTGCCATGTCGACTTAGTCTTTTGCTCCCCACCAGCACACACAAGCTGTGAGGCAGTGTGCATGTGCTGAGTGAGCGGTCCCCAGGGTGGCATAATACATGCTGCAGTCCTTAGAGACCTTCCCTGGCCACAAGGCCCTTAGTACCAGGGGTACCATTTACAAGGGACTTATCTGTGTGCCAGGGCTGTGCCAATTGTGGAGACAAAGGTACAGTTTAGGGAAAAAACACTGGTGCTGGGGCTTGGTTAGCAGGGTCCCAGCACACTTTCAATCATAACTAGCATCAACAAAATGCAAAATTGTAGGGGGTAACCATGCCAACAGTGGCATTTTCCTACAGAGGCTCTATGATGAACCTCTCAGGGCCACCGCAATGTTGGATCTTCGGGACTCATGTCAAGGGTATTAGTTATACCAAGTTTTGAGGTATGAAACAGTCCAATTTTAGAGCATTTCCCCGTATTGCGAGATGGCCAGATTCAGGGTTACTTCAGTCTTCCTTGACTTCTTTGTGACTATCAGGTCCCTATTCTATCCATATATCAAAGTAAGGCACCTCTGCCTCTGCATACTCTGTGAACATCCACTTCTGCCCATGTGTATAGCTCCATCTCATATCTACACCAATACTCTATCCACCCTCATATGCCACTCACCACCATCCATTCCATCTGTACTCAATCTTGCCCACTTAGTGCCCCCGTGTAAAAAGAATTTCTCTATGTAAGAACTGGTGTATTCATCGCCCATTCATAACAACTTTCTCTATGTATACCTCACTCACCTGTGTGAAGCCACAGCCCTATGGTATACTTCTCTGTGTATCACACACCCTCTTGTATACTTTCTGTGTCCCACAATAACAGCTGTAACTATGTTCTCCTGTTTATATTCCTGTCTATAAGGTGTCCCCCACTTCCCACGGCAATGAAGAGAAATGTGGCACAGTATGACATACTAATAAAGAGATTCTTGTGCTTTTACTACCACGTAACAGTTATAACTCACGTTATCACTACACTACAGGCTAGCAACGTTTTCCATAATAAAGCAAATCTGTGCATATCTATGTGCATATACATTACCTCGGGTGACTTCTCCTGTGAATTTTCCACAGATGATATGAAGGAGACTTTTGGAACTCCTTTTGAAATCCAAGAAAACTTGGACTTTCAAGCCAGTGGTTTTGTGAAGCAGGACTGATGTAGTTAAATAACTCATTCATCTGAAGCCACAGTCTGGTATTTATTTCCCGTTGTTATAAACCCAGTAAACAACTTTGAGCTTTCATTAAACAAATCAGTGCCTAGTGTCTGCGTGACCCCATGTCATGGGTGACATCTTCAACAAGCCTATCGACTTAAACATCTGTGTCTTGCACTTTGAGTTTTCACATTGAAAGCATGTGCTTGAAGCCCCATTTTGCAAAGTGAGGGGGGCGTGGCTAACCGGCATGGCTAACCGCCCAAGATGGCAGATGTGTAGCGGAGGGGCTCCCAGATGGTCCCCAGTTAATCTACTTTAATTCTTCAGGGAAAACAAAGTGCCGGCTTCATACACCTAGGAAACAGTCACACTGGAACAAGACTGCCATGAAAAGCACCACTGAGGGCCTAATAATAAAAGAGGGACATGGAGCGGCCTGGGCCGAGCGCACTGTGCGTCCCATACAACTATTCACCATTGAGGCGGATTGAGCTGCCCTGACGACTGAACACACTAGAATTGACCTGGCAGATAGCAGACGGCGCAGGGGAAGAAGCTGAGCCCAGAGGCCCAGGATTGCACGGAGGTGAGTGGGAGCGGGTGAGCTGATAATATTGCGGCAGCCCTTAGGCCCGCTACTCACCTTCACGTGGCGGTGCGGCCAGGAGGGTGCCGAGGACCTAAAGGCAACTCCGGGATCTGTGCAGACACAGGAAGCTGCCTCACTTACAGCCCGACTCCATCCTGGAAAGAGCGGAGCCTTGCACCTGGTGTGAGGTGGGAAGTGAGTGGGAGCGGATGGGCCACTGAATTCGTTGGAGGCCCAGGGTCCGCTCCTGGCCCCCGCCAGACTGAGCTGTGCCACCTGGATACAGTTGAAGTGCCCGACACCCCCTCTGCCACTGTCAGAGCCACCAGATCAATTAATGCTACCACACCTGCCACTGTGGGGGTCTTGCTAACAACAGAGTCCGGGTCTAGTGCCCCCAGGGTGATTAGAGGTGAGTGGGCGGGCTGTTGAGTGTGCCCCGCACCCGCTCCTTGCCTATGTAAGGATACATGATGACCCCCTCCCGAGATCCGTGAAGCTGGCACACGGACCCGGTCCTTTTGTTGTGAAGCCTTACTTGGACCCCCGGGTGACTGAAGGATCTGGGTTGTGAAGGGAGTCTGTGACTTTGCGGGCGGTGTTGCACAGGGCACACGTTCAAACGAAGCAAATAATACAGGCCACACAGACCTTTTTAACACCAAAGACCTATACAGACCAGTACACGGTCACGAATAGGGGCAGGAAGGCATACATAATCCAGATTATATCCCACTATGGCGGAGCTGAAGTGGTGTATTGTTTTAGTAATGCGAACTGAGAGTTAGTACAGTGCACTTTGACCTGAGAATATACGGTACAAGAGGATAAAATTGGATATTGCACCTGCTTCCTCCAGAGTCACGGCAACTAGAAAAGTGTCTTGCGTACACTGAGAGTGGGGGTCTGCATGCCCGGCCCTTGCCTCACAAGTTTATAAGATACAGGCTGGCACCCTCTTTTTTTGTTGACACCTATTACCAATAAGTAATGTATGTTATATGCAGATTTTGAAGTGGCGAGATGGGGAAATCTAAAGTTAAATCTGGTTCCAGACATTCTCAGGCACTCTCAGTTTCGATGATGATTCCATGACTCCAATTTCATTATCCTGTATTCCCTCTACAGCCCAGGAGCCACCCCAAGACAAATTAGACCTCATTTCTGTGAAATTCAGGAGTCCCAACTGGCTACTGAACAGAAAATAGGGGTTCTTACCACGGAAGTATCCATCATCAAAGACAAACATTGTAAATGAGTGGATAGAGTCAAAAATAATGAGGCTAAACTTAGCATTTTAGAACCAGGCGGCACAGCTCGGGACACGGAGATCAAAAAGCTAACACAGCAGATGGAGCTACTGCAAGAGAGGGCCTAAGATACAGAAGGGTGAGCCCGTAGGAACAATGTTTGCATCTTGGGGCTCCCGGAGGGGACGGAAGGACAAGCTCCAACACAAAATGTGGAGAATTGGCTCCGGATGGTGGTGGCCCCAGAGGGGCTCTTGGATATATTTATAGTTGAGAGAGCCCACAGAGTTCAAATGAAAAAGCCTATTCCGGGCGCCCCTTCTAGACCCATCGCCGCAAAAATAAATGAACTATAGGGACTGAGATATGCTGCTGGGAGCAACCTGGGTAAAAGCACCTATTCTGGTCAACAACGCAAAAGTCTCATTGTTCCCAGATTCCACAGTGGCAGTGCAACAGAGACAAGCTACTTTCTAGGCCATTAAAAAAGATCTCAGGGCTGCTGGAGTTACATTGTTGTTCCCGGCGAAATTACGCATTCAACATAACAATAAAGTACTTTTCTTTGACTCGCTGGACACAACGCATACATGGATAGAAAACACCTTTTCTGACTTCAGTAGACCCAGTGTGGAGACCTTGGATCTCCCCAGACCCCCGAGGAGGCGTTGCTGACCTCGCCCCCGACTGGCTGGAGCTCCTGAGAAGACTAGTGGTCTGATACCCTCCTTACAATAGGCTCTGCTGGGCCGACTGGAGGCATTTTGTTTGGCTTCACAGCTGCGTGTTGGTGCTGGTCAGGACAGCGCAGATACATCGCAGGAGGGCGGCTCAGACTCTGATTCCGTTGGGAGCGCAGCCCTGTTTCCCTCTATGACTCCTCAGTTGGCACACAATCTTTAGGTGTACACACATACTGGACCAGATTGCTTAGTTTTAATTAAAGTAGGAGTGGCCCTCACACTTACTGCAGAGAGGCTTCTTTTGTGTTATGGGAGATGCATAGATGGTGGACCTCTGTCCATATATTGTATTTGAACTTACTTCAGGGCCCACTTCAGCACGGCATAAATTGAAGATGGACTGGGGCTGGGCCTGAGTCGTTCTCTGCAGCAAACGAACGGTAATCTATACAATGGCTTATGTCCCTCACATAAGCATAGGCACAAGTTGTTTGATGTATATATGTTTTTTGTTCTCTTTAATGTTTGGTCGAACAACTATATGGCCCTGGACTGAGAATTTGGTTTTTCAGAGTTTGCAGCAAGTATAGACTTCCCTGTCAACATATATCAGCATATACAACTAAACAAATTGTATATCAACAATACGTTATCACATACGACACAACACAGGCAGAAAGGGCTTCTTATACAATCCTGACCTGGAATGTCAGGGGCATGGGTACTCTACATAAGAATATTAGCCCAACTACATAGAAGAAAGGTGCAGATAATATACCTACAAGTGACACATCTGCTCTCATCTGAGGCGATTCGATTGCAGAGGAGATGGCGGGACAGCTTTTTAGTATGTCATATTCAGGATATGCTAGGGGGGCGGCAATTTGGATCAGGGCAGGGGTTCCCTTCGAAGCTCAAGATATACATATTGATACACAAGACAAATATGTGTTGGTCAAGGGCAAATTGGATGGAGACCCAGCGGTTCTGAGTTGCATATATGTTCCGAATAGGGACCAAGAACATTTTTGGGCATGTCTAACAGTGGTCCTTAGTGACTGAGAGCTTTGCTCCTGGCTTTTGGGTGGAGATTTTAATACAGTACTAGACATATCTTTGGATCGCTCCCATCCCCCACTACCTGGCGTAGTAATGACAAGAGAGGCAGTGTCCTTCAACAATTGGTATTGGGTTGGTCCCTAGTAGATGCCTGGCATGCCAAAAATATGGGACTACGTGAATTCTCATTTTATTCGTATACACACAAGTTACACACATGCATAGACATATTCCTGTGTTCCCCACAACTACTGCCCACTATGACCCACTCCACCTATCTCGCTAAGACACTATCTGAGCACAACCCCCTAGAACTGACGTTGCACTGGGATAGAACTCTGACACAAATACCCACCTGGAGGCTACAGCCCACGTATTTAGAAGATGCGCCCTTCCGGAAAACACTGGCACAGATTATTGATAATTATTTTTTAGAAAACAAAGGAACAGACACCTCATTGACATATGAGTGGGAAGCTTTTAAAGTGGTGATTCGAGGGGTCTCTATTGGCAAGTTAATGGGTGCTGGTAAGGAAATAATGAGAGCCCTGAAAGAAGTTGAAACTTCAATGGCTACTGCTGAACAAGAAGAGACAAGGGGAGAAGTTGACCCAGCAATATTACTGGAGTATAGGGTCGCATATGCAGAGTACCTTGACAGTTTAAGACTAATAGATTATAAGACATATATACAGCGGGCACACACTGAAGCGGACAAATCCGGGGCACTTCTACTATGCTTAATACGCCATACTCCTCCCCCAATCCTTGTCATACACTCCGAAACGCAAGAGGTGGCTAGTACGCAACTGGGCATAAACATGGTGTTTCAGGACTTCTATGCTGATCTTTACACAGCCCCTATAGCTCCTCCTGATTCACTGCTGAGCAAATACTTGAATAAGATGCACCTATCCCAGATAACACCACAAGACATTGACAAGAGTTGGGAGCCGATCCTACAATGGAAGAAATCAAGGGTGCAGTTAGGGACATGTCACACAACAAGGTGCCAGGGTCCGAGGGACTGCCCGTTTAATTTTATAATACTTATATACACAAACTTGCTCCGCAGCTGCTAAAATTATATACCCACTCATTACAGGTGGGACAATTACCCCCCACAATGCGGCAAGCTATGGTCACATCTTTACTGAAACCAAATAAGCCACCTCTTGAGTTAACCTCACATAGACCTCTGTCTCTTCTGAATACGGAATATAAACTTTTAAGCAAAATCCTTGCAAAACAACTTCTCTTACACCTGCCACAGTTATTACACATCGATCAAAATGGATTTGTGCCCAACCGTAACACATCACTCAATATACGTTGCCTGTTCTATGTTATGTACAGTTCGAGTGACAAATATCCATACACAGGCTGCCTATCCTTGAATATACGCCATGCCTTTGATACACTGAGCTGGGAATTCCTGTTGTCCACACTTACTCACTACGGGATACCAACCTCATACACTAAATCTGTGTCTCTATTGTACTTGCTACCTACAGCAAGGGCAAAAACAGGAAAGTGCATATCAGAATCTTATAATATCGCCTGGGGCACATGTCAGGGCTGTCCCTTATCACCACTCTTATTTGTATTGGCAATTTAACCCCTAGCACAATTACTGAGACGTAGCGCACGGGACTGGGGCATCCCACTCAGAGGCGACATACAGGCTACCTCTTTAAATGCAGATGACATGATGCTATATGTTCGAGACATACAACAAGATATGTCTGCCATAGCAGATGAACTGATTGCATTCAGCAGACTTTCGGGCCTACAAATAAATGCTGCAAAATCATGTATTTTTGCATTTCAGCATACATCAGATCGGCAGACGCTGACGCTAGGAGAAACTCAGTGGAGACCAGTACATTTCGCTATTTGGGGATCTATCTAAAGAGGGCCCTAGATGATATCTTAGATGGTAACTTGCAACGTGCGATCAGTTCCATTAAGACACAAATAGCCTTCTGGACTGCACTACCTCTCTCTGTGGCAGGTAGACTGGCAATGGCAAAAATGGTCCTCTTTCCGAGGCTCCTGTACTATTTCGCTAATCTACCGGTGGTGGTCCCGGCCACAATGTTTACAGCCTTGAATACTTTATTGATTGAGTTGGTGTGGGGGTTTGGGGTGTCGTAGGATAGGTTTGAAAACATTACAGTTGCCCGTGCTGGAGGGGGGAATAGCTGCTCCAGACCTTAAGGCGTATTGTACAGCAGCACAACTTCAGTGGTTGGTGTATTGGCTGGCAGGACATAACTTACACAAAACAGACTTTACACCTGCACAAGTATATAATGGACAACTGCATAAGCTGTTATGCCCACACACAGCCATACCACGCCGGGTCCCCATTTTGATACGAGTGGCCATGGCATATTGGTGAATGTCCCTACGCTATCCACATATTCCAATTCCTTATGCTCCTAATATACCACGAGGGGGATTCCACTGGCAATGGGGACTTTATCAGCACAGAGATTACAGCAATGGGAGCAGTCAGAGACTATGACTATGTCAAAATTATTCACGGACGGAGTATTGATGCCCCATCTAGACTTTACACAAGCTCACTGTTCCTTGTCCATGCAGGTTTGACTCGTTTTATAAGTCAACACTGGGCGCCGGATGGCATTGAACCTATTGCATTTGAATTCCTAAATACATTACATACGGTAGGTCATGGCAATCATCTATTACGGTGGCTGTATAGCGATCTAAGATCACACTTAGGAACATCGTTACAAACACTCTGTCAAAAGTGGGACACAGACCTCAACCGTGTATTACCAGATGCAGAATGAAAGAGACTGCTTACAATCCCCAAAACCATATCCCCAAACTCCAGATTTAAATTTATACAATTCTCTATATTTCATAGGGAATACCTTTCCCCATATAGCATTATTAAACTATACTTCGGCGCAGGAGCATGCTGCCCTCGTTGCCAACAAGCGGACGCAGAACTATTACATATGCTATGGCGTTCCACACAGTTGCACACTTACTGGGTGGAATAGCGCAGACACTCAAGTGTGAAACAAGTTATGATTATTGGACAACACCAGACTCTTGTATCCTAAGCTTATACTCGCGTACACGAAAGACTGGGGTGGCTATGCGCTTTTCTGATTTGGCATTAATATTGGCGCGACGGGCTATCACTCACCGCTGGAAATCATCCGTCCCCCTCCCCCCAGGTAGCACAGTGGTAACTGGAAGTGTTGGAATGGGGCCAGGCTGAAAGCGAAGCACTGTGTAGAGAGGAATACAGGGGGCTACGCAAAACACACATCTCCTTGGAGTGGGACATGCAATTAGAGAAATTTTGAACAGATGCGCTGGAGGATGGGGGCGCGCACTCTTAAATTATACAATATCACAATATGAATCAGAAACCCAGCATAACTATGATGTGGCAGGGCTTATTCTCATATTATACACCCATGGCATATATGTACAACACTATAAAAATGACCCAGTAGCATACATAATGCACAGTGTAACTGTGATGGACCTACACCTACTAATAGGCTCCGCCCAAGGATTGTTTTTATGTTTCAATGTGATCTCAAGGAGTAACCATAGGAGACGGGGAACTGCTTTTGCTTGTTGGGGAAGTTATTGGGAGGGAGGGGAGTTTCAGACAGTTTTCCACCATAATAATTTAAGCTCTTAAAATAGGAAGTATATAACTGTGACATTATTGAGTCACTGTGGATTACTGTACCTTTGTACCTGTTAACAAAAAATGCAATAAAATTTGTGAGAAAAACAAAATGCAAAGTGAGGTTAGATCAAAAGCCAAGACTGATTGAAGGTGTCCAGCATGACCTGATGGGACACTTACGAGCTACATCAGTACATCAGTACATTATGGGAGTTGTAGTCTTCCTTTCCTTCCATTCAACCAATTGGAGTAATGAACATGATGGCAATGTTTTTCCCGGAAGGAGCAATGCAGTGTTTTGCAACATGGCACAGCCGGGCAGCTCTATGCACGAACCATGCTCCAAGTATTAAATTACTTTAAATCCCAAAATCAAAGATGCAGACCAACAATGACCAACGCTCGTCAAACTTGACCCATCATTAACAAGGTGCTCCCATTACCCACTTCAACCCTGGTACATGGCACCCCAACCCCCTGACTCAGATTATTGCACACAATCTCATGATCTCTTTGTTCTAGCTGCCCTGATATTTGTCTTTTCTATGGGAACTCCATGAGTCCAGCAAAAAAAGGTAACGTGTGTGATACAAAGGCACTCATGGCTAGATAGGGATGTTCCTTGTAAAAATACATACACGCACATATAATACAACCGCACATACATACACTTCCCGTACTTCTTTGATAGGCCTTGTGATGGCCGTAGAAGGCTTCTTGGAAGGTTCAGATCTGTGGAGGTTACTACTCTTCCATGGTGTAAACATTATTTCCAGAATAATTGCATTGCCAGATTAGTTAAAATCATTGCAAAACAAGGTCGAACCATCATATAGCATACAAGTAATATCCTATGACAACCACTGATCGGAGTTCTAATGACATATTAGGAGGATCCTCGGTATCAGAGCATCAACATGATACACACTCAACTTGATGTTCTCCCTTCTAATGTATTGTGCAGTTTAGTCTTAAAGGCAGATTTGATGGAATGCTCAATAAATTCATCTGCCCAAACAATAACTGAGTAATTAAAAATCGTACAGGACAGTGTGAACTCTACCTGTGCTGTTGTTGAAAAATAAAAGTGCGCATGCGCGAAAACGAAATCTAAAGCGCTGCAGTACAGACACTTCCAATGCCCTTTTCTGCCGTAAAAGTGCGTGTGTGCAAAATTGCATAAAACCATATACTATAAAAGCATTACGAAGGGCGCACAGTTTGACCCCGAGCACTCGCTGCATGGCATCACCGAGTATAGTTTGACCTGAGGATGTGTTTCATGTAGCATGTCTGAATGTCCACTCTCCCTGCATCCTCAGATACATTTATTTAGGATAAAAGTATCGAGGCCAGACATTTTATCCACTATGTCCATATATTGTATGAACGTCGCCGTTAAAATGGGAGGGTCACCTTGCAGGCAGAATATTACTGCATCTCGGCATGTTCTGACTCCAAATTCATTGAAAATATCATGGCACTAGACGCGCTGATCATTGAGCAAAATAGTACAACTACATAAAATGTGTGCTAATGATTCTTCCTAGTTGTTGCAGAGACGGCACAACTTTGTTGAGAGTTTTGGTAACCACTTGGGCTGATGATTAAGTGTCGGAGACGCATCAGTTGGATCCTATGATTGTCTGTAATTCTGTTAGATATGCCTGCGGCGTCAGGTGCTTGTAAGTACTGATGGACATCCGGGTATGGCTTCTGCGTCGGAATGACTCCTTATCGCTAATGAATGAGATGTGTCTTACTTGTTTATCGAGGAAGTGTTTAAACTGATTTTTTGTTAAGGGATGGTCTCACAATGATTCGGCTTCAAGCATTAAAAGTACTTCTTTTAGTGCAGCTGCCCAGGCTTTTTTAGATGGATCTTCGTGAATTTCTTCCCAAACTGAGGGTTTCAGTCTCTGCCCTGTACAGCACAAATAAATATTTCAGAAGCCCTGACTTGTGGGCCAGGTCTTGTTCGATAAGCCCAGACTCAAGTCTGATTTGGGACTGCAAAGCGCCTCCTGGTGGACCAAAAAGAATGAGGAAAACTTTGCATTGTGTAACATTTAGAAACAATGTAAATTTGTTCGGAAAAGCTTCGACCCCATAGGCCTAAATTGGAATTAGTTTGGCCTTTACCACGTGAAGTAACAGACTCGGCGAGGGGGTTCCAGGATTGGTCAGGAGTTCCCAGAAGGCAAAAATGAATTAAACAAACTTGGGCTTCGGAGTGTTCAAATGTTGAGGGTGGGAGGTGTGGTCCCGGAGCCAAGGTCCCAGATATTTATTAGAGCTTGTTCTTTTTATGATGGCACCATCCAGGTACCATGTGCCCTTTTTCATGAGGTGTTTCCTGAAAATTAGGATGTTCGTTTTTTCCAGGTTGACCGTCATTGCATTTTCCTTGACGCACGTAACCCGGACATCAAGTAGTCTTTGAAGACCAATGTTTTGGCGGATGAGAGTCTGCTTGATCTAATCGAGTAGTGAAGTCTGCCAAAAACAAGTTAAAAAGAAGGGGGTGGGACGCATGCAACGCATTCCTGCTTCAAACCTCTACTTGTTTGAATTTTAGGAGACAGTGATGACACAGAAAAAGAAGGTCCGACATATATTCATACATACCGTGTAATCAATACATATAATGAAGTGTGATTTTAGTAAAGAAAATAATGTACGAGGGAAATTGTGCCCTCGGGGTAGTTCGCCATCATTGTAAACGAGCTTTATTAATCATGAAGTATTGAAAATGTAGTAATCCGTCATAATCGCAAATGTTTGCCATGATTTCTTGTTTGAAAACTGTTTTGCTTAGCTTAAATTTAGTACAGGCTTTGGCCTAGTTGCCTGGTTTCAAATTCTGACTGCGTGGTTTTTCCTTGAACTAATGAAACATATATTCTTGCTTGAAGTTGTATTTTTCCAGTAGAACTGACTGATACACTTATCTCCAAGGTTTCGTACTAGGCCGGTTTCATCCCCTTTGATACAAGGTCAGTCTCTGCAGGTGCGGACAATGAAGGTACAGATAGTAAAATAATTGGCAAACCATGTTACAATTTGTGTTCCAAGGCTCCAAGGACAGTGTATGCATAAATGAGCGCTAGTAAAAGACAATTTTGATTGGACAATTTGAAGCCAACCTATGAACCCTCCAATGGAAGACCCTGTAGAATTTGGAATGTTTCTTACTTAAACCCACCGGACAAAGAGAAGTCAGCCATTTTCCTCGATGCCAGTTTGAAGCCTGATGCCAGACTCCCTTTTGGACGACACCCTGATGCCCTTTTCTCTATCTGAGAGAAAGAGGCTTTAAGAATTCTCACTCTAGAGACTTTAACTTTGATTTGCCCCGTCTTGCCCATGCAATAACTTTGCCCCATTCTCTGTGCCGCTGCAAGGAAGCTTGCCCTTAACTTTGCCCCTTTGAAATTTGCCCCATGCTGATCAACCGGTACCTGAAGGACGAAGACTTTTCTTGAATGCTGATTGTATTTGGTAAATATGAAAGGATAAATGTATTATGCATTGTGTTTTTCCTTTTAGGTACCAACTGCTATTTTTGATAGGGTCCTAGCTAGAAGTTTTCCAAATTTGTGTTGACTAAATTCGTTTTGCATGAAGTCCCACATGCCAATGCTAACTAGAGGTTAGTCGAGGTACTCATTCGATGTATCATGCTAATTTGAAATCTTATTATGCTGACCAATGTATGCAATTAGTCAAATACAGTTAGTCATATTGGTGATTTGCATTGCGATAACAGAGTGCATCATTATTCAGATTTTACGTAGATTGCGTTTCTTCCGCCGTTATGGACAGCTAGTAATGTTCATATACAGTACATATATCAATTGGTTCTGAGACATATATACATCGTGCTAGCTTTGTTAATATAGGGAAATAAATTCACTAACTTTTAATAAACTGGTGTGGTTATTCATGACTGAAAGGTCATGGTGCGCCGAAATACCAACTGTTATTGATTTCTGATGTGCTATATTGATCTATTAATTGAGTATTGATTACCGATTACAATAGTTATTGATTATTGATCCGAGTGACTCGATTATTTGAGGATGAGGAGAGCCCGACTCGGTTAAAAGATTCACCGACCTCCAACGTGTCCAGGTACAGGTAATTTATAAGGGCTGGACGCGTTATCAGTAGATGGTAGCAGAGATTGATGGTTTAGCCCTTTGGGACCCCATCCGAACAATAGACAGAGTCAAGTTAGAATTTTCTTTGATAAAACAAGTTGGAGAGATGATGATGCCCTAAGTTCCCAATGACTTTCCCGGAATCTCGGAGCTTGCGAATGAGGAACATGGAGGTATGAGAATGGTCTCGGCGTTTCTAGTGACGGTATGAGTGAAGTTAGGGTTTTGCGCTTGCACAGCTTATCGCCGCAGATTAATTGAGAAGTTTGTGAGGATTTTAGGGGGGTTAAAAGATATTAGAGGAGTGTTACTCCAAAGGTGTGAGAGTAGGGAAGTCGTCGAACTTCACGTGTGTGTAGCGTTTTAAGCAGAAAAATTGTCCACGTGGTTGTTGATGTTGAGACGGGCCCTGTGAGGTCAAGAGACTCCGGAGTATGTTGAAAAGTGTATGTGACACTTGTTTGATGTTGTGATCTGGTCAGGTTTAATAGGTTGATCGGGCGTGGTCAACAAGTCGGTATGAATGTTGCAGAGTGAAAGAAAACTTCGACTTTGAGATTTGACGAATTCTAAAGTGCACTAGAATAGTTCATTGATCAGTTGAGAGTAAAGTTTGCGGGTCAAATTTTGCTTGCGAAAGTGGGAAACCGAGAAAGATGGAATAACTGCTGAGGCTAGTGAAAAATCCCTAACGTTTCTGAAGCGATTGTATTACCTTTCCTGTAGTAAACCGACAGATCTGTTTTATTCTTTTGGTTAAGTGCTTGCGTTATATTGCAGAAATTAGTTTATGAGTGAAGCCGAATGAAAAGAGGACAAGCCGCAGGACTTTGTCAGCCGCAGTGTGTGAGTGTGACGTCATTAGGAGCCGCGCTGGGATAGGTTGGTTGGTGAGAAGGGTCGCGCACGGATTGGACGCAGTCCGTGAAGCGCAATTGGAAGGGGAAAGGCAAGCGAAGAGTATTCCGGGAATTAAAGTCACTTATTGATTACATATTTTAGAAAAACAAAAGACGGAAAGATGAAATTTTTCAAAGCATTTAAGAGTGCCATGAGGGGAGATGTTTATATTAAAGCAAATGTAGGAGAAGAAACACCGCCTGAGGGTACACCAGCTTACATCGTCATTGAAGAAAAGGGTGTAGCGCCATGTCTTTGGTTAAAACAATGGTGCAAATTAACAGAGAAACATGGAAGTGTAGCGTTCCCTATCCATGGGTCGTTTAATCTAAGAGTTTTAGAAAATCTGAGATTTGCGCTATACGACATGAAAGTACCTCCAAGACCAGCACAGTTTGAGGCACTAGCAATTTGGGAGCTAATAGCTAGAAACCAACAACAAAAGAAATTTGAGACAAGAATAAGAAAAGTAGAAAAGACACTAGCAGATGCTAGATGGGACAGCACACAAAAGGTTTGGAGATCAGATGTATTGCAGGGGATTAAATTGTTTCCAGCGATTACCGATGAAGCGGAGACGGAAGGAAGGAAAGACACCTATAAGACAAACAGGAGTCAGTCCAGCGAGAGAGAGAACAATAGAAACTCGAAAAGGGGAGACGAGTCAGATGATGAAGAGTTCATTATACAATTGCTGAATGATCGCCCACCACCATATGTGGAAAGCGAAAAAGGCTCAAGCATTAGTACTGCCCCTCCAGAACCAATACAGGGTAATGTAACACCAAATTTGAGAATATCTCAGAGGCCGAGCAGCTCCGACATGCCTTTCTCACCACAAATACCACAGATTTAGAGAATATACCCAGACGTGCCTACATTGAAACCTGCTGATAACTATCAGCCACAGGTTCAAAGGCACTGTTGTGATGAGCATAACATGGGAATGACTTCTGATTCAATGGCGCAGGGAGGACAAAACTATCAGAGACCGACATTGATTCAAGCTGAATCAACACAGTTCTCGATGCCCCAAAAGCAGACACAAGAAGTGCGAGTAATAGAAAGCCAGTTAGGTATGCCAGCAATGATGAACCACAATGTGGGGATTAACATGCCACAGAATTCGGGGAACAGACAGAATCCAGACGCAATATCTCTACCTATCACTGTAGGTCCACCAGTACCACTGTACATACAGGCAAATTCAAGCACAAGCGACCAAGGGTTAATGATACAGAATGGGACAGGGAGAAGATGCATAGAAACCACTCCAGAGACAACTCCGATAGCGGCGCTGCCAAATGGATCTGGGTCCTTGTCGGAATTTAGTCCAATTCCAATTTGTGCTCCGTCAACCGTGGTAAGGTCACATCCACCACTATTAGTACCATTAACCTCACAGACTGAAACATTACAGAAACCGTCAGTGGCAGTTGATGTAACCGCTACACTGATGGCACTGAACGCGCAACAGTTAACACAATGGTTCAACAGCCTGAACTCCCCACAGAGTACATCTAGCGGGAAGGGAGAAGAATACCTGAATAAAATAAGGTTGGGTATGGAGGCAGATGAACTGGTAGAGGGAACAATGGGTTTGAACAGATTAGAATCATACACAGAGGAAGAACTAAGATACATGTCCCCTAGGATTACAAGAGAAGTGAGCAACATACATAAGAAGTTACAAGAAATTGCAGACAGAAACGAGATCGATATAGGTAAGACTAAACACCTGAGCAGAAGTTACAGGTTAGACTTTGAGACAAAAGATTTTGAACACATGAGATCCGCAGGGATGAAAACACACCTTAATGAGATACTGCAGAGTGCACAGGTCTGGAGATGTTTAGACAAGTGGGAAAGTAGATGGGTTAAGAAAAAGGACAAAAAGAAAGAAAATACTCTAGAGCGGAATGAGAAAAAACAACAGAATGACGATCTGATAACTATGTTACCAATGAGAGAGACAGCAGGGGGAAAACTTGTACATGTACCATGGCACAGGTGCGATATTCAATCCTTTACGGATGACTTTCCCAAATTGAGAGAGAAGCCGATTGAGTGGTATCAACAAACAGATAGATTTGTGAAACTCGTGAAGTGTCTCTGGGAAGACCTGAATACTTTATTTGAAATTGTGGTTCCGGCAGATTTGTGGGAAGATTGTAAAAGGGCTGTAGGTTGGCCGACGAGTGAACCAGAGAGAGATAGGGACACAGGTGCGCCATCACCTACGGTAATGAGTTTGTACCATAAGGTGATCGAGCACTTGAAAACCAAGGTTGCGTCGAAAAATGTGGATTGGCAAAGGATTGACAGGACCTCCCAAGAGGTTAAAGAATCTATACACGCGTATTATGAGAGGTTGTTGAAAGCGTTTAAAAATTACAGTGGCACGGAAACGATTGAGCCAAAGGACATGCTCCATTTTGTGTTCAGGTTTGTGGAAGGGCTGAGACCCGAAATTAGCCAGATGATTAAATCGCATTTGATTTGTTGGCAGTCAAAGTCGATCGATGAAGTGTTGAATTATGCGAAATACTGCAGTGATGAGATTGAGACCAAACAGAAAAGATTGAAAGAAAAGGTGATGGTGATGCAGCTCAGAGCAGCTCAGACAGGTTTACAAGGTTTGCAAGGTTTTCAACAACAGATGCCGCAGCAGCAGCAGCAGGGAAATGCTATGTTTCAGCCGCAGATGAGAGGCAGAGGCCGAGGAGGTTTTGTGAATAATGGTCCTGATTTGAATACCGTTATGATTCCAAATGGTATACAGGCAATGAAGAAGGTGATGCCATGTCACACGCGCGGAATCGTCGGGCATTGGAAACGGGAGTGCCCAATGATGGTGCAGGAAGGTGTAGGTCAGCAAAACAATGATGTCAATGCATTCCAGACTATGAGAGTACAAACATTGAGAGGTCCAAACCCAAATTTCCAAAACAATATAAACCAGATGCAGGGTTTACAACCCATGCAACCGCAACAGGTGCAAATGCCTTGTGTGCAAATGACACAATTGCAGCCAATGCAACAGCAGTTTCCTATGGTACCTAATCAGCAAATGCAAATACCCTTAGCACCAATGAATCAGCAGCAAGCAATGCTTCCTCAACAGGTCACGGGTCAGGGAATGAGTCAAAATGACACAGTACACCAATTCCCACTACACAGCGAGAATGGAATAAACGATGTATGGGAGAGTGGAAGTTCAGATGAGGAGGGAAATTGTGTGCTTGCAGCATCTTTGGAAGTTGATCAAAAGGGTCCGTATGTGGAGGGAAGAGTTATGGGTCATTGCGTTTCATTCTTGGTTGACACAGAAGCTACACGTTCCACTGTTAGGAGCATTGAAGTGCCAAATTTGCCACTTTCAGGGAGAACAGTTCAAGTAGTGGGAGTAGCAAACAGGTACCTGACGAACCCAATCACAGATCCAGTACAAGTCAGAATTGGTAACTATCAAGGGACACATAATTTTGCGGTATGTGACTCAAGCCCGAGATCACTGTTAGGGAGAGACCTATTGTGCAAATTGGGATGTTCGATTATGTGTTCGAACGATGGAATTAGAATTCAGACGAGCAGTGATGGGGAAGAAGAGGACAGTGTAGAAGGGGATGAGATGGAGACTGTCGATGAAGAGTATCCCCTTTACTCTTTACCCAATGATCACTGAAGCAGATATTCCTGCTGAGTTACAGGAAACAGTCAGAAAAGAAGTGTGGGATATGACAGGAAAAGAGGTGGGATTGGTGAAAGGAGTGGAACCAGTGAAAGTGACCGTAAAACCCAATGTAACCTTTCCCCAGACCCCACAATACCATATGGCACAAGACACCCTCATGAAAGTCGCCCAACTCATTGATGAGTTTGTAAAACAGGGAGTACTGAAAGAAGTGTTAAGCAGTCCATGTAATTCACCAATTATGGGACTAATAAAGCCAAGTGGAAAGGTCCGAATTGTGCAGGACTTGAGGAAAATAAATGACATAATAATAAAATGTTGCCCTGTAGTACCAAATCCAGCTGTGATAATGTTTCAAGTCCCTTGTGATGCTGAGTGGTTCTCAGTCATCGACTTGTCACAAGCATTCTTTTCGGTGCCTCTTCATGAGGACAGCCAATTTCTCTTTTGTTTCAAATTCTTAGACAGAGTTTACAGTTGGTGTCGAATTCCTCAGGGGTTTTCGGAGTCACCGTCAATTTTCAATCAGATTCTAAAGAAAGATTTGGAAGCGTTGGAATTGCCATTCGAGTCAACCCTAGTACAGTACATTGACGACTTACTGATTGCATCCAAGACAGAAAGTGACTGCACAGCCGACACCATTGCCCTATTGAACCATTTGGGAAGGAATGGACACAAGGTGTCTCCTTCAAAATTACAGTTCTGTCAGAAGAAAGTGAAATATTTGGGTCACCAAATAGAGAAAGGGTCACAGAGAATAATGAAGGAAAGAATAACAAGTGTACTTCAAATGAGTCCCCCAAAGACGAGGAGGGAGGTGAGGAAGTTTTTGGGAATGGTGAGCTACTGTCGCCAATGGATTCCCAACTTCTCAACACTAGCAAAACCTTTACTGAAACTGACCCAGAAGGATGCATTGGATGAAATTGAGCTGAAAGGAGATGAGATGGATGCTTTTATTGAATTGAAAGAATGCATGTGCAGGGCTCCAGCTTTAGGTATGCCTGACTACACAAAGCCTTTCACATTGTTTTGTCATGAACGTGATGCATGTTCCTTGTCTGTCTTGACCCAAGCCCATGGTGGCGTAAACAGACCAGTAGCATATTTTTCAGCTACTTTGGATCCGGTCACAGCAGCACTTCCAGGGTGTTTGCGTGCTGTAGCCGCAGTTGGTATCAGCCTCACTCAGAGTGAAGGAATAGTGATGGGACACCCTTTAACAGTCATGGTCCCTCACTCAGTCGAGATACTTTTGACACGTTCCCGAACACAGCACATGACTGGTGCTAGACTCACAAGGTACGAAACAATAATTCTGGGATCACCTAATGTGCAGCTGAAAAGGTGCACTACGTTGAATCCAGCAACCTTGTTTCCCAGTGAAAATGCTGAAATTGAGAACGCTGAAGACATCGAGCACGACTGTCTTCAGGTGACTGAATTTTGCACCAAACCAAGACCTGATATCAAAGATACCCGATTGGAAGAAAATGATCAAATTATTTTTGTTTATGGTTCATGTTTAAGAGATGCACTGGGTATATTGAAAGCAGGGTAGGCTGTATGTACAGTAACAGGTGTTTTGGAAGCATCTTGGCTTCAAGGAGTTTACTCTGCACAGGTAGCAGAATTGGTAGCCCTTACTAGAGCTTGCCAACTCTCTGCATTAATGAAAGTTACCATTTACACTGACAGCCAGTACGGGTTTGGAATAGTGTATGATTTCTGACAATTGTGGTCACAGAGAGGCTTCATGACCTCTTCAGGATCACCAGTGAAAAATGGTGAAAGAATAAGAGAATTGTTACATGCCATCCAACTACCAGGAGAAGTGGCAGTGGTAAAATGCAGTGCACACTCGAAGGGACAAGACTATGGGGGGTATTCTAACTTTGGAGGAGGTGTTAATCCGTCCCAAAAGTGACGGAAAAGTGACGGATTTACCACCAGCCGTATTACGAGTCCATTATATCCTATGGAACTCGTAATACGGCTGGTGGTATTTCCGTCACTTTACCGTCACTTTTGGGACGGATTAACACTCCTCCAAAGTTAGAATAACCCCCTATGTTTCTCTGGGAAATGGATATGCGGATCAAGTCGCAAGGTTTTGTGCATTGAACTGTATATTGCTTAGGGATGAATGGAATTTGATAAGTGAACCAGAACTCGAATCAAGCGAAATATCTGCTCTAAAGGTGGTAGATACGATGGACGAATTGAAATCCTTACAGAATGATGTCAGTGAGGATGAGAAACTCTTGTGGACCAAGTCACAATGTGTAAAGAGACTAGATGAATTATGGGTTTCGAGTGAAGGGAAATTCGTTCTTCCAAACAGCCTTTTGACACAGATAGCCAGATTTTACCATGGACAAGCTCATCTTGGGAGGGATGCCATGATTAGGTTGTTTAAAACTGATTGGTTTAACCCCAAATTCCGTCAAGTTGGTGAAGCAGTTTGCCACGGTTGCGTCATTTGCCAACAGATGAACGCAGGGAAGGGAACCGTAGTAAATTTGAGCCACATTGGAAGAGCAGGGGGTCCATTCAGCAGGATGCAAATGGACTTCATTGAGATGCCTGTGCATGGAGGCTTGAAGTATGTGTTGGTGGTTGTGTGCATTTTTAGTCACTGGATTGAAGCATACCCTACACGCAGAAATGACAGTCTCACAGTTGCAAAACTACTCTTGACAGAGTTAATACCACATTTTTCCCGATCTCTTTAGAATCAGATAGGGGAAGTCACTTCAATAATGAAGTAATAAAATTGCTTTGTGCAGCACTGAACATTGAGCAAAAGCTGCATTGTAGCTACCGCCCTGAAGCATCAGGTCTAGTGGAGCAAATGAATGGCACATTGAAATCAAGAATGGCGAAAATATGCGCATCAACAAACTTGAAATGGCCTGACGCATTGCCTTCGGTACTAATGTCAATGAGAAACACCCCTGACAGAAAGACTGGACTGTCCCCACACGAGATTCTCATGGGCAGAGCTATGAGACTTCCAGCAGTTCCTGCAAATGCGCTTTTGAATATTACAGATGATATGGTGTTAGACTACTGCAAAGGTCTAGCTGATGTGGTTCGCTCTTTCTCTCACCAGGTGGAGGCAACCACCTTGCCACCGATCCAAGGTCTAGGACACGCCCTGAAAGCAGGTGACTGGGTCGTGATAAAGAAGCACGTGAGGAAGTCGTGTTTGGAACCCCGTTGGAAAGGACCTTTTCAAGTGATTTTGACGACTACCACCGCTGTGAGGTGTGCAGGAGTTCCCAACTGGATTCACGACAGTCACACAAAGAGGGTATTGTGTCCCACAGACGAGGAAGTTGAAGCGCTGAAGTTGCCAGTACCTAATAACAAAGTACCAAGCGCTGAGACAGAGCGAAAAAGAACTAGAAGCGAACAGGCAGAAATAGAGGAGGGAGAAATATTCTCTGAGGACGAAGCAACTGATTCACTTGGGGAAGACCAAGGAGGAGCCTCAGACAGCGATGAAGCAGCTGAAGGTAACAAAGAGCCTGAAGCAGCTGAAAGTGACAAAGAGCCTGAAGAAAGTAACGGTGACAAAGGGCTCGAAACAGGTGAAGAAGCAGGAGAGCCTGATCAGAGGAGGGCTTTCCCAGAAGCAGACGATACAGAAAAAGAAAAGGAAAACCTGATTGACTCCCCAGAAGGAGGGGACAAGGCAGAACAGAACGAAACTACTCAAACTCCTTCAGAAGAGATTGCAGGTCCATCAAGTGGACACAGTGCAAAAAGAAGACCAAGCATATCGCCAGTAAAATTAAGAACTAGAGAAACGTTGAATGACAGTGAAGGGCCAAGAGTGAAAGAGAAAAGAAAGGAAGTGTCTGTCGTAGTACCAACACCAAGTGAAGAAAAGGACTTGGCCAAAGAGGAAAGTACCAGTGAGAAAGAATCAAAGAGAGATGCAAAATTGAAAAGAAAAAGGATACCGAGCAGGAGGTATTCCGGTCCGGAGTGGGCATACGTAGCCAATAACGATTGGTCAGACGAATTCGTATCCCTCAGTCTTGAGAACGAAGAGGCAGAACTTCATTTTGGAAATAAAAACTTTATGGACTCTGTTGATTGAAAACATTGATCACCTGATTGACTTTTCAACCGGCTAAGACATTGCTAACTTGATTGACTTTGAAACCGATTTTGAGACAACGCTGCTAACCGATAAGAGACTAAGCTGCTAAAGAAAACTGTGTGAACATTGAACTCGTTCAGCTTTGTAAATACCTGCAAATACGCTTTGATAAAGTGTCTTCAACTTTCTGATTCTATACAGATCATGACTAGCTTCACTACACAGGGGCGTAAGATGAAGTGTTGTAAATACATGTGTATCGGTCTAATAACCGCATGCGTACTAATCATTGTAGCAATAGTTCTTGGAATGCATGGTAAAAATGAGAGTGAGACGAATGATGCTTCTACTTCTAAACCTATTATCGTTACTGAACTAACAGCTCTGAAGAGACTCGAGCAAGACGAGAGACACTTGCATGATAAGAAGGAACTTTCATCTAACGTTTTCTGTCGCTTACTGAGTGAGTATGTTGAGACCATGGATGCGAAAGATTGTTATGTGTGTACACAAATACCTACCTCAGTAGTGGAAGGGGTAACGTATCACAGCATGCCTCTTACGTATGGAATTACATGTAGTATAATAGCTTCCAGATTTTATGGTCAAAAGGACATTCATTATTTCTACACTAATTACGATGTTACTTTTGCATATGTCCCCATAATAGGGCACCTAAGTAAAATAGCTAGAGATTATTATGCCAAATTAATGAGAGAATTCTTCGAACCGATGTCACCTTTTCACACAGCTCACGCACATAGAGAGAACCTTACATGCTTGCTTTCACCAGTAGAAATAGAATTTTTAGACCGCACTGATGATAGGAAGAATGAAATGAAGGAGAAATTAGAGAGGGAATTACACGAAAGAACATCTGTAGATAATTATGCTTTTGCTGCAATAAAGACACAAGGGAAAATAGCTTTAGATACATTGCACGTAGGGAGATTTTGTATATATAGAGCTAAATCATATTATGACACAGTTTTTGTGGGAACGAGTGAATGCAAACATACGTATGCATTTAAACCTAAGTGGACGTTCATGCTGAATGGACAAGACCCAGTTATTCCTGGAATATATTATATTTGTGGACTCAACGCCTATTATCGTCTTCCTAAAGGATGGTATGGGAGGTGTTATTTGGGAATAGTGTTCCCAAAGGTTTACCAACTAGACGACTTAAAGAAATTTCCAAGGCTGTCTGAATCACATCATGTTCAGAAAAGGGAGACAGCTTCTGGTGTGGTAGGAGATATATTTGGAGCATTGATTCCTTCAGTAGGAGTCATATTGAATTCAATCAAAATACGAAAGTTGTCTACTATTGTGGATAACATGCTAACAAAGTTTTCAGGAGCTATAATCCTGATGGATGCTGAACTTGCTGCAGAAAGAGCTATGACTCTTCAAAATCGGCTTGCCTTAGACATTCTTTTAGCAAAGGATGGTGGCGTTTGCAAAATGCTTGGTACACGTCACTGTTGTACATATACACCAGACAGCAGTGGGAAAATTAGAACGATGCTTACAAATTTAACTAAAGAAAGTGTAGATTTAAAGGAATTGAAAGAACCCGGAGTTTGGGAGAAAGTTGGAAAAGGATTTGCTTCTGTGGGAAATTGGCTCAGCAACGTTTGGAACGGATTGTTACTAAAAATAGTAAAGGGAATAATAATAATATTAATTTGTCTATTAGGTTCTTGGGGAACATGGAAAGCTTTCAAAATGTTAAAAGCAAGGAACAAAAGAAAAAGAGAAGAGAAAATAGAGAACAAAATGGTGGAAATATATAGAGAAAAATCAAAAGGGACTAAAAGAAAAAGGGAATTGACTGAAGTGCCAAATTACTATACAGAATTTTAATGGAATAAAATTTGTGGGTAGATTTGATGTGATGACATAATTAGTCATCAGAGGAGGGATTGATGACGCAGAAAAAGAAGGTCCGACATATATTCATACATACCGTGTAATCAATACATATAATGAAGTGTGATTTTAGTAAAGAAAATAATGTACGAGGGAAATTGTGCCCTCGGGGTAGTTCGCCATCATTGTAAACAAGCTTTATTAATCATGAAGTATTGAAAATGTAGTAATCCTTCATAATCGCAAATGTATGCCATGATTTCTTATTTGAAAACTGTTTTGCTTAGCTTAAATTTAGTACAGGCTTTGGCCTAGTTGCCTGGTTTCAAATTCTAACTGCGTGGTTTTTCCTTGAACTAATGAAACATATATTCTTGCTTGAAGTTGTATTTTTCCAGTAGAACTGACTGATACACTTATCTCCAAGATTTCGTACTAGGCCAGTTTCATCCCCTTTGATACAAGGTCAGTCTCTGCAGGTGCGGACAATGAAGGTACAGATAGTAAAATAATTGGCAAACCATGTTACAATTTGTGTTCCAAGGCTCCAAGGACAGTGTATGCATAAATGAGCGCTAGTAAAAGACAATTTTGATTGGACAATTTGAAGCCAACCTATGAACCCTCCAATGTAAGACCCTGTAGAATTTGGAATGTTTCTTACTTAAACCCACCGGCCATTTTCCTCGATGCCAGTTTGAAGCCTGATGCCAGACTCCATTTTGGACGACACCCTGATGCCCTTTTCTCTATCTGAGAGAAAGAGACTTTAAGAATTCTCACCCTAGAGACTTTAACTTTGAATTGCCCCGTCTTGCCCATGCAATAACTTTGCCCCATTCTCCTTGCCGCTGCAAGGAAGCTTGCCCTTAACTTTGCCCCTTTGAAATTTGCCCCATGCTGATCAACCGGTACCTGAAGGACGAAGACTTTTCTTGAATGCTGATTGTATTTGGTAAATATGAAAGGATAAATGTATTATGCATTGTGTTTTTCCTTTTAGGTACCAACTGCTATTTTTGATAGGGTCCTAGCTAGAAGTTTTTCAAATTTGTGTGTTGACTAAATTCGTTTTGCATGAAGTCCCACATGCCAATGCTAATTAGAGGTTAGTCGAGGTACTCATTTGATGTATCATGCTAATTTGAAATCTTATTATGCTGACCAATGTATGCAATTAGTCAAATACAGTTAGTCATATTGGTGATTTGCATTGCGATAACAGAGTGTATCATTATTCAGATTTTACGTAGATTGCGTTTCTTCCGCCGTTATGGACAGCTAGTAATGTTCATATACATATATCAATTGGTTTTGAGACATATATACTGTACATCGTGCTAGCTTTGTTAATATAGGGAAATAAATTCACTAACTTTTAATAAACTGGTGTGGTTATTCATGACTGAAAGGTCATGGTGCGCCGAAATACCAACTGTTATTGATTTCTGATGTGCTATATTGATCTATTAATTGAGTATTGATTACCGATTACAATAGTTATTGATTATTGATCCGAGTGACTCGATTATTTGAGGATGAGGAGAGCCCGACTCGGTTAAAAGATTCACCGACCTACAACGTGTCCAGGTACAGGTAATTTATAAGGGCTGGACGCGTTATCAACAGTAGGTGGTTATCTCCCAACTTGACTTGGACTTATGTGTTGCTGTACAGGAGCTGAATTGTACAGAGGAGATTTGATGGAATATTCATCCCTTGGAATTTTTTCAGAGTATGTGACTGCCAGCATAGTCAAATGCCTTAGGGAAGTCAAAGAAACAAGCATAAAGTAACTGACTTTTGTTGGTTGATTTAACCACAAGCATTTGAAGTGTTACCAGATTATCCAGCCTGCTTGAGTTGGGCATGACGCCAGTCTGATTAAAGGGAATTAGCTTTCTGACACTACCCACGATTCTAGATCTTCTAAAAAAAAGCCTTGCAAAATATTTATAAATATGTGAAAGACGTTCACATGGAACTCATTTAGACATATATTGAGATGAACCAGGGGAAGCCTGTATTTAGTAAATCAAAATAACAAAATCCTTAGTTGAACAGAGTAATTCTGTTTTGAACAAATCCATACGAGAAAAACTTTAAAGGTCAGCCGTATGTATAACTTTTCATCCAAATAAAATTTATTTCAGAAATCAAAACAAAATCTATGTGTTGAAAATGGCCCTTTCTGCGGGGTTATCCCCAAACCTTTTGCCTTTCTTGTCCTATATTTTTTTACCTTTCCTTTGTTGGCTTTAGAAGGCAAGCTCTTCAGCAGTTTACATCTGAGCATCAGCCTTGGAACATTGAGACACTTTGCAACACACAGAGGACATATAGTGCAAGTGATCTAAGACCCTCGATTCCACAATCTGAAATATGCATAATCAATTGGATTTTTTTTTATTTATTAGAAAATGCAGAATCTGATACACGAGAATGACTCTCTCTGGCTGTGTTTTGAATTGACTACAGTCAGTTTTAGCTTTGTGACAGCCCCTATGTCAGCACAATCTTCAATCAGGGTCAGACTGGGACAGAAAATAGGTCTGGGCACCAAAATAAAAAGTGGCTCCCATTGGTGAATTACAAAGATAAAAAAGTGGCATGCTTACAAATTGGGGCAGTTTTGAACTTGTAAACACACGCTGTATAAGTGTTTTGGAAGGTTTGGAAGAGGTTATGGATTTCTGCTTGCTGCAGGCAATGTTTGCTTTAATATCAGATACATCAACAGTTAAAACCAGCCCAGGAGATGATAACAGGCCCAGAAACAGCAAAAAAGAAACTGGTCCACACACTGACGTGAGACTAGCCCACCCTGCCTGCACTGCCTGATTGCCCCTTAGGCCACTCCGACCACATATTCAATGCACAACAGACAGCATGTAGTATACAAAGAGGCTTTGGACTTCAGCCAGTGGCTTGTTTGGGAGACCCCTTCAGGCATAGATATTTAGGATGTCTGTTTTGTAGAACCCACAGCAGGTCAGGGTATTTTATGTTATTAATGTTAAATTTGTCATTGTTAAGAGGGCCAGAAACTAGTTAGCCACGACAATTGCTTGCCATCTACCAACTCCCCAGACATGATTACTCGCGGGCGCCCTGGAGTGTGCCACCCCACCTCCTCCTTAAGGCCATGCACGCCGAGGTACTGTCTCAATGCTTGGCTCCAGAATGAGTGAGGTACAGCAAGCTTCTACCACACATTTGACATAACTGACTATACCACTACCTGCATTTCAAAACAGCTGCATTCAAAAGCTTCACCACTGGGTGCGCTTCTCTCTCTTTCCACCCCAGGAGTAGCTGACTGTTGTTTGTGGCACTCACCCTGCACGGGCTGTTGTCTAGATCAAGGAGGTCTGTGCAATGCCACATATGCAGCAGCTGTATGAGCCAGCACCCTGCACCCCTGGCTGCACATCTTTCTCTGGGGTTCACCCTGCCAGCACCCTGCACCCCTGGCCTGGCTGCACATCTATCTCTGGGGTTCACCCTGCCAGCACCCTGCACCCCTGGCTGCACATCTTTCTCTGGGGTTCACCCTGCCAGCTCCCTGCACCCCTGGCCTGGATGCACATCTTTCTCTGGGGTTCACCCTGCCACCTCCCTGCACCCCTGGCTGCACATCTTTCTCTGGGGTTCACCCTGCCAGCTCCCTGCATCCCTGGCCTGGATGCACATCTTTCTCTGGGGTTCACCCTGCCACCTCCCTGTACCCCTGGCTGCACATCTTTCTCTGGGTTTCACCCTGCCAGCTCCCTGCACCCCTGGCATGGCTGCACATCTTTCTCTGGGGTTCACCCTGCCACCTCCCTGCACCCCTGGCTGCACATCTTTCTCTGGGGCTCACCCTGCCAGCTCCCTGCACCCCTGGCCTGGCTGCACATCTTTCTCTGGGGTTCACCCTGCTAGCTCCCTGCACCCCTGGCCTGGTTGCACACCTTTCTCTGGGGTTCACCCTGCTACCTCCCTGCACCCCTGGCCTGGCTGCACATCTTTCTCTGGGTTTCACCCTGCCAGCTCCCTGCACCCCTGGCATGGCTGCACATCTTTCTCTGGGGTTCACCCTAATCCACTTGCAACCACCTTCATGGGTTTGGAATCTTTCATACTGTCCTCACTCTCCAACCCAGGAATAGCTGAACCTCTGTCCTTGGCACTCACCTTGCACAACAGGCTACTGTCAAGACCAAGAAGGTCTCTTCACTGCCACATATGCTGCAGCTGTGTGCTCCAGCACCCTTCACCCCTGCCCCATTCACAAAGAAGCTGCATCTTTCGCAACCGGGATTGGCTGCATCCCTGTCTCTGACACTAACTCTGCACATGAGCTGCTGGGCACACTAGAGAAACTGGTACAATGCTACCTGAAAGGCACTGCACTGGGACTTGATAAAGTGGGCATGAAAAGGCGCTGCACTGAGACCAGAGGAAGTGGGCCAGGCTAATCAGATGATCAGACTCTTTTACTTACGGTCTGTGCCGTATAGGTCAGTCCCTGGCCCTTCGCACACTGTAACTTATCATTAAACTTCATATAGTCTCAACCATACGAAGCACTGACTGTCAGCCTCTTGGCCAATGCTTTGTTTTGTCATGGTTTACCAGCCCCTGGTATTGAAGGAAACTACTTTATTTCTGTCTGTGCTCCTTATCAATAGGCAGAATGCTGTCACTCACAATGAAGTTAGCCAATGGCTGAAGTAAACTGACCCATTGACCATTCTGTTTGCTGTAGGTTGTGGAAGAAAAATTTAAATGTCACAAAAGACCAAAGGATGAAGACCGCTAGCGGAAAGCCCCTGTGAGTAGGTATATCATATGTATAACTTTAGTAAAATCAAAAGGTCTTGACTAATGCCAGACCTAAAAATGAAGTAATTTAATTAATTACTGCAACAGGAGGCATATCCGGTAACTAAGAGTTGCCTTTATCCTCTGCATCTCTGGGATACAGTTCAATGGGGTGTCTCCTAGGTGATAATGTAAGGAGTACCGTTTGGTAATTGGTGTCCCTTGTACTCGCAGGAAATACTGCCACATGAATTTTTCTATTCATCGAACTGTATGTGATGTCATTCACCAGTCTATGCACTTACTCCCCCGTTTATCATTTTCAGTTGTCTATCTTGGTACTCACTCTCCTAACCGTCCACTGATCTATCTAGTCATGTGCTGAATCAATCACTTATCCATCCTTTCTTCATAGTATTTGCTCATTATGGCATTTTCCCCCACTTACCTATTCATACAGCCACAAAAAATGTTCTCATCAATTTCCATGCAATTTCACTAATAAAACCCCATCTTATGAAAATGCTTATTCACTCTTGGTGATGATCTAAGTGAAAGTGTGAACAAGTTTCCTTTCAAATCTAAAATCCTACTCCATTTTATTTCTTTGATATGATATCATGGCCCAGATTTACTATCATTTTGCGTTACTTTCATTGCACAGCCACAATGCAATTCATTTTGGCATTTACTTAGCCATGCAAAGCCACATGTGGCTTGCGTGATTTAGTAAACACAAAGTAAAGTAATGCATTTTTTGCCTCAGTAGGTGTTACATGAGCAGAGCATGACCATTCCCATGTATCCAGCCATGGATTATGAAGCAAACCGAGATTTACAAAGTATTTTAAACCTGGGTTTGCGCCAAAATGGTGCATCTATCTGACAGAGGCATAACAAGAAGGAATGTCTTTATGTCTCCTTGTTAGTTCCTCTTTTAATGTGAGCTGCATTCTGCAGCGCACGTAGAATAAGGAAGATGTCTCTAAGGATTGTTTTGTGCACAAAAACAATCCTGCCTGTAAAGATGCCCCCCTACACCATGGTGCAAGGGTACCTGTGTTGGTGCTAGGCAGCACACAGTGCACCAGAGCAGGAAGAGAGCATGATTTCGGGAGGATTACACAATGTAATAATAGTCTGAACTTGTTGACCACAGAATAGGTAATACCAGTGCTTAATTTGTAAAACCATATGTTCTAGTGCCCAAGGTTTTTCTCAAAAGTCCACAGCAGGCGCTACAAATATTGGGGTTGCTGAATACAAGACTGCGTAGTCTTGATTCCACCTTTTGCCTCTTTCATCTATCACCAGACATCACAGCCCCCTTATGTCACTCTTACTGGTTCTTTTTTATCCCTGCTTTCCTTCCTTTGTCACTGTTTTTCCACCTTTTTCCTCCTCTTTCTACCCTCTTTTGTGTTTTTCTCTCTCTCTAGCTCTGGTTGAAACCCTGATGAGGAAAAATAAGTGCCATTTACCAAAAATGATTGCTGGTGGGCCCCACCTGCAAGCACAGGCTCAAATGAAGCACCAGTTAACTCCAGTTGCATTTTGACAATGACCGAAACATAGGTATAAGAGCTCTAAATCTGACTGGATCTTTGACATTTAGTCCCTCACTACGAGTGACCTCCTAATTCTGATTTAGCCGATAACAGCAATTACTGGTTCAATCAGAACTGTAAGATCTGCCGGAACCCCACAGATCTTTTACCTTTCACCTGTAGATTTCGGTTGCTAAAAGCAACTAAAATCTACAGATGAAAGTCCGGCCCAAAATAAGGCATTACCAGGGTAATCAGACCCGATTTTTCCCTAGACATTTTTTAGTGGGCCATCAGGATCCAACTCATAAGCAGCCTGAATATCCCCACCACCAGCGTCACTGGTAACCCCAGTAACAGAAACTCCAGGGGTGGGGTACATCCGGCCCATTTACCAGACTACTCACAACGATGGCCTAAGTGGGTTGTGAGCCCTGTCCGTTTTAGCCAGCGCAACAGGCTGTCAATGCACTCTGGATTCTTGTCAGTAACAGGGTCGGACTGCAAGTACTACGCATCCGGCGGCTGGAAGGGTGGGGGGCACTTTTGTTACTGGGAGGCCGGTTTTGTAGCAGTGCAGCAGTTTTAAAAGCACTGCAGAGTTCCTTGTATTTCTGAAAGTTTTCAGGCAACAATAAAAGCGCCAAGATAACTGATTAATGTTACTGCTAGCACAGAGGGTTAATATGCCTGCTGCAATGTCTACTATGCAGATTACAGAACAGTATTGTATGTGGGAAACTGCTTTTGTCACAGAAATCCTCTTGATACTGTGCGGTTCTTAAGTTACAATCATAACCTACCACAGTGCGCTATGAACTGCCATCAAAGAGCTGCATGCAAACTGCGTGGTGCAGGTTAGAAAGGTATGTTTTTCCCAGTCTTTGATTATCCTAATTTTGCTAAAAGGTTTGTTTGGGAAGAAATAAGTTTTTAGTAAAGTCAACTCTAACCTCTGAGTTGCATTCTGAATCCTGAGTTTATGCTTCCACAGACCAATACTCTTAACAAATGCCTACCAGTATGGGTGACATGTGAATCCTACACCTTGTAGTCCCTTTTGTTTTATATAACATTTTGTATATATTGATTTACACATGTGTGATTCACTGTCTCTGTATGTGTGATGTTAAGTGCTGCAACTTCCTACACTGGTAAGCGAGGCGCCATAAAACAAATGAAATGCAGGTTAGAGAGGGGCTATGGAGAGATGAGAGGCACTGTTAGAAGGTGAAGTTGAGGGAATGGTTGAAGAATACCAATAAAGATTACCCTATCCTGGTACACTGGGAGGCCATCATTTACTATGCTTTAAAAACCAATACAATTGAATATATAATGGCCAATGTGTTGTAGACTGCACCGTGTTGCCATTTTTCTTTTCACATTTTCACCCTATGGGAGCTGGTCTCACAAAATTTGCCAGGGCTACCTTGGCTTCCTAGTAGGCCTGGTCAGTAATGCAAATGTTGCACTTATGATGACTGAGGCAAAAGGTTGCATAATGTAGAAAGAGTCTGTGAGTGACAGAAGAGCAGAGCTATGTGTGTGGGAACTGCTGTTACACAACCTGGGCCTTGCAGCTAAGAGTCACATGCAGGGGCGGGCCAAGCAAGAGTTGCCTTCTGGTTGTAAAGCCGGCTCGTGAATGACCAGAAAGAAATTAGGTCATGGGAGACTCCAGACTAGCGTGGCATGACTCGGGCCTGCATTTGCTTGTCTTGCTAGGCTTGATTGGCAGAAAGCTGGTGTGAACGGGGTGTGATGACATCCGTTTGCAGCAGCTGAAAACCTGCATACTGCGCCGTGTTTGGATTTCATTTGTAAAATAGTTTACCAGGGCACTAGAACTCCACCAGCACCGCCAAAGAAGCAATACGTTAAAAGAAAATGGGCAATTACTGGTGGCATGTACTGCAAAAAGGCACCTGACAAAAATGGTGTAGATTGATTTTGTACAAAGCGTGCAATGTACTGAATAGATACTGAAAAGAGACGTCGTTTCACGATTGTTTACCCTGCTTCGTATATGAAAATGAGTTAAAGGCTTTTGCATCCTCCCCTTTTTCAGCCAATCTATGCAAGAACTATAGACAATATAGGCCAATGTTTCCGGACGTGAGACACAAAAAATAATACCACACTGTAAATGTAATTTGTCTGACACCTATGGCTGGGCCTAAGTCAAGGCAATAGAAGGCAGCAGCTACAGCGTCACCAGCAGGGGGTGCCATTACCCCTTCCAGGAGCCAATGTGATTTAATTTCCATGGGAAGCGGTGGTGCCAAAATAACTCTGGCTATGGCACTTGATACCTTCTTCGTAGAAACTTGTTTTTTATTAATCTACACATTCCCGGTGGAATTATTAATAAGTAACATTTTTTATAGTACCAGCTACACCAATAGCTAATCATTTAATGTAGATTTTTTTTAACATACTGTCCTTATGAAATGCACTTACTGCTCTCTGCATTTGGTACCAGACGTGACGTAGAATATATGGAGGGTAGCGATACACACACAGGCATTAGACATATAAGATATACAGATCCAATATATTCTTATGTACAGGAATGTGGTAAATAGTTATATACATTTACAGTGTTTTACAGAGAGCAGAGAGGAACTGGCATTTGAGATGAGCCACCAGAATTCAGCCCAGCTAACCAGTAACATCAATCAGGGCCATAGAAAGCTCTGCCCCTGCAATGATTTCACTTGTTTTTAGGTCGAAGCTTAGCAGACAGCAGAACTGCCTGGTTTGTTCCCAACATCTTGGGATCATTTAAAAAGCTTCTGTGGGAATGTATTCTGCCCATTACTTACCATTGGCTTTGAGGTTTGTAACTCACATTTGCTTGCTATCTATTTGCTGGCTTTATTTGTTTTAGGTTGTCCAGCTTCAGTTTGTCCCATCCCTTGTCAAAACCCTATTTACTGTATTCTCCCCCCAGTACTGTATTTCTGTAAACAGGCCTTTAAATCGTGTTCTTATTGTGTCACATTTGCTGTGCATTCAAAGACAAATGTCAAATGTCAGGCTCTGTCTTCCAGGGAGCTTGGTATTTATGTGACAATCATGCTGGCTACTCGAGGTGTGCAGTACAATGTTATTTTTTTCTAGCAAAAAACAAAATTTAAATGTCTGTAAATGACCTGTCCAGATATCTCAGAATATGGAAAGCATAATTAAAACACAGTTTTCTGTAATTCCCTAGTGTGGTGGAAACAAGTATTTTAATCTAATCACAACAAATCAATACATTAGGTGATGACGTTTCCACACATTATCATTTGTGTGCTCTATATTTTTATCAGTAAAACTGTATGTCTGTGCAAATGTAATGGTCATTTCAATTGAAGATGTGTTGGCTGCAATGGCAGAGTGCTACCACACCATGCATACTCCTCTTTACCCCACTCCACTCTAGTCTGTACCACTCCACTCAACACCAATGCACTCTACTCTGCTCCACTTTACACAACTTAATTCAACACCTCTCTACTCTAAATCACTCTACCCTACGTCAAAGCACTCTACCTTACACTGCTCTGCTATAAACCACTGCACTCTACACCAATCCACTCTAAGCCGCTCTATTCTACTCTGCACCACTGGACTCTACGAAACTGCACTCTATGCACTCTGATAAAACAGAGATACTGATCTTCTCCAAAGCCTGCAACAACCTACCCTTCCACCTCCGCACAGCACCCTCCCTGACTGAATCTAGCAGCACAGTACCTGGATGCCCTTTAGGGTGATTAGCCTACGCTATATAAATATGTTTGATTTCATTTGATTTTGATTTGATCTTTGGGAAGAATACTTCCATATGGGCCCACAGTTGGTGGCCAACAGAATTTGGACCTACACCCACACCAGCAGATCATGCACGCAACCTGGGCATCATCTTGGACAGCCAACTAATCATCAAATGACAAGTCACATCCTTGCTTCCACATCCTTTGCATGCTCTGCAGAATCTTCAGATGGATCCCAACCAACAACAGAAAGACCATCATGCAGGCCCTTGTAACCAGCCACCTCGACTACGGCAACGCTCTCTGGGCCGAAATTTCCACCAAGCTCCTCAGAAGACTCCAGACTATACAGAACGCTGGAGCCAGACTCATCCTAGACCTCTCCAAGTTGACCCACATTACCCACCACCTCAGAAACCTCCACTGGCTCCCCATCGAGAAGAAATGCCAGTTCAAAATCCTCACGCTAGCCTACAAAACTCTACACAATCAAGGATCTTCCTACATCAAGCATTGACTGAACTTCCATCAGCCCGCAAGACACCTGCGTTCCTCCTCACATATCATCGTATACACACCCTGCATCAGTTCTTTCTTTCTTCAGTACTTTATTTGGTACAAAATAGACCATAAAAGACATTTAATAAATACAATCATACAAATTTCATGAGCATTGAGTTAATACAGACATTATTAATACATATTTTGAATTCCAAAAGCAGCGTGTATGTAATTTAACATAGCCTGTATTGTCTCTTCATCTCCCAACTTTTGTAAATATAAGTAGGCGAGCTGGCTAGTTCTAATACTTTTAGATAAAAGAATAGGACGTAAAAACCTTTTCCTTGGAGTGTCATAAATGTTACAAAACAGTATAAAGTGCAATGTGCTTTGAGATGTCTTTCCGTCACAACAACACAGTGGAAGATTCTTAAACCAAGTGCCACGGGAGGGAAATGCTACCAGGTAATGTAATATATTCAAACGTAGCCTAGTAAGTAGAAACCTTTGGCGCTCAGAGCTGATAATAACCAAATATAGCATTGGACGTAATTGCTGTGGCTGGCTCCTCTCCTGATTTCTATCTAAGCCTAGATTTGACTTTGAATCCCATATTTGCTGCCAGTATATTTCCTTTACCCTTTTAATGTCCCGCTTTGTCATAAGGTCCGGCTTAAAAAAGAGTTCCCCTACTCCAAGAGAGAGAAACAAAGAGCAGACAAAGAGCAGATATATCTGAGCCAAGGTATATCTAATGATCTTGATAATGAGAGGCAATCCTGTATCACCATTCTACATAAATGAGCTTCCGGTTTTAGCCAAATTTTTAGCCATAGTAATACAGATTGGAGCTTTATGTAATCAGATATGCCCCTCAAGCCCACTTCCTCATGGCAAACTTTTACTGAGGTTGATTGTGGGACTGCTAATAGCCTCCTTAAAAACTTATTTTCTACAACCTGGAGGCTCGAGGAGTCGGTATAACCCCAAGCCCCTGCTCCAAATGTCACGATTGAAAGACATTTACTAGAATAAAAACAAAAAAACAAAACAGTCATCATCTCTTTTATGGGTTTATGTCCCAGGTTTTTCGAAAATCTAAAAACAGCATCTATGGCTCTTTGAAATTGTGTTAGGCGTATATTTACTAAAAATTTCCAATTAAAATCTACATCAATGGGAACCCCCAAATACGTGAAATGTGGGACTTTAAGTATTTCTTCCCCTTCCAAAATAATTTTTTTAGTCTTTGCTAACTTTGGCCCACTCTTCATTGATTTTAAGACCAAGATTTCCCATAAATACATTAAAAGCATTCAATAAAATTTGGAGGCCATTTGCTGTCTTTGAAATAAGTACGGCATCATCCGCATACAACAATAGTGGAATTGTGGAATTATTAATAATTGGCAAGTCCTTCCCCATTTCGCAGAGAAATTTCTCTAGTCCATTTATATAAAGAAGAAAAAGAAAGGGGGCCAGAACACAACCCTGCCTGACCCCCTTTAGTGAGGAAAACTTCTCTGTTAAATCGCCCTCCTGGGAGTATCGAACTCGTGCTGAAGTACATGCATGAAGTCTACTAAGTAGGACAATTATGTCTTTATCCACCCCCATTGTTGACATAACCGTCCACAATTTCTCCCGATTAACTGTACCAAAAGCACATGACAAGTCCATGAATGCTAAATGAACACACCCCTTTTTGGCTTTCGTGTATTTCTGGACTATCAGAGTCAAATTAAATGTTTGTTCGACTGTACCCAGCCCTGGTCGAAACCCATATTCCACTTCTGAAAGACAATTGGTCTCCATTGCCCAATTTTCCAACTTGTTTAAGATCACTCGACCTAAAATCTTGACCGAACTATCCAGGAGGGAGATTGGTCGATAGCATAGAGGATCTGACCTATCCCCCTTTTTAAAAATCGGAAAAATGATCGTCTCTCTCCAGGTATCTACTAATGGGCCTGTCATGACAGATCTCAAAACTGTAGTGAGCAATGGTCCCCAAAAATCTGGGAGCGCTTTATATAAATCGGCTGGGATTCTGTCTGGGCCAGGAGCTTTCTCAGAAGGACGGTCTTGAACGATCTGCTTTACATAAGCTACATTTATAGTATTACTAAAGGCCGCAATAATCAATGCATTACTTGTTGTTAAAGAGCAGCTCGTATCATCCTGAGGAACTTTATTCTCTAATGTGAAAGTTTTTGAGAAATAATCCACCCAGGTTTGTGCTGGAATAACAGTATCCATGGTCATTTTGGCCTTATCATTCAGTAGTGGAGAATTGACCACTCGCCAAAAGGCGGCTATGTCTCTACTTTTGCCCGCCTCAATCAATTCCTCCCAAGCAGACTCCCTTAATTCAGCCTTTCTAGTAGCAAGTGCATCCTTATATCTCTTTCTTGTGATTTGTATAGCTTGTCGATCTTGAGGGGAGAAGTTAGTTATTTTCTTCAAATTTTTTTAGAGAAGAGGTGCATGCAGGGTTAAACCATTGAATGCCTCTTTCTTTATTAGTACTAGGGCACTGCAGTTTTTCAGCCATGTACTCTGTCAGGGAGGAAAAAGAGTGAACAATTTCATGTGGAGGGACATCTTCACCCAGAGCTGTCATGACATCTGTCCATTTATTCAGGATTAAGGGCCTGATCACGACCCTGGCGGTAAAAACCGCCAGGGCCGTGGTCCGCGGGAGCACCGCCAACAGGCTGGCGGTGCTCCTTTGGGCATTCTGACTGCGGCGGTACAGCCGCGGCCAGAAACGGAAAGTCGGCGGTGTACCGCCGGCTTTCCGCTGCCCAGGGGAATCCTCCATGGCGGCGCAGCTTGCTGCGCCGCCATGGGGATTCCGACCCCCATACCGCCATCCTGTTCCTGGCGGTTTCGGCCGCCAGGAACAGGATGGCGGTATGGGGTGTCGTGGGGCCCCTGGGGGCCCCTGCAGTGCCCATGCCAATGGCATGGGCTCTGCAGGGGCCCCCGTAAGAGGGCCCCACTTAGAATTTCAGTGTCTGCTTAGCAGACACTGAAATTCGCGACGGGTGCTACTGCACCCGTCGCACCCCTTCCACTCCGCCGGCTTCATTCGGAACCGGCTTCCTCGTGGAAGGGTGTTTCCCCCTGGGCTGGCGGGCGGCCTTTTGGCGGTCGCCCGCCAGCCCAGTGGGAAACCCAGAATGACCGCTGCGGTCTTTTGACCGCGGTACGGTCTTCTGGCGGTTCCCGCTTGGCGGGCAGCTCCCGCCGCCCGCCAAGCTTGGAATCACCCCCTAAATCTTTAAAAAAACTATGACTGTCTATTTTGCCCCATTTAATAGTCAGGCCTTTCCGAACTGAACGCTTCATATCTAGGTATTGCTTCTCCACTCTTGAATCACTATTCAAACCCAGCCTTGTTTCTATGATTAGGGGATTGTGATCACTAAGACAGGTTAACTACACCCTAAACTGCCCAACAAAAGGGGTAAGTTCTCTAGAATAGATAATAAAATCAATTGTAGTATGAGCGTCACCTCTTATAAACGTCGGTACCCCCTTTATTAATGGTATTGGGAAGAGCAAAAGATTAGCTACTATTAGACGATTTAAGGCGTTACCATAAGGCGAGTGTTTTAAATGTTGAATAGGACAGTCATATTCATCATAAAGCCCACAGCAATCTAGAAGCTCTGGTTCACACATGTGGGCATTAAAATCACCAGCCCAAACTATTCTTAAGTCATTCTTACTTATGTTCATAGCCTTGTATATTATTATTTCCAAGTTATCAATCACACTAATGTCTGAGTGATCAAAGATATTATTGTAGTAATTAATCAACAGCACATGAAATGGCTCGGTAAGTTTCAGAATTAAAACCAAAAAAAAGGGGATGTGCCCACAACGCGCACATCCACCCCCTTTACCATTAGAGATACAAAGTAGCCAGGCCTCCCTCAGCCCTGCCCATAAAGGACTTAGTTGCAGGGATACTATATGTGGTGTAACCATTGATGTGGGGCGGCTCTATAAGCCATGTATCTTGACAGCAAATAAAAAGGTTTTCTGTCAGTAATCCTAGCCAATCCTGGTTTCCCCCTTTTAATTTCAACCCTGCCACATTCCAGGAGATAATCCCTGAGCCCATCATATCTGGTGTATTAGGAACTCCCTTAGATTGCAAGTAGGGCTGATGTCATATATTTATCTCTAGTTTCTCCTCTGGGGAAGACCCCATTACTGATGGTCAATCTAGTTGCTCTAAACAATCCGGGGGCTCAAACCTATTGGACAGCACCAGGGCAGTATCATGCGGCCTAGGGATGCCAGGATGGCTAAGATTCTGTTTCCCAAGACAATTTGGATCCAGCAGATGAGATTGGGCTGGGGATGGGATAAACTCAGTTAGATGTTTTACTTTTATGGATCCAGTGGATTGCGCTATGGTTAAAAAGTAATGATGCAAGGTGTTAACTGTCCAAGGATTCCTCAAATTTATGATTATACAGTCCCCCTGTGAGGACTTGGGCAATATACCAACCCAGGGGACCCTTCTCACAGTTAAAATATCCTTAAAAAGGTCAGCCTTCTGCCCCAGATGTTTTCCAGCCCAATGTGTAACTTTGTTTAACAGAGATCTATGAGACTCAGAGTATAACTTTCCTAATATGGGCACATTTTCCAAAATTAAAATATATGGGGTGCATGCCAGCGGGATCTTTGGATACGGTGTTTGGGCTCTTATAGGCACCTGACCCTCACAGCCCTCCTGCTTGTCTCTTCCCCACTGTAGTGACCTATTTGTGGATTTTTCTATGACCACGGAGCTCAGAGGTTTTGTGGGTAAATTCTGAACAGGATTTTGCCTGCTTTTTTGGTTTGGCAGGGTAACCTAAATTGGTGGACACACTAAATCAATATGATTGCGCTAAAATTCCACCCTCAGTTGTGGAGACTTAACTATTGCTGATCTAGAGTTAACCTTCTCATCTAGGACGGCCACTCTCTCCATTACCAAGGAGCATAGCTTTCTAATATCACCAAGCTGATTTTCAATCTGACTAAGATAGTCATTGGAAGATTTCAAAGCTTTAATATCTTTTATCTGTTTCCCCATAGGCCTCTTTGGTGGTTTGAGTTGTAACTTCCCCCTTCTATTTTCTATTTCTACTAGAGCCTTTCCAGATACATTAGACTTTAGAGGAGACAGAGCAGGATCTAAAAAAGAGTGTATGACATGGGGAGAAATCAATTGCCTAATCTTTTTAATGGGTGGACTCTCTGGGGTTATAGAGTTGATTTGGTCGACTCAAGGATCCATATCCATTATGACACAGGGATTCCTTGTCCCAGTTGGTAGAGATTTTACTTCAGGAGTCATTTCTTCCATCATTCCTTTCCCTGTTTTCCCAAGAGTTGATTCTAAGGTGGCTTCCACCTTTACTATCTCCGACTCAAAAACACCCATCATAGAGGTAAGATAACTAGTTATCAGCTTAGGGGCAGTAGCCTCCTGATAAGAGCCCCCCTTTCCGTGGTCTCCTTTACGTTTCCCCATCACAACAGCAAATCCTGAATTAAAAACGAAAGGTCTAATATTTTAAAAAGGCCTGGAAGTTGTACTTCTATGCCCCCTCCAACTTCTAACACATACATAAATTTAAAACGCTAAAAAATATCTAAAAAAGTATCTAAAAAGTAAGAAAAAGACACTTTAAGGACCTAAAAAAGATTCCACCTTCTCCTTCAAACTACGCTGTTTCGTTATTAGCCCATTCAACAGGGCCCCTTTAGCATGAATTGAGGAGGGGGGGCCCAGCCCAGACTCTTCCAGTCGATGACGGGCGAAGGACGGGCCCGCCCTTGACCCGGGCTTGGCTCTGCCCTCCTCCGACCATTGCTGGGGCTCTCCCCCAGTGACGAAGGGAAAAACAAAAGTTCAGCGCGTCCCGCGATGCGGGAGCGTAGGCAGCACTTTATGCTCTCTCCCAGAGGCTCTTCCTGAGGGCTTGGCTCCGTCCTCCTTCGACCGTTGGCAGGGCTCTCCCCCGGTGATAAAGGGAAAAACAAAAGTTCAGCGCGTCCCGCGATGCGAGAACGCAGGCAGCGCTTTATGCGCTCTCCCAGAGGCTCTTCCTGAGGGCTTGGCTCCGCCCTCCTCCGACCGTTGCTGGGGCTCTCCCCCGGTGACGAAAGGAAAAACAAAAGGCAGCCTCTCCTTCTCCTACATCGCCATCAGGATCTGGAAAGATCTGCCCCTCCATCTCTGAACAGCACCCTCCCTGATGGACTTTAGAAAGAAACATGGCACCCTCAGCGCCAAGATATAGCCCTAGGGCTGCCAGTGTTGCGCTATAAAAATGATAACTGATTGATTGATTTATATGACACTTTTTGCCACTCAACTTCACTCTACTCTGAAACAATCTACTCTGCTCCACTGCACTCTCAAGCACGCTATTCCACTCTGCATCATTCCACTCTATGCCACTCCACTCTGCCCCATTGCACTGTATTCTATGCCGCTGCACTTAACGCTGCTGCAGTCTATGCTAATGCACTCTACACCACTTTCCTCAAAATCAATACACTCTACACCACTGACCTCTACACTGCACTACTGTAATGCACACCACTATACACTGCAACTACTCTATACAAGTCTACTCTACACCATTGCACTCCACATCACCTTACTCTGCTCCACTGGAGTCTACATTATTGCATTCTACTCCACTCATCTGTACACCACTGCCCTCTCTGACACTCTACTCTACAACACTGCACTCTCTTCCACTGAACTCTACTCTTCACCACTCTACTATACACCAATGCACTCTACACCACTCTAATCTATTGTACACCACTGCACTCTGACACGCCACTGTATACCTTTTCACTCTACACCTCTCAATTGTACTTTGGGCCACTATACTCTATACCAGTGCACTCTACTCCACTCAACTATGCACCACTGCACTCTTCGCTACAGAACCACTATACTCTGCCTCACTCAGCTGTATGACACTACTCCGCTCTATGTAACTCCCTCTGTGCCACTCCATTCCACTTTACTCCACTCTCTTCAATGGCATGCTACTCCACTCCACTGCTCCACTCTACTCCACTCTATGCCACTCCACTCTACACCACTCAACTCCACTCCATGCCTTTCCATTCTCCTACACTACTTCACTCTATGCCACTTCATTCCACGACAATCTACCCCACTCTACACAACACCCTCTAAGCCACTCCACCCTGTTCCATGCGACCCCATGACAATGTGTCCACTCCACTCTACTCCACTCTATGCCACTCAACTCTACTCAACTCTATGCTCTTTCACAGTATGACAGTCTACTCCCTCCACGACACTCCACAACACCTTACACCGCTCCACTCTATGCCACTCCATGATACTCCACTTCACTCAACACCACTCAGCTCTACTCTACACAGTTCCACGTCACTCCAGAACACTCCACTCTACTCCACTTTATGACACACCACTCCATTCTCCTTCACACCACTAACTTTTAGCCATGCTGATCAGCAGCCATGCAAAGCCAATAGCTCTCGCATAGGAAAATATGTATTGGCCTTGCCAATGCTTGTTTAGAATAGAAAGGTGAATGGCAGACCAGGAGACACAGTTTGACAACCAGGTTGGAAAGTTCATATGAATACAGCGCCTTTGCACACACAATGAGTTTTACTGGGTAGTACAAGGCAACATGCTTTTAGATATGCCAGTGGATGCCTTAGTTTGTCTACCACCAATGCAGGCACCCATGCACCATGGTGCAAGGGTGCCTCAGTTGCATGCAGGATTGGTTTTGTGCAGAAAGGGACACCTTCCTGCACAAAAACAACCCAGAGAGGTGCTTTCCTCTCTCCGTTTGTGCTGCAGAATGCAGCAGACATGGAAAAAGGAAATAAAACGAGGAGCAATAAAAAATATTTCACCTTGGAAGGCGTAGGTTTTAGCACTTCCCCAGGTTTACGTGATTAGGTAAATCTGGGGCAGTGTCAAAATCCATGGGTGTTATGTGGCAAATCCCACCGCAACACCCATGGAACCCCTCCCTGGCGCACAGTAAGGCAACGCAGCATGCTGCTTTGACTTACATCATATCTATGAAGCCATTTAAAGTCACGCAAAAGTGGCTTTGCGTGGTCTCATAGATATAATTGAGAGGTTTGCGCTGCCGGAGCATCGCAAAAAGTGGTGCTCCTGTGGCACAAGTATCTCATAAATATGCCCCCAAGTTTATACAGCTAGTAGTAATGCAAAGTATTGACTGAGGAAACCCGATGGTGCCCACTTAGGGGTGGGTGATTTGTGGAACAATGTCAGCCTGGGGCAAAGCTGTAGGCTGGCATAACTAGAGTCCGCTGGGGTTCATAGAAAAGCTGAGGTGGCCTAGTCCAGCACACCACCCTTGTAATAACTAGATCTTAGGGTGGTGAGAGAAAGGGATAGCTTGTGAGACCACAGGATCACACATAGCATCAAGGTATGCTGGCACTAGATGAAATGAGGCAGGGAATTTGATTTTTCTTGGTGGCCTGTGGGCAAACTGAAAAGCATTTGCTGGATATGTGGCGAGTAGAAAGTAGATATGGTAAGAGGGGCAAAAGTTTATTCTAAGAAATTAGGGTATTTATTGAGGGATGTGAGCTGTGATTGAGCGCGGGCCAGATACAGGACCAGGTTCATCCTGCTGGAAGTTTGACCTTCTGGCTTTGGTACGGGGACTGCACCCTGCAGCTCTACTAAGCTGCGTGTCGCTCTGCATCAGGCCTGATGGGGCTTTCAAGCAGGAGTAGCGTAGCGGGGTTCTGTGTCGCTCTGCCCGAGATACAGTGAAGCTTTCAGTCGGGAGCTGCAGCTCTGCAGGGCTCTGCGTTGCTTGGCATCAGATTCGGTGAGCTTTCAGTTGGAAGGTAGGCAGCTCTACAAAGCTCTGTGTCACTCAAAATTGAATCCGGTGAGCTTTCAGTTTGGAGCCCCACAGCTCTGCAAGACTCTGTGTAGCTCTGTGTCAGATCCTGGGAAACCTCAGTTAGGCAGGAAGAAGTGCACTCTGACTCCAGTCAAGGGTCCAGGAAGTTGGGGTGTCAGGACTCACTCCAGATAGGTCAGGAGAGGGGGGGATATGGCAAGTACAATTGGGGCTGGTCAGCTGGGAAGTACAAAAGTCCTCCGGAAACTTGTTGTATTCCTGTAGTTCACACAGAAGGTCAGCTGCTCCATTGGAGTCACTTCCAGAGTCCTGGGTTCAAGGCAAGCAGATCCAATCATCCTTCCGGCTTGAGACAGCAGGGCAGCCGTTCTTCTGAGTGGGCACAGGTCCGGGTGTAATCTGATTTCAGGTTCTGGGAATGTAGATTTATTCCCAGGGCCAGCCTGCAGGTGGGTCACAATCCTTTGTCTACCTCCTAAACTGGTTCTGGTCATTTCCCCCTTTTATCTGGGTTTGCTTTTAGCCTGCCTAGCGAGACAAATGCAGGGGAAAGGCCTGGTGTTCGGTCCTTTTGTGTGAGCCAGGGCAGGCCTCTTTGAAATGTTAACAGGGCAGGTCCACACCTCTCCACACCTAGACTTTTTGTCTACTGTCTGGCAGCAATAAAAAACTCAACACAGGAGAGCTATTAACAGTCAGGTGACACTGGACGCTCACAGAAAGGTACATTTAACTTAGCAAAGAAATGACAACTTTCTCAAAGCGTCATTTCTAAAATAGTAATATAAAAACTGACTTGTTCATTAAGTTGGATTTTATATTACTATTAAAAAAGTTAATTGAATCATGTTTCTAGCTAATACCAAACTGGAGTTAAGCATTGTAAACTGTTCTAAGCTAACCAAGTGTTCTCCTATGGGAGAACTAGCCTTGCCACAGAATAAAGCAACTTTGGAAGTTTTTCACTGCCAAGTCTTGTAAAACATTAAAGGGCAGATTAAGATCTTGGCAGATGGAATATTCTGTTACAAATGTGACAGATATTCCATTTGCCGTTTTACAAGTCCCATAGGATGTAGTGGAATTGTAATTTGGCAGACAGGATATCCGTCACGTTTGTGATGGAGTAACCCCGTCTGCCAAGATCGTAATCAGGCCCTAAATATAAATGTTTTGCTTTCTAAATACCATGCATCCTGCCCTACAGACATGCAGTACCAAATACTAAGGACTTAGATAAAGAAAATGTGCCACTTATGTGTATGCCAATTTACCTATGTTCAGAAGGGAGAGCACAAGCACTTTATTGCTGATGAGCAGGTGTAAAGTGCACATAGTGCAACTGCAAGCAAAAACAGGATTAGCGTAGGAGGGCAAACATCTAGGGGAATATCACACAAAAGATGGTCGTCTCTAACACTTATATAATGAAGGTGAGCTTTTGACTGCAATTTAGTGCCAAGGGATGGGTTGATTAGAGCAAGGAAGGAGGCATTCTAATCAGAAAGGAGACAAACAACAAACTAATATAGACAAGCACACTAGTTGAAAGCCTAAAGAATGTGGAGAAGGAGTGATGGAAAGGTAGGTGATGAGTTGGTGGTCAAAGAGGGGTGGTGGATAGAATCACATTTTAAAGAAATGATAACAAGCTCAAGGGTGGTATCTGCCAAAATTATAATAAACTAAACTATTTAGTTCTGGGGGTTGAATCTCTTCAAAATGGTTCATGTTGGATGGAGGCACTTGGCAGATCAAAACAGAGATGAGAGTTTAGAAGACACGGTGGGTCCTCATACGATAACTGACGAGAAAATGAAGCACAAATGAAAATGAGTCAGAGAAAAAGTCTGATCTAGAAGCTATTCAAGGAGGAATAATATTTAAAGTATTGCCCAACTGGGATTAATGCATACAGACTATATATAGATATTTTGTGGAGATTTGTATATATGCTGCCTGTGTTTTCACTCTCAGAAACAGTCTAGTGGTCGATATTCTCCATTGGTCAAAACACTACCTCAAAGTGTCTAAATAAATGTGCGTTCTTGTATTACCTAAGTAAGTGCTTTTTTCTTCAACACAACCATCCTTGAAATGCCATGACCTTGATAGACAGAAAACATGAAAGTCAATAGCTTAAAAAGGGTTGACACAAAGCCAACACTCTTTCTATTCTTCTTACTGTATTTCCTTGAAGCACTGATAACAAGTTATTCTGGATGCTATAGCTTTCTATAGCCATTTGTAAAATATACCCCTTATGCCTTGCTTCCGGTGAGAATTTTACCTCTAAGCTGAGTCAATCACAGAGCTAATTTTGACAATGAAATATGCAAATTAACCCATGCTCATGGATTTCACTGGGGTGTAGCAAATGGTAGAAAATGCCACCCCAGTTTACCCATTGCTACCACTTCGACTGCCCGTGCTACCCCTCAGAAGCATCTCAGGGGTCCTGAGGGCAGGGTTTGGAACTGGTGTCCTTTTCTAGCCCTCAGCAGCAAATAAAGGGGGATAAGGGCGAGGCGATATTGGTCAACCGTTATTTCATCAGCCGTCAAAGGGAGTATCATCTTACTTTTGCTACACCTAGCATTTTGGTGAATTGATGTCCTCGATGCTTTAGTACCAATTGACTTATGAACATACAGCAACCCAAAGAAATATGTTATTTTTTAATTGGACCTTCAAACCACTGTAGGTGGAAGACCATGTGCTGCCAGAACATTGTGAAAAGGCAGCAGAAAAAGAAGAATGTCATTTGGGTTGGAGATTGGAAAGAGGGTCACCTAGAGAGGAGGAAGGACAGTAGTGCTGAATCCTAGATTTAAATATAAAACACATCTTTATCAATGTTTGAAGATAACACATTTAAACCAATGTATCCTAAACAAGGGAAAGAAAACCTATTAGCCTGCTATATGACCCGCCCCCTGATTGATATAAGTAGTTACCACACAATTGCCAATGTCCCTTTCATTGGTACAGGCTAATTTGTATCGTTTCAATGTACATGTTTTGCCCTAAATGCCAGAGTACCATGGCACTTACCATCCATTGCCTTAAACATTATATACTCAATGCTCCTCTTACTAGCTCCCACATATATCCACCTGTTGAACTGCACGTCTCAGTATTTACTAAATGTCGCAATACATGTTTCCAAATAATTAAGTTAAGGCTATTACCTGGGGCTGTGAATGTAATTAAAGAATAATTACATTTCATGTTCAGGTGAATTATCCAGTGTCTGTACATGTTGTGGAGGTGGGCATGCTGATGCCTGGGATGTGCTCTGCTGCTAGGCACCCTGCTGACAAATTGCAGTTACTTTGTGAATAGTGGTTCTTTCTGGCCTCTAGTATGCAAATGTTTCACACCTTTCGTTATGTATTGCAGCATCCATGCTGCCCATAGCACTCTGTGCATTCAACAAGCCTGCTATGAGGAGAGGTGTTAAAATTACCCACCTCCAGTCCTGGATCGGTTTCGGTTATTGTTGCTGATATCTGATAAGCTGCTGATGTGTGTCAGCCTTGACATATTTATTTTTAATATAATTTGTATTATATTTCTCTCAACATAGTCCAGCTAATGTAGTAGTTTTCCTCTGAGGTTAGATCTTCTCTCTGGCTCTTCGTCTATTTTATGTACATAAGAGGAAGGATTGTTATGTCTGTCTTTTGCATTAAATGAAAAACACCAAACTCACCCACTCAGACAATATGGTTCGGTAAATAAAGTGTGTGCTAAATAGCACTGAATATGAGTTTTTAAGTGCCCTGCGCAATCGGTTTTTACAGCATGTTAAACAAAAATGAACAGCCAGCAATGCATATGTAAAATACTGAACCCGCACTGCTTCCAGGCGCTGTAAGTACAATACACAATAAATACCGTGACTGCACCAAGAAGTGCCCGGTTTCTAACATGGTAATAATTCCTAGAGAGGAGAAGGACAAAGCAGCACATAGAGTGACCTCAGGACTTCCCCAAAGCACACCAACACATCCTTTCTTGTGGCCCTGTGCAGGCAGTCATTTTGTGTGACATAATACCTTAAATCAAGCCAAACAGGATCTATCACCATCCTTTTACATCAGTGGTCTCCAAACGTTGTAATGCTGCGCCCCCCCAGTTGAAAAATAAAAATCATTGGACCCCCTCATAATTTTTCACAATTACTTTATAAAAATGACAATGTTTAAATATGTCTAGACCTATTTAAACATTGCAGTTAGGTACTGTTACCTTATTTAAAAATGCAATACCATGCTTCTGGTTAAAACAAAGGCCTGTTACCTGTATGATGCTTCTTTTGGTCAGAGTTTGGCACCCCCTCCCCCCCAAATCACTTGAGGCCCCCCTGGGGGGGGGGCGCCCCCCAGTTTGAATACCTCTGTCTTACATCAACCAGTCATCACAAACAGAAACTAGTCAAAAATCTTCCATCATGGACCCGGCAGTCTTAGGAAGTTCAACTTTACTGATCCAGAGCTGGTTATACTCGCTGAGGAGCACGACAGTCTGATGGGCCATCTCATGCAGCAGAAACCACCAAAAACAATAACATGCCTGTGGAAGGAGACAATAGACAAAATCAATTTTATATCAATATATCCATGTGACTTTGAGGGCATAAAAATGAGATTCAAACCTTGTAAGGCTCAGTACATCTTGTCGCAAAGCAAAGCATGAAAGCATAGCAACTGGTAGAACATCCGCACTGCGGCTCAAGAAACAATCATGACCCTCCTCAACATGTCTAGAGTGAGAGGCATCAGTGGAGGTCTTGAGGTCAGAGGAATTCACGAAAAGAGAACCAAGAGGAGCAATGGTGAGGTGGCTGGGCATGTGCACCTGCATCATGAGTGACGCCAACCAAAAAGAATGTATGTGCATAGTGAGCAATGTCCGGCAAACATGTTCACCAATAGTTAAAAAAAACATTTGGTGACTTTCCAACACTCACAACTTCATTCTCAATTGCAGAACTAGAAGCTGAATTTATAACAGTGATAAAGGGTCTAATGGCTTCTAGAAACAATCTCATCGCCTGAGAAAGAATGGACATACCTCATTTCATGGAGGTTGTGATGAGTGAGGTTCTCATTGAAACCACATTCTGCAGTGTGTCACATTGTTTGCCTAGTTCACCTTGCCCACCTCCCGCATTTGTCTGAAGGTCAGTGCAGTCATCGACAGTGTCATGATGCATGTGTTCACTGTTGCAAAATGCATGGTGACATTGTTCTGGGTTCATTCCTCGTCACATTCTGTTGGTTTTATTGTTGCTGAAGCTCATCTTCATCTGTGCTTTCTCCCCATCTTTGATTTCCTCAAGCATTAGTATGAATTGCCTTATAACAGTGTTATGGACCATAACACATACTACTATGATGTAGCAAACTTTATCAGATGTGCACTGTAGCATGCTTCTAATATGACGCAGTCATCTAAACCTCGCCTTTACGAGGTCAAAGGCACACTCTGTTGTATTCCTAGTCCTCTTCTATGCTTGGTTAAAACATCCCTCATGGACGTGGCTGGGTGCTGGTACTGAGTATGAGTAGTGGCTATGGAAGTGCATATACTGCAACAGCCAGGTGGCTATGGACGTAGATGTAGTAGCTAAAAAGCTGACTTTGTTGAGAATCATCATCAATGTGAAGAGCAACTGTGTAATGTGCACATATATTCATTTTGATCAATGTATGTGTTTCCATGGGGCTAACAACGCTCTGAGTACTGAGTTTGAGCCTAAAGACAACCATAATGCATTGTAATATTGATGAGAAAGGGTTGCTTTGTCTGCTACTCACTCATTAACCAAGGACATTGAGGGAGATGTGTCACCATGGTGTGATCATTGTTGATTCAGCTCAAGACCACGGCACTGTGGCTTGACCCAGACAGCTAGCACAGCAGTTCAATGTAAAGTAGACTGCATTGCACAGCATTTGCACATTGATGGTGTGGTGCATTTTACTATGACAGAATATGTTACCACCTATTTGTGACCACCAGATGTACATGAGTGCAATGCATTAGGAAATCCCCCTATGGCAGCGGCTCTTAGCTTCTGATCTGAGGACCCCTGGGAGCCCGCGAGGCTTTCTCAGGAGGTGTGCAGCTGTTTTTCAAAATTATATTAGATTAAAATAAATACATTAAAATGAATAAATTATATAAAAACAAAGAAGCAAAATTGAAAAATAGAAACCTTTTTCTATATTCAATTGGGAAGTATTGTATTTGTATGTATTATTTTGAGGTTCAGATCATAGAAATTGCTTAGGCTGGAGGAACCCGACTTCCAATAAGGACTCAGTGGGGGGGTCCCGGGATTCCAGTAATAATTCAGTGGGGGCCACAGAAGTCAAAAGGTTAAGAATCCTTGCCCCATGGCATAGAACTTTGCTTTGATGATATTGGCCATGAGGGTGTCCATGGGTAATTGCATACGTTGCCTACTCACTCTCAGAAAAGCATCCATCACCTGGTTGGTTAGTTTCCTGAAGGTTGACTTAGAAATACGTTTTTTTACGCCACTGCTGTGTATTAATCCTACTGTCCATTTGTGAGGTGCCCGTTGCAAAGAATTCAAGTATTTCCAGCATTTTCAACTGATGGGGCAGGGTGGCAGTGTGGGTTCTTACGTTGGGATTCAGGTTATCCCCTAATGTTGTAAGTATGTTTTGTATGCTGCCCTTATCAAGCCTGTGTGTCCTCACGATCTCAGACTGATTCATGTTTACGGGTGGCAGTTTACTCTGTCAATTCTGGCTCCCATCCAGTGTTGCTGTACCCTTTGAGGTCATGGCTGGGTGGCCTGACTTCCATCATACGGCTGCATAGCTTGTTGTAGCTGAACATGGATCTGACATAGAATGATGCATTGGGCTAGCATTGCTGCATCAATGGTGTTTAATGGTCTTTCATACCTTAATTGGGTTTATTTATCCACTGTGTTATTTTTTGCAGAAGGTAAATATTGCAGCTGATTGATAGCACATGTGATATATCATGTATTTGGACCATGAACATGTGTCATTTAGCACATGCAATTAATATCACATGTGATTTTTAACACATGATCAGACAAGTCAGTAAATTCATGCACTGTTTACCGTGGTAAGCAGTAATTCCCACAAAGCCTAATTCATATTTGGGGCCTTCGTCTTTTATGTACTTATTATTTTTATACAGTGTTTATATTGTGAGGGGGAAGACACCATATTGTGCATGAGCACAGTATATGAATATATGAACATCTTTGAAGGTTACTAGCAGCAACCTCATCTACTCAGGGCAGTAATATGATAATGAAACAGAAGAAGACCAAAGATCAGGGCACTTAAAGTGGGTATACCAGGGTATGACCAGCAGCAAGCGGATAAAGGGACACAAACCGAGGGAAGATAAGTACCTTATGGGCAAGCAAGTAGATCTGGCATGGCAGTCTATGGACAGGTGAATCTTCGGGTCCATCTCCATGTATATGACGCAAACATTCTAAGGAAGGTATCCGAATTAGCAAAAAAACGACTACACTGCATCACACTACAGTGATCCATACACAAATAGTCATTCAAGGTGTTATACTTTCAGTCCTTGACTATACTAACTCCCTGTATGTAGGTCTTCAGAAATACTTACGCCTTCGTCTGCGGCGGTCAAGAACTTGGCCAACAGCTTCTCCTCAAGTGTCCTCGTCATTCACACATTACTGATGGCCTACGACAGCTACATTGGTTCCCTATTGAGGAACGCTGGTTTTTAAAACTCTTTGCTTTTGTCGTAGGGTCATTTATGCTCAGGATCCTGCCTATTGTAGGAATTAAGTCATTCCTGGTGTGCCTTTCCATGCTCTCTGTTCTGTCTCTATGCTCCTTCCTTAAATTCCAAAATACACAAAAAACGTCTAGTTGGCAGAGCGCTATTCTTATGTCAATAGGGCGGAATCGTCTTCCTCTGTCTTTTTGTCTTGAATCAAATCACCTTCTTTTTCGCAGTCTCAAAAATCAAAACTGTAAAGTTACAAAACCTTCCCAGATGTCTCCTCAGCAAGTGGACGTTACTTGTCTGACAGTTCAGTTCAAGGCAGTAACACTCTTTATTTTTAAAGTTGTTAGTGCCTTCACCCATAGTGTGTATTTTCACTTGAGCAGCTAAAAGTGATGAAATGATTGATCACATTTAATTTGCTATTACCAGTCCATGGTACGCAATCCCTTTATTAGCCATGTTTAGATTAAGAGTGTAACTACTCAGTGCCAAGGACAGCTCATTTGATTGCTGTATTGACAGTGTAATTGAGATTTTCGTAGCCTTGGTGTCAGAAAGGCTAGATTTTATTAAAGACACGGAGGTGAGTATTATGCAGTCTTTTCTTGCTTTAATTTTACAACCAAGAAAGAACTACATTTCCCAAGAGAAAAAGTGATAAAACTACAAAGTGACATCACAATGGAAAAACAACCAATGGGACGTTGAGTATAACTATAATTATATTGACTGTGAACAAAAAGTCCTCTTTTCTTACTGCTCGCAATTAAGATAAGTACTCTCACAGTTTTTCCTTTGTTATAGTATGAAGTATTTCCGGTCTTGTAATAAAATTTGCCGCCTGTATTTCTATCCCACTGCTTGGCCTGCCTCCTTGTTCTCCACTGCACACTGTGCAGCACTAATTCAAAGGCCTTGAGTACCACATAGCTAGATGTCTCCACCTCACACCATCCTGACTTGAAAACTACCAGACAGTTGCTTAAAATATCATGTTCCTTCAGTCTATCAGTCCCACTGTAGTCTATATAGTCATCCATTGCATAACACATTCAAGAGTTCAAACAGTGTTTCATGACAAGTTTATCATGCCCCGGGATGTAGGTCCCAACTAGAGGAGACAGTGGGTGTTTTAAAGAATAATTAAAGTACAATCTCAGGTGAAGATCCTAGTGGCTCTGTTCATTTTGGGCTGCTGGGCACAGGATTGCATAAGTTGCTCTGCAATGATTGCCAGCTGCCCACACACCTGTGCACACAGTTACTGTTGAAATAGAGTTTCTTTACCTCTCTTACAGTGGGTATGCATAGGTTTTACTGACCAAAAACAAAAGTCCTCACAGAGGTTTTAATTCTCCAGCGTGTTATGTTGGTTCAAGTAAAAGATGCTAGACTCATACCATGAGCGTGGAAGTACTAAGGCCCATATTTATACTTTTTTAGCGCCGCATTTGCGCCACTTTTTGACGCAAAAACGACTCAAACTTACAAAAAACAATTGTATTTTGTGAGTTTGCGCCGTTTTTGCATCAAAAAGCGGCACAAATGTGGCGCAAAAAAATTATAAATATGTGCCTAAATGAGCAGTGGTATTAGAGCAGCTGTTCATTGATATGGCTGTCTTCAATGTGGTTTGGTGAGTGAATTTTCAACTTATGAATTACAACATGCGTACACACTCCGGCACCGACACAATGAGCAGCTGGATTCTTCTAAATATTTCGCTTGAATCGTGGATGGGATTAGAAAGTTGCAATTGGAATTTACCATTTTATACTTGGATGTCCACTTTATAGAATTATTTGCAGGAGTACATCCTGTAACTCTCTGTACATAGCTTGAAACATCATATGTCAACATACCATTTTACCTTTTGATTGCAGTAGCTTCTCTCTGTTTCTTTGTAATTTTGCTCTGGACCGGGAGAGAGGTTGTATCTGTCCTAATCCTTTTATGTGATGTTTTTCCTTTTACACTTTTATATTGTGCACATCAGGCACCAGAAAGCATAACAGGACTGCTCATGGATATCTCTCGATGATGTACCAGTGCATAAGCCAGAGATCAGTTCATGTACCATATGCAACACAACCTTTTCTTTTGACGAATGGTCTGAAAGGGGACCCTCTCTTCATGGACATCCCTGAGATCCTTCCCGTCCCCACTGGAACCTCTCTGATGCAGCAGCAACTCCCATATCTGCCTCCCACAAGTACAGCTGCAACCCCAGTACCTTCAAATGGCCAGCTTTGGAAATTGACCTGTATAATAAACAAAGCCCTAAAATGAAATACTTCTGGATATCTAAAAAAATATTTTTAGATCTCAGTAGGAATTGGAATTATCTGCATTAAAATATATCTGTGTCTTGAAACCCCTCAACGTAAAAACAAAACATACTCATACTCTCCTTCTCGGGTGGTGCCAAATGTCTGTATCTTCCGTAAGGCAGAAAGATCAGCCATTTCTTTTCTCACCTTTAACTACACACTAAAGAAACACATACATGTGTAACACCCAACAACTACATAATGATATGAACACCTCACCTTGCTATCCCATCTTATCTACCATGAACTTCTCTCCCACTTTTCCTCTACTTCTTGTCATGCCTTACCCCTACTCTAAACTTCAGTGGAGGACCAGTGCACTGGATCTCGACCCACTTAGTTGTCTCAACCACACATTCATACTCTTAATCTATATGTCCACCCATCCTAGTAACCACATTTTAAACACCACCTCCACATTTACTCTTCTGACTTTCATGTAACTCTAAGTATCTCTCCCTAATGCACTCATATTAGAGAGGCAACATACAGATAAATATACAAAAGAGAAAGTCAGTCAGGAACACAATGCAACATAGGCAAATCCTTTGTCCTATGCGTCCTTTTGTTCTTGTATTTCTTCAGTGTGTACAAAATTGTAGCCCAACACAGCTGATGCGCTGCGCCCTACCAAGGGCTTCCTCGGGGCTTATTTAAAAAAAGGGGATATTGTCAACAACTGATTCTAAAGATAAATTTCCACACCAGCAACCTTCCAAGAGACATTTATCCATGGAACACTATCTTGAGTCCTAGGGGAAGCATCAGCAAAGTTCATACAAATGAGAGCATCTTTGTCTTCTATAGTAGCCCAGTCATTCAAAGAGTGTTCAGCAGCTTCCAACCGCACGCATCCAAATATGTTACAAGCATAGATCAGTTGTTGACTCTATCCCCTTTTTGGAATACGCCCTGAGGAAGCCCTTGATAGGGTGAAACGCATTGGCTGAGCTGGGCTGCATTTTTGTACACACTGAAGAAATCCAAGAATAAATAGACGCATAAGAAAAAGGATTTGCCTTCTTTGCTGTGTATTCCTGACTGACTTTCTCTTTTGTATAATTAACTGTATGTTGCCTATCTAACATAAGTGTATGTTTTTAATTTTGGGTCACCTGGTAGCTGACTTACAGAGGTGGGGACTATATTTTGATGTTCGTTGTGACTAACACAGGTGATAGACTCCCTAGCTGCTATTAGCTGTTTAGACCTCTCGCTAATGCCATTTTCTGGTCCTTATTGAATCACCATATATAAGATACCACTATCAAAATTGCATGGATTTCTCTTTTTCCTGCTGACATCATGGCTTATTTATTCTGAGGAAGGTCTGGGAAGTAAAGTAGGACATACAATTGTATCTCAATTGCCAGTGAAAGGACAGAAAAATATCTCAGGCACAGCAGGAATGTTTAGCAAGGAAAACTATTCAAGATGTCCTCTGAAGCGTTGGGGTTGGGAGGGCATTCACGAGGAGAGGTCACAGTACGTTTTATGGATCAATTGGAAGTTGCATGAAAGTTGGATGGAGTGAGCGCAGTTGTGGCAACAAAACCAAAGGAGCACTGTCAAAAAGTGGTGAAAAAATGTGCAAGGTGATAGTGAAAAAAGATGCTGAACAGTAATCTGGGGCAGATGAAGGAGGCTGATGGTTAAGCCATGCTGTAAGTGAGAAGGATATGCAATCTGGATGCAATCCCAGCCACACACCTAGCCCTTAGTGTAATCCTAGCCACACACCTAGCCCTTAGTGTAATCCTAGCCACACACCTAGCCCTTAGTGTAATCCCAGCCACACACCTAGCCCTTAGTGTGGCACCTAAGACCTCATTAAGAGTAAGCCTGCATTGAGCCACTGTACTCCAGCTAATTTGGAAGTGGAACACGTGATAGATTGCTACCAATCTTCTGCAGGAAAATATATTTTATAAGATGTCGACGTGCTCTGTGAGCTCTGGATTTTGGGAAATGCATGTTACATCCTCAAATGGGAGTGACTGAAAAATGAGTGAAAATATACTATTTTAAAATTAGCCTGTACAAAGACATATGGCCAAACAGTAGTTAGAAAGGATAGGCAAATTCCGAAGGGAACTAGGCCTTGTGTGTCAAGAACAATCGTAAAGTAGGAAAACTAGATACTTTTGCAGTCTTTGTCTGCCATCACTCTGTATCTACGGGTAATCAACTCCTGCAGGCCATAGGAAGAGATGCCAATTAACTTGGAGTTGTAAAAGAACTTTGGAATGAATAACATTTTACCATGGTTGGTCAGTCCGTTGCATTCCTGTGATACGATTGCTAAAGTAAAACTCAGTTCTGAAGCATGATATTAACATACTGGCAGCTCAACCGATCACAAAGATTTCATATCACTAGCAACAAAGTTTGTTCCTTTTTTAAATCTTCAACGGATTTGGTATTAAAATGCTGCAAGCAACCTAAAAAACAAACTAAAACTCACTTCTTCTGAAAATAACTTACATTATGTACCTTAAGGAGGTTTGGTGACTTGTTTTAAAAGAATAAATACGTGTCTTCCGGTCAAAACAAAACACTGTGTTACTTCTAAGTTTCCCCTCTTCTTTCCTGCATAGAGCCACCTAGTTTCAGTACAGTACACTCCTAGTAAAAACACAACCTCCAACATCATGTCATCACCCAGTACTAACCATCAGGTCATGCCCACTGTGCCCCAATCACTCAGCATTCTTTAGAGGCTGCTGAGATCTGCCAACACCAATTAGTAATCCTCAGGGCATGCTAAGAGCTGCCACCTGTCGCATGGCATCCCTTCTGGGTGTGAGAGGCTGGAGTGAGTAAGGCCTGACTTGAGCAGGGCAACCTAAACACTGCCTGTGATGTGGCCCAACCCATGCCATGCCTGGCCTGCCCTTTCCTTGATCACAATTCTACTGCTTTTTTTCCATTTCACTCACTGGAAGGGCATGGAGAATAAGGAATTCCATCTTCCAGCAGCAGCAAGAGGGCAATGTTTATTGGGCACTCACACTTTCTCTCTCCTACAAAATGCTTCTTCAGAAAAGAGTGAAATTATAATATTTCAGAATGCGCCTGTCCAAGGCCATAGCTACTGCAACAGCTTCTGCAGAGCAACTAAAAACAAAGGTTTTTGAGTCCTGGATACTTCTGCCACTGAGTACCTCTGTGCATCTGTGAAAAAGGGAAGCATGCCTGTCTGGTGTCTAACTGAATGCCTGTTCTGTGTCATTGTGTACATCTGCTCTGTGTGTAAGAGCCTCTGTGGACATGGTCTGTGCACATGGAAACGTGTGTATGTCAGACCGTGGGCACAGGTGACTGCATAGCTGGTTGCATTCTAAGCTTGGATGCCTGTAGGCCTGTGTTTGATCTGTGTTTGCATGATGTTTGAAGGTGTGTTGGTGTGCGCATAGGAGTGTTGTTCTTTCTGTCTTTATGTGTGATTGGAAGTTGTGTTTCTCTGTGTGCAGACACGATACAAAAGCACATCCCATTTGCTTTGCCAGTGCAGATTTAGATTATAGTTGCCTAAATTCCTGGCACCGACTGCTGTGAAGTTGGTCAGCAGACTCTGAGGGTGCAAACACTGAGTAAAGGGGAGAGCTCTCATACCCTCAAGCTGACTTATGGGAGCTGAGACCCCTTTATATTGGTAATGGAGGAGTCAAAATTGAATGAACACAAAAAATGTCATGTCCCGTGGATTACTCATTATGATTCAGTTAAAAGTGCTTCATCCCAAAAAGGCCAAATATATAAAAACACACAATATTTGCTTTTTTCGACCAGAAATAAAAATGTAATAAATGCCAGTGAACAAACTCCTTTGTCAGGGGCCGCTGGAATTATGCGCCAGTGGAGGACCAAAATATGCGGCAGTGTTGACTAAATTATTAAACAAGGAAAGGCAAATTATGCAGCATAGTTCGCCAGATTTTGTGATAGTATCACTTCATTATTTTTTTTTACACATTCCAAAACTATCTGGGCAAATATTTCACCTCATTGGTACTAGTTTAGCAAGCTAAGACAATATTAAGCAACTGAAAGATGACCCGTCAACCTTTGTGAATTGCCTCCCACTGCACTTTTTAATAACACCTGACCCGTTTGAGCTAAAAACCTTTTTTGGTTAAAATTTGCAGATTATGCGGCAGATGGTGGATTATGTGGCAAATGCGACAAATCAATTTTTATGAGGAAAACGCCGTGGCCATAGAATCGCATAATTGCAGTGTCCGTGAGCGAGGGCCACCAGATGGGTAATCTGAGCTGAACTGAAAGGGTCAGAGAACCTGATCTGAAAAACAGTATTTCATTTTATATTTCTGGAAAATTCCAAAGTTAGATTTTCACAACTGTGGATTTCCTAGACGCTCAGTCACCTCGCGGTCCAGGTGTGGTGAATGGACCCCAGTACGTGCTCACACTCGGCACTGGGCGATGGGAGTTCACCCATCACCAGAAAACACAAACCAAGAAGGTTGCCAAGAATTAAGAAATAAATCATGTCGCATCCAGTCAGCGGCTTAGGAAACATGTTTTGTTCTTTGGCAACTCACAGATGTGTACATTCGGTAGCACCCTATGTTCTGTGGTAAAGCCTTTGTTTGCTTAAGAGTTCTCTAAGAGCAGAAAAGTGTTACCTAATGTAACACGTTGTGCAATACAGCCCTGGGCGCAGCAACGCAGTTACTACACATTCTTGTGAGAAAGTAATTAACTCGATTTATGCTTACGCTGCAAAATGTGTGTGCTAGCAAATCACTGAGCGCTGGGGGCTGAAGGCAGCTGGTTAATTAGGATTTTCATGCAGGTGCAAGTGGGGAGAGAACCATCAGGACGACAAGCATTGGCAGTAGGTCTGGCTTAATTGAGCTAACACATGAAAACAAAATTTGAGCCTGCCTGTGTAAGAACAAAAAAACTAGACCTAATGGCACACCTCTCACTTTGCGCCCACTCGGGTACATTGCTCACCTTGTACTCAACACAGCAAACCACTTACCCTGGAATCATGGAGGCACACTGCTTGCCCTGCAGTCACACAGGAACATTGCTTGCCCTGCAGTCAGACAGTCACACATCCTTCCTGAGCTCAAACAGGCTCGCTGTGCACTCCGACAAGCCCACAGCTCACCCTGCACTCACACAGGCACACCACCTGCCTTGTGCTCACTCACACAGACACACCACCAGCCTTGTGCTCAAACAGGCACAACGCTCGCTCTGCACTCACACTAGTGACATAACAAAAGTCCCCGCAGCCGCTGCGCTGGGAGGGGCAAACTACAGCGGGCCCCCTCCGACTCAATGTACTGGCAGCAGCCCCTGGCTGAGTGCTCTTGACTGAGTCTGGAGGGTGTTGGGGGGGACTCCATGTATTTTGCAGGGGGGGTCCCCTTAAGTTTCGTTACTCACTGACTCACACAGACACACCACTTGTCTTGCACTCAAACAGGCACATTACTAGTCCTGCACTCCCACAGGCACACTACTTTCCTTGCGCTCAAAGAGGCACATCGGTTTCCCTGCACAAATGCAGGCACCCCGCTCGCCCTGTACTCACACATGCACATCAGTAGCCGGGCACTCACGCAGGCACACTACTCACCCTGCACTCACACTAGTATATGGCTCGCCCTGCACTCGTCACCTGCACACCATTCACCTCGCACTGGGACAGGCACACCGCTCACACTGCACACACACAGGCACACCAACAGGCATGTAGCTCGGCTCGCACTCAGACAGGCACACCTCTCACACTGCACACACATAGGCACACCAACAGGCACGTAGCTCGGCTCGCACTGGGACAGGCACACCGCTCACACTGCACACACACAGGCACACCAACAGGCACGTAGCTCGGCTCGCGCTCAGACAGGCACACCTCTCACACTGCACACACACACAGGCACACCAACAGGCACGTAGCTCGCCCCACACTCAGACACACTGTTCAACCCGCACTCAGGCCGCTCACACTGCAGTCAGACAGGCAGGCAGGCACACCAACAGGCACGTCTCTCGGTTCGCACTCAGACAGGCAGACTGTTCAACCAGTACCCAGACCGCCCACTCACCCTGCAGTCAGACAGGCCCGTGTCTCCAGTGAGTTAATAACAGAAAGACAGCATGCACAGGCACAATGCACGCAACAAAGGTTAAAGGAAGTAGTGATGTTCTGTTCGCAGGTGGCACCTGCTTGAGGATACTTACCCACTGGGTATATCCATTGTAGAAAAGCGAGAGTTAACAATTGGTCAAAGGCACAAAAGGAGAGAGAGAATCAGAGAGAGAGTGGAACTTGTGAGGGGAGAGTGGGGAGGGCTATGAAAGAAGAGGGACAGTGCGAAAGAGAACTAAAGGCGAGGGAACCCTATGTCCAGAGAGCCATCACAAAGAGCCTCCACCCCGCAGTGCCCTCCTCGGGCAGCAGGCACAACTCCAACACCCTGTGGCAGAACGCCTTGAAGCAGGTGCCCGGCAGCACCATTGGCCCTCTCACACCTTGTTCAACTGCTCCCCCACCAGTCTCCCCTTCTCTGTGGTGCCTGGGGTCTCCTTCCAAGACCTCACTTTAGCACAATGCACCCTCCCGCTGATGGCCAGAAGGACCAGTTGTCCTCTCTTCCCGGGCCCTCCCTGATCTCTGGGGCTTAGTCTCCCTCGGTGCTGTCCCCTCCAGGACCTCACCTGCTGCTGGAGGCGGAGGCGCCCTGGGGCTCTCTTTGCCCTCTCGTAACTAGGCTTCTCCCCGAAGTGCCTCTCTCTATGGTCTCCCAGTTTGATCCTGCTCTCTGCCCATCTCAAGACCTCACACTGAGCTGCATGCAGGACTCGAGCATCCTGGGCTGTCGCCCCTCTGGTGCCACTCGCTGGTCCCTGGATTTCTCCACACTCTGGTCCTCTGGTATCTATCCCTGACCTATCTCACAGGTCGCTTCCTCACTGGCCCCGTACTGAGCAACATGTGGAACTCCATTTTGCTGTGGCAAGCGGACGCTAGCGCACTGTGATCACCTGAAGCACCCTGGGCTCTCCTGTCTGCGACCCTGGGCTCTACATCAGCAGCTCTGTCCCATGGCACTTAGGCTCTTTAGCCTTTAGAACCATCTCCCCTCAACCCTCACCCCACCTTGAGTAGTACAAACTGTTCCTGGTTCAGGCCAGGCTACCATGCCCAGGACAGTGGGTGGTTGTCATTGGCACCCACCTGCCGCAGACATCCAAAAGTGAAAGCACAGTGGGCAGCCCTGCTCAGCTCCCCTTAGACCTTTGGCAAGTCTGGCCTCCCTACCCAACCCCTCCTCAGCCTCCTCCATTCCCTGGAAACTTTTATTCTTAGACCCTTCTGCTTGGACTTGGCCATCCACAGCCCTTCTATCATTTACCGCTCTCTGGACTCTGCTGCTTGTGGTTCGTGGGGTCACCGCTCCAACTTTCGGCTCGCCCTCAGTGCCACGCGTGCTCTTGGGATCAGGCCCTACAGTCCTTCTCTCAAGGTAACTGCTCCATGGGCAGGGGCGTAGCTTTGGGGGGTGGGGATATTCGGGGTGTTACACCCCCAATAAATGTATTATTTAATAAATAACTTGGTACAGGAGCTATCGGCCAGGTATGGTAAGGTGTCTGTCGGCTTTCACCTTGGATTTTTAAATACTCGGACAAGAGCACACACACAGGCACACATAAACACACCCATACACATGCACACACACACGCTTCTCTGTTTTGAAGGTCTTTAACCATGGTTATTTTACAAAATATTGTATCTTAAGTGCCCCCTGGCAATCTGCACTTCCTTCCTTTCCACTGGCAATTAAGCTCCCCTAAGCAGCTTCTAATTTAATTATAAACATGATATGCCAGTCTGAATGTCGGAAAATATGAAGCTCATACCCCACCCCAGTCTATAGTGGCGGCTGCCGTCTGGAACGGTCAGAGTTGGAGGGGCAGCACGCAGAAACAGTGTGGGAGGAATAATAATAATGGAAAAAAACGCTTACTGGCCGCTGCCTCGGTGTACTGCTCCACCTTAATTCTTCTTTTGCTGCTCCCTCCCCACCCAATCCAGACGCTTCTCTCATGCTGTTACCCAGCATGAGAGAAGCAACAGGATTGGCCTGAGCGGGCTGAAATGCATCAGAAGGCCGGCCAAACTGACATGAGCACTTAGACTGCATCTAGCACTCCTCCTCCCTGCTGACACAGAGAATGCTGGCCCGCCTCCCCTACAGTCCACAGAAAAATAGAATCATAATAAAATAAAATTTTTCTGCTTTTTGCTGCCTTTCAGCAGTGGCGACACTCCTCTGCCATAGCAGAGAGGCCGCCCTTGCCAGTCTTACTCATCAAGCTATGCCCGTTCCTTGGGGTGGATGTTTCATGACGCTTATGCCCCCCTCTCCAGATTCAGGTTTACCCCTGACTGCAACTCCCTCTCCGAAATCATCTTCAACACGTTATGAAGCATTGGGTACAGCAGCGCATGGCCCATATGTAATGGAAGGAGAGCCGCACCATCTCAGGAGGACTCACAGCATTAGCCCAGCTTCTCATTTCCATACGTCTCTTCAGGCTGCACTGCTACAGTCATTGCCTTTATGTTGCACAAAGCTCAGAAAAAACAGTTGTGGGACTGCACCCAGCAGGCACAGCAGCACCTCCTCAAGCCCATTACGGTGTTAAAAAAATAATCATAGTTGTATTTCACTTCCACGCTCCCATGTCATTACGTTTGAACACGGTTGACGTCCTAGGTGAGGGAATGCCTCTCACTTGACAACACGAGTACAGCAAACACTCTTTTTTTGACGCACGTACAAACATTCTGTCCAATCAAATGCTGTACTGGAGAAACCAACATGAGGGGGAGCCAAAGACCCTCTCTGGGTAATGCTTCTTGAAGCTTTTTCCTGGTGATCAGATGAGGTCCGCATAGCTTAACACTCAAGGCATAAAAAAGAATAGATACAAAGGACGAGATTGTCTAAACTTTAAATAAAATGAATTTTGCATGTGCACTAATTCATGAAATAAATTTGCAGGCTCAACTTGCAGTGTTTGGAAGAAAATTGCTTTTTGAGCGTTTGCACCACACCACTTAGAGGAATATCTGCAATTGGCACTTCCCAAGGGTTCTGGTAAGCTCCCATCTTTTATTTACAGTAGAATGCTCTGAGATGTGCACCTAACACCCGTGTACACAGCCGGGCTGGAGAAACCTAAGCCTAAGACGGCCAGCCAAACACACATGCGCACTTAGTGCACTCCATTCCTCATCCCCCCTCCAACCTCCCATGGCCCAGCCAAGCCCCACCCTTCACATGCTGGCTGAGCCAGCAGCAGAAAAATAAAACAATATTGCAGTACTGCTTTATTTTTCTGCTGCTGGCTCTTAGCCATGGGGGTGACGCTCCTCCGCCATTGCGGAGGAGCTGCCCCTGGTCACTGAGCATGCCACCTAACTGCCATTGGTCAGCAGTGACTGGATGGGGTTGCACAGAGAAGATAGGCTGTCATATAAAGTCTACTCAAAGATCGTTGTCAATGATTTGCTGCATTCAGAGTTGGAGCATGCAAGTATGAGCACCTAAACAGCTGCTTAGAAGGGATCTAGTTGTACTGACACTGAAATTGGGGTTCAGAGACCACAGAAGCGAGTTAGGAGGTAGGCTCGATATGCATTGTTGAGACCAGCAGGGTAGACTTTGCCTTCTTTCACAGGTGAGAACTCAAGATTAGAATGCATATTGCCACAACTAACCTCACCACAGTGGCAAGAAAAGTTTATAGGTGGCCAGCATCCCGGAAGACTGCTACATGGCACAAATTGTATCTGTGAGTATATTCACTATGCCCCACTGTGCAGATCCTTGCCCCGCACTCTGCATGCTACATTCGCAGTCTGTCCATGTGCCAAATCCTAGCCCTGGGCTTAAGGAGGTGCCCCCTTCCCTGAAACTAATTTGTCTTGAAGAGACCCTAAGATCTTATGTGGGTTGAATCATCATTGATAAATTACAATGTTTTCCCTAGAATTACGCATGTACAGGCAACTGTGGGCCTAATATAATGGACTGAAAAACACTCTTACAGTTGTTTGGACATCAAGAACACCACGATTTCACAACGTTTGAAGTGGGTTTTGCACAGGAGTCACTGTAACTTCACTCTTATTGAAAGCATAATGTGGTTTATGCTGTAGTAAACTGCTGTATCGAACAAAGAACCTGTGAAGTGGGATGGATGTATTATACTTTTTTACAGTACGTTTTGCTCTACAATGTAATTATTTTCATTTGAGTGAGTTCCATGTGAACCAATGTTTCCTACATATCTAATACCCAGGTTCACAAACTTTTGGATTGCTCTTGTTTCTTGCTATAAGTCAGTAGTCTTTCAGCATCGCTGTGAAGCACTGCCTCCAGTTCACTTTTTAGGTCGAGCACAGCAGTGTGTAAGCGCTGCTTTTCCGATGTGTTGGTATGTATCTGGGCTTTTAACCACGCCCATCACTATCGCTCGTTCATGGGCTTGCCTTTCAAAAATCTTTTATCATTGGTAAATGCTTTACCTTTGTCCCTCCTTGGAGCAGTTTTGTTACTGCCTTGGACATCGACCCTGTTACATGGATAATTGCACTTTTGCCAATACGTTTGACTGGGAGCGAACTTCTTTTTCCTTTTGTGTCTCTCCTTCATGCTCATGCTGACAGCTGTGGCGATATGAATCGGCTTGCTTATGTGAAACAGTTTTATTTTTCCATTTTCAATTTATATGGCAAGAAAGTCCGGTTAGGAGTTTACAACGCTAATAGCTATAACTGGAGCAAATGCGAGGCCCATTGCATTTGCTTGTTATAGTCTGTTGTAGGTGGAAGGTTTCTCCCCAAAACAGCAGCTTCACCTAAGGAAGTGGCTCTGCATAACGTGCACTTAAAAGGTGAGACCATCTCTTGTCCTACAGCAAAGGAACATTTGCCTGCAACAATACAGTGGGCAATGTTATCTGGACATTTCTCCTGCTCGGCCTGGGAGACATGGCTCCTATGACTAGAAGGTGTGAGAAAGAATAACTTGGCCATGCTGTTATGTGTTGTAGAACGGACATAAAGTAATGTGTGTTCTAATGTACTGATATCAAGTGGTACATCGAAATCATATTATTGAAGGTGCACTCACAAGTAGAAATTGTATGTTTGTTTTCATAGTGACATTATTCAACTGAAATATAATACTATTATGCATTTATATTAAATGTTTTGGGATTACAGGATTGCAGTTCAAAGGTATATAATCACAGTTATTTGTCATTTAATATACTTATGAGGAGAAATGCACGTATAGCCAGGTATTCGAATGCATGTTAAACTGCTTGTTCGGTTGACTCAAGTGAAGGCCTGAAATGTTTTCTTATGCTTAACCTTCAACGAGAAGTTTTGCTTGTGTTGTATTTGTCTTTATTGGCAAGTGAATCTGCACAAGTCTAAAATTAATGAAAGGCATGTTGTGTATTTGAGATAAAGAGGTGTGAAACGACATGTCGGCAAGGACAAGGAGCGCTAACGAACGGAAGAAAGAACTCCTTTGCGAGCTCCTGGACAAGGGAGGTACCTAAGTCATTCCGATGTTTGGTTCATAGGATGAAGTCTAATGGGAGTTACAAATTCCAAACTGTGCAAAGATGATGGATAAATACTAATGATTATGACATTGATTCTCGATGGTTCTGCAAGGTCTAAAGTGGGTGTTCAGTTAGTTAGGTGAGGCAGACCCTTTCTACCCTTTGACTAGAACAGATTCCCTTGAGACTTCGAGAGGTAAAGATCTCTTTATTGTTACTTTGGCTGAGTGGCTTCATGTTATCTTATGTTAAGGGGATTGATAAGGTGCATAGCTGCCACAAAAATGGGGCTCCCCAGTGAAAGACCTCGAAGATAGATAAGCAGTAGCCAATGGCCAAACAGAAAAGGACAGGCATTAGATAGAGAAAAGCCATATCTTCAGGGATTTCATACTACACACATCTCTCTTGCAGAACATCGATGGAGGTTTCTGTTATGCTGACACTTTATGGAATATTGTTCAAATCCTTGCATTTCCAGAGAAATACATAAGTTTCCCTATAGTTTAGCCAGAATGTTTAGATTAGGTTAATTTTCAAATGATTAGACAGGAAGATCACCATTCGTACAGCCCCCAAGAAGGAGGCTATCCAAAACACAAAAGCAGCACTCCAAGGAGCATCCCCAGACAACTAGGAAAAAAATGAGGAGGATACAGACCATAAAACCATACAGTCCAAAACCTTGTCATAACCCACAACATAGACAGGAGCCCAAGCAGTGAAAAAAACAGCTGAAAGGGAACCAACTCCAAGGCAAGCACAATGGAACACTTCCCCCCCCGTAGGAAGAGAACCAGACAAAAACAGCACAGCAGCCCCCCACCCCAAACTCTAGAGCCCACTAGCCAAAGAAGGCAGAGCAGCTAAACCCTCAAAAGAGGGACCTCCGGACCAAAGGATCACAACCACACCAGAAAAAACAAACTAGAGCCATAGCGCACCTAGACCATGGAACAACCCAAATGGAAGCAGAAAGAGGGCTCCGCACTGGAAGAAAGCTCACCAGAGGATCCTGCCACAGGGACACCCCAAAGAACAGAGAAAGACCCAGCAGAGCCCAGCTGGGACAAATGAAGAGGCACAAAAGAAACAAAAGACAGGTCATAGAAGAAAGCCCCCAACCAGACAGACCACAGCCTGGCTCACAAAGCCCACAGGGCAACAAGAGAGACAGAGGGTAGGAAGAACTGCAGGTTAAAAACCACCCCAAGCGACCCAGGAAACAAACCAAAGAACAGCAAACCAGGCTGAAAACCAAACCCCCACAACCTCAGGAAAATACCCCAACCAGAGGCAATAGGGTGATAACAGGGAGGGAAACCAACAGCAAGCCACTCCACGGACACCACCAAGGTGCCCAAGTAGAATGGATTCAGCCGATTCAAACCAAAGAAGGGGCAGGTGAAACACTGGAACCAGACACTGTCAAACCGGCATATAAAAACACCCAAAAAAAAAACAAGCAGGAAAAGGGGAAAAGAACCAAAGCAATGGGACCAACCCTCAAAAGGTGAAAACAACCCCAGCCTCTAACCAAGAGGGAGAGAGAAGGAGTCAGACCCCACCCTCCAAAATTCTAGGGCAACAGAACCGAAGGATCCAAATAGGCCAGAAGCAGACTGAGGCCCAAAAAAGCAACATAAAAACAGCCCAAAAAGGGCCCCGCAGGTAGGCAGGCAGTACACATGGTGTACCCCAAAAAACGGGAACCCCAGGCCAAAAAAAGGAGATCCAAAAGGCAGGATGGAACCAACCCACTGAAGCTCCAAGGCAGGACACCCACAACCAACCAGCCCCAGAGAGGGAACCAGGGCCAGGGGAGACGGGCTACCCATATGGGCACTACCACAAAGCACCCCCCCCCCCCAAAAACAAAAAAAGCCACCAAACAAAAGGACATACCCAAAGCATAGAACCCAAGCAGGCCAGGAAGACAGCTGAAAAGAAGAGGCACAACAGACCCCCAACATGGGCATCAAACAGGCCAGCACCTAGGCCCTAACAACAGAAAAGGGTCACAAGAAACAAATTAGACAAGCAGGGCAACCCATAACACCAGTGATGGACCAAAAAGTCACACAGAAGCCCATGCATAACCCCTGCACCTATCAAGACTCCCACAATACAGGGCCCACAGAGACTCAACCCAAATACCGGAACAGGACCAAGAGCACAAAGAGAATGAATTCAGGGGTACAAGAAAAGAGCATCCCCCAACACAGGACATCCCATCACAACAGTGAGACGATAGACACAACCCCCAATCACAGGAGAGAGGCGTGCAGCAGAACCAGATCTGAGGCACTCAGGGGCATATGCCATCATCCGGCAGGTCAACCTCACAAAAGAAAAAAGACAGCCACAGCCAAAAGCCGACAGGCTTCACCCTCTAGGCAGGGAGAACCAACACCCCTGTGGCCATCGACATGCCTACTGGACCACAGCGCCCAAAAGCAGATGCATTCCAGGAGGAACATGGGAGTGGAGCCCACCAGAAATGGAGGACCCAGGAAGAGAAAGCAGGGGGTGTATCGCAGCCAACCAAACCCAAGGCTTGTAACTCAAGGAAGGCAGGGAAACAGCCATAACAACCCTCCCCTAAGATGCCACAACCAACCGAGTAGTCATGGAACAGTAATAGCCAGATCACCCCAAGAAAAAGTATAGGCAACAGAGAACCAAAGAAGAGGCAAGGAATCCAGGGAAGAGCTCAATGAAAGGGCACCCGATGTGCCTCAAGGCCCACAACACTGGACCCATCAAGGCAGGCATCACGGAAAAATGCCCAGGACCCAGACCGGGAAACCATGCCCAGGAGGGGGAACCTCACCTCCCCCTGCATAATGCAGTTAGCACATCCCAAAGGTGAAGGCACAAAGGGCAAGCCCCTAAGACATACCAACATCACCAGCACCATAAGCCATCAGGGGACCAACAAGAAATTCATGGCCACCTGAAAAGCAAAATGGCAACTCCATGCAACTACGAAAAGGATAGACACACATAAGGGGGAAAGCACCAAACAAGCCTCGATGGAGAAGAAACCTAGCCATCGCCAGGCCGGAAGACCCACAGGCAGGCTAGTAGGTCGCAAAATGGCAGAGAGCAACAGTCTCAAAAGGCACCCCAATGCAAAAGAAGGAATAAGAAATGATATACAGTAGGCCTCAGCACCACCAAAGGCCCATATGTGCACTCGAGGCAAGACTGAAGACAGCACCCCTCCCCATGAGATCCCAAACTTGCTGAAGCGAGCAAGTTCAGGCACACACCCAGCAGAAGGAATGCCCTCAGGTACCCCATCAGGACGAGAAAAAAAACAGATGCCCATGATGTACCTCACAGGACAACATACCTGCTGAAGTGGGCACCAACCTGAGCCACAGAGGGGTCACAGCCACTGGGCGTGTCCAGGCCCAACCAACCAACCCGGAGAAGAGATACCATAGAATAGCTGCACCCCAACCAGACAAGCAAGCGATCATAGAGACCAAAACAGACCAGGCCAAAACAGAGACGCGCATGTGACCCCTGTAATCTAGCAGGCAGGCCAATACCAGGAAGGAGAAAAAGGGAGCACACCCACTCCGTGCTCCATATCCTGGACCACATACAGCAAGGGCACACAATCCACCCACTGCCGATGCTGCCCTGTCCCCGAACACACAAAGAATGAAATAACGCACATCAAGAAGTGCAAAAGTGATGTAAAGAATTTGGTGCTACCGGTATGTTCGTGCCTCAGTTGAATCCAACAGTACTCAAGTCACAGACAGCAGAAGGACAGACAGGAGCAATAGGCCCTTCAGGACATAAACACGAGACCTTCAGCCCCCAGGAAATTGCAGCAAGAAGCAGGAAACTCACAGAGCCCTCCAGTTAGCAACCCCACTCGAGCAAAATGAAGCTGACCTCCCGCACCACTGTACCATGCGCTGCTCAGGGGACCAGGCAGTCAGGAGATCGGGCAGGGGCCGGAAGCCACGGGGCGTGCCAAACTGTCCAGCCCAGTAGAGCTGAATCCAACATCAGTGGAATTCTGTGCAGCTCCTGAGGTGCAGGCGCAGCCAGAAGGCCTATGCAACATTGATCCTCGTGCCGCCTGACATCTTGGAAGGACAGGACAGTGCTGCACAGGCGCAAGGTGGCCGGGCCTGCTTCAGAGTGGCAGAGAAAGCAGATCCCTAGGACCCACGGAAAAGCAGGAACTTGTGCAAGCAGGCAACCGTGGAGCCAGAACACAAAAGCCACCATGGCCCCAAGTCCCACTCTCCTCTTCACCCCAAGGGAGCAGGACACCACAGTCAGCCCACCGACACTCCCGCCAAGCTGGGGAGGCCGGCAATATACCAGAAGGAACCCAGCAAAAGGAGACTGCTGACAGAACCAAAAAGGCTTGCACACGTTCACAGAGGGAGCCGTCTCATCTGGGTCTCTGGAAGCGCAACTCCCAGACGCCACCAGCTACTGCAAGGTGACCAGGCGCCCTCTGCAGCACTACATGGCTCCCGACAAGCCTTGCAGGGAGGAAGGCATGAATCCAGCCAGCTGACCCTCCCCGCTCCCCCAACCTCCTGCCAACTGGGACATTAGCCGGCGACGACAACAGCAAACCAGGAGGAGCTCCAGCTCAGCAGGGCAAACCCCAATCCTTATCCAGAAAGCATCCTGTCCGCAGAGAGAAAAAAGAACAGGAGGAATGCTGGGTAAGTACGCCTTATGTACTACCGGTGGGAGGGGCCGGGAAGGTAGGGTTCCCAGCATTTCTTGTACGTTTTTTCTGTCAGTGAGATAGGTTTATCTCACTTGTAATAAATGGGACGAGGATAAGAGGGACCTGGGAGTAATTGTTCAGACTCTCAGCTTTATGACATGTCAATCAAGGCTATGGCACAGCAATTAACAGAAATATCCAACCTTGTGAAGCCCTTCTTCGCTATAGCTTCCAGCTTTACCTTCATATAGGTCTTCAGCCTTCAGAAAAGTCTAAACGTAATAGTTTTAACTTGGACGAACCACCAATGTTTATTTGACTGAGGTAACACTCAATGCAGATGCAAAAGAGGATCTTTATATCAGTCTGTTCCACGCCGAAGACTAATATGAACTGATTGAAATGTTTCTGATTGAAGTATTAATATTGCTAAATAAATAAAATAAGCATCGCATTTTTATTATCTGTTTTCATAGCAGTATGTTTTGTTTGTGCAGAAGTTGTGAGTGTCCACAAACAAAAGGGCTTGGCTTCCACACAGCTGTGATCATTTTGTTTATTTATCTAGCTGTCTGAGCTTGAACTTTTAGAGGCGCATACACATGACTCTGTAATGCCATTAAAGTATCTTAGATAAATATGCACTTTATGGTGTTTTTATGTTAGAAGCACAGATGGGAGGAGGGCAGCCATTAACCTACATGGATATTTAGGTCTGGCTTAAAAGAGCAACTGTCACCTGACATTTTGACCTACACGAATTGTATTCTACAGTTTTTGGCTCCCACACAAATACATACCCTTTCCTGTGCTATTTGCCCGTAATATCTCACATGACCATACATTCATTTAAAGCCAGACCTGCAGGCATTGCCAATGTTTGTTTGGTGTCCTTTAGTTTCTAATGATAGTTTTTGTTTTGCTCTAGCATTGAATTCCTATCTCTCATTTCGTTTACTGATTCGGTATTTCTCTCATTTTCATTCCCACTTTTTAAGTAACACGGCTGTAAGCTCTTTCTTTATTTCTTAACTATGGTGTTTTGGTTAGTTGCCTCCCTCTACCTATTAAGATTCTACAATGCAAAGAAGAATGCACGTTATTTGACCATTCATACAGACAGCAGGTGGGTTCATCCAACAATGCAGGACATAACACGTCATTCCACTTCAGCCCAGCACAACTATAAAATAGAACAGCACCACATACATTTTTCTAATGAATGCCTTGTGCTTGAACCAAGCTAAAATTGAGGAGGAAAGATTTATGCACATAAACAAGGTTGCCTTTTACATTTTTTTAACCTCCTGGGAGCTCAGTTACATTTCACATCAAAGACTGATCTCCCTCTGCACGCCTCACAATCTCATTGTCTACACTCACAGACTTCTGTTTGTGCTGGCTACTCCCCCGCACCCACCTGCTGATAATCAGTGGGTGGTGAAACGCTCAGAAGCCTCCCCCAGTTCTTCCTTACACTTAAAAGTGGAAACTCACTAGAGATGCTCCTCCTTCAAGGGCTGAATACAGAAAAGCAGTCTAAAACACAACGAATCATAATTGGTGGTCTTGTATCGAGCATGTAATGTGTCATATATTTACTGTTTCTGAGTGCTCAAAATAACGGGTGTTACTGTTTTAGGCTACTCTTTCATTAGCTGGATAAAAGGCTGAGCCAATTAGATCAAAACTTTAATCGGTCTAATTGGAGATAACCCATAAAAGTACAATAAAATACAGTACTATAAAAAAAGATTAAAACAGTGCAAGTTGTCCTACTAAGTCTTCCTAACCATTTTTTTCTGCCACCATCTCCTGTTCCATTTTACTTACCAAATCTCCCCTTAAAAAATATTTACCCTCACTCCAGTCTCTAAAGTTTTCTCCCATACAGTATAATAAACATTTTTTTTAAAAACAGAACATTTTTTTGGAAAGAAAGGATACATAAAAGTATTATTACAGTTGATCAGGTTCTCTCTGATAATGGGTGTTTTCCATTCACCAAACTCCAATCGACTTTTCATTTATCTCCACAAAATAAATGTAAATATACGCAACTTAAAGATCTACTATCACAATTAATGGCTTCCCTCTAGTCTCATAGCCAACCACATGAAGACAGCATTTCCAATCTTACCTTTTCCACTACAGTGAATGCCTCTTATGTAAATAAGCAGTCAGATTCATTCTCAGACGGCAGACCAAAAACATATGTTGAGTTACAGGGGGAAACTGGTTTACACCACTCATTTTCAATTCACACCTGGAATAAAATTTTGTCGAAAATTCACTCCACTTTCTGCTCTGCGAGTACCACCAAGACATTTTATTGTTTTTTTTCCATAGACTGTGCCTTACTCCTTCTTTATTTTTTAAATCTAAAGTTATGACTGATACGAAATGCCGGTCCTGTAATGTTGAAAACGGTAACCTTTTCGTATTTTTTTCAATTGTCCAAAGGATAAATTATTTTGGTTACAGATCTGGGATAAGATTGCGGATATCTGTTCTGCCACTTTCTCTTTTGATACAAATTTTCTTTTTTAACAGGTGCTTCTAATATTTGGCTTCACACTGCCATGGGAGGGAAATCTGTTGGTTTGCTATTGCGTTACAAGTTATCTTGTCTAATTGGAAAGAGAATAGCACCATCACCTTCATTAAGTGGTGGAATATGTTAAGTCATACACATTGTTTAGATAGCGCAAACATACACTCCACTCAACAACTTATCTAAAGAGATCTATTCTGGTCGTTCAATTTTTCTATCTAATACACATGTTAAACTTATCAATGCAATTGGTACGTATAAGCCTCCTTGATTTCTTCTTCTTTCCTATATAGGAGTTGGCTCCTCTATTAGAAGTTTTTTTAATTTTATTTTCATTATCGCAATACATGGTCTATATCTCATTCATTCACCACTCCTTCCTTCCTCCTCTCCTCTTTCTTCATTTTTCTTTACTTCATACATAATGCTATCTGAGTACAAACTATACTATATTCATTTGTAAATACGTTTGGTTTAATATTCTATTTAATTCAATATTATCTAGCATCCATTTCTATATTATGATGTATTATGATATAATTCTCAATAAAGCATTTTTAAACCAAAAAAACAGTGCATGTAGTTTAAATTAGTTCAAGTAGAAACACTATCATACTTTAACGACCCCAGATTTTGGCACAAAAGGTCAAAATTTGAAAGTATTTTGATGACAAGAAAATACCAATTCATGTTCAAGGCCACAGACATACACATTATTCTTGTAACCAAAGCTAAAAGGATAGAGAACATAAACTACAAATAAGAGTCCAGTATATGCTCCTACATGTGCAGCGGGCAAGAAGGGCGCCTCAGCATGGCACCACAAATCAAAACAAGCCCTGGCATATCATCAGAAATCATAGTTATATGTCTACGTAGGCATGGTCACAAGGCTAGGGCAAATATAGACTGTCACTGATGTTTTGTCTGGAGTTAGGCGTTCCGCGCTGAGGAAAAATGCCTCCGTGCAAAGTCCTATGGGATATTTATTGAAGAGAGCTGTTAATAATGCGTAATAGAATTTTCAGTCTGACAACAGCTGATAATCAACATACATATACTACTTAGTGGTGGGGCCCAGTCAGAGGGTGGCAAAACCAAGCGACACTCCTAGAAACCTCAAAGGAAAGGGGCAGCTATCCGGAGGAATGCATAAGCTGAGTCGCTATTGCCAGGATTCCAACTCACCCCAGATATCAGTTCAGTTACTATATCCTTCCCAGAAGTCTTCTTCTCAGAATTAGGGTGTATACTTGTCTGATGGCAGACACCTAGCTGGAACTGGCACACTATAATTGCTTCAATTGCCTTAACCCATAATATTTGCCTTTCACATGACTGTCCACAGGTGATATGAGGCTTACTTTCTGCGAGCCTGTCATTACCATTCATCCGCCCACCATGCCTCCAACGTGGGTAATCAGATGAAGGGTTCAGTCAGATAGTACCAATGCTTCTCACACTCGCTGGTATTGCAACTCATTTCTCATATTACTACCACACCATTGTATCTGCTCCCATGTCTTTCAATGTCACCTCCGCAATGAAGACCTGCACCACACACAGCCCGCACGCGAGCACCCAGCAGTGCTTCTCCTCACCATAACCAACCCTTGCACATCACACACCACAATTCACACGGTGTTGCAAGACTCAACTCCCACGCCTCGGAGGTAGCAATTAGAGGGACGTGTGAGCATGATTAAAGAATAATTAAAACACAATGTCAGATGAGTAGGTGAATTTCCCTTTGGCTCTGTACATGCTGAACTGGAGGGCCTGGCATTGCATGAGACATATTTACTCTGCCAAACTAATAGGCACAGCTACTGAATGAAATTAGGGTGGTTGTTTTCACCTCCTTGTAGGTGTGGATGCGCATTTGCGTCAATGATCAGGGAAAGCACTTGTGGACTTCGGTTTTCCGAATGGATATTAATTAAAGGTCATGCCAAGGATACAATAAACACAGCATGACCATGGGAATTGTGTCAATTCTCCAGTAAACCAATGAGTGACAGAATTGCCCTAGTCTGAAAGTGTGGGATTGCTTACAACATTAGACGAAGCAGATCTCACCAAGTAGACTGGGTTACAGCATGTGTGCAGTCTATAGCCCTGTGCATTGGCAAAATATTCTATCCTGCAAAGGGTAGAGTTGGAAAAGCACCTAAAGAAATCTGTGAGGGCTTTGGAAGATGTGGTTAGTGTCTGCTAAGCTTCTGGTGGGTTGCTCCTTTTGTTTGCACACATAACTGCAAAGGTCCTGTACATAGATAACCTGTGCCACCGTATCTCTTATATTTAAGTCATACGTTCTGCTGGCTTCTTCTTGTTTTATTGTGGGCAGAGAAAGCGCTTTTGACAGTACGCCCCACTTCTCCTGCAAACCAAACACATTCTGTGATATAGGGTTGGAGATAAAGTTCTCTGTTGGAAGAGAATGTAAAGTGAGTATAAACGTGCAATTGCTCTAGATTCAGTATTAATGATCACACTTTAAACTATTATCTACATAGACCATTTTTAGTCCTTGAACTCCTCCCTTCCATGTACTCACCGGCCAACACTCAGTAATGATTCTCTAGAGGAACAGAGGCTTGGTGTGGGAGTTCCCCTTTCCTCCTTCCTGGCCTCTATTGATAAGACAATGGCAGGAGCGGCTCCTCCATTAGGGCGAAGGAGCATCGCCCCCCTGCCAGCAGCGGCAGCTGCAAACCTATTACCAAAAAATGATAATAAACTATGTTTTTGGTAAAAAGGGGTGGGGTCACAGGCTGTGACGTGCACTGAGAAGGAGTGCACAGCACTCCCCCTCACTGCGCATGTATGTTTGGCCGGCTGACTTGGGCCAAACACATATGCACAGTGGGCTCTCTCCAGCCCGGCACTGTGTTGATGGGCTGAAGGGAGCATGCACAGGCTCCCAGTCAATCCTAACGCTGCTCTGAGCAGTGTCAGGATTGGCCGCAGGGCAGGCTGGGATCCTGTGCCTGCTGAGGAGAAGCGGATGGAGCGGTGCGGCGGTGAGCGAGGTAAGTGGTTTTTTTAATTTAATTTTTATTCGCCCACCCAACACACATCTGCGCCCCTTCTGCGTGCCACAAGCCGCGACTAGACAATGGGCAGTATTTGAAAATGTAAGAATAAAAGACCCACAACACTTCACATGGATTAAATAGCCAACCAATCTTTTTCACATGCACTGAGCCACACTGGAATGGAATATTGCTAGGGCCCCATGCATTCTACATAAACCGGCATTGGCAAAACCAGTAAGTCTGATCTTGACAAGCTGGTGTGATGGTTAATTCTTTGTACTTTTTATTGCATGCACATGCCCTAAAAATAAAATTAAGGAAAGCATTCCACCTAAACATGGTAGCCATACCCTTACAACAAACCTTTTAGGTTAAAACAAGTTATTCACTGACATAATTTGAATAGAACAGTACAGATGATTCCTGGTAGGCAGGTGTAATAAAACAGAGAAACGCTTTTTGGTGTTAATACACCTCACAGGTAAAAATATTCTCATTGGCACAAAAAAGATGCTATTGATTTTGATTTTGAGTTACCGTAACCTGAAAAAATAGTTTCAAAAACACCAAGATGACTAAAAAATAAAAAGATGAAAAAGCATTAGCAAATTAAAGACTTGACTTGCCGACCCTAGCATGGAAGTACACTTCTTTTAAGGTGGAATACCTATTGGATCGGGCACAATGTTCTTTCACACAGTGCAGGAATTCAAGCCAGTACTGGTAATGAGTGAACTTACATGGCAGGGGTGTGGTGACCATGAGAAATATAACTCGTTCCACTCAAAGGGACACATAGCATTCTTGTGAACAACAACAAAAAGTCAGAAAATTCCAAAAAATATTCGTTCACCACTGCGAATAGAGTTGAGCAGCCCTTTAATTATGCTTGAGTTAGATGCCTGGCTCTGTATCACCTATAGGTCCTCTTGGAGACTCAAGCCCAACAGAGTTGATCCTTGATGTGGCTTCAGCCACCCACCTTCTCACTTGGGTGACCGGATTTTGAAATCCAAAAACTAGGTTTGTGTCTTAGCAATACTGAAACATACATACATGCGCACTGCGTAAGAACACATGATAATTTGCCTCCTTATGTGTTCCACCGACACTATCTGAAAACAGAAACTTACTAAATACACTTAAATGTTATAGGAACGATTGCGAAAAACCAGGACTGTCTTGGCAAATCCAGGATGCCAGTCACCCTAGCCCCTAAACTACCCTAACTTAATCACCAACCCCCCCTCTCCCTGCCAATCCTGCAGCAGTGCTTAATTTGTGCTTGTTGTTTCCGGTGCTGAGCATCGGCACTTATTTTTTAAGGCCGGCGCTTAGTCTTCTGCCTCAAGCATTTGCTGCGAGCGAAAGACACATATGGGACAGACGGAGGAAGGGAAAAACAAAAAAGCGTCATAAAGGGAGAAAGTAGAAAGCTGCAAGAGTGAGCTGAAGGGACAGGGAGTGGCTTTGTATGGGCTGAAGAAGCCCGAGATGGCTTCAGGATTACGCCACCTCAGTATTCCGTGTTCACACATTTAATTGCAGCAGCCGCATGTTTAAGAGGAGGGTTTTGGGCACCGGCAGCTTTTTATTGACAAATTAAGTACTGTCCTGCAGCATTGGAGGTGCAGACTGATACTGCATCATATTTGTTTTGCAGATGAGCTGACGTTGCTATGAAAGTGCTCAGGAAGGAATGTTATTCTAATGATGCCTTGCTGGTCACTTTCAGAGCACTCAACATGGTCTTGCTGGTCAGCCTATCTGAAATGCTTCTCCCAACCAAGCCAGTAATAAATGGAAAAAAAAACACAAGCTCTGTGTGGATGTCCACCAGCACATCACTTGTGTCAAGAGAACTCAAGCGGCTCTCTTAGATCTTTACGTCTTTTAATGCATGTTAGTGCCTTCACTGAAAGTGTTGTCCCTCTCCTGAAACCTCCTAAAATCAGGACCTGTTAAGTGTAGGGAACCAAGTGATATCAGCATTAAACTAGAGGTCTCCCTCTGCTTTCTCTTTGCTTTAATTGCTTTAATTTGTTTTTCTACAAATACTTCTTCTTTCAACTTGTCAACATGTAATATGTGCATTTATTTAAACTGATACAGTTCCTCAAAGAATTACACGTAAAGCACTAACCTTTGATGTAAACCATGAGAAAGAAAGATATACTCACCAAGAGGCTAAATTACACAATGTAAAACCAGAAATCTGAGAATAGTCTCAACGTTCCTGTTCGACAACATTATGTGATCCTAGACAAGGACCTTATTTCACTCTGCTTCCTTTGCCATTACATTTGAGACCCTTGGCAGACATAATTACAGGATGTGCTCTGAATTCCCATGCATATATTTTAATAGACTATAATTTTGCTTTGTCAAAAATAACAACGTAGGCCACATATAAGGTTCGCATAACAACCGACGTGTCTCTTGGTTCACTAACGGCATTGTCATCAGGACGGTCCTGGAAGGGCATGCATGTTTGCAAGTTCATTTAGAAACTTCCATTTGTAATAAATATCACTCAGTGCAGTGGTAGAATCTCATTTACTAAAGTGAAATACTTCCACACGTTAAATAAATATATTGGTTTTATAGGTCTCTGCAATATTTTAATTATGTTGGAGTGATTTTGGTAATTTCGCATTCCTCTTGAGATGCTACGTTACTGAAAATTCCAAAATTACACCTACTTGTGTAATTCAGTCTCTTTTGGGTCAAAAATGGCTACCGCAAAAATTAAGGAATAGAGCTGCTAGCGGCTTCTGACTGCTGCTCCTGCTCTGTGGCATTTAGTACTGTTTTCTTAGCACAAAATACATCCTTCGGTACCTTTTGAACACAAAGGTGTACTTTGTGCCAAGCAAATAGTGATAAATGCTGGGTTATTTATGATCCCTAAATTATTCCACTTAATCTTGCATAATTACGCTACAACAAATAACTTTTTAAGTTTTGAGGAGTCTTTATATTTTTGTAGGACATTTATGACACAATTTACACGCCAAATATGCTGATAACTCGACGCGTCTTATCCCTGGCTTTTAGAGCCAAGTCAAACTGTTGTCTCGCTTTGCCTTGATTCTCCCTCTTAATTTTTTTGGCTTGCCTACCTCTGCCAGTTGCCTCCATCTGACGTCTGGAGAGAGGGAGGGGGGAGATGAGGAGGAGGGGCCCACAGAGGGAGAAGCGCGCGCGCAGCATGGGTATTTCAACCAGCGATATTTACGTGTAGGGAGACAAAGTTTGCAATGAATGTTGCTGTGACGCACTTCCAATATCTCGTTAAATATGGGACCACACGATGCCTGGGGAGGGCCTGAGTAATTCCAAGAAACACTTCAAACACATTGCCCCGTAAATTAATAGAGAGAAACTGATCGGCAGTAAGGCAACCGCAAGGGCTGCCGAGAAGTCAGAGACAACCTTGCCCCATCCAACCAGCGGCTTGAGAAACGCAGGCGTCGCTCCCTGGTTGCTCGCGTCTGCGTTTAAACAGTGGCACTTAATGTTTTGTGGAACAGCTTCTGGTTGCTTAAGACTTCCCTCAGATGGGGCGTTTGCAACATAAATCAGCGTGTGACTTAATGGCGCGCTTTGCGCAATGCAGCCCGGAGCCCGGGAATGCAATTACAGCGCGCACTTGTGAGAAATTACATTTAAATGCCTAAATTACGCTGACAGTGTAGAGCACTCTGTGCCCGCAAAACATCGAGCAGTTGATGCAATTCAGTGAAATATTTACCGTTTTCTGCCAGGCACAAGACGCGGGGCATAACTAGCAAGCCAAATACACAAAGGCCCTTTCCTTCTCTCATACTTACTTAGTTTTCTCACGGTGCGGATGGCGAACGTAAAATAACTGGTGTGTGAAGAGCAATTGCTCATTCAACAGTTAGCTCTGGCAGTGAGCAAAACCACCTGTTTGCAGGGCCTGGGAGGCGTCCTAAAAAGTTTGAAAATGGTGCCAGATGGTGTAGTTTATAGGTCAACTTTTCAAAGAAACTTCAACTTAGAAATAATATGTATTACAAGTTCCTCTGAGGGGGCATGTATTAATAAAAGTCCAATACTTAAAGGTCTTGCAAGCAAGCCTGACCCTCACAGGGGCATTCAGAGGGGCAACAGGTTTCTTTTATTAAGATGTTTTCGTGATGCTTGCATCTAATTTTCTAGATTGGATTTTATTAAATATTCCCAAAGGAGACATCAATCAATCAGTCAAGGTTCTTGATTAGCGCGTGAGGGCCTCAAGGCACTGGGAGGTAGTAGGAGTTCAGTCGAAGAGCCACGCCTTGAGGTCCTTCTTGAATTGAGGTAGTGAGGGTAACTGCCTTCGGGGGAGAGCGTTCCAGGTCTTTGCAGCGAGGTAAAAGAAGGATCTGCCTCCAGCTTAGTTCTTGCGTATTCTTGGGGGTGTGGCGAGGGCCAGTTGGGCGGAGCGGAGGTGTCAGGTGGGTGTGTGGAAGGTCAGGCGTGGTTGAGGTATGCGGGTCCGATGACGTGGAGGGCCTTGCATGCGTGCATGAGGAGCTTGAAGGTGATTCTTTTGTTGATTGGCATTGTGAAAGCTGAATTAATTACTAATAATTTTGTATTGATTAATAGCTAAAACTTTACATGAATTATGCTAACGTAAAATCCAGTATTCTGGAAAGTGTGCCCACTGAAGTGGCCACCATAACATGTACGACATTAATGAAGAATTTGCATCAATAGTTTAAATAATGTGCACAGGTAGAATAAAATGTATTAGTGGATCATATTAATGTTTTTATAAATGTATTTGCTGAACTTTACTAGGCATAGAGTAATTGTGAAATTATGGGCCTTGTCGACAGAGCCTCATGTTAAGTTTCATGGCATAAATAAATAAATGTTCATAAATGTTTTGTAAAAACAGAGAATTTGTTTATTCATTGTTCACACAGTGTTGACCAGGTGATTTGTAAATGTCTTAAACTTTCTTGTGAGAAATGTCTGCTGTAATGCAATGTCCTACCTAAGGATACATTGTATCCTTGCTGCGTGAAAAAAATGATGTTCCCAGGACTCAACAATGGCTGCGCTAACTGCAGCTAGGATTGCAACTAAAAAGTTACCTGACAAAGTTAATGATGGGAACCGGAGAAGAGGAGCCAATCTTCGACGTGTGAAAGACTGTCTAGCTATAGCATAGATTTGAGAATTATAGTTTACTGGTTCTACTGTGAACGTACGATGTTCTGACCAATGGCGACATGGGAAAATTCTTTATGGATTTTAGTATATCCAGACTACACTTTTGCAGATTAGTCAATCGTTCTCCTAGGAACGAGTCCTTTTCCTGTCTCTTGCCGGTCCAGTCCAAGGAGCAATGCAGTTCCAGATGTCTTTCTTCCTTTTCCTTAGCCTTATCGCTTAATGACTGTTATTGATTGCAATAATATTAATGCTGTTGTCCAAAATTGATGTCCTTTGTAAGTTGGTTCAGTTAACTTAAAGTCCACTGTGGCTGAACTGACCCCCTTCACTGTCCATTGCCAACGCTGACCAGACGGATGTCCACCTGATGAAGAAGTCTATACTTGCTGATCCATACAGGAAGGATAACAAATGCAAATGTCTTTGTTGTAGGTTTGGTCCTTCTATAAGTTCCAACCGCTGTTTTGTAGAGACATAGTCAGATGCTTTCCAAATTAACTTTTGTCTAAATTACTTTTGCATGAAGCCCAAACACGCCATTCGAATTAGAGGGTTAGCTAGACCGTGACTGTCACAATAATTGTTATTAACAGAGGATTGCCTTTATATGTCTATTGACCAATGTATTCCATCTCTCTTGCTCAGTTGCTGCTATTGTTGATTAGTACCACAACCATTGAATCTTTAATGATTAACACTTTGGTTAGATTGAGGTTTTTCTGCCACTTTGGTCAGCCTGTGTTGTTTGTATATGCTTATCATTTGGTATTGAGACTGATTTACTTGATATTAGCATTTTTAATCTAAGGAAATAGACTTTCTAATTTTACTACAAGGTGTGGTTATTCATGGCCACATAGTTCATGGTGTGTTAGCCAATTACTGACTCATAAATGTTGGTGTTGCCTTATTGAACTTGTGGTCTTATTGTTAGTAAAGGTTATGCAAAATATTTGTACTCATGGTGAAATCACTCTAAGTATAGTCAAAAGGTCCATCGAACCTATAAGTGTTCCCTTATCAAATAACATATAAAACCAAATAAGGCCAGACGCACTCACAGGAGCCTGTGAAGGTCTCGCAGGTGACTCGAGATGTGGCTGTAGCGGGGGACGTCCAGCCATCTGTTGTTGTCTGCAACTGCAGCCTATAGTAGCCTCAGGACCAAAGACGCACTTCCACATGAACAACTAAGCGTATCTATGGATTGTTTTTTAGGCCTGACTTGGACACCTTATTACATCTGGCTTTATAAATGGCACTTACAGCATTCATTCGCGTCTAAGGCTATTGGCATTTGGCATGGCATTTACTATTGTCATCCTTGCAACTGGCCTATCAAAACCCATTTTCAAGCATCATGATACGGGAATGGAGTTTAGGTTGTTCATTGCTCTTGTATCCTCTGCTTCTTCATTGGTGGCGCTGATAGAAACTCTTGGAGTGGACACATGGGTTGTAGCAGCCTGTGTGCCTGAGTTTAACTGTTAGTGCACTGACAGACCTAACAAGTCATCTTTTTCAAGAATGTTCAGCAACTCTGATGAAGAAGAATATGAAACAAGAAAGGGGGAGGGAAAGTGTGGGGAAGGTCCCCAACCATTCATTCTTTGCAATATCAAGGGCAGTTGGACATGCAACCAATACCACATCATATCATGAAAATGAAAAAGAATATAACTTAAAGCAAAAATAATTATATATATATATATATATATGTATATATATATATATGGAGTCCCTCTAAAGGATGTGAAAACATAATTTCGAAAACAATTTCAAATCAACCATGTATGTTAAGAGGACATCAATTTTATGTCAAGACAGGAGGCTAGCATTATGCATTAACCTTTTATTCACCACTTCTCTGCAGCTCCTTTAAAAACTTATAGAACCAAATGAAGTCACAATAACAAAGAACCATATCAGCACATATATCTCCATAACAACAGTCCTCTTCCTCTTTTCTTTGCTGCTTCTGTGCAGATAAGTATACTACTATTTTATCTATATATAATTTAAAGTATTTGAATTGTGTTATAATTGAATGTTAATTGTTAGTTTCAGAAGGTTTAATAATTTTTATACCCAATTTGTGGGTGAGTGTAGTGCTTTATAATTCAGTTAGGTTGTCTTATTATAGTGGGGTATCGAGAATGTAGCAGGTTTTTGATAGGTATAGTTGTAAGGGAAATGTAAGAATACAAGTTTTAAAGAATTTTAAAAAGCGGTGATTGGTTTACCTTAATTGATGTGAGGCTATAACTGTAACGGTTCTTAACAGCGCGGCTTGCTCACAAGTGGGCCCACGCTCAGAATTCAAACAATGCAGCTTACGCCTTGTTCGTAGCAGCTCGGTGAGGTGAAGCATGCGAGCGGCGACAACAGGTTGGAGCGTGCTGCGCTCTTGCGTCAGCGGCAGTCTAGACCATGCGGTACGCTTATTCAGTGCGTACGGGCACGTACAAACAATAGACTGTTTCAGTCTATTTTTATAGGGAAATAGAGCACATTTAATCAACGGGTGACGCTAGTGCGTCACATTGCGTTTGTTGCTCGGCAACGGCCTGGAAGCATATCAGAAAGGCCATTGGGAGGAACAAACACGTTTAATTTTGACCCCCAAAAAAAAGTGGACAATAGGGAATTGTGAAAGAGAATAGGAATAAAGGAAATAGGATAGTTTATAAGTTTTATTAAAGGAACTTACATTTAAAAATGACAAAAGAAATGGATATATCAGACAAGGATACTCAGGAAGAGGAGATAAGGAAATTATTTGCAAAGGAAGTTGGGGAGACAGTTAAAACAACATTAAAAATGTTTTTGAAGGAATGTAATAAGAAAGGTAGGATAGTTGAAGAGGATCAATACTGGTCTCTTTCGGATGAGGAAGAAACAGAGAAGAGAGGGCCAGGCGGTAAATGTTTAAAGAAGAGAAAGCATTTACGAGAAGAGTAATATGAAGGGGAATGTCCGGAATTGAAAAATAAGTTGGTTTCAGGTGTCCTAAGCAGCACAATGGAAAGGCAGGACAACCTTGCAAAGGAAATGGCTGGTAAATCAGGCTGGGATGATAAGGATTATTCAGATGAGTTGGATGATGAATATATTCTGGATACGATTAATGATAATGAAATGGATGAGTTTAATATAAAAGAAAAAACTGAGACAGAACAGAGAAAGGAGGTTAAGGATCCTTTGGGTCAGGTTCTATTTGAGCCATCTGATGTGAAGCATCCGCGTAGTGCGGAATGGTGGCCTATGCGTCATGTTGCAGAGTACATAAGGCAAAAAATAAGGAACCCTTTGGAGAGGAATGAGAGAAATGTTATGAGGGCTGAATGTTCACACCCAGTAATTGGGGAAAAAGATTCTATGACCCCAAACTTGGATCCAGTTTTGATTACATACTTGTTTAAACTTGGCCGAGATCCAAGGAAAGGTTTGGAAAGATTATTAAAGCAGTGTGAGTATAGACTCTTAGATGTATTGGGCCCATTAGCCAGAATTTGTGATATGGTAGAGGAGTCTTAAGTGAAAGGAACAGATCTAGATATTAATTTATTGAGAGAAGACGGGCTGTATTGTTAAGGATAAGCCCAAAATTGGGAGAATTAGCAAGAAAAGAAACATCTAAGGAGACAAATGGAATTATTTTTGGAGAAGGAATGATAATGTCAGGAATCCCCAAGGTGCCTGCTGCGTTATCTGTCAGCATCCCCAGGGATTAGGGTTAAATCATATCTATGTTCTTGGTTAAACCTTCATGTTTCAAAGTAAACATAATGTGCTGTGTGACACAATTGGTTTTATCAATGCTTGTTTTACCAATGCTTGTTTGCTAATGTGAGCAGGTGTAGACATGTGCTTCTAATTGGGTGTGGTGACTCATCAACATGTGGAAACTCAACTGCTTTCCTGATTGGCTATAAATAGCAGAGTGAAGCATGCCTCCCTGCTTGGCTTTGTTTTGCTTCCTGATCTCAGCATCTGTTTTGGCAGTCCAGCCCCTGCTGTCATCCTCATATTCAGGACTTTTGAGGCAATTCTTTTCTTCATTCCTGTACCAGCTGACACCAGGCATTCCTCCAGCATTCCGGAAAAGACTGCAGCTAAGTGACTAGTATTCTCCAGGGAGTTTGTTCTTTGAGCGCCGCACTTTCCTAGAACAGCTGGTGAATTTCAGGCCTCGTATTTTGGCAGAGTGCTTATCTTGAAGAGACAAATGCATTTCTGAACATTCTACATTATTATTGTAGTTACTTGCCTAAATGTGCTTCAGGAAATCTGCTTGAGCTCAAGTACTACAAAAAGTGACAGTGCAATTTTAAAAGAGCATGTACCTGACTTTTCTTTCTCTAATAGCATAAATCTTGGATTTAAATTGTGTCATTCATGCCTGTGTTCCAGGTTTGAGTAATTTGCTTTTGAAGGGTTTTTCACACACACAGTGAAACCAAACCAAATTGTGCCACCCTAACTGTTTAAACCTAGAGTTGACATTTGTATTTCTTGGATTGTTTTTGTTCCTTTTAGTTTAACCCTATGCATGCAGGAAAGTTATACGTGATATAATTAATGCCCTTGTTTGTCTTTCTTATGCATGATAAGTGCAACCACAGTTCTAATTGTAGTGTGCAACGGTGAATCTCTGTGAAGCCAGCCCTAGTGTTGCAGTACTTATTGTTATGGTACTCAGTTTGGGTTTTTGGTAATGCAGTGTTAGTAATTGTGCCAACAGTTATTATTATCCAAGAAAAGGATGGACGAGGTTCGTATCGGGGAAGTTTTACATCAGATTAATTCTACCCACAAAAGGAAGAGGGGGAAGAGGCAGAACAGGTTGTGGACACAGCCAAATTTCCAGCTCAGGATTACAACCAGGTCAGGGTGAGTATGAGGATTGGAATTGGTTCTTTCCGGGGAGGAGTTGCAGGAAGATTAAAAATGTTTGTAGACAATTGGAGGAAAATAACACAAGATGGTTGGGTTCTAGAGACAGTGAAAGGATACATGATAGAGTTTCAGGAGACTGGAACCTAGAGAAATATGTTTTCAAAAGGAGATAAGAGAGGTTGTGAGAAAGGAAATTTATGGTATGTTGGAAAAAGGTGCAATTGTAAAAATTGGAGAAAAAGAAAGAGTGTTTGTAAGTACTTTGTTTGTTGTGGAAAAAAAAGAACAAACGATGGAGGCCAATGATAAACTTGAGAAGTTTAAACAAGTATGTAGTGTACAGACATTTCAAAATGGAAGGCATATATCTTCTGAGGGATATTCTTCAGGAACAGGATTGGTTAGCGAAAATAGATCTGAGGGATGCATATTTTATGATTCCCATGAGAAGACAGAGTCAGAGTTTTCACAGTTCAGGTGGGAAGGACAACTCTTGTGGACAGCCTTGCCTTGACTCTTCCCCACGTAACCGATGAAGAGCTGATCCTCCAGTCGAAACTCTTTCGTTCGGTCGATGTAAAAGCTCAACACTCTTTTAGGATCCAGTCGGTGCAGCCTCTCTTCCTCCTTTGATGGATGAGAAGGAGGATAGAAGGACGAGAGTGTTATGCACGGCCCTACATGAAAGGGAGTAACAACCTTCGGTAAGAAAGCTGCCTTGGTCCTCAACACCACCTTGTTCACATAAAAGGAAATGAACGGGGGCTTCACACAAAGCGCCTGAAGCTCACTCACCCACCTAGCAGATGTAATGGGAACCAGAAAAACAGTTTTCAATACTAACAACCTTAAGGGCCATGAATGCATCGGTTCAAAAGGCGAACCCATCAGAAATGTTAGCACTAAATTTAAATCCCACTGAGGCATAATAAAGGGAGTGGGAGGAAACCTATTAGTTAGGCCCTTTAAGAACCTTGAAACTATAGGGGGCTTAAATAAAGAGGGTTTGTTAGGAAGGCACAGGAAGACTGACAGTGCCGACACATAACCTTTAACAGTCGCAACTGCATAACCCCCCTGCGCCAAGGATAACGCAAATAATAAAATGTCAGACAAGTGGGCACGTAAGGGATCAATTTGCTTCTCTCCACACCAAGCCACAAATTTAGCCCACCTGCTAGCATAGATAGATTTGGTGGAGTGTCGCCTGGTTGATAAAATAACGTCCACCACTTCTGATGGGAGAGAAAAGGAACTCAGATTGCCCCATTCAATCTCCAGGCATGAAGGTGCAGGCTCTGGAGGCGGGGGTGTAGAACCTGCCCCTGCGACTGCGAGAAGAGGTCTGCCCTGTGAGGGAGACGGAGCCGAGGGCACAGTGAGAGTTGGAGAAGATGTGTATACCACACCCTTCTTGGCCAATCTGGAGCTATCAAGATAACATGGGCCCGGTCTCGGCAAATCTTCCTCAGAACCCGAGGGATCAAGGGTATGGGGGGAAAAGCATAAAGCAACTAGCCGAACCAGGACATCTGAAACGCGTCCCCCAATGCTCCTTGCACTGGATACTGGAGGCTGCAGAACGACGGGCAGTGCGCGTTCTCCCGAGTGGCAAACAGGTCTACCTGAGGAAACCCCCACATCCGGAAGATGTAAAGGATCAGATCCGGATGGAGACGCCACTCGTGATTGGCCGAGAAGTGCACGTACATTCAGAGCTCCGGCCAGATGGTTTGCTACCAAGAAAATCCGGTGGTCCTGAGCCCAGGACCAGAGCCGCAGAGCCTCTCTGCAGAGAAGGTACGACCCTACTCCTCCCTGCTTGTTTATATACCACATCGCGGTAGTGTTGTCCGTCAGGACCTAGACCGACTGACCGCAAAGGGAGGAGAGGAAGGCCTTGAGAGCAAGACGTATCGCCCGCAATTCCAACAGATTGATGTGAAACATCTGTTCCACTGGAGACCAATGACCTTTGATCTCCAGGTCCCCCAGATGAGCTCCCCACCCTAGAGTGGAAGCATCCGTTATCACAGTGGCCACCGGAGGAGGCAGCGAAAACGGCCGTCCTTGGGAAAGGTTGCCGCCCGCAGCCCACCATCGTAGGTCCGCTGCAGTGTCTCTTTATCGACTCCTCGAGATCCCCTTTGTGTTGAAACCACTGCCTGCGGAGGCACCACTGAAGAGCCCTCATGTGCCAGCGTGCATGAATGACCAACAGAATGCATGAAGCGAACAGACCGAGCAGACATAGGACCTTGAGGACCGGAACTACCGCTCCACTTTGAAACATTGGAATCAACGCCTGAATGTCCTGAATTCGCTGAGACGGAGGAAAGGCCTGATTCACTGTTGTGTCTAGTACTGCCCCTATGAACAGGAGGCGTTGAGAGGGCTCCAGGTGAGATTTGGGCACGTTCACCAAAAACCCCATATCGAACAACAACTGGGTTGTCATCCGCAGATGATGCAGCATGAGCTCCGGAGAATTGGCTTTGATCAACCAATCGTCCAGGTAAGGGAACACCGCTATTCCCTTCCTCCTGAAACTTGCTGCAACCACCACTATCACGTTTGTGAAGACTCAAGGTGCGGAAGTAAGACCAAAAGGAAGGACCGCAAACTGGTAGTGTTGCAACCCCACCACAAACCAGAGATACTTCCTGTGAGACTTGAGAATGGGGATATGAAAATAAGCATCCTGCAAGTCGACAGGCACGATCCAATCTCCTTCATTCAACCCCAAAAGCACCTGCGCTAGGGTCAGCATCTTGAATTTCTCCTGTTTGAGGAACCAATTCAAAACCCTCAGGTCCAGGATAGGTCTCAACCGACCATCCTTCTTGGGGATCAGGAAATATCTTGAATAACAACCCTGACCCCTCTCCTGCTCTGGAACCAACTCCACTGCACCTTTTGATAAAAGGACTAGAACCTCCTGCTGCAACAACAGGAGATGGTCTTCCGCACAGAAGGATGGACGGGGAGGGATGGGAGAGGGAAACTCCCGAAAGGGAAGGGCATACCCTTTCCTCACAATGTTGATGACCCAGGAGTCTGATGTGACTGACTCCCACATACAGAGAAAACAAATTAGCCTCCCCCCACAGGAGAAGAATGTGATGGAATGGATAGAGGACTAAGGCTGCTTCCCCTGTTGCACCCCTCCGGAGGAAGAGGAAGAGGCAGGGTGCTGCTGGGTGGCCCCTCTCGTCCTAACCCTACCAAGCCCTCTATAGGTCCTATAGGGGAGAGTAGCAGGATGCTGGCCTGCTGGCTGGAGTCTACCCCGAAAGGAAGAACCACGCCCAAACCCCCTGAACCTCCTAAAGGATCTAAACGGGGTGGTGGAAGAAGCCTGCAAGCCCAGCGACTTAGCGGTAGCCCTGCTTTCTTTAAATCGTTCTAAGGCAGAGTCAGCCTTCGTGCCAAACAGCTTGTCCCATCAAAGGGCAAGTCTAACAAGGTTGATTGTACATCAGCTGAAAAACCAGACGACCTCAACCAGGCATGCCTCCTGGTCGCTATTGATGTACCCATTGCCCGGGCTACCGAGTCGGAAGTATCCAGTCCTGTCTGGATGATCTGAGTTGCCGCTGCCTGCGCATCCACCAGAAGACCCATCACTTCCTGAGGCAATTCAGACTGCGCAGCCTTGGCCGCATCCATCAAGGCATAGAAGTACCTGCCCAAGACACAGGTTGCGTTGGCTGACTTCAAGGCCATACTGCAAGACGAAAAGGTTTTGTTCGCCGACTGTTCCATCTTTTTGGATTTTCTGTCTGACATGGCCCCAGGGAAGGATCCAGGCGCTGTACGTGAAGAGCACAAGGCCTGCACCTCCAGACTCTCCGGAGTCGGATGCTTGTATAGAAAACCTAGATCCCCAGGAGCCACCCTGTATCTTCTGGCCACAGCTAGATTCACCGCAGATGAAGACACCAGCTTCTTACAAACTTCCATGATGAGATCTGTAAGGGCCTCATTAAAGGGGAGGAGCGGCTCCGAAGCAACTGCTGCAGAATGCAAAACCTCTGTGAGGATATTAGTCTTTATCTCAGCAGCAGGCAGCGGGAGATCTAAAAAGTCTGCCGCCTTCCTAAACATTGAGTGAAATGAGGCAGCCACTCTGGAGAAGTGTCCAGCCCATTAGCGGAGTCCAAACCCTGGAAATCTCCCAGGGGCTCCTCAATCTCTCCTTCCAGGAGTTGCCTTCTGTATTCCTGTTCTTCCAACAGTCTCAGGGCCTTTCTCCTGGAACGCAACCTGGCCTCTATCCTTGGCGTCGGCAGGAATTTGCCGACGTCGATGACCTCAGTTGACGCTGATCTTCCGATTCGCCCGACACCGGATCCATCGGCGCCGTGGACAGGCAGGCCCTCTTTACTGGCGTCAACTGAAGCCGTGGGGAAGCAGACGGCGCCACTGGCGCCCCAGATCTTCTCGGCGATGACATTGGCGCCGGACCTGCACCTCCAATCCGACATAAAGGCATGAACGGCGTCGGTCTGCACGGAGCTGGATCGCCCAAATCAAATGCCAAGGGGCCTGAGGGACCAGCCGCTGCACCGCCAGGAACCATGGAGGAGAAGATATTGAACATCGCGTTCAAGAACACCGCCGGATCCGCCCCTGGAGCCGGGAACTCAGGATACCGCGGCGTTGACGCCTTGCGGCGCCGGCGTCGGCTCTGCATACTCCTGCGGCGCCGGAGAAGGGTTTGCCTCCGAAAAAGCCTGCGAAACGTAAGGGCTCTGGCGTGGCTCAACTTCATACACCAACAGCGCCGGTGAATCCACAGGGCTCTGTGGCTGAGGGGTCACTGTCGGGCTGACCTCCCAGGACTTTCGATACCAAGCTGAAGGCGACCTTGATCGAGACCGGCCCTGCTCCGATCGACGTCGTGACTCGTGTCGGAGCCGGGAGTCATGACGGCGTCTCTTCCCATGGCTCCTCGAAGATTTCGAAGAGGATCTCCAATGCCGTCTCTTTTCCTTTTTCTTGGACTTCGCCAAGAACAGCTTCGCTTCACGCACTTTTAGCGCCTTAGGGTTCATTTGCTGACATGAACCACATTCCTCCACATCATGGTCGGAATTGAGACACCACAAACAATCATTGTGCGGATCCGTAACAGACATACGGCCCCCGGATTCCCTACACGGTTTAAAACCGGATTTCCTTGGAGGAGACATGTTTTAACAAAGTAGCAATCAAAGCAACAGTTGCTCCCTAGAGCCTGAAGAAAAACCGTTACTCGAAGGCATGGAAAAAAGGGAACTGACGTCAGCACGACGGCGAGGACCTCTTTTTGTCTCAGTGACGTCAGACGGCGTCGCGTGGGAGTCGGGCAATTGTGACGTCCTCGTCGACGTGCAGAGCTGGGAAGAAAATTTCCGTTGAATGCTGGCACATTGGGAGAATTCATTAGGTGAGGAATCCACAGGTAGTTGTATCCATCAGAAAGCCTTCTTGAGAGGTGGAAGGATAGAAGAAATGAAGGCAGCTGATTGGTCCACTGAGGAGATGTTTAGGAAGTTCTATTTTAAGCCAATTGAATATGTAGCAGTTTTAGCAGTTTACGCTTTAAACATGCTTAATGCTAGCCTCCTGCCTTGACATAAAATGGCGATTTTCAGAGGTTTACTGTATAGAGAATCAGGATTTTAATAAAGACAAGGAGGCTAGCATTATCCCACCCTTGGGAGGTTTTAAGGATTCACTAGTATTGGAATATTAGAGAATTGTAAAATAATATGGAGAGTGTTAAGGTTTTTTGGCTTCAGCTTAGCACTTTTATGTTAAGTTCGTATATATAAGTTGTTTTTATTTTCTTCTACACATATGAGGAAATAGAAGGTTTTTGCTTCAAGCGAGGAAAATTTGAAGACAGTGAAGAAGGAGGTTGAAGATTTTGAGAAAACAAAAGAGGAAGAGGACTGTTGTTATGGAGTTATATGTGCTGTTATGGTTCTTTGTTATTGTGACTTCATTTGGTTCTAGAAGTCTTTTAAGGAGCTGCACAGAAGTGGTGAATAAAAGGTTAATGCATAATGCTAGCCTCCTTGTCTTTAATAAAATCCGATTCTCTATACAGTAAACCTCTGAGAATCATCTCACACCCAATTTTAGTCCAAAGAGTGGTTGAAATTGGGAGTGGGGGGGAAAGCCCTGGGCAGGTTAAAAATGTTTTAGAGGGACAGCACCCATACTGTACAGTTAGGCCCCTTCAACTCTTGAACCATGGTCCTTGAAAGGGGGTTACCATAGGATTCATCGTTGAGCCCCACTCTTTTCATCATTTATGTGGCCCCACTAGCTCAGGTGATAAGATCTTATGGATTCTTTCATATGCAGATGACACACAAGTTATTATAACCATGGGAAAAATCTTCAATCTACCAAGATCAGCTTCAGGGAATGTATGAAAAAATAGACCTTTGGATGTCGTCCAATTTTCTTCTACTGACTACGGGGAAGACCAAGAACCTGCTCTTTGAGAAAGCACCCTCTTTCTGGTTTAAAGACTGGTGGCCTCTGGAGCTGGGACCAGCTCCTATCCCTAAAAAGATAGTTAGAAACGTGGGCATTCCAATAGATGATGCCCTATCTATGAAAGAACAGGTAAACCCAACCTGTGGGGCCTGTTTTGGAACTATGTGCCTTCTCAGAAAAGCCTTCCAATGGCTGCCTCTGCAGTCTAGAAAAATCCATCATTCAGACACTTATTGTAAATCGTGTAGATTATAGAAATGCCCTCATGGTTGCTGCAAATGAGGCCCTATTATCTAAACTCCAGGTGATACTAAACACAGCTGTGCGCCTGATGTGCAATCTGCCATCCCACTCCCATCGGAACCCACATTTAAAGCTTTGTACTGGTTTCGGATTAAAACAAAGCGCTCTCTTTTTAAACTCCTACGCCTAGTCCGCAATGTTTATCTGTGAAATAAGGTACAGTTTTACACTGCTACACGCAACTTTAGATCCAGTGGGCAATCTTTACCCCTGTCGTATATATATACGTACTGTCAGATATGGGGGCTGATCATTTTCATATCTGCCCCCCCCCCCATCACTGGAATAAACTACCTTTGCACAAACGAGCCTGCCCTGATTTAGCCCCATTTAAGAAATTGCTAAAAACCTGGCTCTTCTAACTTCTCTGGTAATTGCTGTCCTGCCATAGAGAGCCTCAGCAAATAACATAGAGTAACATGGAGAGTGCACTTTATTGTCACCTTCTGGTGATCATTCAGAGGATAGTGAGCATGGAGGCTGACGTTTTTCATTACGATGCGATTTCTCCATGGAGAGGCCACAATTGTACATCATTGACAGTTTCTCTGAGTTCTACTCCTCAAATGTGATTTCACCTGAAAAAAATGAAAAGTATTAAGATGATGTGGAGCTTAGACTACACAGGCATCAATTAAGCATCCCTGTCTGTCTGACCATTCATTCCTTGGTAAATCTGTTTGCCCGACCACAGTGTGCCTTCTTGTGTGCTGTCTGGCTGTATGTGTGTTTTGTGGGACTGTACATATTTATTTTGTGTGTGGGCACTGTGCATTTATCTATATGTTAATAAACGGAGAGGGACTGGGAGAATTAAAGGTCCAGTATACGTACTCCCTTCATATAGACCTATATAACAAAAGTATACTGTTCCAAAAGTGTCTGCCTACGCTAGTTATCACGGGCGAATGATGTCATTAGGAGTACCCTCAAGCATCAATTCCGACTCTAGGCATCATCATCGGGCTGACTCCTCGCCGGACCGGCACTGCAATATCCGACGGGCCACCACTCAAAAGGTGGTAGGCTCTTTGACCGAAAATGGTGTGACTGATCAAGTAGAATCAGTAGAATGTGATAATGTAAGGTGAAAAAAGGAGAGTAGGAGGTGTATTAAAATTGGCTCTGAACACCAAATGTCTTTAATACTGTATGTGGGAGTCAGGCCAAGATTAAAAATAAATCAAGGAGTCTAAAGGTGAGTAATGTGCCCTATACTCCTTAACATAAAGTGAGGAAAGAAGGAGAAATACTCGATCCTAACACTAGGAGGTCGACATGTTTCACGCCTGAATGGTCTGAAAAAGATCCAGCGGCGTTTCTTCAGGACCTTAAAAAGACAACTTCTCCTTGAAAACAGATAACAATAAGTGCTGGAAGGTCACTTACAGTGTATGGACTAAATAGTCTCAGTCAGTCATTTATCTATATGCACAAGTATCTGTATTATCTGTTGGTCCCTGTGCATTGATGAATGACCACATGTCAGCTGGTCAGTATGCACAGATGCTGTAGATATCTGTGCATGCACAACGGTATGTATGTTTATCTGTGTGCAAGGATAATTGTAAGTCTTATGAGCCAGGTTCATGGGTGCATGTAGGTTTGGTGTTTAATGTGCGTAGTTGTCTGTAGGTTTCTTGCTGTGCTTGCGTATGTGCATGTAAGTGTGATCTATTTTAGTGTGGTTTCTGAATATCGAGGACGGATGATAGAGGTCACACAATATTGTGGCTAGAATATCAAAGACCAAGAAATTGACAGGTAAGCATATATATATATATTTCTATACCTAACTTTATATATACATACATTGACAATATATTTATATCTTCAAGGTACCTAGATGTGGAGATAATAATAATAAATCAGTACTTATCAACAGGTAAGGGTGTACATATTTTCGATACCTAAGTCCATTTTTATATACCTTGACAATATATATCTATCTATCTTCAAGTTACTTAGATGTGGAGTTAAGAATAATAAATCTATAAATCCCTCTGCACACTTACCCTCTCAATATTTTGGTCCTCAATATTTAGGGTCACAATATTGTGTGATCTCGTTATTATCACCTCAATATTCCATACTACAATCATCTATGTCAATGTGTGTGAATGTGGAATGCCTATTTGGGTTTTGCATGATAAGAAAGCCAAATGTATTGGATTTGCCAATGCTTGTTTCAAAAGGCTGGCCCTAGGAAGTGCTAACAGCTCACAAAATCTCTTTCAAAAATGGGTAGCACACATCAACTCAGGAGCTCCTATTTTACCTTGTCTATTCAGTTTCCTTTCCTCCATCAACACTAAAGAGCTTGATTCACAAAGGTAAGTTACACTTTCGACTAAATTGACACTTTGTAGTAAGTTTACTGCTTTTTGGCATTCACAAAGTCCAAGTGTAAATAAGTAAGTAACATGCCTGCTTGGCTTAATCTTGTGTGGGTGGGTGATGTCCCTCTCTAAACGACTACCTGACCCTTTCTAAACCCCTCTTTCCCTTCCCTAATCCCATCCCGTTTAGAAGTGAGTCTGCCCCATTTCCCACCCACCCCTCTGTGTCTCTCCCACATTTACTCCTAAAATCTATACTTACATGTGCAGAGACTCCTCAGTCCTCATATAAGTGTAGGAAAAACTTTACTTGGTAGTATGTTTTGGAGTACTACAAGAACAGTTTGTGAATTAGGACCATTATTGAATGTTCATGTTGTACAAATTCACAAGTGAGCAATACAACTCTTTTGCATCTATTTATTTGGCTGTTATTGTGGCAGCTTTGGATGGGGTGGGTTAGGAGAGTTGCAAGGTGTTGTTAAGATTGCTTAACCTTCAGAACAATATTTTTATGGGAACACCTGAATTAAAAATGCATTTGCATTTGTTCTTACTCTTAATGTTGCGTTTCAGGCAGCACTCCAAATGGGGAGGTGCTGTCCAGTACTGAGTACCTGCACTTCTTTAATTTGAAGGAAGAGTACCTGCACTTCTCAGCACTGCTACAATACATTTATTGGGAGAGTACCAGTAATTTTCAAAAGCAAGCAGGTACTCTGGATAATGAGTACCTGCACCACTACATTTCCATGTAAAGCCCTGACCCAGTTTGATCATGTCCTGAGTAGGATTTCCCTCTTGGTTCCCCCTCGCATGTTGCGGAGCATTAATCGCAACATTAAGATTAGTGACACGCAAGCAACTGATGTCCAGCGAAGTGCTTCACACCTTTGTGGATCTATGCTTGAGTTCACTCTAGGTGAAGACCACCACTGGTGTTTTTACCAACTAATGCATTGGTTGAAACGTGTCTGAAAGGACTCAATACCAGTCTCTCCCTTACATGCCTCTCTCAGGATGTCGGGCTCACATATGGCTAAACCACATTTTAAACCCAGATCTTTGTGACTGGGGGTGAACGTTTGCATTGTTCAGCATTCCGTCCATCATCTGTTCTTTGGGCTAACACAAAAGGGCAGTATCTGGGTTGTACAACACGATCATAACAGAGTTCTTCTCCAATCACATTCAAAAGGGAATCCAAGTAATGTGACAAGCCAACCATTCACTGGAATATGCAGATGAGAAATGGTCCTCGTTACTGGAAATACGCAACTGAGTACTGCAGGAGTTGTGGTTCAAGAACACGGCTGGTGGAGCTCTTTTGATGAGCCTCTTATGAGAGACTCAACTACAGAGTACATGATCTATTAGAGGTACTCATTAGGATATGGGCTCATCTTCTGGACAGTGGGTGATATGCTGTCATATGTCCTATACTGCGTGCTAAATGTATCTCATGCACTACTGGGTTTATATCAGTACAATTATGGCGCCAGTCATCCTGCGCAGTCCCATGGGTCCTCCATTATGGTGCCTACAAGAGTCTTCTTAAACATTGCCGACCTTTGTAACCACTGTCAAGGAGGATACGCACCTCACTCTTTAGGTGTATGGTGCTCTATGGGGTCTAAGCAAAAGCATTCCCCTTCATTGTACATCCCTTTTCAGTGTGTCCTCCAGCAATACCTTGTTCTCGCCTGCATTCCCAATGCCCCCTTCTTGCGTTTTCCCCACCCTGGTACCCAGTGCCTTAAAGGCATGTGGATGCCATCTAGAGCATTTTTTTTTTTTTTACCACTTTTCGTTTCATTGTTTTTAATTTCTTTTGTGTGGTATTGCTGTACAGGGTGAATGTCGAAGTTTGTGTGGTTTTATGCAAACTTTTTTTTAATACAAAATGAAACTTGTTGCAGGAACATAAAATTCATATTTTTTTCAACAATCCTGAAATACTTTAACACTGCTGGTAGAAAGGAATGTAGTACATTTTCCAGTAGACCAGTGAAGAACCAGAATAATCTTCAGAGATGCTTTGCACAGTGTACCACGTGACCACGATTCTACAGAAGAGGCCTTGCGGTCCTAATGACGTACTGACTGGCTCCAGGTAACGAGAAGCGTCACATTCAGCAGATCACCCCGGTTCACGCGCCCACCAGGATTTCCCTGGAGGACTTGGTGGATTAGGTTTAGGGTTCCACTGTGCCGCATTCATCAGTGGTAGTTAGTGATGGCTGGAATTAGTCTGAACGATTCACTTTGGAGAGTTTTGAGGGGTTTTGCACTTTGGTGTGTTTTTTAAGAAACTGCCTCTCGGTAGTTAAGTTTACCTACAATTAAAGCTTAATGCATTGTACGAAATGCAACATTTCCAATTTTAAAACGCTGGCTACCCTGAAAATTGTTATTGCAGGGCTTTTATATTTTGGTCTTTAAGTTAATGTTCTTGTTGGTTTTAAAACTATTTATCGTAATCCTTCTTGTGACGTTTAGGCCAATTTCTCCTGAATTTATCCACGCTTGCACCTCAGCCATGATAATGTTTTCGGTGGCTTCGGGGAAGTTCAAGTCATTTACATATGATTATATGTGGAAGCTTTTTTTTCTGAGTGTGTGACACTTCCACTGTTTTGGCATAGTATGTTGACTTGAACTGGGGAAAGCATATATCTCCGTGTTTCCAGGAAACTGACTGAAGACGGCTGAAGTGAATATGCTTCGATAACGCCATTGATGAGAGGTAACACTATTGATAAGAAGATAAGACTTTTTGTGTTAAGCATTTGAGAGGTAGAAATATTGGACAAGCTCCATTACAAAAATAACTTGTTTTAACTAGGCACTACATACGCACTTTGGTCATTTCTAAGAGCTAGAAATAACAGATGTTTTTATTTCCAATTTTAATGGTACTACTGACAGCGAAAGGATGAAAGGCTGAGCTAGCACTATATTCTGTAACTTAAGTTACAATTGAAACTAGCAAGCAGGGCACCAATTGTATTCTGCAACAGACCATCATATGCTCTCAAACTTCCAATCTCCTTAGACCAGATCTGAAAGCATACTAGTTGCTTTAAATGTAGTCCCCTCACATCTTTCATAATCACTTATCCCCAGACCACTAGGCCTGGATACCATCGTCTTCCAATCATCCCTGAAACCTCTAAAGAGCTCTTGCTTGGACACTCCAAAATCTGTCTCAATGCTCTGGGACCAAACGTGGCGAGCCCACTCCTCAGCTTCCTTTAAGTCCGCATCCACCAGCATCACTTCACCATTTTAAGGATGGAGAAACATTTCTAATGTTCCCCAAAACCGGTTACATGTTAGTTTGACCTATCAGAGGACTCAAAGCATCGCCATTTTGTTTTTTATCAGTTGTAGAGGTGTAAAACATCCTTGGCACGGATGAAAGGTGTCAGCCCTTTCAGAACCAGTGATTTAAATTCATGGTCAGTGACGCATCCTTATTTTGGTAGTCGATATTCTGGTGATGAAATATGTGGTACAATATTTTTGTGCTTGATATTCTGACATACAACCCACAATCCTTGTATGTGTTCATTTAAGGTAGTATTCCATACTACGTGCAGGGTTCTTTGCCGCTTTGTGCGGGCATGCAGTGTCACTTCTGTGTTTGAGTGGAAAGAGCTGGCTGACCCAAGATAAACTACTTTGTGTTTGCACTTTGCTTCTCTGAACTCAGCCATAACTCCTGGAACATCTCCCAAATCTCCAATTCGTAGATAGGTGGCAGTGTAGCTCTTATTTAGACCCCACCTTCAAACCTTTTCTATTGAATCTGTCAGAAAAGGGCAACAAAGAAGGGGTCTAGCTATCAATGGTGCAGCAGGTGCAGTGACACTGAGAACAGAGAGGATAAAGGGACCCACTGCACATTAGTTATAGCTCACCTTTACTAGCTAAGTAGAGGTTATGGTGGCCCATGTTCCTTCCTTACATTAGCACCTATGGTACCGTACACCACTGCAATCATTGTAAGGAGTCTGCATTTAACTCTTGAATTACCCTCTTGCCATACTCTGGGAAGAGATGTGCCAGGACCATAGGAGAAATAGGGTGCAGAATATCCATTTCCAATGGGCACAACTTTCATATAAACCTATTTTAAACACTCTACAGCATCAAGCCACCTTGCAGAGGTGCCTGATTGGTTCAACTAAGGTTTGGAAACCTTAACCTCTACAGTAATGGTTTTATTGACTGTATATGAAGGCAGATTTATCAAGGACACGTATTCAGTAATTTGGCTTAGTTAGCTGCTGCCAGCACAGGTGCATCATTAGTATTGCAGGTGCAGTTGCAACGAGGCCCAAAGCACCCCAATTATAGATGTAGTGCACAAGCTAACCAGGGCTGAGGTGGGCATTCCTCTTGTTGCATTATGGGCAATATCTCCCTTGCTATGCAACTGCCAACACTTGGAAAAAGGACAGCGGAATTCCCTTGGTACCCCTCCTTGAAGAGCATTAAGGAGAGAAGACTGCAAATGTCCACATTGGGTGTCAGCCATGTATGCATATTTAGCTTTCAGAAGCATTGAAGCATTTAGCAGATATCATTGTCTGTAGCCAACCAAGGCACTTCTTGTGCCAACCATTCTTTGCTCAAGGCTAAATCTAGGTATACATTTTGTCATTTGTCAGGAAGTGTGTTAGTGATGTTGGTCAGGTGAGTGTTAGTCCAATACCATCTTGTCAAGAGCCATGAGGGGAACTGTAGGAAATGATGCAACAAGGAATCCATGAAAACAAGGGTGGACTGCACCATCTTCACAAGCAGAACTAACCATGATGACTCAGGTCAACTCCGTCTCCTCCTCCTGGTTCTTCATCCTCCGCACGCTTCGTATGATATTCAAATGGCTACCCCCAAAGGTCCAGATGCATCATCACCCAGGCCTTCATCTCAAGCAAACCGGACAATGGCAAAGCTGTCTACGCAGGAATTGCAGCTCTCCACCTCCGGTGACTACAGACCATACAGAACACTGCAGCTAGACTCATCCTGGATCCCCCTAGATGAACCCACATCACCCCCTACTTCAGAGAACTTCACTGGTTCCCTGTACATAAAAGATGCCAGTTCAAGCTCTTGACCCCTGCGTACAAGGCTCTACACAACTGCAGACCTGCCTACTTGAACCACCACCTTAATTTCCATCAGCTCAACAGACACCTCCGCTCAGCATCCCCTTCTGTAGCCCTCACCCTTGCATCCAATGTAGCAAATGCTGCGGTTACTCTTTCTCTTACTTATCAGAGAAGAAATAGAACTTACCCTTTAATCTACAGATGCACCATCACTTCCAGAGTTCTGAAAGTCTCTGAAGACCTGAATATTCAGCTAATCAACTGGACCCTGCCAGTGCCTGGATACCCTCATGGGTGACAGCATTCTACAAATCTTTTGATTGATTGAGAATTGAGATTTAGCCTTCATTGTGAGAACACTTCACTCCACGTCAGGATCTGAAAGTGGAACTTGACTGGTTGTAACCACAGAGCTATTTTGATGGCATCCTCTCTTTCACATATACTGAGCACCAGTGGTCAGTCATGGGAACATCAGCATACACAAACAGAATCTAGAGGTTAATTTGTACACTGGAATCATGCTTTGGCACTAGCCAGCCTAAAAGCATCCTTTCCTGTAACAACCTCAACCAAGAGCCTCACTCCAATAACACTCCTGCATTGAAAGTTGTCTTTAAGCACTACTGTGCAGCATTGTCTGCCCTTACCTGCCTCTTGAATATTCTTAATTCTAAAACTATTATATTTCGTTTCCATTAGCCAGTTGTATATATTTTGTCACCTTGCAATATTATCACTGATTTTAGCCAGACTTGAGGGTTCAATTGAATTCTTGTTATTTTTAGAATTATCCATGCCTGGACAATAAAAGTATCTGTTTTGCTGTATTTAATTGTGGGTTTCACAGACCCTTCTTCATTTTCTAATGAGTTCAAGCCTTAGGGCCTGATTACGAGTTTGGCTGTCATATCACCCTTCCGTCAAGGGTGGTGGTACCAAGTGCTCCGTTGAGTTGACAGTCTCTCGCCCACCATATTTAGATGTCAGCGCTGGCCCAGCAGCAGTGTTTCTGATAGCAGGGGACCAGCGCAGGACAGTCAGCAGTTTAAGAAATATCTTTTCATATGTGTCGATGCAGATGTGTGCATTTTGACTAAATAAGTGTAAAATGTACACATAAGCATGACACGTGAAAAAAGACTTTGTATACAAGTACTCTTCCACTGCTGGAGTCTGGACTATATCTGCCCAGTCCAGTCCCTGGGAGAAAAGTGCAAAACATACTTACCTGGATTATGCCCCCCACAGGGTCATTTTCTTCGGGACATGTTGCTGCTGTGAAGGGAAGCCCTAGAAAAAGGGGTCCACGTCAGAGACTGAAGGGAAAAGAAGGCAATGGGTGAGCTTGCACTACATTTCCTTCGATTCTGCCATCTCGAAGCAGGCCGTCTCCCCTCCACAGTGGGATCGATGGAAAGGTACTTTGTAACCTGGACAGCGGGAACCTTATCTGCACCGCCCTTTGACAGCTGCTTTTCCCCATTCTACTGTTTAGGCAGTCGGCAAATAGCTGACAGAGTCTCACGTTCAGCAACCCACCAACATCATAATACAGTGGGCAGACTGACAGCTAGGAGGGCGGGGAATCTGAAGCTGAAGTTATGACGGCGGGACCCTTTCCGCCAAACTCATAATCAGGACCTTAATATTGGACACGCTGCCACACTGTGAATTACTGATGCTTTAGGGAGGATTGGTTCATCTCTGTCAGTACCTGATATCCAAGTGAAAGTGTAGATTCATGTAAGAGGTGGCCACTCCCAAGATTAGACCTTGAGCTTTGACCCTGAATTAGCAAATACAGAATTATTTCTTAAACAGTCTAGTTGCTCAGTAAAAAAAGTTGCCATTTCTGTACCATCACCAGCCTCAATCCTGCAAACTAATGCACTGTCATGAGTCTTTGTTAATAACTGCTCTCTAGAAAGACTCTGAAGGAACCTCTGTCATTTCTTCTTTCTCACATTCAAATGCCAAGGGAAGAGACTCACATTTGTTCTCTTCTCCTCTAATGATTGGTTGACATGGTGTCTACAACTTGTATAATGATTCATATTTTTTTGTTGATGAGAATGCTTTTCAAATGTTGAAATATAAAGCACACTAATGTCTAGTGAGGGAAACTGCACTATAAAAGACTATAAATAAAATAAATGCATGCACTATTGAGCCAGGCCAGGTTCCAATGAGGCTCATGTTCACCTTGGAGCCTTACAAAATATGTCGCTTAGCTTCCAATCACATTCACTTGTGTAGCAACTTGTAATCCAAGAATTAATGAGCACCAGAGTGTTCAAGGTAGGCCTACCCAAACAGAAAAATTTACAGATTCTTTCTATTTAGTCACATCAGAAAATAAGAAAAATGTGCTCCATAGTGCTGCTGATTATAAAGGAAGTATATAGAACATAAAAGTGACCCATAAGCTGAGGGGAACCCAGTCGTTACATGAAAGAAAGTGGGATATTAATGAGTAATTATGCGAGTTAATACATAATGTATCAGCAGTCTTCTGTCTGCTGGGATCCAAGTATCCCGTTTTTAGTATTTGAGTATCTCAGGATAGCAGGGCAGAGCAGCCAAGGGCCTATTCAAAGGGGTGGTGTGGGCTGCTACATCAGTGTACAGATATGCATCGAACAACACTCAATAAATCACTGTCCAGTTAGTGCTAATGTTTATGAAAAGAAAAAGTACTTTATTAGGTACACACTATTCAAAAGTATGCATTACCTTACAAATAAATAGTTAATGGTAGTAGGAAATACCTATCATGACACCCTCCTAACAAATAAATAATTGATGGAAGTAGGAAATATCTATCATGACACCCTCCTGACAGTTCGCGCCCCCAGCAAGAAACCTGTAACCACAAGACCCCCACAAATACTAGTCACAATATAATAAGGGATAGTTATCAAAAGACAGATCTTCTGGTTTTATCAGGCTGTCACTACTTTAGTAAAAGCAGAAATATATCACAATAAATGATTGTAACACCATTAAAACCACTAAGGATGGTACCATCTTAAAATGGTATTCATTAAGACGTACTGATTCACTGTCAACTTTCTCAATATCAATAATGCATTTCACTGGCCGTTGTTACTATGTGTAATGATTCTCTAAGACCTTTGTCCTTTTCACTAAAGCATTTCAATGACATTCATTAATGCATATAATGTTTCACTGTTCACTTCCCCCTTTTCAATAAAGCATTTCTATGTTTAATAAACTGTGTGCAGCAGTCTTGTTCTATTTTTATCCAGCCTGTAGAGCAACACTGTGATGCACAAAAGTGGTTTCTTTAGTCTAGAGCTTTTGAACTTAATGGCAAAGATCCACAAGTGCTTAAAACAATGCAACAGCCTCCCTAGGTCCTGAATCTTATGACCTAGGAGGCTTACAGTGCATCTGTAAAACAAATATGGGGCTTGTGTGGGGGCTGCTGCACTCCTGGCAGCTCTCAAATGATTGTTGCCCATTGATGATGCCCCTGCCCTCTCAGGGGTACTACAGATAAAAATATGCAACTTTCTAAGCACTTGCAAGGGCTTATGGGGAGGTTTTCAACTACAGCTGAATGGATCTTGGGGGCTTTTGGGGCTATGCCCTGCCTCGCGGCCATGTATCTTGTTTTCAAATGCAGCGTAGTGCAATGTTTTTTTTAATGCAGTTACCTCGCTCCTAAGATTGCAACCCCAGGTTGATCACCTCTAAAGGCAGCATGGATGCCCAAACTCTCTCAACTCTGGCTAGCTCCCCACCTAAACAATACTTCCCTTTTGTCTGTATTGTAAATGGCATTCTCTTTCCTGCTTGTGGTCAGCGTAGGAGGGTATCTGATGGGCTGCGACTTCCAGCTCGCCCGAGAGACACGCATAGAGGGCAGGTGGAGGCCCAGCCAGATGTTCCCTCGGCCCTAGGATTCCTGACAGCAAATCCTTCAGGAGCGTCGTAGTACTCCTTCTTCCATCTTTGTCCTTGGGGAAATGATAGGCCCCAAGGATGTTTTTGTACATGAGGATGGCAGCACTCAATGCTCTTCCTTCATCTGGGCGGACTCCCGGAAGATGGACCCGCATCCTATGTAAACCAAAATATGCGCAACCCTCGCGCCATTTTTTTTTGTCCTTTGGCACATTAGAAGGATCATGTAGGAGAATACTAATCACATTGGACCCCCTGAAACTAAGCTTCTTTCTTTTTTCCTTTACCCAGGTTGGGCCAGTTTTGGCAGTTTTTGTGCAGTTTTGCACGTGGTGGCAGTCTCTAGCAGAAATTTTGAAATCATTGGGGATCCCCATTCTTTCTGCTGTTTTGATTATACTAAACCTGTTTCTTATCTGGGGGGCCTGGCACTTCTTCTGGGCCCAAGGTCTCCTCCAGTAGCACCATAGGACCACCTTGCCTGCGCATTTCAGGTTTCAGGGCCTCCTTCAAATACTTGTATAGCACCTGGGTCAGAAAAGTAGGAATCACCCTTTAGCAGGACCAATCCACAGAAAATCAAGTGCAACCCTCCCGGGTGCCCTCCAGCATGGTAAACCCTCTATGGTTTACCATAGGATGTATGGGGGCAGCATTAATGGCCCTGGTGAAACAAATTCTAGTCCTTGGCTGCCTGCTGAAGTCCAGATATCCTGCCATGCGTCTCTGCCAGGGATCTTCTCTCTTTCAACTGTGTATTCCTCCGCTGTCGCTTCCCCAGTTACAGACTGTACTCAAAATTCTCTCCCTTGTGTGGGGGTAGAAAGTTCCGGATGGTAGGCAACTCTGCCCAGTCCTACGGTGACACCTCATCACAGCACCCCTTCCTCAATCCTTTTGCACAGCAATTTCGAAATTTCTATACCATTAGTGGTCTGTTAAAAGACCTTCCCTGAGAACCTATATCCTCTTCTAAATGCCACAGGTACCCTGTCCCTTCCCTCCAAAACTTCACAGGGCAGCCCCTCCTCTGATAGGCTCCACAGGTCTGGCCACCCTCCTTTGTTTCTTGCCAAGCCAGGTGCAGTATGTAAAGTATTTAGCATATACAGTTTCATCCCTACCCTTTCATCTCTCAAGAGCTGGCCTATAAACTGACATGTTGTGTGGGGAGGACTTTGATCATCCCCCTTGCCAGCAGATTAATTAACATGCAGTAGGCACATTCAAAGATCGGAAACTAATTTGGAGCTCAATCATTGAAAAATTATAAAATCTTGAAGTGCCACAAAGTGTGTAGTCATATCTTGATTCAGGATTCTGATTTACCATAGGAGTAGTGTGTCAACTTAGGCCCTCATTACAACCCTGGCGGTAAATCCTGCTTTCCGCCGTGCTGAAGACCGCCAACATACCGTTGCGGCGGCGGAATTATGCTACAGGTATTACGACCCACATCTCGGAATCCGTCACAATACAGACACCCACACAAGTCCGCCACACCAAAGGTCAGTGATAGACTGGCGATACCAAAACCTACACCGTCACGCCAACAAGAATATGCCCACACTATCACGAACCACGAATCAATGCGGCGGTCTTTCAACCGCGGTAATCCATTGGCGGTACACACTGCTGCGTTCAAAATACACACACATTTACAAAACACAACCACATTGGACAATTCAAAATACACACACCTGATACACATACACACACCACACCCACACTATAAAACACACACCCACATTACCCACAAACCCTTCCAACAACTTTTTTGGAAGAAGCCCAGAGAGAGAGATTAGCAAACACAACACCAGCATCCACAGACACATAAAACCATCACCCATACATCATCCATGCACCTCAAACAACACACACCAACACATCCTCCCACACATCACAACAGACAGCACCTCACATATCACCCACACCACATCATGGCACCTCAAAGACACCCCAGGTTTTCTGAGGAGGAGCTCACGGTCATGGTGGAGGAAATCATCCGGGTAGAGCCACAGCTTTTCGGATCACAGGTGCAGCAGACATCCATTGCAAGGAAGATGGAGCTATGGCGGAGAATCGTCGATAGGGTCAACGCAGTGGGACAGCATCTAAGAACACGGGATGACATCAGGAAGAGGTGGAACGACCTACAGGGGAAGGTGCGTTTTGTGGTATCAAGACACCAGACTGCTGTACAGAGGACTGGTGGTGGACCCCCATCACCTCCCCCACAACTAACAACATGGGAAGAGCAAGTCTTGGCAATACTGCATCCTGAGGGCCTCGCAGGAGTAGCAGGAGGACTGGACTCTGGTAAGTCATATCTTTATTACCATATCCCCCACACCCCACCTGCATGCCAACACATACCCTCACCCTTACCCTCACTCCCATCACTCCATCATCTCACATATGTCCCACTATCACAACCCACACATCTCAATACTAAGGCCCTGCATGCAACACCTATGCATGGACCACCGTCACCAAAGCATGTCCAGTACAGATACCCACACAGACCCCAAACCAACTATCACAAAAGGGCAAACACAATGATGCAAGCACAGGAGTAGAGGGTACCTCACCCAATGCACAAGATGGCACACACAGATACTAAAACTATGCATTTACACCCCAACAGGACCCATACCCAACGTCACCGGACAGGAGGTGCCAGACATATCCAGTCCCCGCACAGAAGAGGCCCACAGTGATGAAAGCAGCTCTGCACGCCTGGATCAAGATGACCAGCCCGGCCCATCAGGGACCTCTGGACAGTCGGTTCCCCTGCCACTGTCACAAGCCACCACAGACCCTCCCCCTTCAGGAAACACCAGCACATCACCCACCCACCCAGCGGGCCCATCCCTCTTTCCTGAGGACCCGTCAATCAGCAGTGTGTCCACCACTACAGGGAACCCAGGCAAACCCACCAACCCAAGAAAATCAGGTACCTGGGGGTCAGTGGCAGTGGGCACACGGTTCAGGGGACAGAGGCACAGGATAACAGGGAAGCTGGGAGGACTGCTGTGCGACAGGGGGAGGACAGGCCCAGGGAACTGACACTCCACGAGGCACTCTCCAACATCATGGGAGCATACCACCATTCCAAGGAGACCATGGGCACGGTATGGGGCAAGTTTCAGGAGACCCAACGGCTGCAGGAGGAACACTAACTGGGCATCAGGGATGACTTGAAGTCCATTAATAACACCCTGGTCACCATTGCAGGGGTGCTGGCAGACCTTGTCAACACCATGAGGGACACAGTGGCACACAAACGGGCCCCTGACACTAGCCTGGACGATGAACAGCCCTCCACCTCCGCCGGCGCTAGTGGACAGGAGGCACCACCACAGGACCAACAGGCCACCAGCACCCCACCCTCTGCAGAAGGAGAACCACCCTGTAAACGGTCCCTGAGATCCAGGAACAAGACAGAGAACATTGCCAAGTCCCCCGCCAGGAAATAAGACCTCCTGATTGTCACCCTTCTGTCCCACTTTGTCACCCTGTCCACCTTAAACTGCTATTGCTGCCCCATTGGACAACGCACCTGTGAGACCAAGAGACTGGACTCTGCCATGGACATTCCTCCACCATCACCCCAGTCCATTTCTCACCCCCCTCCACTTATTAGCACAGAAATAAACACCCTTGAATCATAAAACAATCTGGAGTCAGTCTGTGCTTTCACAAATGTGTAATTGCAACATCTATGAAATATAGCAATGTCAATGTACTTGTTCACATACCAATGTTACACAGCTGTAGGCTAGCAGTAAACATAGCAGAGGGCACAAATTGGGACCCAGATCTGTGAAATGGAAAGCCAAAGTGGCAAGTCAGGGTCCGTACACAGAGGTAAAAAGGCAGACTTATGCTAGGTCCTACAATAGTATGAGATGTGGGAAGCAGTTCCATCCTCTTACCTGTGTCTCACTGGAAGTATTGCATGATGATTTTGTTTCGGTTGTCTACATCTTCTTCTTCTGCCTCCTCTTCTTCACTGTCCACAGGCTCCACAGCTGCCACAAGACCACCATCAGGCCCATCTTCCTGCAGAAAAGGCACCTGGCGTCGCAAAGCCAGGTTGTGCAACATAGAGCAGGCCACGATGATCTGGCACACCTTCTTCTGTGAGTAGTATAGGGATCCACCTGTCAGATGGAGGCACCGGAATCTGGCCTTCAGGAGGTCGAAGGTGCGCTCTATTATCCTCCTAGTTCGCCCATGTGCCTCATTGTAGAGTTCCTCTGCCCTTGTCCTGTGATTCCTCACTGGAGTCAGTAGCCATGACAGGTTGGGGTAACCAGAGTCACCTGCAAATATCGAGGGACAACTGTTAGACATCCTCCAAACATTAGGTAATCTCCCATACCCAGACAGCAAATGAAACTGTGTGGGGACTTTAGGCTCACCTATTAGCCACACACGGTGCCTCTGGAGTTGCCCCATGACATAAGGGATGCTGCTATTCCTCAAAATGTAAGCATCATGCACTGAGCCAGGAAACTTGGCATTCACATGGGAGATGTACTGGTCTGCCAAATACACCGTCTGCACATTCATAGAATGGTAGCTTTTCTGGTTTCTGTACACCTGTTCATTCCTGCGAGGGGGGGACAAATGCCACATGTGTACCATCAATGGCACCAATGATGTTGGGGATATGTCCCAGGGCATAGAAGTCACCTTTCACTGTGGGCAAATCCTCCACCTGAGGGAAAACAATGTAGCTGCGCATGTGTTTCAGCAGGGCAGATAACACTCTGGACAACACGTTAGAGAACATTGGCTGGGACATCCCTGATGCCATGGCTACTGTTGTTTGAAAAGACCCATTGGCCAGGAAATGGAGTACTGACAGGACCTGCACTAGAGGGGGTATTCCTGTGGGATGGCGGATAGCTGACATCAGGTCAGGCTCCAACTGGGCACACAGTTCCTGGATTGTTGCACAATCAAGTCTGTAAGCGATAATTATGTGTCAGTCTTCCATTGTCGACAGGTCCACCAGGGGTCTGTACACCGGAGGATGCCGCCATCTCATCACCTGCCCCAGCGGACGTGCCCGACGGAGGAGAACGGTGAGCAGAGGGTCATACAACACATAGGTTTCACAAGGCTTTTTAGCACAAACGTAAAATTTTCTCTATGTGCCTTTGTCTGTCCGTATTCATGGCCTATACAGGTGTGACGCAGTTATTTGGCCTGCCATGTGGCCCCCTGAAATGGTGGATGCCTGACCTGTAATGTGGGACAAGGGGAAATTAGGTAACTGCGCTGCCGTTGTACACCATCGTGGTAGGCGGTCGAAGACTGCAGCGCAATTCAGTATTGGTTATCATTAGGCCCTATAGGTTCCAGGAGCCAATGACGATGTACGCCGGCGGTGACGGTGCGCACCGCCGCGGACGTGACCGCCATTTTCTAACAGTTCCCTCACTTGATACCTGACCTTCCACAGGAGAGGACCTACACTGCAAGTGCTTCTGTGACCTGTGTCTGGAAGCGACAATGGCTACAGTGTCTGGGGAAAGAGCCCCTGCCTTCACTGCGGAGGAGTTGGAGAAACTGATGGATGGGGTCCTCCCCCAGTACACGCTACTGTACGGGTCTCCAGACCAACAGGTGAGTCAACTGTGTGCATGGTGGATGGCACATGACTGTACGGAGTGTCGTGGATGGAAGAGACGGGGAGGGGGAACAGGCCAGCATGTGAGGATGGTGTGTGTATGTATGTCTGGGCCAGGGTGGGATGTTTGTGGGCAATGTGTGAGAAGAACTGTACCAGAGAGTAATATCCATTATAACTTCACTTTTCCTCTAGGTCAGTGCCCACCAGAAGAAGGGTATTTGGCGTGCCATCGCCAAGGAAGTGCGGACCCTGGGGGTCTAACATAGACGGAGCACCCACTGCCGGAAAAGATGGGAGGACCTGCGCTGCTGGAGCAAGAAGATGGCGGAGGCCCAGCTGGGGATGGCCTCCCAACGTGGAAGGGGTGCCCGTCACACCATGACCCTTCTGATGTACTGGATCCTGGCGGTGGCATATCCGGAGTTGGATGGGCGCTTGAGGGCATCACAGCAGCCACAAGGGGGTGAGTACACTCTCATTCAGCTGACTCTGCGCGCATTACGAGGTGTCTGGGCGGGGGAGGTGGGCTGTAGGTTCCCCTAGGCCAGAGCAGACATGCAAAGGTAGATCCATTGATTTGCAGCCTCATTCCCACTCCAACCCCAAAGGTGGTATTTGCCCTCTACACCTAGTCAGGCTCCTATGGGTTCTAGCTGTGCATAATATGGTTCTCGACAGAGTCCCCTATGGGCATGTGCTTTTCCCCTGCCCTGTCAGTGCATGGCTTAGTGCATAGGGCTGCTCCCTGTGTGTTGTGTCCGCCAACGGTAGTGGTGGTGCATGCATTGACCATGTGTCTCCTCTGTCTCCCCCCCCTTTTTGTTTTGTCACCCTGTCCTTGCGTGCATTAGCATCATCTGGCAGAGGAGCAGTGGCACCGGAGCAGGAGGGAGCTGCATCCCACATGTCCCTGGAGGGTGAAGTAACGGAGTCCGAAGGCACCAGTGGAACGGAGGGCGAGGGGAGCTCCACGGCGGGGACAGGAGCAGACACCAGCGACTCCTCCTCTGATGGGAGCTCCCTTGCGGTGGCGAGCACCTCTATGCCCACTGCATCAACCCGTACAGCCGCCACCCGCCCTACCAGCACCGCCCTCCCAGCAGCCCCTCATCGAGGTTCCCGTGCCCGCTCACCCAGGAGGGTGGGCATCTCCTTCGCCCCAGGCACCTCAGCCCCTGCCCCAGTCAGCCCTGCTGCCCTCAGTGAGGAGGCTATTGACCCCCTGAGATCCCTCACTGTTGGGCAATCTACCATTTTGAATGGCATCCAGGGTGTTGAGAGGCATTTTCAGCAAACAAATGCATACCTGGAGGGCATTCATTCTGGCCAGGCGGCCCAACAGAGAGCATTTCAGGCTCTGGCCTCAGCACTGATGGCAGCCATTGTCCCTGTGTACAGCCTCCCCCCTCCAACTTCCTCTACCCAGACCCAATCCCCTGTACCTCAGCCTATCCCAAGCATACCAACAGACCAGCATGCACACTCATCAACACACAAGAGTGGACATGGCAAACATAAGCACCACACATCCCACCAGCACTCACACAAGCACCATCCCCATGCAGACACACCAACATCCACTGCCTCCACTGTGTCCCCCTCCTCCACGTCCTCCTCCTCCCTCCCTGTCTCGTCTCCACTCACACCTGCATCCACTACATCTTCATCCACTACCTCCATCACCAGCATGCCCATCACCACACACCGCCCACGTGCACTCACCACCCCCACTACCATTCACACATCCCCTGTGTCCTCTCCCAGTGTGTCTATGAGCCCTCCTCCCAAACTACACAAACGCAGGCACACACCCACCCAACAGCCATCCACCTCACAACATCCTCCGGCCCATGCACCTTCACCCAAATTCAGCAAACGTACACCTCCTACAACCGCTACCTCTTCCTCCACCCTCAAGCCCCCTCCATCTTCCCGTCCCAGTGTGTCTAAGAAACTCTTCCTCGCAAACTTTGACCTCTTCCCTACACCTCCCCCCCCGTCCTTCCCCTAGGGCCAGGCTGTCCAGGTTCCAGCCCAGCACCTCAGCCACTAAATCCTCCAGCACAGTGGTCTCAGCAAGTCCGGTCACATCGCGGGTGCCACCCATCAGGGCTGCCAGTGTGCCACCTAGCGAGGCCAAGGAGCAGGCCATTTCACCACCTGCCAAGGTGAAGAAGGTGCCCGCATGCCGGAGGGAGAAGCCGCACCTACCAGCAAGCAAGGGCTCCTCCAAGCCAAAAGGGGACAGTGGCAAGGCACCAGCAGCGACATCAAAGGTGGGGTAGGGACACAAGCCGAAGAGCAGGTCAGGACAGGGCACAGAGGCTCCGGCTGAGGGACCACAGTCACCCCTTCTGTCAACCACAACATCAACCAGTACGGCGGTGGACACCGCCACCTGCACGTCTGCTGCCTCACCAACAGTACCCAGTATCATCCCCAGTGGGCAGCCGTCCGAGGCTGCAGGAGACGTCCTGCTGTGTCCCTCAACAGGTGCAGACACATGCACCACCGCCAACACCTCCGCCACAGACACCGCCACAACCACCAGCCCCGCGACGTGCTCAGACAGTGCCACCACAGCTGACATGGCAATCATCCCCAGTGGCCAGCCGTCTGAGGCTGCAGGAGACGTCCTGGACCCTGCCCAGCGTACATGAGGCATGACTCCCAGCACTGTTTGTACCAGCAGGTGCCAGGCGAAGTCGCAGCAGGGTGGAGTGTGTCTCTGCCTCCATGGAGTATCATGCTATCTGTTCCCAGGCAATCACGTGGCACACACATCAAGGTGAGGGAATGGGACCTGCCACACTGCATGTGAAGCACTCTGGGCACCAAGCCCCCTCCAGAACCAGTGGAGATTCACATCCACTACCTCAGTCCTTGGCAGGATGAAGCACTCTGGGCACAAAGCCCCCTCCAGAACCAGTGGAGATTCACATCCACTACCTCAGTCCTTGGCAGAATGAAGCACTCTGGGCACAAAGCCCCCTCCAGAACCAGTGGAGACTGTTATCCACTTGAGAGCCTGTGACTTTGCACTCCCCAGGATAAAGCAGTGGGCAAACCACCCACTGGAGAGACTTGAGAGACTGTGGCTTTGTACTCCGCAGGATAAAGCAGTGGGCAAACCACCCACTGGAGAGACTTGAGAGACTGTGGCTTTGCACTCCCCAGGAGCAATCAGTGGGCATGGAGCCCCCTCGTGGAGCAGTGGCGTGATCCGTTCATCCGGCTGAGGTGCCCCCCCTCTCACTCCCCCTGAACTGCCTGTTTATTTTCCTTCTGATGCCCCTGCAGTGTTCTCTCCGTTTCGAGTCAGGTATCTTGTGTGGGCTTCACCCATGCATTTTGGGACACTGATCCATGGACAATGATTTAATTAATATCCGGACTTGTGTAGTTGGTGTATATATTTGTATATACTGATTTTTGAATTTGGCCTATCTGATTTTTATTGATTACACTTGTTACAATCATTTCATTTTGTCCTTGCGTTTTTCCAGGGGGTGACGGGGTGTATATGTAGTGTTGCTGCATGTATTTGTGTGTATGGTGTTGTGGGTAAGGGTGGGTGGTGGGGGTGTTGCGTGTTGCCTGTGTGTGTGTCACTCTCTTTTCCCTCCCCCCTCCCCTGTGTGCTAGGTGCAGTACTCACCGTGGTCGTCGCCGGCGTCTTTGCTGCTCCTGATACAAGAGGAGGTAGACCAGCATGGGCAGGACCTGTAGTTCGGGCTCCATGACGTCCTGGTTGTTTGTAAAGTGTCGAAAGGTGAGTGGTTTCTGTTCCAAGTCCTGTTTCCGCCGTACTTTTGATGGCGTTGGTACCGCCCCGGAAAAGGTGGCGGATAGGCGTGTTCTTATACAGTGGGCGGAACCTTGTGTTCCACCTGTCTGTTGGCGGTTACCGCCGCGGTGTTTTTTCTACCGCCATGGCGGTCGGAGTGTTAAAGTGGCTGTCTATGTTGGCGGTTTCCGCCACGGTCGTGATTCAGTTTCTTTTTTCCACCGGCCTATTGGCGGTATTACCGCTGCTTTAACACCGACCACCAGGGTTGTAATGAGGGCCCTAATCTCTAAGCCTAACTATGTCAAAACTGAAGTGTGATGTGGATTTCTCCCATAATGTATAATACAGTATAATACAGTAAGCATGCACTCTTTTCAGTTGAGCACTACAGATTACATTGTGAATGCCTAGTCACATTATAATGCCTGCGCAGGACACCACCAATATGTGAGGAGTCCCATCTGCGACACAGTACCTATACACAGATACCACGTTGGGTCATGCAGTAGTCTTACACACTCAGCCTACACACATGTGCACAAGCCCCCTTCCCGGAGTCTTATCTTAAAAGGCGGACACTGGCAATCAGCACTCTCAGTCCATTTCAACAGTGCTTACATTGAATGAGACTCAGGTAGCGAGATTCACTGGAGAAGTCCTTAAACCAGGTAGTCGAAAAAGCAAATAATCAGAGGGAATTAAATGGGGGAGAACCAATTTCTTACACTCCAAATTTGAGTTGTTTGAGAAATGTGAGATTGATGGTTTCAGTCCTGGGAGGGAAGATTAGGCAGTCACAGAGACTGCATGTCATAAAATTGATAGCACAAATATTGTGATACAAAGCTATTGCTACCTAATCATCAACTACAAATGTAAAATACAAAAATGTTATATGTAAAATACGAAAATACCAACAGAAAGAATATTGTAATTTAAAAGAAATGCTAATATATTAGAGACTAAAAATATATGTATCAAAAACAGCATTTTACAAACACATCAATACTAAGCAAAATATTAATAACACAAATGAAAATAAGTAAATATGAATACAAGTATAATACCCAAAAGATTTATATAAAATGTTACAAAAATAAACTTTAAACATTAAAATACACATGAATAACAAAGTAATGTATGCATAATAACATAAAGCAAAAAATAACTTACAAATATTTACTTAAACAATCAAGCGAGAGAAGCCAACAGTTAGAAATTAATTATAGGGGTATAACTAGAAGTGATGCCAAACAAGAAAAGCTGCTGGTACTACTGCCTGAGCCAGAGGAGAGAGGATAATGCTGCTCGGCATGATAATGCCAACTAAAAGCCTGAATAAAGTAAGTTCACAGTTATATACATTCAAACATATCAGTAGTTTAAAAATTCAGGCTCATAGTTATGCGCTCTGTGGCGCTGGGCAGCGCAGCAACTCATCTTGCTGCCCTGCCCTGTTTCACAGGGAAGGACAGGAATGCACCATATTTAACCAACAAGCATTTTCAATGCAACGGGTCTCGCATTTGCTCGAGTTAGAGCTATTAGCGTTGTAGAGAAAAAAACGCAGCGCGATTGTGCTATGTAAAATGCAGCACGATCGCGCTGCGTGGAAAATGAACAGATAAAGTAGTCCGGACCACAGGCTGAAAACATCGAGCCTCACATGTTTTTAGTAGTTTACCGGTGCTGTGAAGGTGGGCTAAACACCGGAAAAGTAATGACGTATGCATGCCTTTTACAAATGAAAGCAAGCGGATTTTAAAAAGCAAGCCCACGAACCAATGTAAGTGACTGACTTGACATGGGCGTGGTTTGACGCACAAAGAGAGATTACAGAATGGATGGAGTGCTTTGCGCTCGCCCATAAAAAGGCGCATTCCTGTCCTTTCCTCCTGCGCTGGTGGCATTTCATCAGCCTAACGCCAACACAGGATTATTTTTGTGCCGGAAGGAACTCCTGAGAGGCTTTTTGCTCTTTCAATGTGTGCTGCATTTGTCAGCACACATACAACAAGATTTCTCGTCATTACATCTCTCCTGGAAAAAGGTATATCTTTTTGGCACATTCCCAGGTTTATAACTTCTTGTAAATCTGGGAATGTGTCAAAATCCATGTATGTTGCATGGAAACACCCACACAACACCCATGGAAACGCCTCCCCGGTGCAGAGTAATGTAATGAATCGATTTGCACTATTACATTACTTGAGATTTATGAAGCCACACAGGGCCATGCAAGGTGGTCTTGCGTGGTTTCATAAATTTCATTTAAGGTTTGCATCGCTCTTGCACGACTTTGAGTTGTGCAAGAGCGACACAAAACAGGCCATAAATATGGCCCTCAGAATCAACACCTAAATTTAATATAAAAAAATTACATATTGTAAACATTTACCTAATTATATTCCCAATGAAGATAAAGCAGGAGAAAACGTTCAAGCTACTTAACAAACAATTGAATATATAATTCAACTTTATTTCAAAATGTTAAGTTTCTCCACAAACACCCTATATTAGCAAACTTTATTTTTCTCAAATAATTAAAGCAATGTTAAATGTAACGTTTCCAAAAACTTAAACACTATAACAATAAAACTATTTTATTTAGTATATTATTTCCTGATCCAAAAATATCAGCTGGAACAAGCTACAGAACCACCCAAAAAGGGAAAACATTTTTGGCTAAGTGCGGTGCACTTACTCAAGTAAAAAGAAGTACAAATTAACACACACATAGCAAATAATATTCTAAGTACTATCAGCACATCGCTACAATAAATAAAACAATAGAACATGTAAGAGAGCAAACCATCCATCTTCAGTGTCAGTTATAGAAACAAGAAGGATTGTCTAAGACCTAAAAGAAGTATCAACCAAATCTATGATTCCTATTCAAAGAGTATGTCCCTTGAATACACCTCAAGTAGTGAGATAAATGACATCAGAGTCAAGCCACACCAGTACCCAAAACATTTTTAGAAACAGACTTTCCTCCATCCTACTCTGACAGAAATAGAAAATTATCTTGTATGTTAACCAGAATGATGATAAGAGAATAATAATATTCTCATTGCAAACGATATATATTAACATTAACCTATAATGGGGCTTAAATCATGCCCCCCTAAAGCTGAATTTATATTATATACGGAGAATACAAAATCAACAATATACCCATAGCCTATGGCCTTCTATCAAGCAAACAATCACAATCATACCACTAATACCTGTCTTTAATCTATCAAAAATGTAACACATATTCACCTGCTATAATAGTAATGGATTTAGAACGTGTTACATTACACATCATGATGAAAATCTACACTGACACCCAAATTAAAGGCTGCTATTTGCTTTTAACGATGGAAATATGGCAACGCTTACAAAAATCAGCGCTTACAAAAATCAACTCTAATTATTGAAGATTCCACTAAGAGAAAATTCTAGATTTTATCCCTGACACTGAAGTGATCAAATATAATTTACTAGTAGACTCCCCATATTGTAAAATAAATTAAGGCAAAATGAGCCCTTTTTCTAGACTACTTTGAAGGCATCTGCGTTTGTCCCATCCACCAGACAGAGCACATTTGCCAAACTTGGTTGCACCTCCCATGGTAGAACATCTATGAAAGTACCCTGAGCAAGCAAAGAAAAACACATAATGCAGCCAAAGGTTTGCACAACTCTATTCAAGGTACACTAGGTGGACAGCACTCCATTCTGTTAATTTATTCACATGTTATAAAAAGAACACAGCTACCAAGACCTCAGACAGAAACAATCACTAGTCCAAATTCTATATCCTAAAATATCCAGACACAGGAAATACATAGACTACACACAAATCTAACCTGAAACGCCAAACTAGTACTAAGTTAACCAACCACACCAAAACAAAACACTACACCTAAAAGTAGAACTGTGACTTGTAAAAAATTACTTTAACCAACTGTGCTAGTTAATGTTTCTTCTTCACAATCACCATTCACAGCAAAAATACATACTAGTTACAGTACTAACAAATTAAACAAGCCAAAAACTAAAAATATAACATACACTAAAATATTTTATACACTATAAGGTATGTAATTAATATATTTATTTAAAAATAAGTAAATCACAACATATTGTAAAACCAAACTTAAATAAACATTTCAGCCCTATGCATACAACATTAAACATATTCCAAATGAAGCCCCTTTCTATCAACTCCAGCAATATTATTCCAAAAGAAAATAATTTTAAAAAAGCTCAGTTTTATAGCTGAAGAAAAAAACAACATATAAAGAACTTCTACACAGCAGATAACTGAAATAAGTTCCAAAGATTACAAAAATAAATGTCTCAAAGAGAAGGTTCAATATGCCATTCTTTCATACTCTTAAACACTAAAAATATGTGACAAATAGTAAGAAATGTAAAACATCCAAACAACTTCCATTACAAGAAAAATAAAAAAGAAATTAGCCATATCCCGCAATAAATGTTTTGCTAGAAATATCCTCTTGACCTGCAAAGTGAAATATAACATACTCGACAAAATACTCAAAACTTCACTATCTTTACTTTCTGCACAATAATCAGTAAAAACGACTTCCTCACTGTCATTTATGGCCAAGGCTAAAACACCAAACATGACCTATAGGGGCATGATTACGAGCTTGGCGGTAGGACCGCTGACTGCCATGTTGGTGGTCCCAAACAGACTGTTTCACCAGGGGACCCTAGCCCGTCGTATTACGATATAAACAGGCAAAACCACTGCACGCCAAGCCAAAAGGCACAGTGGCGTGGCAGTCTGTTATCTACGTGGTCCGACCTCCAGTGCCATCAGCACTGCAGCCAACCACAAGCCTATGGCGGTTCCCAAGCAGCGGTTACCCAATGGCCATCAACCACTATGGTAGGCGTTCAGCAAAGTAATAGACCAGTGCACATTGGATTAATTAAAAACAACTCAGCTGACAATTATTGGCCCAGTGGGCAGACCTGCAAATCACACCTTAAAACACACCCCTTCACAGACCACAATCCTTTGCATCTCTTCTGCAAGAAAAACACCAGAGAGCATAATTTTGCTAATACTGACAGAGAAAGCACCCCTGTTTTCACCATCCCATTTAACACCTTGCACACACTTTTGTCCACTCACTCCCTATTGCATGTCCCCTGTTAAGTAAGTGCCTGTACCCCACTTCAGTTGTCCACCATGTCATGTGCCAAAAATCCCCGTTTCTCTGAAGATGAGTTGAGAGTCACGGTGGATGAAATCATAAGAGTAGAGACACAGTTGTTTAAAGCCTAAGCCCAGCATACTCCTCTCAGTAGGAAAATGGAACTGTGGCAAAGGATCATCAACAGAGTAGGCTGTAGGCACCACCCTGCACACAAAGGAGGTCATTAAGAAGAGGTAGGATGACCTAAGAGGCAAAATGTGTGCCCTGGCCTCCAGGGAACAGATAGAGGCCAACAAGACTGGTGGTGGCCCTCCCAGTGCCCCATTATGATTCTTTCCCTGGGAGGAGAAGGTTGTGGACATCCTTTATCCTGATGGCTTGACAAGAATACCTGGGGAAGTGGAGTCTTGTAAATTACCACACAAAATCTGTTGCAAAAATGCAATGTCCTGCCTGCTCACAGCTCAGCGTTTGCGACTGTGTTGTTCATGTACTTCACCAAAGTTCAATACCCAGAGTATCTGAGATGTAACACTGTAAATGTATATTGTTGGACCCAACATCACAACTACCAAGGCCCATCACATGCCATAAGTCAAAACTGTGCCTGTAAGTCTTCCTATATCAAAAATTCACCCCAGCAACCATGGTATGCCTCAACATGTAAATGTATGCTAAAACGTAAATGCTGTCTGCCTACAAATATGTAATACCCGATATTTGTCTACTGTGTGAAGTACAGACTGCAACCCCAGGAGCCCCTTTGTCTGTAATTCCAACCACCAGCCCAGTGGTCACTTGCCCTTTTTCCCTTGGTTGTTAACTCTCAATTAAAGTTTGCTTAGCTGGGTGGATACCATTTGTCAAGTGTGGCATGCCACAGTGATCTGACACACTTTCTTGGGTGAGAAGAGGAGGGCTCCACCAGTCCTGTCCAGACAGCAAAATCTGGCCTTCATGAGCCCAAAAGCCCGCTCCACTGCCCGCCGTGTTCTTACAAGGGCCTCATTGAAGCAGATTTCCCCAGGCGTAGTTGAATTCCTAAGCGGCGTCAATAACCAAGGATGGTTTGGATATGCTGAGTCTCCTGTTTAGCAATGTGACAAGTCCAATACTTCATGATTGTAGCACCTGACATTGCTCACACAAAATCAGGAGAGAGGTGACTTATCAACCAGTCAGGCCCTCTCTTGTTGCAGCTGTGACATCAGCTGGGGTATGTTACTGATCCTCATTAGAAAGGAATCATGGCTGAACCAGGGAACCGGGCACAGATGTTTGCGATTTAGAGATCCGACAAGCAGACAACTTACACATTGATGGAATGGAAGTTTTTCCTGTTACAGTGGACTTGTTCAGTTACCTGCGGTGGCACCAAGACAGCATGTGTGCCATCAATGGATCCCATCACATGTGGGAGGCGAGCAAAACTATGGAAGTCAGCCTTCACATTGGCTAAATCCTCATGTTGATACCTGATATAGCTGTCAATGTGTTTCATCATTGCTGATAGGACATCTCTTAACACAAGACTGAACATAGGTTGGGACATATCACCAGATATGGCAACTGTATATTAGAAGAACCCTGTGGCTAGGAAACGCAATACTGCCATGAGTTGAACAATGGGTGGTATGCAGGTTGGATTACTGTTTTGAGGCATCAGATCTGGCTCCAACTGACTACATAAACCCACAATTGTTTTCCTATTCAGACAGGCAAGGCCTGACATGTGGCCAAAATGAATCTGCAGTGACAAGACTTCACCTGAAGGTCTTTGTCCATTGACTACATTAGGAATGGGTACTGAGGTAACTTCCTGACCTGGTACAGATGTGCATTTTCCCTCACTGTAAATGTGTATCAGGCCCCTTACTCCCTCAGCTCTGTTGTCACCTTTACATTAGTCATAAGTGTCTAGTACAGGCATATTGCACAAGTGACAAACCAACAGTGCAGATAGTTGGTTGATTCCGGGGAGGGCATGACATATGACCCATATGACCCATTAGCTTGGTTACATGCAAACAAACAGACCAAACATACCTTATCATGTTTGATGCCATCTCTGTAAGGTTGCCACATATGGTAAAACCCACTCTGAAGTGGTTTGGGTTTACATTGGGTAGCCCACATTTCCACACATGCCAGGGACCATACTTTCTGTGCCACCCACGGCAGCTTTTTCATTGTCACTTAAGTCTAAGGGTCATTATGTGCGCTTTACACTTGTGGTGTGTTGACAATTGCAACATTTTTGTGCTTGGTGTTTTTGAAATGTGTATGACACAACCATTTGGTCAAAGAAATTGATTTGTAACCTTTGGATTTGTTTCTTGCATCCACACAGGTCAACGCCCATCAAAAGAAAGGGATCTGGAGAGCCATTGCCCCCAAGGTGCGGACCCTGGAGGTCCATAGTCGGTGGAGCACCCACTGTCAGAAGAGGTGGGAGGATCTGAGACGCTGGGCCCAGAAGATTGCTGTGGTCCAGCTGGGGCTTGTCTCCCAATGTGCGCGGGGTGCACATCGGATCCTGACCCACCTAATGGCTTGCATTCGGGTGGTGGCCTGCCCTTAGATGGATGGGTGTTTGAGGGGAGCGCAGCAGCTACAAGTGGGTGAGTCCTGTGCATATTCCTGCCTGTTACATTGCCAAGTTGTGGTGTTAGAGTCTGCAATCTCCCCCTGAAGATCGGAGATGGGCCATGTGTCACACACAAGATGAGTAATTGTTTGTGTAGGTATGGAAGTTGGTACATGCTGATGTTCCTTGCCTATTGGCCCAGTGACCTAGGACACAACAGAGTACAGTCCACAACCAATTACCTCTCAAGTGCCAACACATGGCTGAGTATATTAATCAATCAGGTCATGTTGTTTGTTGTTGTGTGTTTCATATGTACTGAACAGTCCACTAGACTTCAGTGTTTCAGCCCAAACAACATGAAGTACTGGATCACTGGGCTCAGCCATGTGTCTGCTCAAGTGAGTATATTGACATCTGTCCCCCACAGGCCACTTGTCTTCAGTGTGTCACAGATGCTGGTGCCTCACTACTGTATGTCATGCAAAGATGCCCAGCATACATGTGACAGAACATACATTACTCTTTGGGTGCCATCACAGGTCAATACTTTGCCTTGGTAAGTAGTGAAAGTCCAGTGACATAATGTTGGTGACATCACTGTTGCCATTATTCCTTGTGCCTACATGTTAGCATGTGTACCTTTCACTTTTGCTATATCATTTTCACTGCTGTTTCATGCATGGTCTTCATGGGATGATGTCTGATTCCCTCACATATGTGTGGAGGTCAACATGTGTTTATAATTGGACTTATGTGATGGGCTACAGTTCATGTGGTGTCACAGACAGGAGTGTGTCGCCATTCATTAATGGCTCAAACATACCCTCATCCATCATCCTATGTAATTTGGCATGTACAATTGCAGCAGCAATAAAGGACATGACAGGTAGGGCTACAGTTTTTTGTCTTAATGTGCATCTCCATGCCATTGATTTGAATCATTTAGCAAAGTGCTTAGCACATGTTAAATAGTAAAGGTTCATTGCCTACCTGTTGACATGCATTGGGGAGTGACTTGCAGTAATGTGGTAATCATATATGGTTCTGTACAACCATTCATTCAAGGAAATCTGTTTTTGCATGACAAAAAAAGACAGTGATATGCCTTCCCATTGAGCAACATGTTAAGGGCACATTCTACAGGTACTTTAGAATCCCTGGGCCTCTACAACATTCAATGGACTATTAGCTTCTACTGATGCCATCAGAGTATGGTATTGTCCGGAGTACCAATCAAGAGAGGTGATTTCCCTTGGGCTACCTAATTCATTGTAGTGTGGATTTTGTAGACATATCTCCTTGACATTTTGCCCAACTTGTCTCCAGTGTACATTTCTGTGCAAGATATGTTATCTGTCTGGGCAACATTAGTACAAGCTCCAGGGGTCCATTTAGACAATGTACATATAGTGAAGTGATCATTGTTGATTTGTTTCCAGTGGGATATGTGTGTGTCCATGTCACCTTCTTCCGGCTACTGTACTTCTTCCAGTACCATGGGTAGATTATTTGGCTATCATTTCCTCATAATGTGGCATTGGGTATATGAATAGAAGCTGTATACATGACCAGGTGTGTGGGATCTGTGGAACTGAACTTGGCATTGCCCTACTATTGTGTGACGACAGGTAACTGAGGGATGCTACATGAGGCAAACCACTTAAGGTGATAAGGTCTCCTACTTGGTCAATGGGTACTATGATTGCACAACTGCACTCATGTAAATGGAGTTGTCTGTGATTCTGAATTTTCTGTGGGCAAATGTTGACAGCTCATGTAGCATGCATGCATATGGTGTAGAAAATGTTGGAGCCACTTTGCTGGAGCCTGTGGCAACTGCACATCATGATAATGTTTGCGAATCACAGCTGTTGTTTAAGTGTGATAAGGCAATGTAGTGACCCTATTTGTCTTTGCAATTTCAACATCATCCCAGGCAGGTAGAGTAGAGGAGACAGGGCAGAACTAACTGAGGAAGCAGCTGGCCATAGTATCTCCAGTCAGTAGACAACCAACACGGAGGGACTTAGTGGCCCGGAGGGTGAGGGGAGTGCCACGGAGGACACAGGATCCACATCATCAACTTCGGATTCTTCCGCCAGTGGCCACTCCCTAATGGTGGGGGACCCATTAGGACCTGCTCCTGTTCCATCCTTGTCCACAACCCCAAATCCCATCTCCACCCTCCCTGTTGCTCCCCACCTAGTTGACCATGCCTACTCATCCAAGAAGGTGTGCATCTCCTTTGCCCCAGGCACCTCACCCCATCCCCGTTACTTCTGCTGCCCAGAGTAAGGAGGCTATTGACCTCCTGAGGAGTATCTCTTTGGGTCAGACTGCCATTCTGAATGTCATCCAAGTGCAGGGCATCCAGTTCCAGCAGATGGTTGCACACCTGGAAAGCATTCATAGTGCAATGTCTGGCCACAGACAGGCTCTGGCCTCCTCACTGATGGCAGCCATCCACCCCCTCCCCACCACAATTCTCCCTCCACCACCTTCCCCATCCAATTTCCCTATTCCCTTATCTGTCCCAAGTACACAGACACATCTGTACGCACCCACCTCAATACACACAAGCAGCACACATAAACACAAGCACCACAAGACACAGCGGCACGCAAGCACTCAACAGTTACTCACACACACCACAACAACCACCATTCCCACAGATAGCACCCCACCCCACCAACCCACACACCACAACCGCTATACCCACAGACACACCCCAACACCCACTGACACATCCACCATACCAACATACCCCCAGACACCACCTCAACACACACAGATACAACCACCACATCCACCATACTCACAGTCACCACCCCAACACCCATAGACACAGTCACCATATTCACCATAGCCCCAGACACTACCCCACTACCTACAAACACAGCCACCATATCCACCATACACCCAGACACAACCACAACACCCACAAACACAGCAACCACATCCACCGTACCCCTAGACACTACCCCAACACCCGCACACAGCCACCACTCCATTACCCAGCACCTCCACCTCACAGACCTCAAAGAAACACAAACTCCCACACTCACACACACAACAGACACCACCCACACCCAAGCATTCCTCAGACAAACACACAAGCCACATTGACACCTACAGGCAAGACAAGCACTCCCTCAACCTCACAACACCTAACCCCTTCTGCAGACCCTACCCGCTTCCCCAAAGAAAGTTTCCTTTTTGACATTGCCATTACCCCTGTTATCCCCACCTTCTCTCCCAAAACCAAGAGAACACCACCCACATCCCTACCAATCCCTTCCACATCCAAGTCCTCCCTGTCACACCTGCCCCCTGCAAGCAGCCATACCATTCTCACCCCGAAGAAGAAGGCCACCCCCTCCTAAGAAGACCACCTCTCCCAAACCACCCATCCCAAATCCGACCCCACTATCCCCAAGAATGAGCCCTGAAATGCCTGCATGCCCACTTGATGCCCCTTCCTATGGAGGTTCACTGGCAGTGATCGGGGTCAAGCTAGTGTACAGCACTGTGCTTGGACTTGCATATGGACTGGCCAATGGCCTTTGATCATCATCTTTTTTCTTATAATAAGCCCTAGGTGTTGTTGTGTTGGGTACACATTTGACCATTACTTTTCTACCTTTTTTGTTCCTGAGAAATTTGTGTTATATGCCTACAGTTGTTTGTGTTTCACCCTGATTGCTGATCCTTTTGCTGTGGTTGGCACGATCTGACTTTGTGGGCAGTGCTGGTTTCACTCAGGACAAGTGTAGATGTTCACTGTATGAATATGTGGGTGGTAATTCAATTGGGGTGTCATTGCACTGTGCTTTGTTTGATATGGTAAGTATTTCATCTTGGTTTGGCCATTGTCAGCATGTATTGTGTTTGATATGTCCCCCTGATGTAGTTTGGACAATTCTCTCATGTGTGCAAGCTAGAGATTTGCTTGTCCACACATGGAAGGCGTTCAATGTTGCTACATTCCTTACAATTGACTGAACATGTGTATATTTTCATGTGTGTACCTTGCAGTTACTTCATTACATGTGTAACCCATGCTGTTGCTGTTGTTTTTGCTTTCTTGACTTGCACTTACACATTTGGCAAATAGGCTTGATTTTACTATTGGTTGTCCCTGAGATACATGAAGGTCCAGATCCTGTGCAAATTGTGCTTGTGTTGCAATGTAATGCTATTGATGTGGGTCCGTCAAAGGGATGTTACATGGAAGGTGTGTTTGGGTAAAGTGACACATCCATACATATGTGTCTTCAATATCACGACAGTCCATGGCATGTGAGTGATATGAGGGTGTCAATTTAATTATGTGTGATGTTGATGTGCTGTTGCTGTTATGTGACACAATATTCTGTACACTTTGTCCCTGAAACTGGTATGAGCAGATGTGTTTTTGTGGAGTGTGGTGGTGCAGTGTCAGCGACCTACCCAAACGGGGCATCATGTGGCTGTGTATGGGTCGTGCGTTATGAACAACTCCCATCTGGGACACAAAAAAGTGTACTTGCTCCACGTAGCTTAATCCATACAGCCGGTGGATGGTGGCACAATGATCTGTTGTTGAGTTTTGGAACACCAGTAGGTGTGTGATCTTACTATCTTTTGTGTCCACGGCTGCCTGGTTTTTTGAGCTCCATTTATGAGCAGTGGCAGGACATGTGTAATCGGCTCCATGGCAGCATGCCTGCAGGTGAGTTCCTTCCTTATGTACCTCAGTTTCTGCCAGCTGGGACTGGGATGTGGTGGTTGGACTGCCACAGACACATTGGAAGTTAACAACATATTCTGTCCGGTGGAAATACTGGTTCTGAAGGCCTCATTGACCCATCTCGTCACAATGGCGGTCTGTACTACCTGGTGAAGCTGGCGGACCACAGCTGTTTTTGGTCTGTGGAACCGCATGCATCGTAATAAGGTGGTCCGACCGCCAACCTGATGGTATGTTAATAATAGAATGTTTATTCATTTGCATGTTATATTACAGTTTTTCGAAATCTAATATTTTATTTAGGGCCCCATTACAAGTGTGGCGGTCTGAGGACCGCCACACTCGTGGTGACAGTTGGACAGCCGCTCTCCAGGCAGTCGAACCGCAACATTATAACCCTGGCAGACGGACCTGCCAGGGGACCGCCATCACCTCCAGGAGCATTGTTCCCGACGAGTTGAAGTCGGTCTGAGTTGTACTCAGCCACAGCGGCACTGAACTCAGTGCCGCCGTACTGATTACAACTCAGCTGTCTGCCAGCCTTTCCATGGTGGTCACCTCGCCATGGAAAAACTGGTGAAAGGCCAGTGCTGGGGGCTGCCCATGGCCCCCCTGCCCAGCACCAAAGGAATGAACACTGATTGCTTTGCAGACAGTGCACATTCCGATGGTGCTGGTGTGCTACGGTATTGGCCTCAGCTCCTATACCTTAAGGGATCTGAGACCAATACCGTAGCAGTGTTCCCGCCGGTCAGCCCGGTGGGAATGGCGTAATACAATGTTCCTGCCAATCAGCCTGGCGGGAACATTGTGATATGCTTGGGGGGGGACACCACCACCATGGTGCTGGTGTCCTCCTCGCAAGTTTGGCAGTCAGCTCATCCGACTGACAAACTCATAATTAGGCCTTTTATGAGATAAAAAAATGTATTTTATGTTATAATTAAAACATTACTAATTGAATTATAAATGCAAATACCTTCAAAAGTATATTGAAAGGTTTTTTTTGTATACATCACTTTCCTAAGTGATGTATATAAAAAACCTTCGAACCTGTCAGCACCCTCCCGGTATCCTCATTGGGAGTTTGGAGATTGGGTTTTTCTGACGGCCAAACTCGTAATCAGCCCTTAAGTCCAACAAACACTGGGGACAGTGCAAATTAAAGAAGGAAAGAATTTCTATTCTAACTCCAGTTCCACAAACATTGGGGAAAGTCCACATATTAGGTATGGGGGAGTCATATTTACTATTCAAACTCCAGTCTCATAAAGTGCCTATATTTGGAGGTTCAGATATATTGTTCTAACTCCAGTACCATAAACATTGGGGAAAGTGCAAAACTAAAGGATGGATGTATTTTTCTAACTCCAGTCTCACAAACATTAGACAAAATGCAAAAAATAAGGGTGTCAGATTGATTATTCTAACTCCAATCCCACCAAAAAGTAGGGCAAAAGCATGTAGTTTTCAGGGTGGGCATAATATACTGAACTCACCCTAGCTAAATAAACAATGGAAAAATTGCACACACTAGGGGCCAGATGTAGGTACCAAAAAATTAGCGACTTGCAATTTGTGAGCATGTGCGACTCGCAATTTGCGTGTCGCTAACTGGAATGCAGGTACAATTTACGGGGACAAATTGCGACTCGCACTCGGAGTCGCACCGCAGATAGCGAGTCCGCTGTTTGCGAGGTCGCTTTTTGCGAGCGGGCAAAAAACGGACTCGCAATTTGCGAGTGGGTGTCGCAAATTGCGATTGTCAGGTGCTGCAGAACACTACAGAAACCACTCCAGAACACTCTGGAAACACTTCCTGGCACATGATGAGGACATCACAGCCAGGAAGTTTACAAATACACCTGGGAGGAGGGAGGACCACACCCTTTTTAACTGCTGTTCAGCTAACAGAGCATCAGCAACCATGGCTGACACTCCCAGAAAGAGAAAGCTGAAATTTGCTGAGAAGGAGCTGGAGGTGCTCACAGAGGAATGCTGTCAGCACCATGATGAGCTATTTGGGAAGGCAGCCCTCAATGTGCCAGACTCTGCCAAAAAAAGAATTTGGCAGGAAATTCAGGAGAAGGTGAACTCCCTGGGGGTCAGCCACAGGAGTGTCGATGAGATAAAGAAGAGGTGGTATGACCTCCGCTCCTGGACCAAGGAGAGGGTGGCAGAAAGGCTCAGGGAGATGAGAGGCACAGGAGGTGGACTATCTTCCCTACCACCACCCACACCCCTGGAGGAAAGGGTGGAGGAGACCCCGGAGCCGGAGTCTGTAACAGGATTTGGAGAACTGGACACCTCTGAGCCCAGAACATCAACCGGTGAGTACCATGTGATATGCCTGTACCCTCATCAATGCCATACCCCCACCCACCATGTACACAGGGGCATGCACAACCAAGATAGCTCCATTTCAGAGTTGCAGATACCAGCATGATGCATTATGGGCAATGTAGTCAAGTAGGCAGTTAATAGGCAAATGTTTATTAGGAAGTGTGCAACAGATAGTTGACACTGACAGTGTTTTCCCCATGTCCCACAGGTCTCCCACAAGACCCCACCACCAGCCACAGCAGCCAGGTGCCACTGGTCAGCCAGCCCCATGAGGAGACAACAGGAGCAGCCACCACTCCCACCTGCACCACCAACACCATCCCCTCTATGGCAACACCCGCTGCAACAATGGTTTCGGAGCCTGCACCAGCAACAACCAGGAGTGCCACAGCACATATCACAGGGCATCCACCGCTGCGCAGGCGACGCAGGATGAGGAGAGCAGGGCTGCAGGCAGAGTCAGGGCGTCCATCCACCACACTGACAGAGGCACAACTGCTACGTGGTCAGCGCCTGCAGAATCAAATGTTAGGGCGGATTAGTGGGGTTCTGCAGCGCTTCGGAAGGAACAATGAAAACAGCATGCAGCAGCTTCATGCACAACTGGACGTAATTGGCAACAACACTGGTGACCTAGCCCTGTCCATGCGTGAACTGGTGGCTGGACTGCTTACACAGAGCGAGGGTGCGCAGCGCAGGGACCGCAAGCTGCTCCAAAGGCTGGACAGGATGCCTCCTCTATTTGCAGACTGGCAGTGAACACTACTGGGCTGTCAAGGAGAACAGTCGGCCTCCAGGTGGAAATGGGCCACTTTGCGGGTGATGTGGCAAGGGGCCTGGGGCGGATCACCCATGTAATAGACCTCATGGAGGCACGGCAGGTGTCCAGGGGTACAGGGGACACCCCACAAGACAGCGTGGAGGGCTCCACTGTCAGCAGTGTCTCTGCTGGTTACACCAGGGTGCTCCGGAGTGGGAGTACGAGGCAGAGCACTGCTGAGCAACCTGGTACCAGCCAGGCTGGCAGAGGCCGCCGTAGGCTATAAACTAAACACTGTCCCTGATGTTGGGGCACATGATGGCAATGTGCCCCATGCCAGGTGGGCTTTTTGAAGTCCCTGAACAGTTTTTCATTGTAAATAGTTTGGTTTTTGCGCATATTAAATAATTATTTTGTTCCACTTAACAAAAGGAGTGTTTGTTCAATTGGTGAGTATGGTAGAAGTTGGCACGTACCTTCCAAAGTATTGGGTTGCAATGTGTTCCCGTCTCAGTCTGCCTTGATTTGCAATGCTCCTATCCCCATGATGGCGATGTGGTTGCTCTTGCTCTTCATCCTCCGAATCTGGGTCTACAGGGGTGAGAGGTAGCCCACGTCGGGTGGCAATGTTGTGCAGGATGGCGCATGCGACAACTATCTTGAATGCCGTTATGGGGGTATACTGGAGGGCACCTCCACTTCGGTGAAGGCATCTGAACCGTGCTTTCAGCAATCCAAATGTTCTTTCTATCAGGTTCCTGGTCCTCTTATGTGCACTGTTGTATTGCCTCTCACATTCATTGCTGGGTGTTAAGTACGGAGTCAGTATCCATGGCCGTAAGGCATATGCACTGTCACCTGTTGGGCACAAAAAGTACACTGTTAGAAAGTCCTGGTTGGTGTGCACATTGATCTGTGTGCATGTCTACAAGGTGTATGCAGCTCTACCTAGGAGGTATCCGTCTCCAAACTCACCACGTTCCAGGCGTTGGTGTATCCCACTGTGCCTAAATATGTAGGAGTCATGAGTACTGCCTGGAAATTTTGCTACAATGTCAGTAATGACATAATGGGCGTCACATACAACCTGAATATTGAGTGAGTGGGTACACTTTCTATTGCGGAACAGATATTCCAGGTTTGCAGGAGGGCATATTTGAATATGTGTCCCATCTACACACCCTATGACATGGGGAAAGTTGGCAATCCGGTAAAAGTCCAACTTGGTGCTGTTGATTTCTGCCTCATTCCTGGGTAGGTATATGTATTGGGACATGTGTGTGAGTAAGGCATCTAGGAAAGCCCTGAGGAACCTTGATAGTGCACTTTGGGATACCCCACCTGCCACAGCAATGACCCCCTGATAGCTCCCCGAGGCCAAGAGGTGCAGTGAGCATAGCACTTGCACATGCGTAGGGATGGCGCAGCCGCGCAGAGTCTGGCGTTCTAGCTGTGGTTTGACTAATTCTATTAAATCTAGTATAGCTGCGCTGCTAAGTCTATATTTATCGTGTATTTCCTCCTCAGTTTGCTGGAAGAGTGTCTGCCTTGTTCTGTAAATCTTCTCCTGTCTCTGGCTCCTCCTCCTCCTCTGCTGGGCTGCGTGGGCTCTCCTCCTCACTGCTATCAGGTATATCTCCGCCATCTTGAGTAACCCAGATGCCTTCTGGGTCTCCTTTTATACTTTGGTAATGATTACCACCTGCTCTGAGTTAGTGGTAAATGGGACATGCAAACTGGGCTTTTTGCGACTAGTCGCAAATTGCGAGTTGCTATTGCATATGGTTTGCGACTCGCAAATTGCGACTTCCTATTTGCGGGTCGCAAATTTTGCGAGTCGGTAACGGCTCGCATCGCTTTTTGCGAGTCGGAAATTGGATTTTTGCATCCCATTTCCGATTTTGCGGAGTCACAAATAGCGATTCGGGCCATATGCGACTCGCAAACGTTTGCTACATCTGGCCCTAGGAGTCTCATGGCTATTTTATCTATAGCACCACAAACATTGAGAGAAGCCATTTACTTGATGGGCCATTTTTATTTCTAGTCTCACAAATGTGGAGGAAAGTGTCAAATTAAGGGGGGGCACCATTCCATTCCCATAAAGATTGTAGAAACTGCATACATTGAGGATACTATTTACTTATCTGTCTCCAGTCTACAAATATTGGTGAACATGCATAAATTTGGGTGTCAGACTTACTTTTCTAAATCAGACCCTAAAACCTCTGGGGAACATGCATTGTTTTGGAAGCGGGGAAGTGGAATAAAAAATGCTGTAAAAAAATGCTGTTATTTGTTCCTTTTATTATTAACAAAATGTCATTTGAAACTATATATTTTAAAATGTCAGTACTCAAATTTAGGGCTCAACTATAATAATCTTTTAGGTAAAATGTGAAGTTAAAATGCTTCCATACAAATAAAACTCTGAACATATCAATCCCAACAAACAAAAAATATTACTCACAAAATACTGAAGATCGTAATTTTAATTAACGTAAAAATGTCCCTAGTTTAATTCTTTAAATTGTGTAAGATTCAATATATACTTATAAACAAAAAATAAAAACATTAATTTCACTAAAGCCCCCAAATTATTTTAAAAAATTAGACACTACCCACCGAATTTTCCGTCACACTTCTCAGATCATTGAATAAACTGAAAATATAGAAAACCTAAGTGTATGAACCATCAAAATAATTTTCAAAGTTGCTTATTTTATTTAAATGTGTGACTTGTGTTATTTATTGCACTTGAATGTGTGAACCCCAGAACTACTACAGAAACACTTTACTTCTTTTATTTAAGTACATAGTAGTACAATTACAAATGTTTATTTAAAAATCATTTTTTACATAAAGTTAACTAAGCTTCAAATAAACCACTACCACCAATGAACCCTACAACCAAACAAATAAATTCATAGTCATTAAAATGTTTGAAACTATATGAACTTCAATATATTAAAATATATAGATAATTAAAATATCACAAACCTATGTGAAATTAATAACACATTCTAAAAGAAAAATATATGAAACATACCTGTTTTACAAAAAACACTACTCACCCAACCCCAATAATCCCAACATTCAGACAAATTAATAATAATAATAATAATTAAATAAAATTTTGAAGTTTTGAACTCCCATGTATTAAAAGCAAATAATGAAATGTTAATTAATTTATTTAAAACTAATAAACAATAAAATATAAAAAAAAGTCATCAGTATATATATATACTTTACATTTACAAGCATACTCACCCAAACCCCGAGATAATCAACAACCCACAAAAAAGATAAAAAGAGCAATGAAAGTTAAAATATACCCGTGTACATGCGCATAAGTAATGCTTAAGACTATATTTAAGCAACCTATATTATGAACCACAATATTTGAATATATTGTATTTTTAACATTATTATTATTTACATAAAGAAAAATAATACATGACCCTTCGATATATCTTGTGATATTTTTGCAATCATGGTATTTTTACCAAAATATACAAAAATGATATTTAAGATATATTTTAGTACCTCTGCCACAGATATTTGAACTATTTAAATGGGGATTCTGCAACGTGCTTGAGATAGAAGGAGCATACAAATGTTGGTAAGGGTGAAGACAGAGCAAGACTAGTGGACGGAAGCACACCTTTGGAAATGGGCTTGAAGGAAAGCTGGTACAAGTTTAGATATGACTCTGTGACAGATGCTCAGGCACTTAAAAGCAGCAAAGATGCCTGATACAGAGGGGCCTTTTCACAAGGGGATTTTGGACAATGTAAAGTAGTTCTCCTTTAGTGCTCTTCATCATACTTTTACATTTCTTTGTGAATTGCCCCCAAAACATCTAAAATGAGAATCTTCGGCGAACATTCATATACAGTTACAGCAAACAGAAATAATTTTGCTCTCTTTGCACTTTTACTATAAGTGAGTTGGTAGTTTTGGGACCAATTCTCAAAGGCATGTAAACATATGGAAAAGGGTTTCTCCTGTAGTTCTGCTTCATTTGTTCATAAATGCTTTTGTGCATTGTCACCATTATCACTAGGAGCCAGGCCAAAGTCAATGTGGCAGCAACATTTTGAATTAGCATGATATAGATAGGATGTAGAGTGAATTAATAACCCTGGGCATCCAGATATTGTTGTTAATCCTATCAGTGGCACTTTTATTACATTGTGATCTTTTGGTGACCTACTGGGTGTTTTTATTCCATTCACATATTCATCTCCAGAATATATATAAGAGCCTATCCATTCGTAAATATATGCTGGACCCTATGATGGAGCATGCCACAAGTTGTGGGCGAGGGTCCAGGCCCAATACAATTGAAGGGGTAAGATGTTTAAAAACAGATGGTTTTACTTCTTCAGCTATACCTCTGTGTGTTATATTAGCTATACATTGGCCACAAGATATTTAGGTAGGCGAGTGTGAGGCAAGACAATGTAATCCAGGCAAGAAGAAGGAGCTGCCAATATGCCTGTTTAGTAGAGATAGAGGAAGTATTTTCTTCTGTTTGTTTAGACAATGAAAGTTTGAGATAAATGTGTTGATCTGGGGTCTTATGAGGTAACTTTTCTTATCAAATGGAACACTTTATAGTTCTCTGCTTATGCAAATCTTTTAGCGATGCTTCAGATTTGGGCCAGGCAAGCTGAACTGAAGATCCTGATTGCTCATGAGCAGGCTCTGGGCTTGTCATCCTTCATGCAGGTTTTAGTCAGATAGATTTTGCTCTGGTCCTCAATTACAGTTGATGAATTAAGGCAATACTTCTCCTTTTTCTCCAAGTAGGGCCCTTAGGCTAAGCCTTAACACAAGGACCGATGCTTTTCCCAATCTTGAGTGTTGGTCGAGGACATCAGATAAAAGTCAGAGCCCTGTTACATTGGCATTCACACAGCTATAGAAGCAGGGTGGCACAAGAAGCACAGGCATATGCTCTCTCTTAAGGAACAGTACTAACACATACTGAGGGCAATTACAAACAGCCACAACCCACAAAAAATAGTAACACCTTCAAAATTAACATCTGCTGTCAAGCAGAGCAGGGTAAACCTTTGTGAGCGTATCATGTGGAAAGAAAAGATCAGAGGTAAATATAGATAAATGAATAGATAAGACAAGATCCAAGAAGATAATTCAGGGTAATCATACAGGCTGATCAGAAGAAGGGAAAATACAATGAGTCCTCCCTTGGTATGTTCTGCTCAGGGTAGGACATACAAAACAGAACCTTCCTTGCATCAACTCCACCTCAAATTTTCATTTATTCAGATTAAAAAGGGTGCCATTTGGATGGGCATTTACCCGGGGATTATCCCTGGGTTTGGAGAAGAAATTAGGGTTTACCTCTCTGGGTATACCCTTCCCCATTGTACGGTTTCCTAAAGTTCATATGCCTAGGGTGCTAGTCACAAAGGTAAGTGTGCGTGTATACATCTCCTCACAAGTAGATCTATACCTAAACCTCAGTGCAAATCTCCTCACTGAGGGAATCCACTGTTTCCATATGTAGAGTTACACCTGGATGTAAACTCATGAGCCTCCACTCCCTCAAATGAGGGGATGGAAACTCCTATAACTGGGTTTATGAGTGCAAAGTTGCTATTCATATCCTGCCTGTGGAGATCTCTGCCAAATGGACAGAGTCCTCTCTATAGAATGTACTATGCAATTTATTTTCAATTAATTAAAAAATCGTTGTTTTGAGGTACAAATAATTACAAGACATTTCCCTAACTCTCACTCACCTCGCACTATCAAAGTTACATGGGGTCACACTTTTCCAGTAATGTATAACATATTAATATATTTTAACTTAATTCAACTGTTAGAAATGGGGTCCTTGGTTGACAGTCAGGTTACCCCCTGTTCAAGCAAGGACCCTCACTCTAGTCAGGGTAAAAGAGAATCACCCTCAGCTAACCCCTGCTTACCCCCTTGGTAGCTTGGCAGAGCAGTAGGCTTAACCTCAGAGTGCTAGGTGTAAAGTATTTGTACCAACACACACAGTAACTTAATGAAAACACTACAAAATGACACAACACCGGTTTAGAACAATAGGAAATATTTATCTAAACAAAACAAGACCAAAACGACAAAAATCCAACATACACAAGTCAAGTTATGAATTTTTAAATATTAAACTCAAAAATAGCGCTTAGAAACAAAAATGCTTCTATGAGATGTTAACACGGCGTCGTGACGGAGTCGTTCCCAACAAGCCAACACCAGCGGCGCCGGACACGGAGTCGTGTAGACCCCCAAGTACAGTACCTTTGGTGAAGAGTGAAAACAAGCCGATGCGCGAAGTGGGGAATCGCGGCGTCTGTGAGAAACGTTGAATCCGTGCACTTCGAGCGGCGTCGGTCACGATGTGGTGCGGCGACTTCCACGGAGCCGCGGACTTCAGCGGGGCTGCTGCGGCGTTGGGCCTGCGAAGAGCGTCGCGTTCCAGCGAAGGTCACGGCGTCAGGTGCAGGCGGCGTTACTGGATTCAGCAGCGGCGTCGGTCCGAAGTCGATTTCCTTGGATTCCACCAGCTTTCCTTTCAAGGGCCCAGGGACTGGATAGGGCACCACTTGTCAGAGCAGGAGTCTCTCCAGAGACTCCAGGTGCAGGCAGAGAGAAGTCTTTGCTGTCCCTGAGACTTCAAACAACAGGAGGCAAGCTCTAAATCAAGCCCTTGGAGATTTCTTCACAAGATGGAAGGCACACAAAGTCCAGTCTTTGCCCTCTTACTCTGGCAGAAGCAGCACTGCAGGAAAGCTCCACAAAGCACAGTCACAGGCAGGGCAGCACTTCTTCCTCAGCTATCAGCTCTTCTCCAGGCAGAGGTTCCTCTTGGTTCCAGAAGTGTTTCTAAAGTCTGTAGATTTGGGTGCCCTTCTTATACCCATTTTAGTCTTTGAAGTCACCTTTCTTCAAAGGGGACTCACACCTACTTGTGAAATCCTGCCTTGCCCAGGCAAGGCCTCAGACACACACCAGGGGGTTGGAGCCGGCATTGTTAGAGGCAGGCACAGTCCTTTCAGATGAGAGTGACCACTCCACCCCTCCCTCCTAGCAGAGATGGCTAATCAGGAAATGCAGGTTACACCCCAGCTCCCTTTGTGTCACTGTCTGGTGTGAGGTGAAAAACAACCCAACTGTCAACTGACCCAGACAGGGAATCCACAAACAAGGCAGAGTCACAGAATGGTTTAAGCAAGAAAATGCTCACTTTCTAAAAGTGGCATTTTCAAACGCACAATCTTAAAATCAACTTTACTAAAAGATGTATTTTTAAATTGTGAGCTCAGGGACCCCAAACTCCACATGTCCATCTACTCTCTAGGGGAATCTACGCTTTAATCATATTTAAAGGTAGCCCCCATATTATCTTATGAGAGAGACAGTCCTTGCAACAGTGAAAAACGAATTTAGCAGTATTTCACTGTCAGGACATCTAAACCACATTACTATATGTCCTACCTTATCCATACACTGCACCCTGCCCTTGGGGCTACCTAGGGCCTACCTTAGGGGTGCCTTACATGTAAGAAAAGGGAAGGTTTAGGCCTGGCAAGTGGGTACACTTGCCAAGTCGAATTTACAGTGTAAAAATACACACACAGACACTGCAGTGGCAGGTCTGAGACATGATTACAGAGCTACTTATGTGGGTGGCACAACCAATGCTGCAGGCCCACTAGTAGCATTTGATTTACAGGCCCTGGGCACCTCTAGTGCACTTTACTAGGGACTTAACAGTAAAACAAATATGCCAATCATGGAGAACCAATTACGTACATATTTTAAACAGGAGCACTTGCACTTTAGCACTGGTTAGCAGTGGTAAAGTGCCCAGAGTAACAAACACAATAAAATAAGAGTCCAGCACACATCAACAACCTGGGGAACAGAGGCAAAAAGTTAAGGGAGACCACGCCAAGGATGAAAAGTCTAACACGTGTCCCCCCCAGCTAAAAGTGGGGAGCAACTACCCAACCTCATGGGAGTTCTCATCACTAAGGCGGAAGAACCTGGACAGACCATCAGCATTGGCGTGCTCTGTACCAGGACGATGTTCCACCGTAAAGTCCATCCCCTGTAGGGAAATGGACCACCTCAACAGTTTTGGATTCTCACCCCTCATCTGCATTAACCATCTGAGGGGCCTGTGGTCGGTCTGAACTCGGAAGTGAGTCCCAAACAAGTAGGGTCTTAGCTTCTTCAGTGCCCAGACCACAGCAAACGCTTCGCGTTCTATGGCACTCCACCTACGTTCCCTGGGTAGTAACCTCCTGCTAATGAAGGCTACGGGTTGATCTAGGCCCTCTTCATTAAGCTGTGAGAGTACTGCTCCAATACCATGCTCTGAGGCGTCTGTTTGCACAACAAACTCCTCGGAGTAGTCAGGTGCCTGCAGCACAGGTGCTGTGCACATGGCAGCCTTCAGGGCATCAAAAGCGTTCTGGCAAGCCTCTGTCCAGATCACTTTCCTGGGTTGCTTCTTAGAAGTCAACTCCGTTAAGGGGGTAACAATGGTACCATATCCCTTAACAAACCTCCTGTAATATCCTGTGAGACCTAAAAAGGCTCTCACTTCAGTCTGGGTCTTGGGAGGCTCCCAAGCCAGAATCGTGTCAATCTTAGGCTGTAGGGGTGCCACCTGGCCACTCCCCACCTGGTGTCCTAAGTACACCACAGAGCCCTGCCCTATTTGGCACTTGCTCGCCTTAATAGTGAGGCCTGCCTTCTGCAGGGCCTCTAACACTCTCCAGAGGTGTTGCAGGTGTTCCTCCCATGTGGAACTAAACACAGCAATGTCATCCAGGTAGGCGGCACTGAACTCATCCAGTCCTGCCAACACCTGGTTGACCAACCTCTGAAAGGTGGCAGGGGCGTTCTTCATCCCAAAGGGCATCACATTGAAGTGGAAGTGCCCATCTGGGGTAGAGAATGCTGACCTCTCCTTTGCCCCCTCAGTTAAGGCAATCTGCCAGTACCCAGATGTTAAATCAAACGTACTGAGGTACTTGGCAGCTCCCAACCGATCAATGAGCTCATCAGCTCGGGGGATGGGGTGTGCGTCAGTCTTGCTGACCGCATTGAGACCCCGGTAGTCCACACAGAACCTAAGTTCTGGAGTGGCACCAGGAGCAGCAGCCTTTGGGACCAAGACCACTGGGCTGGCCCAAGGACTGCTGGAGTGCTCAATAACCCCTAGGGTTAACATTTTGGAGACTTCCTCCTTAATGCAAGCCCTGACCCTGTCAGTCACCCTGTAAACCTTATGTTTAACAGGTGTACTGTCCCCAGTGTCCACATCATGTGTGCACAGGTGTGTGACTCCTGGGATCAGGGAAAACAGCGAGGCGAACTGTCCCAGCACGTGGCGACAGTCCCTCTGTTGTTCCTCAGTCAGGGAGGGGGAGAGGATCACTCCCTCGACAGACCCATCTTTCTCTCCTGCAGACAGGAGGTCAGGAAGAGGCTCACTCTCTTGCTCCACCCCGTCATCTGTCGCTAGGAGCATGGATAGCTCAGTTCGCTCAAAGTGTGGTTTGAGGCGGTTGACATGTAGAACCCTCAAAGGGTTTCTGGGGGATTGCAAGTCTACCAGATAGGTGACCTCGCTCTTTCTTTCCACCACCTCAAAAGGCCCAGTCCACTTATCTTGGAGAGCCCTAGGCTCCACTGGTGCCATGACCCACACTTTTTGTCCAGGCTGAAACTCAACCAGAGTGGCATTCTGGTCGTACCACCGTTTCATATCCTCCTGGCTTGCTTCCAGGTTCTCCTGAGCGAGACTCCTGAAGCGGGCAGTCTGGTTTCTTAGTGCCAGCATGTAGCTAAATACATCCTGGGGTGGTTTACTAGGAGCTTTCTCCAAAGCCTCCTTCACCAGACTGAGCGGTCCCCTCACAGGGTGGCCATAGATGAGCTCAAAGGGGCTAAAGCCAAGTCCCTTTTGAGGCACCTCCCTGTAAGCGAACAGAAGGCATGGCAAGAGGACGTCCCACTTACGCCTCAAGGGCTCTGACAGGCCCTGAATCATGCCTTTCAAGGTGCGGTTGAATCTCTCAACCAGACCATTACTTTGGGGGTGGTAAGGGGTGGTGAACTTGTAGGTTACCCCACACACCTTCCACAGAGACTTCATATAAGTGGATATGAAGTTTGTACCTCTATCAGATACCACCTCCTTGGGGAACCCCATGCGGGTAAAAACCCCCATTAAGGCACGTCCCACCACGGGGGCAGTGACCGTCCTTAGAGGAATGGCTTCTGGGTACCGCGTGGCATGGTCCACCAAGACCAGGATGAACCTGTTGCCCATGGCTGTCTTGGGATCCAGAGGCCCCACAATGTCAATTCCTACCCTTTCAAAGGGAGTACTGACTACAGGTAAAGGTTGGAGGGGAGCCTTGCATTTCCCCCCACTCTTGCCACTTGCCTGACAAGTCTGACAAGACCTACAATAAGCAGCTGACTGCTTGTGCATCAAGGGCCAGTAAAAGTGGGAGACAAGCCTCTTATAGGTCTTGTCCTGCCCTAGATGTCCTGCCAAAGGCACATCATGAGCCAAACCCAGTAGGAAGGCCCTGAAGCACTGGGGTACCACCAGCATACGAGCTGACCCAGGCTCAGGAACGTTAGGCTCACTGTACAGGAGGCCATCCTCCCAATAAATCAGGTGAGTACCTGGCGCCTCGCCAGCCGCCTGGGCTGCAGCCTGCTGCCGCAGCCCCTCAAGAGTAGGGCACTCCTTCTGCGCTGTGCAGAATGCTTCCCTGGTGGGTCCCCCTTCCTGCTGCCACTGTGACAGCTCAGGGACCTCCCCCAGTTCAGCCACCTGTTCCCCTGTAGGCTCCGGGGCATCACCCTCAGGCTCTGCCTCTTCCCGGACTGTGGGAACTTCTGGGGTCGGTTTCCCGCGCCCCCTGCCCTTCCTCTTCTTGGCGGTCCCCTGGGCCACTGTTTCAGGCTCCAGGGGCTCTTGACTACCCTGATTGGCTGCCATAGACCGGGTGGATACGCATACCCACCCAGGCAGTCCCAACATCTCCAAGTGAGACCTGTGTTCCACCTCCTTCCAAGGGGAATCCTCCAGGTCGTTACCTAGCAAACAATCAACAGGCATGGTTGGACTCACAGCTACTTTCCAGGAACCTGAGACCCCCCCCCCATTCAAAGGGAACCTGCGCCACTCTGCAGAGGCGCTCAGAGTTGTCTACCGCAACTACTTGGTGAAGTACCCGGGGATCAATCTGCTCTTCAGACACCAGGTGACTCCTCACTGTAGACACACTGGCTCCTGTGTCTCTCAGAGCCTCCACCCTCTGTCCATTGATGGTCACCCATTGCCTGTACTTCTTAGTGTTATCAGGCACTAGGTTTCTCTGGACCATCTCACTGTCCCCTAGTGAGACAAGGGTCATTTCTGCTGGTTCCCACCCACCTGAAACCAACTCCTCCCCAAGCGCTACATTGGCCAAACCCTGGGACGGTGCACCAGTGGGTGCCGGTGTACTTCTGGGGCATTTGGGGTCCCCCCTCACATGACCCACCTGGTCACATGCATAGCACTTACGTGGGAGACCACCTGCCACTGGCTTCCCTTTGGACAACCATGGCTTCTTTTCACTGGGGGGTTGGGAATCCTTACCCTGGGAATCAGTTTGGGGCCCTTTAGAGAACTCCCCCTGTTTGCCCTTACCCCCCCCTTTCTTCTGAGAGGGACCCTGCCCACCCTTGGCGTGGTCTCCCCCATACCTCTTTTGGACCCTGGTGCTCTCCCAGCGGTCCGCTTCCTGTGCAAGCTTCCTGGGGTCAGTCAGCTTGCTGTCAATGAGGTGCTGGCGCAGCTCTGGAAAACATAAACTGTACAAGTGCTCCCAAACAATTAAATTGTAAAGCCCCTCATACGTGTTTACCTTACTGCCCTTCACCCAACCATCCAGTGACCTGCAAAAAGAATCAACACATTCCAACCATGTTTGGGATTCCTTTCTCTTGTAGGATCTAAACTTCTCCTTGTACTGCTCAGGGGTGAGACCATACCTGGTAAGTAAGGCCTCCTTCATGACAGGGTAGGTGAGATCCTGAGCATCCCCTAAGGCTGTCAGTGTGTCCCTCCCCTCTGCCTCAAAATGCTTCCACAGGGCTGCCCCTCAATGAGCTTCAGGGACCAGGTTCATGTGGAGCGCTGACTCATAACCCTTGAACCACAAGCAGATATCATCATCCCTCTTATAATCCCTCACAAGGTCTTTTGGGATGTGTACCCTTCTCTCAGGCTGCACTGTAGGATTGCTGCCACCATCTCTATTGGACTGACTCCTCTGATCTATCTCTTTTAAACTGAGCTCATGAGCCATGGCTAACTTCCTTTCCTCAATGGCCAGCTTTCTCTGTTCCACCTCTAGACTGAGCTTTTTCAACTCCAATTGGTACTCCCTCTCTGCCTGTCTGTCCTGTAACTCTTCAGGTGTCAGACCCTTGGAGGATACACTGCTACTTGCCCTAGAGACTCCTTCCCTGGGAATAACAGGCCCCCCCAATATACCATTCTGTACTGATTGCTCTCTCTCCTCATCCTCATCCTCCTCATCCTCAGTGTGCCCTCCAGTGCTTCTGGTTGTCACCCAGGCCCTCAGCGCCTTTTTCAGCTCATCCTTCTTGGAAGAGCTCTTAATGGGACAACCAAAATTTTTACAAAACTGCTTTAGCTGAGCCTTGTTATAACTATCCAATTGCTTCAGGTCAAAAACAGCTTCAACTGGTGCATCTCCAAGTAGAGACATGATAAAAGGTTAAAAGAGTGCAAAGTTCCAAATGCAGAAAAGCAAGTTCTCAAATGAAGTTCCAGAAAAGTCAATCACCGGATCAGCGAAAAAAGAAACTGAATGCAGAGCAAAAACAGTCCAAATAGAAAAAAACAAAAATCACAAGACTAGTAGTATGTGGTCACGTAGTGGTCTGAGATCAAAACAGTAGTGTACACTTAATTACTGTATGTCAAGCACAAATACAAGTCCAAATCCCGACCGCTGATCACCAATGTTAGAAATGGGGTCCTTGGTTGACAGTCAGGTTACCCCCTGTTCAAGCAAGGACCCTCACTCTAGTCAGGGTAAAAGAGAATCACCCTCAGCTAACCCCTGCTTACCCCCTTGGTAGCTTGGCAGAGCAGTAGGCTTAACCTCAGAGTGCTAGGTGTAAAGTATTTGTACCAACACACACAGTAACTTAATGAAAACACTACAAAATGACACAACACCGGTTTAGAAAAATAGGAAATATTTATCTAAACAAAACAAGACCAAAACGACAAAAATCCAACATACACAAGTCAAGTTATGAATTTTTAAAGATTAAACTCAAAAATAGCGCTTAGAAACAAAAATGCTTCTATGAGATGTTAACACGGCGTCGTGACGGAGTCGTTCCCAACAAGCCAACACCAGCGGCGCCGGACACGGAGTCGTGTAGACCCCCAAGTACAGTACCTTTGGTGAAGAGTGAAAACAAGCCGATGCGCGAAGTGGGGAATCGCGGCGTCTGTGAGAAAAGATGAATCCGTGCACTTCGAGCGGCGTCGGTCACGATGTGGTGCGGCGACTTCCACGGAGTCGCGGACTTCAGCGGGGCTGCTGCAGCGTTGGGCCTGCGAAGAGCGTCGCGTTTCAGCGAAGGTCACGGCGTCAGGTGCAGGCGGCGTTACTGGATTCAGCAGCGGCGTCGGTCCGAAGTCGATTTCCTTGGATTCCACCAGCTTTCCTTTCAAGGGCCCAGGGACTGGATAGGGCACCACTTGTCAGAGCAGGAGTCTCTCCAGAGACTCCAGGTGCAGGCAGAGAGAAGTCTTTGCTGTCCCTGAGACTTCAAACAACAGGAGGCAAGCTCTAAATCAAGCCCTTGGAGATTTCTTCACAAGATGGAAGGCACACAAAGTCCAGTCTTTGCCCTCTTACTCTGGCAGAAGCAGCACTGCAGGAAAGCTCCACAAAGCACAGTCACAGGCAGGGCAGCACTTCTTCCTCAGCTATCAGCTCTTCTCCAGGCAGAGGTTCCTCTTGGTTCCAGAAGTGTTTCTAAAGTCTGTAGATTTGGGTGCCCTTCTTATACCCATTTTAGTCTTTGAAGTCCCCTTTCTTCAAAGGGGACTCACACCTACTTGTGAAATCCTGCCTTGCCCAGGCAAGGCCTCAGACACACACCAGGGGGTTGGAGCCGGCATTGTTAGAGGCAGGCACAGTCCTTTCAGATGAGAGTGACCACTCCACCCCTCCCTCCTAGCAGAGATGGCTAATCAGGAAATGCAGGTTACACCCCAGCTCCTTTTGTGTCACTGTCTGGTGTGAGGTGAAAAACAACCCAACTGTCAACTGACCCAGACAGGGAATCCACAAACAAGGCAGAGTCACAGAATGGTTTAAGCAAGAAAATGCTCACTTTCTAAAAGTGGCATTTTCAAACGCACAATCTTAAAATCAACTTTACTAAAAGATGTATTTTTAAATTGTGAGCTCAGGGACCCCAAACTCCACATGTCCATCTACTCTCTAGGGGAATCTACGCTTTAATCATATTTAAAGGTAGCCCCCATATTATCCTATGAGAGAGACAGTCCTTGCAACAGTGAAAAACGAATTTAGCAGTATTTCACTGTCAGGACATCTAAACCACATTACTATATGTCCTACCTTATCCATACACTGCACCCTGCCCTTGTGCTACCTAGGGCCTACCTTAGGGGTGCCTTACATGTAAGAAAAGGGAAGGTTTAGGCCTGGCAAGTGGGTACACTTGCCAAGTCGAATTTACAGTGTAAAAATACACACAGACACTGCAGTGGCAGGTCTGAGACATGATTACAGAGCTACTTATGTGGGTGGCACAACCAATGCTGCAAGCCCACTAGTAGCATTTGATTTACAGGCCCTGGGCACCTCTAGTGCACTTTACTAGGGACTTAACAGTAAAACAAATATGCCAATCATGGAGAACCAATTACGTACATATTTTAAACAGGAGCACTTGCACTTTAGCACTGGTTAGCAGTGGTAAAGTGCCCAGAGTAATAAACACAATAATATAAGAGTCCAGCACACATCAACAACCTGGGGAACAGAGGCAAAAAGTTAAGGGAGACCACGCCAAGGATGAAAAGTCTAACATCAACATTTTAGTTTTTATGTATTTTTTGAGTTAAATAAAAAAAATGTTAATTTTCCCTTCTCCACTCCTTGCAGTATGATTTGTGTTGAGCGTTTTGCAATTTTGGATGCAAGCTATGTATTATTTTATTTGTGTTTTAAGTTTAAAAAAAAATTCAATATATTGTAATAAGATGTTAGTATATTAAAAATTAACATTTATATTTTTAATTTTAAAAATAATTTGATAATAACAAATTGGGGGGTGCCCACGCTGGCGACCAGCATGGCCGCTCGGCACTGAAGTTCCACCAGATCGGCCCTTATATCGCAGCTGATGAATGCCGAAAATGCAGCTGGCATGGTTCCTGTTGCCACCTGAACGTGGCAGGGTGGTGAGCGCCGTGAGATGAGATGGACAGCAAAACTGATATTCTCGCTGCAACTACAGCAAGAACTACGCCGCCAACGCATCTCGGAGGCCCCGCAGTGCCCAGGGCTGCAGGTGAGCTTGAAGCACGTGGCAGGCAGGCCGCGCGGTGTGGCCCAATACATTTGCCTCCCTTCTGTGCTCCCCTCCTAGCCTCTGCTGCCAATGGAGCCTCCCCAGAACGCGCTCTTAAGGCCGACGCCTGTAATGGATGAGCAGTGCTGAACACACGGGCAGCCTGGAGGTACCTCTGAAGCCCAGGACGGGCAAGACTTCTCTCGCAGCAACCATATGGGGACTACCAATGGCGGTATGATGACATGAGCCCTACACCTAGGTAGGAGGGAGCCAGTTGCCATAACATCACGAAATAAACTGTTTTGAATGCCTCACCTCTCTAAGTATAAGGCCCCATGGTGTTAAACCTTACTGCACTGCCAGTCCTGGGCTCCAGCCCCCTATTGATCACTGCCTGCATACAGGAGGTTCTCTGTACCCCCACGAGCCACCACTCCTGTGCCAAGTAGTGGGGAAGGCGGACCAGCTTGTTTGACCTGCATACCTTGACTGCTCCTCAACACAACCCTTTATTGCAGTCTTGGCGACCTGCACCCATTCGCTTCAGAATCCAACCACCTCATTGGGCACAGAATACGCCACCTCCAAATCTGGTTGACGACTAGTTGAGCGATGAGGGCTGCTGGACAGACCCTTTGGGTCTCATAACCTTAAGATACACTTGTGACTGTACAGTAGGTTGCTGGCCGTCCCCACCTTGGCAATGGTGCGCTGCGACCCTAAACAACGAAAGCCTACTACAGTGCAGGAGATGCCGCCGACGGTGGAGGGGGGCACCGCAGGTGGATATGAGACTGACCAGATACCAGGCGCAATTGCAATCATGGCTGAATTCCAGGTGGGCTTTAGGGCCACAGACGCGCGTTTTGACACCATCGCTAACCACCTGGGCTGAATGAGAGAGCACATGGACTGCTAGTATACACAATTGGAAACTGCAGAGTACCGTATATTGGGACTGGAAGAGATCATCGCCAAAACAGAAAAATGCTTGTAGAAACTGGAATCCCAGCTGCAAACTGTTGCAACTAAGAACGAACATCTCGAAGCAAGAGGATGCCACACTGATATCCGCATAATGGGCCTAGCATAAACAATGGATACTGGATGTCTTGACCTGTTTGTGGAACACTTACTCGCGGAGCTCCTGGGACACTACAACTTCACGTCCACCTTTGTGGTGGAATGTGCTCATAGGTCCCTTGGACCCCATTTAGGGCCATATTTATACTTTTTGACGCACAACTGCGCCAACGCAGTTGTGCGTCAAAAAATCTAACGCCGGCTAACGCCATTCTGAAGCGCCATGCGGGCGCCGTATTTATTCAATGACGTTAGCCGGCGTTAGCCGGCGTTAGCCGGCGGAGCTGCCTGGTGTGCGTAAAAAAAAATGACTTACACCAGGCAGCGCCGGCGTAGGGGAATATGGAGCTTGGGCGTCAAAAAATGGGGCAAGTCAGGCTGAGGCAAAATTTTCACCTCAATCCGATTTGCGCATTTTATTTTTACTCCCAACCCCCATTGAAATGACTCCTGTCTTAGCAAAGACAGGAGTCATGCCCCCTTGCCCAATGGCCATGCCCAGGGGACTTATGTCCCCTGGGCATGGTCATTGGGCATAGTGGCATGTAGAGGGGCACAAATCAGGCCCCCCTATGCCACAAAAAAAAAAAAAATACTTACCTGAACTTACCTTAAGTTCCCTGGGATGGGTCCCTCCATCCTTGGGCGTCCTCCTGGGGTGGGCAAGGGTGGCAGGGGGTGTCCCTGGGGGCATGGTAGGGCACCTCTGGGCTCCTTCTGAGCCCACAGGTCCCTTAATGCCTGCCCTGACCAGGCGTTAAAAAATGACGCAAAAGCGGCTGGAAGTAATTTTTTTTGACCCGCCCACTCCCGGGCGTCATTTTTGCCCGGGAGTGTAAATACGCCGCACATGCCTCGGAGTCATTTTTTAGAAGGGAACGCCTACCTTGCATATCATTAACGCAAAGTAGGTGTCCACGCAAAAAAATTACGCAAACTCCATGAACTTTGGCGCTAGACGCGTCTAACGCCAGAGTATAAATATGGAGTTCGTTTTGCGTCGAATTTGCGTAAAAAAAAACGACGCAAATCCGGCGCAAACAGAGTATAAATATGGCCCTTAGTCCCTGGCGCCCCATCTCTACTGATGATTGCCTGACTCCTCAATTACCTGGACTGTGACATGCGTTGAGGCTGGCCAGAGAGATGGGCCCACCCCTGGTGTGGCAATCTAATTTTTTCTGGATTACACTGTGGCGGTCCAAGAGGCTTGTCGCAAATTCGTGGGCACCAAAGTTGCACTCCGTAAACTGAATATCTGCCATGGCTTGCTGTACCGGGCCAGGCTTTGCATGGACAACAATGGTAAGCTACGTATTTTTGACAACCCTACTCATGTATTACCTTTCTGTAAGAAACGCTCCCCCACGAGGCATGCCTCATTGGAATGCTCCCCAACAGACACTCAGACAGGTTCAAGTATGGACCTCTTCCCTCCATTTGAGGTAGTCTTCCTCAGCTTGCCTGATACATGGGTCAGTACTGCCGTGCCAAACCACCACAGTGACCTTTGTTATATCACTCCGCTCTTAAATAAACACCAAGAGCTGTCAGCTGCATAGGAACTCTGCTCTGAGTCTCATCCCCAGTTATCCTCTTTCGAGGTACTCATGAATAAAGGGTCAATCGGCGCAGCGTTGTCACCCCCCATTGGTGATACCACACTGATGTTTATGGGAATTTTGTTACTTTACTGGTGGTGTTATTGGGATTCACCAGGAATTTTCTCACCAGGTGTGGTGCGGGAGGGTGAAGGGCAACAGAGGGAAAGTTTTGTTTTGTTTGTATAATATGACCATTATCAAGATAGCTCACCCATACATGACATCATTCTCATGCACATTCACATTTAAATGACAAGTACTGATAACACTGGGAGGCCCATGATTGATGCTACTTTTATGTCTCTGAACATTAGAGGGCTGAACAACCATCATAAAGGGAAACAAGTATTGCAGTATCTGACTAGATATGGCACCCACATAGCTTTTTTACAAGAAACCCACCTACCACAGAACTCCACATATACATTTTCTGCTCCCTGGGACCCCCAATGACATTTCTCAAGCTATAGCTCATATTCAGGAGGGGTTTGCACTCTAATACATAAGACCATTCCATTTCCCCCCAAATACAGCTACTCTGCCGAACTGGGTAGGTATGTACTGGTTGCGGGCACCCTTTCAGGACAGAAAATATTATTGGTTTACATATACGCCCTGAACACAGACACCCCAGAATTCTTCCTCAAAGTCCAATACCAAATAGCCCGGATGGATGTGGATCATGTTACTCTTGGTGGGAATTTTAATATGCTCCTGGACATTCAGCTGGATACCACAGCCGCAAACCTAACAGAGAAACCCTGTTCCTTGCACATACTGTGAGATATTTGCAACCCCTACACACTTCATGACCCCTGACACCTGCAACATGCATCTGCCCCAGCATATACATTTTACTCTGCCCGATACAGTACATAGACACACATAGATTATTGGCTGATATCGGAATGACAATACCATTGCTTGGCTCCATCACACACCTTCCGCGAACTCTCTCTGACTATTGCCTTTTTAGGATGATGTTTCATATTCCTTTTAGTAGAGGTTTCGAACAACATGTTTTCCTTACTTGGCACTGCAGGATGACGTGTTCTTCTCTGAACTTCGCACTGCGATCACGGAGTATTTCGAAATCAACAAAGATTCAGTTAAATCTCAGGCCACCCTGTGGGAGGCCTTTAAGACATACATCAGGGGGTCTGCATATCCAAACATTCTGGGGTACTCAGAGCTATACGTCAGAGCCTTGCCCGGGTTGAAGCAGAGCTGATAGGCCTGGATCAGGGGGACGTACAACAATCCTCCGGACCTAATCTCCAAAAGCGCATCTCTCTGCTGGATGAATTCCGCGAGTTGGTGGAACATGAGGTGAATTACCTGGGATAATATGCTAGGGCATGCCGCTACGGTGAGGGTGAGTGGCTGGGACGCAAACTGCCTCACCTTCTAAAGCCACCCAGGCCAGCCTCATATATATCTGAACTACAAAGAGGCGATGGCATTACCATCACAGACACAATCACCATACAGGCTGAACCACTTTGCTATTATGCCCAATTATATACTGCCCGAGTGGGTTGTTGTTCCCTCGAAATGACGCAATATCTCGAGGAGATTGCCATCGTGTGGATTACCACCACACAACAGCATTTTTTTAATGAGCCCTTCACTAGTGAGGAGATCATCCAGGCTATGGATTCCTTGGATGGCTCCAAAGCACTCGGACTACACACTTTCACTGGGGTGTTCTACAGTATAGAGCATATAAACACACCCTTGCCCCACACCTTCTGGAGATGTACTTGGAGGCACTTAAAGAGCGCAGCTCCCAACAACACTGCGTGAGGCTGTGATTACCTTGCTTCCAAAACCTGGTAGGGACCCCTGCCTGTGCGGTTCTTATCATCCACTATCCTTATTAAACTTTGATAACAAAATATTGGCTAAGCTACTGGCCAAGCGTTTATTTCTCTTAGTGGACCAGGTCATTTCACCTGCCCTGCCTGGTTTGTTCCCCCCTGCTCCGCATCCTTAAACATACGTACGATGTTTGTGGTACTTAACAGGGTTTCCCCTTCTATTCCTACAGCTGTGGCCCTCCTTGATGCTGAAAAGGCGATTGATTCCTTTGGGTGGCCTTTTCTGAAAGCTACCCTCCGTGAAATGGGACTTCTGTGTGGGTTTGCCTCTCTGATCATGCTTCTCTATTCTCAACCGGCCGACGGATCAGGATCAATGGCTCTCTGACATCCACATTCACTGTCACCAGGGGCACCCAAAAGGGGTGCCCCTATTACTGCTACTTTTTATTAATGTGATGGACCCCCTTGTCCGTCACCTCGAGCTGAAACATATCCACAGGGGATTGCAGGTTAAAAAAGGCCCACTGTTAATCTCCCTCTATGCAGATGATATCCTGCTATTTCCAGCCTCCCAGTGCACACCCTGGAGCCGATCCTGCTGGCAATAGTCCATTTTAGAGGTTTTTCTGGACTCCACATCAATTGGGCAAGGTCCAAACTGTTCCCCCTTTCCTATGCAACAGCCCCTGTGCGCTGTGAATGTCCTCTTGCATGGTGCAGCGACCATGTGAAATACTTAGGTGTACATTTCTACCAGGACAAAGAACAGGTAATAAGTTTAAATTGCGGCCCTATCATTGACCCACTGAATGCCCAGATCGAGCCCTGAATCATTAAGATGATAGTTCTCTCCAGGTTTCTGTGTTCATTTGTGAATATATCGATCCTCCTCACCAACTCTTTTTTGCAACCCTCAAGAGTTTGCTACTGCGGTTGGCATGGGCAGATAGGCGTTCACGGGTGCTGGGATGTCTTGACCCTGCCTTATGAACATGGTAGATTTGGAGTACCCCATTTTTACTTGTACTACATGGCGGCACAGTGTCAATATGCCTAAAACTGGTATCACCCAGATGCGTGTTTCCCATATGCCTTGCCTGATAAAGACTAAGCGGCCCCCACCCCGCTGCGGACACTGCTCCGGGCTGGCCACCCTCTAGACCCAGCAGATATCTAAACACTTTCCACCATCAGCTAGGCCTTGCATAAACTTACTCATCTTCTGACTGGTGGCTTGCTGTACTCCCCTGCAATACTGTTGGTAAATAATCAATGGCTCCCTGTTACGCTGGAGAGATTGGTCCAGCGCACTTTGAATTCCCTGGAATTGCAAACATTTGGGGACCTTTTCTCAGATGGGCATGTCTTCTCCAGGACAGAGGATACCAGGTTCCTAACAGCCACGTGTATGGATCACTTTGTACTCTGCCGCCTTCATAGCGCTTTGAGAGCTTTGATACATAAATATCCATTAGCACTAGAGGAATTCACACCTCTCTAGGTAATCATTACTGATAACGCGGGCAATAAATTAATCTCCAAACTATATCACACCTGTCTAGGCCTCCTACCTGTCCACAATACCAATCTACGGGTAGTCTGGGAGACGGATCTAGGATACCCAAAACAAGACAAGACTTGGTACGCTAGCTGTGCGCAAACACCCTCAGTCTCCTTCAACCATCATCACAAATACACTACAAATTCCTTTGCAGAGCTTACACCATGCCCGCTGCCCTAGCTAATTAGACCCCGGGCGCTCCCCCGATTTCCCCAAATGCCACACACCGCCAGCTGATGTTTCCCACATGTTGTGGACATGCAATGACATAGCACTTTATTGGAGGGAAGTTGCAAGACACATTTCTCTAATCATAGGTACTACTCTTACACCTAGCCCCCTACTTGCCTTACAGGGATATGTGGATGATGTCCCTAAAACCACCAGATGGTTCACCGCCATAGCCTTACTCCTAGCTAAACGGGAAATAGCACTTACTAGGGGTAGCAGAACATTACCCACAACAAAAGCCTGGGTGAAGAGTCTTGTATACTGTGACAATACCAGCAAAATGTGCGCTACTCTCCAACCACCCACATACCGGCCAAAAGATATATGGCAACCGTAGCGAGAGTATCTATTGGCGATGGACACCCCAGGCCTAGACATGTGATCTCTGGGGAAGGGGGGTGTCTTAGCCTTTTCCCACATGTCCTGTTTCAAAATGTATGCCTCCCATTTTCATCTGTGACTGTGCATTGCTAAGTCGTTGAACGAGTGGCCTCTTGTATCTCATACTACCCTTAAATTATGTTAATATGTTGGTTGTCGAATATGGTGACTTTTTTTTCATCTCCATCAACATTTCTAGCCTCTCCTGACAGAAGGGAGTCTGACTATGTCTCATATATGGTATGTAAAAACAATAAATAACGTTTTTTTTAAACCCTTAAAAAATACTTAATTAAATATACACTATATGTGTCTGTATGTGTTTGTTTTCCCTGCCTCCACTGATTTCCATAGAAGTGTATTACAGTATCAGGGGTTGGTGCTTGCCTTACCACAAGCCTGGGTTGGAGTACATTAAAGCCTACTTTGTCAGTAGTGCTCTTGTAGTAGATTTAAAGGTATATTTTGTGAATGTCAGTTGCCCTGTTCTTATGTGCATATGTGTTTTGTATTAGCATGTCCATCCCAAATACCCACTTTGAGGTTCCCCAAACCAAAACCATTTTGTAGTAATTATCTCTCATCTTCCCATCATTCCTCCTTGCACCGCCCACATTTACTACTAGATAATTTACTATGATCATGAGCTCCATGCGGAGATCTCCATACAAAAAAATAGGAGAGGTGGTATTCTCCCGCTGGACGTCTGTGAACACATAAAGTCGCACTAATTTATGTGTACTCCAGAATAGCTTTTGTGAATAGGGCCTTAAGCTTGCATGGACCTGATGCAACACTGTGAAAATAATCAACTCCCACATTGCCCTCCTTGTGGTAATTCCCTTAAACATGCATCTTTTAAAGTCTTCCAACCCAAAGCAGTAGAAGAAATTGAAAAAAGGTATGATGAAGTCAAAACCTCTAGCAAAACCTTTCCTTGAAACGTGTATCAAAGACCTGCTCCCAAAGTAGACTCCCAAAACCCACTTCCACTACTGAATGAGCAACCTATAATGCCCTCCTCATGAAGACATCCATGGCAGACTTCAAGAATATATACCAGCTAATCTCAAACAGGTCATACCCAAGCAAAGTCCTGTGAGGCAGGATATGAGGCAATTTCAGAACTCTCTGAAACCAAGTAATTGTTTGTATTTTTATTTAATTACATTTTTTCTATAGTGTGGGCCGAGCCTCAAGGGGAGTTGAAGCCCTACAGTAGAAGCATTTCCAATATGGAGAAATGGCTTTGGTACATCGAGGCATGGACCACGACTTAGCAGTGCATTCCAGAGAAAAAATAATGTACCTTTTTTGCGTTTAGTAGCATAGCATCCATCGTGCAATAGTGGTCCATCAGATAATGAGACCATGAATTTTAAGGGATGTTGAAGAATGTTGATAACAGGTAAACATGTCAGTACCAGGATACTCTTGCGGGTGACAATGTGCTTTACAAATACAAATATTATTGCAAAACAGGGACAAAAGGGACAGCACACAGATGATTTCCTGTGCAAAACAAAGTCACAGTGAGGCGTCTAAAACATTTGATGTGTTCACACATACAGCCTAATCGGAATATATTCTAAATAATATTAGGACATTGGAATGTTCAGAGCTCTATTAAAGACAATGGAGTGACTCTGGGTTTATAGTGGCAGGCAGAAGCCTTCTGCTCCAACATTCCAATGTTTGTCTGTTTGTTTCCCCTTTTTTAATTTAAAACATTCTAGCCATAGTTGGTGCAATGATCTAATAGCCCTTCTCCCTCTGGCTATACATGATGCTAAACACCCTCATTCTTGTTGTAGGTCCTCATCAGGCATATAACTTGGGTTCCGGACCTTTAGCAACTGGTATAGCCATCTGCAGCAGGCTACAAGGCTGAAATATGAGCCTAAGCAAATACTTTATAATGTAGAGGACATCAACTTCTGAAACAATATTATAGACAGTGAGAGCTAAACACTTGGCTTGCTCTGTAACTGAAGATAAAGAACTTAGGGCCTCATTACGAGTTTGATGGGCAGGAAACCGTCAAATTGGCGGTGGCGGTCAGACCACCGCAACTTTTGGCGGTCCGACTGCCAAAGGACCGCCGTCCCTGCCGGGAACATGGTTCCTGACGGCATGAAGGCAGTTGGGCTTGCAACTAGCCATGGCAGCGCTGGCTGATCACAACCCATCTTTCCGCCAGCCTTTTCATGGATGGGAGCCCGCCATGAAAAGGCTGGCATAAAGGAAGTGCTGGGTGCCATGGCCAGTGCAGGGGCCTCTGTGCCCAGCACCTGTGGAATGCACATGGTGCGCATTCCGAAGGCCCTGGAGTGTTAGGATATTGGCCTCGGCTCCCTTAAGGGGACCGAGGCCAATATCCTTACACTGTTCCCGCCAACACGTATTACAAGGTTTCCACCTGTCAGCCAGGCAGGAACATTGTAATATGCTCAGGAGGAACTTCGCCGCTATGGTGGTGGCGTCCTCCCTGCGAGTTTGGGTGTTCCGTAGTGGGACCACCAAACTCGGAACGAGGCCCTAAATCACACTTGAATATAAAGCTCACTATTGACTTTCAGAGGCTTGGAGGATCATGTTGAAAATCCTTTGCACCAATGAACAATATTTGTTCCCATCTTTACTGTGTACTGACCAGGACCGTATGTTAAACCAGATCTCAGGACGTCCCAGCAGAAGTTGAAATAATAAAATTAGAGGGTCAGAACCCTGAGAGTACAAGGTCCAAAGATGTAGAACACCCTCCATCCATTATTCACATCACAACCCAACTAGCTTGTCTTCAGAAAGCAGGAATATATTAGCTTTTTATAGAAGTGCTTGACATAAAATAATCATACAGCGGGTGAATAAAAAAATAGTTATAGCCCAACTATCATGGAAGAATATGCACAAAAGCTGCAGACCCCATCGCCTCTCTCAGGCCTAACCACCCTTTCCCAACTGTTCAGCAACTTGTGTCCTTAAGGAGGTGGACAGAAGCTCGTACAAAAGAAGACTTCCTCCTCTATGCTCCACAATAACCCATTTTTAAGATTGTTTCAGGTACCTGAAATAACAGGGTCAAAACCTGGCAGAGGTTTAGAGGATAGAAAGTGTTGAACTGCATGTGTCATTCAGAAAAGAGGTTACATGAACGCTATCCTCTTAGCAAATAAATATTACATCCAAACATGGGTGAGGATGCTGCCAACTCTTTGATTCCATCCGAGGTAATGTTGGGTGACCTAGTGCTTTTCTTCAATTTCAGAGCGGGGAAGCTCAGATCCATTCTCCTATTTACACATGATATGACTCTTGAGGGGTCTTTTGACACCACACAACCCCCTTTGCCCTTGCTAGTAAAACAGAAGACATGTTATCGTAGCAAGAGCAACTTTTTGCTCACGTTTTGGATGCATCGTCTCTTACCTCACTGCCAAAACCTGGAACGACCTCCCCCTACACATCAGAATCACTTCCTCAGTCCTTGAGTTCCACAAGAAACTCAAGACATGGCTCTTTACCTGGGTCCCAAACCCAGCCCGCACAGCCCTGCTGATAAGGACCAGGATAGGCTCCCGGGTAGGTTGTGCGCTCTACAAGTACACATAAAAATATACTATGAATTTGCCCATATCAATTAGTTTGACGTGAGCAAGATAGCAAATGCTATGGGCAACTCCATACACCTCTATAGATCACTAGAGTAACCAAACTCGCCCCGCCAGTTCTTGCGCCTCTGATTCACAAGCTCATTAATGAATCACACCACAATGGGGTGTAACCCAGAAGCTCAAATACGCCAAGAAGTGAGTCAGTGATTCATTCGAATAAAACACATAATTAACTTATCTAATTAATGATGAGGTAACTCATTATTTAGGGTATCTCTCGAGGTAAAGAATGTCACAGCTGATTGGCACTCAGGCTTCCACCCCAACAGTGGGCACATAAGAAAATCTTCTGACTGTGGTAGTTGAGGGCCCTTTGGGCACATTTTTCTAGCTAAATATGTCTCCTACTTTTTGATCATGCATAACCCAAAAAACTGCTGTGGCATATTTGTATACAGTAGGTATTTTCTATCAAATGGGTGGCAGAGGGTCAGATGACAGACGTTTTTGTAAGAGAATGGAGGTCATTTGTGAAGTGCCAGGAAGCTCTTCTCTTGTTTAAGCTGTTTCACTTCTACACGCATCCAATACTACCAGAAAAAGAAGGCACACAAATTGTAAATATGCAAATCCCAGATGATGTGTTACTTCCGCCCGGAGGAAGGACATTCTACATTTTCAACTCTTTTCACCGAGGGATGGAGAATAACTGGCATATTATTTAATGACAAAAACAGCCTTTCGATTTTATGGTGGCTTTTGGCATAAGGCCTTTTACCCCACACATAAAAGAATAGACTAAAAGAGTAAATCTATATGGCATCACCCTCCACTGTAAAGAACAACACATCCATTTCCCCCACAAGGACTCATTTGCATCCGAGTTTACAACCCAGGAATGGATGAGATGGAGGAGGGGAGGACGGAAGACAAGTAGAGTCTTTTTGCAGGGTATTACCACTTGGACGTGTTTAGTTCTGGTTTGATTGCATTAAGGAGGTCTAAGACAGCCGTGCTCAGGCTATAACACTTTTATTCTTAATGCACTTGCCAGGTGGTACCTGGGCTCTTTCAATCAGGACAGAAAAGGTCCTACTCAATTCAAATTAACACCACTTCCTGGCATTCCACAGCACAGTCTGTCACCATCATTCGGAGCATTGTGGATTTATCCTGCACTAAAATCAATTGCGGGGTAATGCAGTCACTGCGCATGGTGGTATTACCTCTGGTAATTTTATTGCGGCATTCAAAGTTTTTGAGGTCGGAATGGGAAGTAATATTTTACCACCTCTGGAATGCACTCATGTTCCCTATTACCAACCTCTTTTCCAATAGAATCAGAGAAAAACTCCAAGAGTTTGGAAATTTTACTCCAGTAGGATTCTGAAATCACCACAAACACCTTATCCACCCAACCTGCATTTATTACCACCTGAAACAATGCATTTGTGCTTTCTCAAGGACTCTGAAAATTGTCCCCTTCATCTCTCAGTCTTTTTTTTCATGTAGTGACCTGGAGCTTTCTTAGAATATTAGTCACATTCTGGTCAAAGTTGTCTCAGGGGAGTCTGGTGAGCCTGTCCATGTTGGCAATAGCCCTCTCCTTGCCTCTCGTTGTTGTTTTTTCTTCCTCAATCTCCTAAAATATGTTTCATCCCCACTGATTCCAGAGGAATCAACAGCTTGTGGGAGCAACCAGCTGTACACTATACATGCCCACCTCAGCGCACCTGATGGGTTCAGTAGGACTGACAATTATTCACAGTGAATCGCTACAGCTAGCTCCTATGGCTTTGAAGCTGGAGGCACGGATGTTCCAGGAGTGATCATCATGAAGCCTTGCTAACCAAATTGACTCAGAGCATCCCTGCCTCTGGGAGAGCAATGTACAGCCGAAGCAGGTTGTGGAATGATAGACAAGACTGGTCCTGCACTGCTACATCGCTCAGAATGCATGAAACTCGCAGTCGCATAGAGCTGCAGATTTTTGGCACCAGGCGGCCAGCAGGAATCCTGGCAAAACAACGCTTCACAAATGACCATGCTCACTGCCTTCCATGAATACCCCTCTCATTCTTGCTTAGTCCTCCTTGCGGACCTCTAAAAGTAAAAAAAAAAAAAGGCACTGCATGGTCTGGTGTCCGTGTGATTATCTTGGCGCACATTTACAAGCATTCTGACCTAGCAGGCATTGTATGCCAATTGGGTTCTCCGCCAGATTGCCAAATTCTTTTTAATCTTTGACATTCAGGACCACTGCAGGCGGAAAAACCTAAAGTAGCCTGGTGACCTACCGTCAACCACCAGCTCAAGATAAGTACTGGTACAGCCTATTTGCCAAGGGTAGAGTTGTGTAAACCAATGAAATGGGGCATATGTGATGATTCTGTGGAAGGAAATCATTCATATTGATTAGACAGGGGAGGGGTCATGGAATGAGTTGGGTGGAAAGCACCTAGGCATGGGTTGTGGCCCTAGCCCAAGGCCCTTGCCAGGTGTCAGCAATCCAAAAAAACAAAGAAGACGCTGTAAACACCTTTGCTCTTGACGTTGACACATGAGGCGAATTTCCTGGAAGGGCACTTTAAATAAAGCACAAGAGGTTAGGCCTCACTGTGAATGGTTAAAGACTCTATAGACAAAATACTGCATTAATGAATGTACCCATTAACAACTTAAAGTACATAAACCATAGACATCAGATTCACTTAAAAGTTTGTCTCTTAAAAGCGCATCTTCTGTCAGCTGTCAGTTTGTAAAAAAAAATTGGTGCAAACTACCTACGCTTAATATTTAGATTTGTGTCATAAAATTGGTTTATTAAAATTGTTGGTTGGCAAAATTAAAAACGTACTAGGAGATAATTTGCGGACCTCCATGGGGTTTAAGAACAACCACTGAATAGAGAACCTGCCTCCCCGAGAAGCCCACACTGGCTTCAAGCAAGCAGGAGCCGGAGGCCTCCGTTTACTAGGTACCATAAAAGTTTTACTCGTCCTCCGTTTATTGCTCTCTATAAAGCACTCTCTAGCCTCGTCGTGTAGGTGTGTCACCGGTGACGCAGCCGGGAAGTATTCCAGGCTGCAGGAACAGCGCCCACAGGAGCCGCCGGAGCAGCACGGAGGCGAGGCTCTCGCATGCTGCACTAGCCTCCTTTGAGGCTCACGGGCGGGTGACATCACCAAGATCTTGGAGTACAGTGCGTACTCGGGCCCTAATCCCGCCCCTCCCCCTCAGAGCAGCTAATACCGCGCGCCAAAAATCAATGAAATCTGGGGCTCGCGCTGCTGAGCAGAGATTACAGTATCACGTGGTTAATATCTTACTTGCGTTTCATGTTCGGGGCCGTTTCCACATAATACGGACAGGTTTTATTGTCCAAGAAGGGATGGTGATGTGAGTCACAGATATGAGGCGTTCGCTAATTAATTTAGCTTGTTCTCTGTGGATACATTACAGAGGAGCCAAACTGCAAGGTCACGTGACTGGGGTCTCATTTACCACCGCTATTTTTAATGCGTGTCACAGACAGTATACTTTGTTCTGATTAAATGTGCGTCTATAAATGGCGCGTGGCTTTCTGCGTGCGTGTGTGTTTTTATTAAAGAATGAAATAGAAAATAAGATCTGTAAAGTGCATTTAATTTCCTAAAATACACCGTATTTGGTTTATGTGACACATTCTCGCTCCCATCACAACCCCCCCCCCCCCCCCCCCCCCCCCCGGGAGGCGCTGCTACCATAACACGATAATCCCCCTGCGTGGTCATGAGGCCCAACATTGGCTAATGATAAAAACAACGCCCTTGCGATCCCACACCCTAAACAACAGAGGTGTCACGAGGCCCCACTTTACCAGAGTGAGCAGGGGTGCTACTGGGTAGTTCTGTGTGACATGATACATGTACGTTGGCGTTTCTGGCTTCTTTAACTTTGATCAGAAGCTCAGAAATACCAGCTCTTGCAGTAGAAAGAAGAGGGGACTGAGAGAGGAGGAGGGAAAGAAGGGTGGATAGAGAGGATGGATAGATGGGTGGAGACGAGGATGGATGGTGGGTGATGCAGAGATGGATGTGTTGAGTGATGAATGGGTGTAAAGATGGATGATGCAGAGAGGAGTGGATGGATGGATGGCTAGAGAAAAGAATGTAGTGATGAAAGGAAATGTGATGGATGCAGGGAAGGGTGGAAGAAAGGGCGTGTGGATGGGAGAAGGAAGGATTTTTGAATGGATGGTCAGAGGGAAGGGTGGGTGGATAAAGGAAGGAAGGGGAATAAAAAGATAGGGAGTAAGAAGAATTAATAGATGGATAAAAAAGATTGGAGTGAAGGATGATGGTCTGAAAAGGCAGAAAGAAGGATGAAAGTAAGGACGGATGGAAAAATACAGAAAGATAAGAAGGAAAACCAGATGGAAAAAGAATGGAAAGAAGGCAAACCAGATGGAAAAAGACAGAACGGACAGAAGGAAAACCAGATGGAAAAAGACAGCAAGAACAATGGAGAGAAGGAAGGATGGACAAAACACTGAAGTTTGGATGGGGGAAGGAAATAATTTTCAGACTTTCAAAACTCCGTCAGGGGGGCAATGCCCCAAATGAGTGCTGGGCTTGTGCGCCTCAACCGCTTGCTCAGTGCTGAAACATACAGTGTCATTTTAAGGATTTGGGGTTTAGGGGTGCCCGGGCAAAATATGTGCTGGGGGACCCTATGCGGAACAACACTGAAATATATTACACATTTCCTGCTACCGCGTCTCCCAAACTATATTGAATTATATGTTCAACTTTCAGAAGCTGGGCCACATGAAACATAATATATGTCTTGCCTGGGACCACAAAAATCCTTAAAATATGAGAGAGAGAGAGAGAGAGAGAGAGAGAGAAGAGAGAGAGAGAGAGAGAGAGAGAGAGAGAGAGAAAATTGGCATAGTTGTCGGAGGTCACAATTCATGTTCACTGCCCCAGGGGGCCCCTTGAAATTGCCCACTTTGCCCAAGCCTTTAAATGTCTCTGCGTATATATCAAGCTGGGGCTTTTATTTTACCTGGACACTGTGTAGCTCTCTATCCATGTGGACAAGGACTTCAACACTCCACGTGGGGGTATTAAGTGGTTCACAAATGCTACGACAGCAGTTTATTTATGCAGCAGATGGATGTACAGAACTTCTTTTAAGATGCGAAGAAATAACATCGGTGAACGTATGACTGAAGCAGTTATCAGTTTACCTTCCGGAAGCGAACAGCCTTACAATCCACAACCACTGACATGGCAACTTTTCAGTTATGTTGAGCTGGTGGAAGACAGAGGGTTTTTAGAGTTGCTGTCTGCAAGAAAAGATCAGTGAGTGGGTGAAAATACGCTGACACTGGTGCAACAGCGACATCTAGGACCTACACTGAGTAGTGCACTGGCAAAAGTTTAGGAAAAAAGCCAATATTAATACAAAATGTTTCCTGTCAGCAATGGCTACTTTAAAGAGAAGAGAGGGTAAGAGGTGGCGGGAAGGAGAGCTGCGAGAAGGGATAAGTAGAGTGGAGACCAGAGAAGCAAATAGAGACAAGGAAGGGAGAGGAGAAAATAGGACCGAAGGAGCGACACCAGTGCTATAAAGGATGGAGCCAACATGACAATGATTGTAAGCACAGACCTGGAATTGCACAAACAATAATACCTTGTTTTTATATAACTCGTGCACAGTGTTGTGAGTGAAATGTTTTATGATTAACAAACTCACTAGTGATTATTATATCAACCCAGAATGATGAAAGGTTGGTAAACGAGGTGAAGCCTAGAATGTGCCAGGCTTGCTTTTACGTAAAAAGATATACATTTTTTTTTACTAAAAGTGCACATTTTAAAATCATCTCTATGCTTGAGGTCGCAATGCTCTCTGCCTGTCATAGTGAAACCTCTAAAGTAGGCCAGGAAAAAATGTTCCAGTTCACCCATATTTGTATTTTTCGTTCTAGGTGTGCAAGCCCGTTATGTAGCATGGGCTTACTGGTCATTGTGTATTTTCGCCCTTAGCATGCATTCAGAGTTTTATCAGAATCTTTTTTGTTGCAGCTATCTTGAAGGTGTGCAAATGCTGCAAAACAATACAACAGCACACCAAACTTTGAATTGCATTTTACACATCTTTTCCCAAAGCTGTTTTATAAAAGGTTATACATCATATCTTTTGCCCAGCCTCCCAGAATCCCTATTCTTATGACTGTGAGTACTGCTGACAAGTACATCCTGCTGGTGTTCCTTGGGAAAATCATGTGCTGGATTGCACAGTATGGCCATCTAGTTGGTCATCACTTCATATTACATGCAACTTTTGTTGTCGCAGGGGGTGGAGGGTTCAAAGCAGTTCCTCCGGCTCGCCCCTACAATGGGGAGTAGGCAGGCCAGAGCCTTAGAGGTGCCTCCCCACTGTGGACTGGGGAACGCCATAACTGGAGGAATCTATACCTCCATTTCCTGCCTCAACAAGTACAGCCACCCACAACCTGGATATAAAGGGCCTGATATTTAAACCCTGCTACTCCCCAGGAGCCCCCTGTTCCTGAGCAGATTGCACAAAAGTGAGGGACAAAAGGGACTAAGGACACTGATAAAGAACTTCAGAAAACCAAGTCAACTTTCCTATCAGTCTGACATGAGACTTCCACATAAGCCTCATGTGGAGAATGATCTCATCTTACTGTGGGCCTTGGGGGCTGGTCGACGGTCAATGATTCTGGCACATCCCCAGGGTGGCGAGCAACAAACATGGCAGATGAGCTCAAACACAGTGAAAAGATGAGGAAAAATAAATATGGCTAAAAGCCTGGATGCAATGTCACTTTGGCAAGTAGAACAATCAGAAGTACCGTTCCACACGCAAACACCCCTAAATGCTCACGAGCATCATCGACAAATGCTGGCAGCACGGATGTATCGTCTGGTTACAGCAGGGCCACCTGGTCAGGCAGCTATAGAGGGGATTGTGGGCATGTCAGGGGACCAGAGGGACCCAGGAGAACTTACAGCGACAATGGGGTATCCAGAGGACTAGGGACAGGATTGGGGCAGACAAACTGCCAGTTTCCACCAGAGCACAATTTAAGCTAGCAGCCACTGGGCACAGTTGTCAGCACCCATCTGATGACTAGTGACTTATTTCAGGGAACAGGTCCAGCAGTGGTTTCTTGGGACCAATGGCCCAATGTTTATCCACAGAGCAGGCAAAGACAAACCCCATCCTCCCCATCACCTCTATCCAGCTAGACCTCACAGCAGACCCCATGTCCCATCAACACATTTACAAAGCTCATGCACAGTGACAGCTGAAAGAAGCGGCACCAGGGTTCTGCCCCTTATGTCAACCCCCACTCTGCAGTAGTCTATGAAATCACTGCAGCAATAAGTCACGTTTCAGTAGGTGTTTCCAGAGTTAGATTTTCCCAACCTGGTTTATGCACCACACTCACCCAGCCCTCTTGGGATCCAGGAATACTCACCCAGGCAGTCTCAAGCAGGATTACACACAACCCTCTTGGGGTGGTAAAACTCCAACAGGGCCCAGGGCTCAGCACTCCTGCAAAGTCAGAAAAACCAGGCTGCTATTACAATGCACTGGACATGTACCGTGGGATGGTCTGTATATTACACCAACTTCTCTCTACCCTCTGTCTCTTGCTTGCCCCTTCCCCCACCCAAGACCTGTTTACCCATAATACCCAGAAAGCTTTATTAAGAATGGGCAGTAAATCAGCGTCCATTGCATCCAAGATGTCTGCCACAAGACCAGGCAGGACCAGCTACATGCCAAGACACAACGTCACGACTGAGGTGAGAACCCAGAGGAGCTCCAAACTTCGCAATACAGGAGTGAACATTGACTTGTAGGGCCACTATGGCAATGCGCTTCTGGAAGTGGACCACCATTCAGAAGTATAAAAATGTGAAATGAGTACACCAAAAGTAGACCACCAGGTGGAATGGACAAATTACAGGTGCAGAAGTGTGTGACTGGCTTATCAAGGGTAAATGAAGCATGGCTAACAGAAGAGTATGGCTATCTGGTGTGCCTGACTGACTGAAGGTAAATGACACCCAGTTTCTGAGAGCACACAATGCCTGATTGTGTTACACTGAAGGAAGCACGGCTAACTGGAATGCATGGCTACCAGATACGCCGGACTGATTAACAGTTTATTAAGCAGATGTGCCTGGGTTGCATAGCCACCTAGTATGCCTGACTGATTTATAGTGAGTGAAGCATCCTTACAAGGAGTGTATGGCCACCAGGTATACCTGATCGACTGAAAACCACCATTAGTGGAAGGCACCTAGCAGATATGAACTAAATGTATGAGGAATGACTAAGGATCTGATTACGTGTGTAGTGGTCCGAGGGCCGCCACACTCGCGTTGACGGTCGGACCGCTGCACTCCGGGCAGGCTGACCTCCCAATTATGACCGCCGTCCCCACCGGGAAAATTGTTCCCGACGGGCTGACAGTGGTTTTGGATGTAGTCAGCCTTTTCATGGCAGTTTCCCCACCATGAAAAGGCTGGTGAAGTACAAGGGCAGGGGTCCACGATGGGATCCCTGCACGTCCCATGTCCATGGCATGAGCAGTGCAGGGGCCCCTCTGCCCAGCACCCTCGGAAGGTGCACTGTCTGCATTGCAGACAGTGCGCATTTCGAGGGTGCTGGACGGCCCCCTCTGTGGTGCCATATAGCACTCGGCTCTCTTAAGGGAGACGAGTGCTACATCATAGCTTGGTTCCCACCGGACTGACCGGCGGGAATGTGTATTGTAATGTTCCCGCCAGTCAGATCAGCTGGAACATTGTAATAGACTCAGGGGGAACGCCATTGCCAAGGCGGTGGCGTCCTCCTCACGAGTTGGGCAGTCCTGTAGTGAAACCGCCAAACTCGTAATGGGGGCTTAGGGCCTAATTACGACCTTAACGGAGGGGATTACTCCATCACAAACGTGACGGTTATCCTGCCCACTGTATTACAAGTACCATTATATCCTATGGAACTTGTAATACGATGGATGGGATATCCGTCATGTTTGTGACGGAGTAATCCCCTCTGCCAAGGGCATAATCAGGCCCTAAGACCCTACTGGCAGTGTAAGCCACCTTGAGGGAAATGAATAACAAAGCGTATCGAAAGTGAGCTGCCACCTGGTACTGGTGTATGGTGGAAGAAACTGGAAGTGAAAGATCACCCAGTAAAAGGGTGTAGAACAGTTAGCTGTGTGGAGTAACTGAGATAAAGGTTTAAAGTTATCACTTTGAATGTAGCGCACAAAGTGAATTAGCAAGGATCACTTGTATGTTAAAGCAGCCAATACACAGTGGCCTACATTCTGCAAAGGAAACTGTCCTTGCCTTAGTTACTAGGATTGGGTGGGCGATTGAGTTGGGGTACCACCGCTGAGTCTAATGTGTCAAAGCACTGATAACGGTACCTCTCTGCCTCTGTCTGGCATCTGACAGTGGCTTTCATCTATCAGAGCAGGTAACTCTAGATCTTCATAGATTTTAAAGTAAGTTTGGACATAGGCAAGGCAGCATTAAGATTTCTATTGAACATGTCATACTGTTGGTAAACGGGGTGCAGCGCCCCTTAGAAAGAGGTTAGGATGTGTGCTCCTCTGGCCAGAAAGTTGTATCCACATATTCACAGTCCCTGCCAAGCACAGATGTGGCAGCCATCTTCCTGATTCACACGCAGGCGCAATGATTGATCCGCCTCCTGTGTGTGCATTTGTTATCTGTTGCTTGGAATCCATGCACTCAGAAGTCTGAGTGCTGAAGGATTTGAAATAGAAGGGGTCAAATTAATTAGTAGGATAACAGAGGTAGCTCCTTGAAGTTGTGAGCCTGTCTGGTTAAAGCTTATATCCAATACAACTTTTCTGGCTGAATGTGAGGCCTGTTTCCTGGGGTGCTGGGGCAGTCAGAGGTTACTGGGTTCACCGAAACTTGACGGGGCCCACCTGCCGTGTACCTGGAGGGGCCCCCTCCCCCCTGAACCCAGTCAGGGGCCTGCTGCCCGTCCACACAGTACTGTGCTGAGGGACCCCCTGGAACTCGCCCCCCCCCCCCCCACGGCACCACGGGGGCTGCGGGGGCCTTTGTTACACCACCGACTGGGCTTATTTATTGCTGGTATCACCTGGACCAGAATACTGTTGCACCCCAAACAGGATAACCAAGTACTCCCTTTTACCACTTGACTCTCTCAATGAAGCTCTGTGCTTAGGTGGGTGATAAATGATGTGGAAAATAGTGTGCAGGGAAGGGACGAGAAGAAGACAATTCTGAAGATTTCAAGCGTGTCATAGAGTATGGTAAATATTAATCTGAAATAGAATTAGCTTGTATATGTCTTCTATGGCTACTCATGATTTATGTTGTCTGTCGGGCCGGATGGCTTTGTGCCCTTGACTGGATGAGATTGGGAATGTGAAACGAGGCAGGATTCAGTAATGAAATGAAGGCTGATATCATTATCAGATATGAGGCTGAATATTTCATAGTGGTTCGCTGTAGCTAACCTTCTACTCTAGGTAGTATCTGATGGTTGGCCAGGAACAGCTGTCAATGTGCTGCATTTTTTATTAACCCCTTCATTGCGGGCCAGTGGCTGACATCCACACCTGGTCCTCAGTGCATCCATCTGCCATTGGCCAACACTGGGGAGACATTGAAAAGACCCGCCAGTTCTTGGACCGGATGATTCCCTTTTTTTCTAAAAGGGTGAGGGCAAAGTGGTATCGCTTCTGTTGCAGTTCCCTCCTCCCGCCAATCTCTGACATTAGCGCACCATGAGGCACACTGACGTCACAGATCCTGGCCGGAGGCGGAGGAGCCAGCAGGTGAGTGCTCACTCCACCGTCTGGTGGGGTTTTTGCGCCTCCAGTGCCTCCCCAAGTTGCAGGGAGGACTCGCTGGAAAGGGAAAACTCTCCCATTTCTAACAATGCCTTACTGAAACAGCTCCCTGGTTATGGATCACGGTTGCACCATGTTCCGCAAACAGGAAACCCACTAGGCCACCAGGGACATGTGTTAGGGTGTTGGTCCTTGTAGTGAATGGGCTAACTCTGCCCCAATTGGGGCACCATTTTTTTAAAAAGTGTTTTTTCTTGGGGGGTGGGGGCGCTGGTGGAGGATGGGGATGGCAGTGGTGGGGGGTATGGGCGATTTTACACCCAGGGGAAATAAACATTTAAAACAATTGTCAGGGGGTCAACCCTCCTGCCACATAGGTCTACCCCCTTTGGATCCTAATTTTATTTATAAAAGCATGCTTCTGCCTATCTAATTCAAACCTCCCGTACTAAGAAGGCGAAATGGGGAGATAAAGCGTTTACCATCGCGGCCGCCAAAATCTGGAATTCACTCCCGTTGAATCTTAGGCAAGAACATAACCATTTAAGATTTAGGAGATTGGTTAAAACGTGGCTCTTCCCGCAATAACTGGGGAGTCCCTGGGTATATGGATTCTGCCCCACCTCAGTCAGCGCTTCGATGCCCACGGGTTGGAATGCGCTTTACAAATACTCAATACATACATACATACATACATACATAGTGTGGGTTAGGGGATCAGCCCTTGTGCTGAACAAGCCGACCCCTCCCCCCCCAGACTTATAAAAAAAGTAATTTATTTGAAAAAAGCTAAATGGAATTATCAGGGAGTTGGCCCTGCTGGCATACGGTCCGACCACCCTTGAAATGTGTATTTCCCCTGGGGGTGGGGGCCTGATCATGAGGAAAATGAGACATGAAATTGTCAGTGGATCGGCCCTCCTGGAATATACACCAACCCCCTCTGTCCCCAAAATTGAAATGTGTGTTTTGGCTTCCAGGGGAAAATACACATTTGAAAAAAATTTTGTTAGGGAGTCAGCCCTCCTAGCATATCGGTTGCCCCCCTTTGGGGCCCATATATATATTTATTTAGATGTGTGATTCGCCCTGGGGAGCCGATTGGTGCTCCCCAGTGGAAAACACACGTTCCAAAAAAATAATAGTACAGGGTTTATAAAGAGCCTCCTTCACCCACTGGTCTTTTATACCACTCACATTATTCTTCATTCCAGCGCAACTTCGGGCAATAGGTCTGGATAGTTCTGCTGCTGGCTAACTTCACTGTGAGTGATAGCACTGTGAATTTTCACAAGGAGCACACCTGCGCACAAAGTTGCAGGGGCTATTGTGTGAATGTGTGTTTTTTGTGAGTTTTGCCTTCAAGAAATCATTTTGATACTGGTAATGGCCCAGCTGCTCCCGCAACAATAACGTTTTTAAAGAGCTATGATAAAACAAGCACTGACAAATCGGTCTGGCAATCGCTGCCAGCCTTTTGTCTTTGCTAATGACTTTTGCTAATGGCTTTTGTCTTTGCTAATGGCTGTTAGATCTCACATTTGCTAATGGGAGGGCACTCAACACTTTTCAGCATTCTTAAGGAATTCTCCAACCCGGCTGCCAGCGAAAACAACATAACACACCCTCATAGGAGCTGTGCAACAACCTCGCCCACTTCTTCAATGACAAGATCATAACCATATACAATAACTTCTAGCCCTAACCCACACCCTGTGGACTTCCTCAACAGATACACCACTGCCACAACCGACATGAACCACACACTGACCACCTGGAGCATCCTCCCCACCCAGGACATCACCGCCACCATAAAATCCATCCACTCAGGAGGTCCCACAGACCCATGTCCGCACCACATCTTCAACCTTGGAAACCAAAGGATAGACCAGGAACTCACCTCCCTGCTCAACACCTCTATCACCACTGCAACATTTCCCGACCACTGGAAACACGGCAAAGTCACACCACTACTCAAAAACCCTCCATCACCCCCCAGCGAACCCAAAAACTACTGTCCAATCTCCCTGCTCCCATTCCCATGAAGGTACTGGAAAAGATCATCAACAGCCAACTCAAGACATACCTGGATCAGAACCAGCTACTCAACGCCTCCCGATCCGGCATCAGCAGCAATCAAAGCACCGAAACTGCCCTGATCGCAACCACTGCTGACATCTGAACCCTTCTTGACTGAGGAGAAACATGGATCACCTCCTTCCTCACCGGAAGAACCCAGAGGATCCAACTCCCACCTTTCACCTCCGAACTCAAGGAGATCACCTCTAGTGCCCACCAGGGCTCATCCCTCAGCCCCACGCTCTTCAACACATATATGACCCCGCTGGCCAACATCGTCAGATCCCATGGTTGCAGCATAATTTCCTACGCAGATGACACCCAACTCATCCTCTCACTCACTGATGACCTCTCCACCACCAGAACCAACTTCTACAGAAGCATGACTAGCGTTGCTGACTGAATGAAGAACAACTGCCTGCAGCTGAACACAGACAAGATGGAGGTACAGATTTTTGGCGACAGCAGCAACACATCGAATGACTCTTGGTGGCCTCCAACAGACCTAGGACCCGCACCTACCGCCTCACACCATGCCAGAAACCTCAGAATCATCAACAACAAGCTTACCATGAAATCACAGATCAATGCCATCTCCTCGGCCTGTTTTCTCAATTTGCGCATGTTACGTAAGATCTTCAAGAAGCTACCCCTACACATGAGATGGACCGTGACACAGGCCTTGATCACCAGCCGACTCGCCTATGGCAATGCCCTCTACGTAGAAATTGATGCACACCTCCTACAGAGACTTCAGAATATACAGAATGCCACAGCCAGACTCATCCTCTGCTGTCCCCAATGAACACATCACCCCCCACCTCAGGCAACTCCACTGGCTCCCATAAAGAAAAGATGCCAACTCAAGCTGCTGACCCACGCACACAAGGCTGTACACAACCAAGGACCTACATACTTCCACCAACCGTCAAGAAAACTATACTCTGCCTCCTTCCACTTGCCCATACCCCGCGTCTACTGAAGCAGAAATGGAGGCCGCTCCATCTCTCACATCGCAGCAAAATCTGGAGCAGCCTCCCCACACCCCTCCGCACCATCACCTCACTTCCAGAATTCCAAATTTGAATAAGCCTCCAGGACCTGCAAACACCTAGATACCCTATCGGGTGATTAGCCACGCTTTATAAATCCTGATTGAAACATCGATTGACTTATTATCGTGCCCGATCATAGTTTTTGGCCATGTCTAACACAGATATGTTTTTTTTGTTGTTGTCTCCTACCTAAAATTTCCACTGCTGCATGCCAGTGCCATGATAAAAAAAGCAGTGGCTGGAGTGGGATCACTCCCTTTTACTTTGTAGTATTCCGTGGTATTGGGTATGTAGCAAGTTAAAGTAATACTTTGTCATTTTTTTGTCTCTTTTCGTGTCATCTGCATCAAATAAGCTATGTTTTTTAAATTTCCTCTTGCACACATCTTACAGAGGCACACACTGACTGATTTAGAACTATACCTCTGACTTCTACGTAGGGCAGTTTTAGAAGGAAGGTTGTAGACAGTCAGCAGAGACAGCATCTCAGTGAATGGCTGCTACCATGCCCTAGCTCAAGATATGGAGGACAGCTTTGAGGCAGGAACAGATACTAAGACAGCATCTAAGGGAGGGGAAAATGGAGCAGAATCTGGAAGGGATTCTTCAGTCTGAGGAATTCCATCCGATGACTTGTCTTCCATTGATTCTGAGGAACATGGTCATGGTCGTCATGATATCCTTGACAAGCATATCCTATAGCGGAACAAGCATAGAAAGGTACACCTACCCAAAGAGCAGGTACATACGGCGGCAAGCACAAAGGGAGTGTTGTATTAGTAGCCCCCACTTTAGTGCAGCCCTGAATTCCCCTGTTCACTGGAGGCACTGGATGTAAAGTCGATACAGCAAATTTTCTGCTGATTGACTGCATCTATTTCTTTTTGGATGTTGATACCCTTGAGGAAATTGTGCAGCAAACACATTTGTGTGAAGAACAATTTCTGAGGGAGCACTGACGCACTCCTGGGCCTCATTCCAGGGCACATCAGTGGACTCTCACTTCACTTGAGGAGCTGAAGAAATTTTTGAGCCTTACGCTCAAAATAGGGTAGTGCAGTGGGTCCCAACCTTTGGGCATCTGTGGGCCCCTACTTTATCAATACTGGAACCCGGGGACCCCCACTGAATCATTATTGGAATCCGGGGATCCCCCACTGAGTAATTACTGAAAGCTGGGGACCTAATCTGTTAATGTTATTTAATTTTCTAAGCAGGTTGGGAACCACTGGGGTAGTGAATAAACCAAGCTTGCAGTCCTACTGCTTTACTCATACAGTTTGGGTAACACCCATCTTCACACCGTACATGAGTAGAGATAATTGTTTGCTACTGCAGCATATGCTGTATTTCAATGATAATTCTCCTGCACTGACCCAGGATCATCCAGACCACAGCAGGTTTTTCAAAATTCGGAATGTTGTGGAACATTTGTCTTGCAGGTTTTCAGAGATTTATACTCCAGGAAAGGATATAGCCATTGATGATTCCTTGATCCTGTACAAAGGGCGGCCTCTGTTCAGGCAGTACAAACTGAGCAAAAGAACTCATTATGGCATCAAGTTGTATATGCTGTCTGAGAGCTGTATTGTCTATGTATAAAGCTTGAGAGTGTGTACAGAGAAGGGCTCGCTCTTAACACTGTAGGCTGCCCTTCCGCGCTAGGAGTTACAGCAAAGATTGTATGGGAGCTTGTCCAGCCACTCCTTTTTCAAGGTTCTAATCTTCATGTGGACAACCTCTATACAGGAGTAGAGCTGTTCGGCGAGCTGTAGAAAACTGGCACCGTGGCAAACAGCACAATTCGATGTTCAATTCAATGTTGCTGCAAAGGAGTCCCACAGGAGCTTGCTTGTAAGAAGCTCCAAAAATTCCAGAGTACTGTGTTGCATTCCAACAAACTGCTTGCAGCCAAATTCTCTGATAGGCGTGATGTGCACATGCTCACTACAGTTCATTATGAGAGTACTTCCCTGTCACAGTTTGGGATCAGTTGGCCAAAGCACACAAGCCCACCTGTATATTTGATTATAACAAATACAGGAGCATGGTGGATAAGAATGACCAGGTTCTTCAGCCATGCAAGCGAGTCGTAAAACTCACACTTGATATAAGAAGCAGTTTACCCATCTAATTCAGATGGAAACATACAATGTGTATATTGTTTATCATCAGACCACCACTGGAAGACCCATGTCTCATTGAAAGTCTTACTGCTATAGAAGCAGCAGTCTCCACTTCATATGCTGTAGAGGATGAAGCAAGGCTGCTGGATAAACACTTTGCCAACCACATTGCTGCAACAGCTACAAAGACTCAACCATGTCATCATTGCAAAATCTGCTCTGAGAAAGGACAGCGGCAGTAGACGTGTTGTTACTGTCCCCAGTGCTCATCTGAGCCTGTCCTATGTTTTCCTGCTTGCTTTATGTTGTACCATACAAAAGTGAGGTATTGGGAAATTGATTGAGGTGGATGCCGTACCATATACCTTTCAATGGCTGTGCATGGATACATATCTTCCATTGACCACTACTTCACTAGGCAAGCAACACTACAAATAGTTTTCCTGTACTTGAGGAAATCATAAGACTTGTGTATGGCCTTCTCAAAACCTTTATCTGCCGTCAGAATGTGGGAGGTGTTCTGTTTGCCATATGACCAGTACATTACAGTCCCCAGATTCAATTTGAGGAATCTGGGCATTAAAAGGCAGTCTAAGACACCCCCAGCTTGCATTCACAAACTGGAAGGAGTTGGATTTACCTTAGTGAGTATGCTAAAGGATCATGAAAGACAAATTTGCTTGAGCATCAGGCAGCTAGTAAGGGAAGGCATTAGTAAAGGTTCACTTGGTAAGTATAAGGGATTAGTTAGGACTTTGAAGGGGACAGAGACATGAACAGGTAGGAAAAACGTAGGCTAAATGTGCTTTCGCAAGGATCACAAGGATATCGCATAGGTGAAAAGTACATAGTCAAGGTAGTAGAGATACACATTCTGTTACTTCATCTTCATCAAAGGACTCAACCCCATTAGCACCACACTCACCCCGATGCTCAGTTAGTTCTTCGCTTAACTAAGCAGATAACTCAAACCATGGAGAATGCAGCAGCCAGCCTCCACTCAATCTACCACCATGCACACACCCTGCACCTCAACAAACTTGTGTGGCTCCTCATCAGAAGTTCTCTTCAAATTCCTGACACACACATTCTAAGCCTTACACAACACTGCCATCATACCTCAAAACCACCTCAGCTTTCAGAAACCTTCCAGACATCTTTGATCAGCTGGACTCATACTAGCACACATTCAATGTATATGCACCACCTCAAGAAGTATCAGTGACTTCTACCTTCATCCGAAAGGCTGGAAATACCTGCCTCTACAGATCTGAGCCACCTCTAAAATTATTACATTCCACATGAAGCTGAAGACTTGGCTCATCAACGTGGTGAGTCCATGGATCATTCCTGACCACTCCTCCATTGGTGGCAGGATATCCTCCCGGATAATAGTGCTTTTTACAAAAACTCATAATATTACAGAGAAAACTGCACCCAACTTTACACACGTGGGTCATATATTTGTCCTGCTTACCATGTTCATCCTATATCAGAACATAGTAGATGTTCAGTTTGCCATTTGACAAGTGCATTACAGTCACAGTACTGGACACAAGGGTGGATGGGATCTCACTGACTGCTACTCTGTGTGCCAAAAACTAACATTCTTCGTAGATCAGAACGTGCTCTTTGGGGAACTTAGGACGGTCTTCCCCAGCATGTTTATCTTAGGGCCCTATTATGAGTGTGGCGGTCTACAGGCCGCCACACTCGCGGTGGCGGTCAGGGCCCCCACAGTACAACTCTGGCGGTCAGACCGCCAGGGAACCGCCAGGATCCATGATCTTGGTGCCCTGGTGGTGGCGGAGATCGTAATCCGCCAGGGCAGCGTTGCATACAGTGCTGCCCTGTGGATTACGACCTCGTTCCCTGCCAGCCTTTTCATGGCAGTAACACCACCATGAAAAGGCTAGTAGAGAACAGGTGTAGGGGGCCAAAGGGGGGCACCTGCACTGCCCATGCACTTGGCATGGGCAGTGCACCCCCTGCCCAGCACCATCACAATGTTCACTGTCTGCTTTGCAGACAGTGAGCATTGCGATGGTGCTGGTGCACCTGGCGGGCTACAGCATTGCAGTCGGCTTGAGACAATGCTGTAGCCTGTTTCCTGCTAGGCCGGCGGGTGGAAACTGAGGTTTCTGTCCGACGGCCCCAGTGGGAAACTCCTAATAGGTCCGGCGGGGTGGTCGCCACAAAGGCGGTGGCCACCCTGTCCAGAGTTTGATGGACAGGCTTTCCCGTCCGACAAACTCGAAATTAGGCCCTTAGTTTCCAAGGCAGCTATACTTACTCAGTTTGAGCAATATCGACCTTGAAACATACTCTCTGAAGCCACCCAACTTGCATCCACAAACTGGAAGGAGTTGGATTTAGAAAAGTAAGTGCGCTAAAGGTGCATGGAAGACACCTCTTCCTGAGCCTCATGTGGCTGTCATGAGATCCCTTAGTAAAGGTTTATTAGGCACACATTTGGTAATGCTCAGAATGTCTACGAGGTGGATACTTGACAGGTAGTAAAAATGTAGTCAATTTTTTTTCAACTGTGAAGGTTGTTCAGACACCAACCATCAACACATCTGGCTATATGTATTTATAGAGGTTTGCTTGTGATGTGTTTGTAAGCAAGTTGATTGATGATTGGATGAGAGGTGGTTTTCTCGCGTAGGTTCTCATTATTTTAATGAAATTACTGATGGATTTGGGTGACAGAATCACCTGAATCGTGTGGTACTGAGTACAATACCACACCACATGACACCTGTCGCCCCAATCCGGGCTTTATGGCCAACTAGTAGTGCCTCATCTCCACCCATGAGCTGGGGTGATTGTAGCATCCAGGCGCATGACAGGGAGGACTCCTCAGGGGAATCGTGGTCAATCAGAACTCATCCATTTCTCTCCGTTACATTAGTTTCACACAGGCAAAGACAAACAGAAGCAGAGTAGAGTTCAATAAGTTTTATTGAAGTAACCACATCTTAGATTAAATGGCATGTATTGCAATAACAATAACTAGGATGATAAACACACACTAGAAGCAAAATTGTGACAAGGAGAGTGAAACACAAAAACAGTCCCACCATACTGTCACTAGGAATAATATATGTATTTCCTACCTAAACTATATTAGAGCACAGTATGATAAGCCCTAATCCGGCCTTCAGGTTTCCAGGCTGGGAAGACAGCATTCCCCATACCTGAGCAAGGAAGCCTGTTGTCTATAAAGACACTGTCCCCATATAGGCCAGGGATTCGGCAATCTAAGCAAGCAGCTGTAGCAAAGACATTCAGCGGTCAGCATGCAGTTGTGGTCATCTGGCTGGAATCTCCCTCTAACATGTATGAGACAAAGAGGTGTTTTATAATAAAACAACTGGTGTTCTAAGAAAAGGTCCCCACGTAAGGATATGTCTGTTTCTGTGAATGTCAGAGATACAGCATACCACTTTTACTGGCAACCGTATCTGACTGCATCCTTGAGGAAAGCACAAAGTGAAATTAATGCAATGCTAAGAATGTGATGCTTTCCTAGGTGAAAGAACAAACGATAGAGAAAATAAAACAACACCCCAAATGTGGCTGATGCTAGAAAAATAAAGGGATGCTGAATAAAATGTAACTGGGCTAAAGTGCACAACAGTAGGCCTAGTTTGCTAAAATAATATGTCTAAAACAAGGCTAAAATAGCAATACAACACCCTCCCCTTGCCGGTTCAAAGGTGGTTCAAAGCCTTCAAAATGAAATGAAAAAGCTACTAAAATCTATTCATAAATGCATATAAACATGAAAGTCAATAATGCCAAGTTAAAAGACACTTGAGCATGGGGTAAAAAGGGGCATTTAAAACCTCAGCAGTGGCGCAATAAAACCAAATTCAAAGTCAATGTCATTTTTAGGATCGCCAATTATATCTGGGACAATTGAAGCCAGGAATTGTTCCACTTCGGCAGCTGGTAAAATATCCAAATCGTTTCCAAGGAAACCCATAGAGCATTCATGTTCCGAAGCCTGAGCTCCAGCTGAGGCAGCAGCATTCCGTGTTGTGCCCAATGTTGAGTTAAGAGCTGCATTATCCATGAAGGGCAACTTATAGACAGCTTCCCATAGTAAACACACCCTCAACGTGCACATCTGGTAATGAGCCCTCAGCGAGAACATCAACAGATCAGCACCCGATGAAAGTAAGCACCGCGTAGAAAGACAAACTTTCAGTGCACATTCAAAAAGGCACCAAAGGCATTGAAATACAGGCTGCACACAATCCAAACCTGGTCTAAATGGCAGAGACCAGTCGCACTCCAGTTCTTCCATGAGTGGTGCTCCGAAATACTGCATCATGTGTTCACGACGCATTTGCTCTGGTGGAAACGCTCGCACCCCTCCTTGTTGTGAAAGAACAGCCATTGCGCAGAAAAAATAGCAACAGCAGGATGCCACCTATTATAGCCAAAGTAATTGGAAATCCCCCGAAAATACAAAAAAATATTGAGTGTATGGCTGAAGGTATCAAGCCAAATATAGAGGACAAGGTTTGAATGAAAACAGAACCAACAGCCTTAATGAAATTTGTGATTCCAGTAGTACTGGAGGCGTTAAATATTCATCCCACAAATTCACCAGAGTGTCTCGGAAAGTTCGTACTTAAAAGGGACTGTATCTCTGGAGACGACCTCGCAACTTGAAGCGCATAGGTCTTGTGCGCAGATGTAAGTACCACATGTTTTTGAAACAATAAAGCCTTGAGTCTGCCCTACTTATCATAATTCACATCTTAAGTAGCAATATGAGGCCATATCTCTGCTACTTTCCTTTGCTGTGTAGGGGGAAAAAGGACATTCCTGCAACAGGTGAAAATTTGCAAGATCGAAATGACATAAGCTATTCCGGCTCGCATTCCACAATAACTGTCACTGTTAAGGAGCACATAGATTCCATTTGAGAGCACCTGGAACGCAGGTCTAATCAAGGGGACTGGGACGCCCATCAGATAGCAAGGCAAGTTCGCTGCAGAGGCACTACACGCCCCGTGCAAGGACAGCTGCTTACAAACCATCAAATGGCTCACAGAAGTCTCTCATTCACTGCTTCTAAGAAAGACCTCTTTCATGCCATTTAAACATTTGTACTAAAAGGGAAGCTCCCACACCTTGTGTATATGACTATCTCCCAGCCTTTCATATCTGCCTACCGGAATGTGTCTCAAGCAGGATGTGAATTGAAGTGTTGAAATAGGCAGATTAATAACCCCGAGTATTAACCATTCAGCAGATGGTATTTCAGCCACAGTAAAAGGCAACTTTTCTAATTTCTCAATGTTTAGCATGACATAAGTTGCTTCCTTTTTAGCCATTATTTTTTGTTGCCGCATTAAATTAAATGTTGAAAATATGTCTGTGAATGTAAGAGACCCAGCCTACCAGTTTTGATGGCAACCCTATCTGACTGCAGCCTTGAGGAAAGCACAAAGTGAAATGAATACAATGCTAAGAATGTGATGCTTTCCTAGGCGAAAGAACAAACAGATAGACAAAATAAAACAACACCACAAATGTAGCTAATGCTAGAAAAATAAAGCGATGCTGAATAAAACGTAACTGGGCTAAAGTGCACAACAACAGGCCTAGATTGCTAAAATAACATGTCTAAAACATGGCTAAAATAGATATGCAACAGTTTGTTTGGGGATTCCGTCATGTGGCATATGAATATGATAGGCACTTGAATGGCGGTGGTATGTTGATGCGAGTGCACTGATGTGTTGAATAGGGCCCATGGCTGGCAGTATGAAAGGAGGGGCGTAGCCTGGTCAGTAAGATTGGTAGAGGGTGAACTTCAGACTTCCCAACAATCACAGCGGCATATCAGAGTAAATACATTATCTGAGAAACAGGACTTAGAAAGGCTTGTGGGGCAGTGGAAAGGGAGAGCAGTGTGGGTTGTTAGCAGTACTTAAAACAAAATATTTTGTAAAATAACCAATATTTTAAAGAGCTTCAGAGCAGAGAGGAGAAAAAGTGAGTGTGTATGTTTTAATCTCTGTGTGTATGTAGAAATCCTACCTGAAATTTGACAGAAACCTCACCATACCCGAATGAACGCACCAGTACCCAACTATTTACTACAGAATACATTTATGAGGGGGTGTAACACCCCAAACACCCCTCCGAAGCTACACCTCTGTATGAAAGGCATGTGTATTGTGTGAATGGTGTGTGAATGGACCAAAAAGCAGTTGATGCCTTGGCAAAGCTTATAGCTCACTATCAGTAGGTTTGGTTTCAATATTCTGTTACGTTGATTAGTACTTGTTCTTTCAAGCTATGTAGGAAGCTGGCTCTGTATAAACTTGTACTACCTGAGGAAGGCGGAAGCTGAAACGTTGTAGAAATATATTTTTGTTCTTTAGTGAGATCATCTGTTTGAGGCACTTCTTTCTTGGATATTACATTTTCTTGTGGCTCATTGTATCCTTTGGGATCCAGATTTTTGCACTGGCTGGCTGTTGTTTTCTTGTGATCCTGCATCTTCCAGTGTACTATATCAAAGTGAGATATAGTGTGCACCGAGCCCAGGGGTTCCCCAGAGGCTTAACAGAGGCTAAGGTAGATAATACTAATGGTCTCTTTTGTGGTAGTGTGGGCAAGCAGTTAGGCTTATCAGAGGGTAGTGCAAAGCATTTGTTGTACACACACAGACAACAGCAGAAGCACACACTCAATGACTTAACTCCAGACCAATGGTTTTTATATAGCAAAAATATATTTTCTTAATTTATTTTTAGAAGCACAAGATTCAAATTGTAGGTAAGTACTTCTATAGATTCGTATTTCATACATGTATCAACAGTACTCTGTTTGAAATCGATAAGTTATACAGTTTTTGAAATATTGGCAATAATCTGTTTTAAAAATGGACACTGCAATTTTCAGAAACAGTTCTGGGGGAAGAAACGTTAGTTTGATTTGCAGGTAAGTACAACACTTACAGTTCCAGTCTCTGGGTTTTAGGAAGTCCACCGGTTGGGGTTCAAGTTAACCTCAAACACCAGTCAGCAGCAACACGGGGCCGGCTGGGAGCAGAGGTCAAAGATTAGCTAATTTTAACGTGGGTTCCTATGGAGACCAGGGGTACTCGGAATCCAGTCTGCCTGCAGGTAAGTACCCACAACTTGGAGGGCAGACCAGGGGGGATTGGAAGAGCACTGAAGGGTCCACAAGTAGGCACCAAGCACACACCCTCAGCGGCACAGGGGCGGCCGGGTGCAGGGTGCAAACAGGACATCGGCTTTCAATGCTGGTCTAAGAGGGACACTGGGGGACACTCAGAGGCTGCAGGCACGGTCCAGAAGGTTGTCTCAGGCAGACAACAGGCTGGATAGGGAGGAGGGCTGCCTGCAGAACGCTGCTGAACCAGAATTAGGATTTTCCAAGGCCTGGCAGCTGAGGGTGCAGAGGGGCTTTGGCCGTCAATTATCTTCGTACGGAGCTTGCAGGGTCAGGGCGTCCTTGGGATTCCCTCTGCAGGCGTCGTCATGAAGGGGTGGAGAGGTCAACACAGGGTGGGCTCTTGCTCGGCATCGCCTGGGGATCCTCTGTGGCTGGTTGGGCCACCTGGACATGGACCGTGGGCATCGGGTGCAGAGTGGTCAGGACTCACGCATCTGGAGTGATGCTGGAGTCCTTGAAGGTTGTTTCTTTGTGGACAGGGTCGTTGTCCTTAGAAGTTCTCTGTCCTGTGTGGTGCAGGGCAGTCCTCTGGACCTTGGCAGAGGTCGCTGGTCCTGTTGGATGCGTCGCTTTCATGGTGCAGGTTCTCTGAAGCAGGAGACATGCTGGTAGGGTTGGGGCCAAGCCAGTTTGTGTCGTCCTCCTTCTCTGCGGGGGTTTCAGCTATGCAGTCCTTCTTTTTGTGAGGACGCCAGGAATCTGGTGAGCTGGGTTCAGGGAGGCCCTTAAATCCTAGATCTAGGGGTGTTTTAGGGGTCAGAGGGCAGTAGCCAATGGCTACTGTCCCTGAGGATGGCCACACCATCCTTGTGCCCAAACCCTTTGGGGAGGGGGGCACAAACCTAATCCCATTGATCCCTGTCCTCCAAACCAAGATGGAGGATTCTGCAGTGAGGTGGTCATCTCAGCTCTGGACACCTTAGGGGTGGACCTAGCTGGGGGGGGAGGGGTCACTCCTCCTCCCTGTTTTCCCTATTTTTCCCATTGGACTTGCCACCAAAAGTGGGGCTTTGTCTGGGGGGGTGGGCAACTCCACTAGCTGCAGTGCCCTGGAGCACTGTAACACGAGGCTTGAGCCTTTGAGGCTCACGGCCAGGTGTTACAGTTCCTGCATGGGGGAGGTGTGAACCACCTCCACCCAAGACAGGCTTTGTTTCTGACCACAGAGTGCACAAAGGCACTCACCCAATGTGGTCAGAAACCTGTCTGAAAGTGGCAGGCTGGCACAGACCGGTCAGTCCTACACTAGCATACAGGGGCATCTCTAAAATGTCCTCTGTGTGCATTTTTAAATACTGGCATCAGTGTGGGTTTATTGTGCTGAGAAGTTTGATACCAAACTTCCCAGTATTCAGTGAAGACATTATGGAGCTGTGGAGTTTCTGATGACAAACTCCCAGACCATATACTCAATATGGCTACACTGCACTTACAATGTCTACGAATGGACTCAGACACTGTAGGGGCTTATTGCTCATGTAGCTATGCCCTCACCTGTGGTATAGTGCACATTGCCTTAGGGCTGTAAGGCCTACTAGAGGGGTGACTTACCTATGCCACAGGCAGTGGTTTGTGAGCATGGCACCATGAGAGGGGTGCCGTGTCGACTTTGCATTTTTCCCCCACCAGCACATATAAGCTGCAAGGCAGTGTATATTTGCTTGGTGAGGGGTCCCCGAGGGTGGCATAATACATGCTAATGCCCTTAGGGACCTTCCCTGGCCACAGGGACCTTGGTACCGTAAGTACCTTTTACAAGGGACTTAACTGTGTGCCAGGGTTGTGCCAGTTGTGGACACAAAGTTCCAGTTTTTGGGAATGAATACTGGTGCTGGGGCCTGGTTAGAAGGATGCCAGCACACTTTCAATCAAAGTTGGCATCAACACTAGGCAAAAAGTGGGGGGATAATCATGCCAACAGTGGCACTTTCCTACATGCTAGCACTTCTGGAGGGGTCAAAACCTACCTGTATAAGTGGTGTTTTCACTTTCAAAATTGAGTAACAACCCCACCTTCTTTAAACAACCGTAGACCCTCAGGTGTCCAGAGTGGTATAACTTGCTTGGATCGCCCTCACTTTACCACAATGCCCGGCAAAACTTGAAACTTCGCGTAAATGGCTAAGATCCCTCCTTTATTTACGGTGCTCAGACAAAATATCAATTCAAAAATATTGAGTTACAGGAATATTGAGTTTTTAATATTGGGACACAGAAATATTTTTTGTGTGAAAATATAGTTGACAGAAATCAACGTTTTAAGGTAATAAATATTATTTTTTGAGTTTTCTTCAGGTGTTTAAATTATATTGTTTGTGTAATTGTTGTTAATGTTGCCCAGGGGGTACCTGTCCAGCACCCTTGCTGCGGAGACAGTGCACATTTCAAGGGTGATTGTGCCCCCTGCATGCACCAGCATTGCCACCGGCTCTATTATGAGCCGGCGGCAATGCTACTGCACCTTTCCCACTGGGCTGATTCGCCGGTCAGCCCAGTGGGAACGTCGTAATGAGGTTGGCGGGGAGGTTGCCAGCACCGTGGCAACCTCCCCATCGGGAGTTTGGCAGACGGATGTTTCCCTCCGCCAAACTCATAATTAGCACCTAAATTTGTAGTTTTTAGTTATTTATATTTATAATTTAATTGTAAAATAGTAATTTATAATTTTGTAGCGGGTTGTGAGGGTTGTAGGGGTACAAGGTGGGAAGTTAATTAAGTATAATTCTTTTATATATACATTTTAAATAAGATTAATTATTTATTTGATTATTAAGTATGTAAATTGTGTGAATCATATTTTTTTAATTTATATTTTAGGTGTGATTTGTTGGGTTTTTAGGGATATAGGGTGCAAAGTTAATTAAATAATAATTGATTTAGTATCAATTATTAATATATTATTTATTAACTAATTGTTAATTAACTCTGCAAATTGTTTAATTGTTATAATTTTGTCCTTATAATTTAGGTGTGGGTTGTTGCTTTTGTAGGGGTATTGGGTGGGAAGTTAATTAAATAATCAATTGTTACTTATTTATAAATTATTAATTAGTTAAATGTTAATTAATTATGTAAACTGTGTAATTATTATAATGTTTTAATTTACATTTTGGGTGCAGGTTGTTGGGTTTGTAGGGGTATTGGGTGGGACGTTAATTACATTATAATTAACTAATTATTAATTATTTATAATTAACTAATTGTTAATTTATTATGAAAACTGTGTAAATATTATATTTTTTTAACTTTAGATATATGTTTAATGTGCAACTATAGTGTGGGAATTTAATGAAATAATTATTATTTTTTCCTAATTTTAATTATTTTACAAAATATAATTATTTTAATTGTTTAATTGTTTTTTTAATGTATATATTTAATTTTATGTTAATAGTTTTATAATGTTATGAAATAATACTTGTATTAAAATAAACCATGTGTTTGAGGTGAAGTACATTCCCTACTATTGCACAGACTGGAGGTGGAATAGTTAATTTTTCCCTCATGAGTCCAACGCTTTCCCTACTGTTGCACCGACTGGAGTGGGAATAGTAAATTTGACCCCTCCTGAGTCCAATGCTTTGCCTAGTGTTGCACAGACTGGAGTGGGAATAGTAAATTTGACCCCTCCTGAGTCCAACGCTTTCCCTACTGTTGCACAGACTGGAGTGGGAATAGTACATTTTGTCCCTGCGAAGTTCAACGCTTTCCCTATTGTTGAACCAACTGGAGTGGGAATAGTACATTTTACCCATCCAGAGTTCAACACTTTCCCTACTGTTCCACTGACTGGAGTGAGAATAATAAATTGTACCCCTCCTGAGTCCAATACCTTTCCTACTGTTGCACAGACTGGAGTGGGAATAGTAATAATAATCTCTATTGTTTAGTTAATAAAAACCATAACAATCATCCCATAATACAACATGTTTCAAGATAAAACATCTCTAAAATACCGTAAATTCCTTGGCCATGAAACCATGCGAGGATCTAAAATCAGTTTCTTAACCGGTTCTGTGCCTTGGACGAGATGATCTCGTCCAAGGCTACAGTTCCCCTGTGCCTTGGACGAGATCATCTCGTCCTAGGCACAGGGGAACTTGGGGGCGCGCTAGCGCGCCCCCCGTGCACCCCCCTTCCCCCCCCAGGCGGGGATGGAAGGGGAAGACCTTCCCCTTCCACCCCCGCCCCCCCCCCCACGGCAATCCGATGACGTCAGCGCGCGCACAGCGCGCTGACGTCATCTAGTGTTGCCGGCGCGCTGGAAGCCATTTGCTTCCAGCGCGTCTTCGGAGCAGGAGCTCTAAGGTGAGTCCTCTCCGTTTTTGGGGGGCGGGGGGGTTGAGAAAACAGACACGGTGGGAAAGGAAAGGGTTTTTCCTTTCCCCCTGTGTCTGTTTTCTCAAGATTCCTGCTCCACGATCGCGGGCAGGGCCCGCGATCGTGGAGCAGGAATCTCCACTAGCCACCAGGGATTTTCTTTTTGGCTAAATTTGGGGGCGACCCCTTGGGCAAGGGTCGCCCCCCCCCCCAGGGGCAACTTTTATTTGTAATTCGCCCCCCCCTGGGGGCAGATCCGCCGATTTTTCGGCGGATCTGCCCCCGGGGGGGGGGGGGGGGGTCGAAAACCATAAGACACCAGGGATATGTTTGTTTATGTGTGTTTTTGGGGGCGACCCCTTGGGCAAGGGTCGCCCCCCCCGGGGGCAATTTTTATTTGTATTTTGCCCCCCCCCCCCAGGGGCAGATCAGCCGATTTTTGGGCTGATCTGCCCCCGGGGGGGGGGTGAAAACCACTAGACACCAGGGATTTTGTTTTTATTGTTTATTTTGGGGGAAACTCCTTGGGCAAGGGTCGCTCCCTTTTCTGTTTCGGCCCCCCCGATGGCAGACCAGCCATTTTTTGGACGATCTGGCCCGGGGGGAGGTGGAAGCACACTAGGTGCCAGGGATTGTGTTTGGTGTGTGTTTGGGGGCACCCCTTGGGCAACGGTCGCCCCCCTAAGGTGGGGAAAATTTGTATTGCCCATCTCTGACCGTAATTTTGTAGGGCCATCTGCCCCCAAGGAGGGCAGAGACCACCAATACGGCAGGGATTTTTTTGTTTTGTGTTGTGCTGGGGGTGCCCCCTTTGGGAAGGGTCGCCCCCTGAAAGGGGGCACAGAGGTGTTGCCCATTTCTGCCCCCCTTGGGGTCAGATTGGCCAATTCTTCTATGCCCATCTACCCCCGAGGGGGGCAGGATCCACTTAGGTACCAGGGACAACTTCTAAGTTCTTGGTGGTGGGGTGTTTGTCAACTGGCAAAGTATTTGTATTTGTGATTATAACAATTTATTTCTTCTTTTTCTTCTAGTTCAACGCTTTTGCTTCCTTTGCTGTGGATCTTTGCGGTTTTGGCAGTAGTTGTCCTGTGGTTTGCATAGTTGCATGTTTTAGGTAAGTGAACGCAATTTATTCCAAAGGAGTATTGTTGACATGTTTGTAGGTGGTGTACTAAATGCAGTATTGTGTGTTTGACATTGTCCTTAGATTTGAGCACAGTGGTGTTTGTGTTGTCATATGTCTAAAATGCTTTTTTCTTTTTTCTTTTTAGTGGGATATCATTGGTGATTGCTGTCTGTGCAGAGTAGTTGCTTGGTGAGTAGCTATTTCAGGCAACTGTGTGGTATAGTTTTTTGTAGTACATAACTCTTTGTGAAAAAGCTACACTTTGTTTATTACTTATTTTAGTGCTAGTTGTTGTTGGCAATCCATTTGTTGTTAGGATCATGGCTAGCCGCAAAGTGACCGCTCAGCAGGTTGTTCGCATGCTCTTTGAGTCGTCTTCAGACCATGATTACGACACTGACTCTGCATCTGAGGCAGAGGAGGAAGCAGGAGATTCTGGAAGTGAGTTTTCTGTCGGAGAGTATTCTTCTGATGAGGAAGCTACTCTCAGTGCAGATGAAAGGCCTGTGTTAGAGGAGGACATTGATGTGCCAAGAGTGCAGCAGCCTGGGGCTGCAGGGTTTCCCATTGGAAGACCTGACACCTGGATTGCCCCAAACATGGAGCAGCCACAGTTACCTGCATTTACTGGTCTCCCAGGGTGTAGAGGTAATACGGAAAACTTTCTGCCTGTCCATTTCTTTCACTTGTTTATGGACGATGTATTTTTGGAAGTGATTGTGGAGCAGACAAATGTGTATGCAGAGCAATATTTGCGGGACAACGCTGCCAGACTTAAGCCTCAGTCTAGAGCTACTCATTGGGTTCCCACATATCTGGAAGAGATGAAAAGGTTTTTAGGTTTGTCTTTTTTGATGGGGTTGATCAGGAAGCCGTCACTGGCTTCTTATTGGTCTACTAGTCCCTTGATGGCAACTGCTATATTTCCTGCAACTATGACACGTAATCGGTATTTGCTTCTTCTTCGTATGCTGCATTTTGTAGACAATGATTTAGCCTTGCCACGAGATCACCCTGATTGTGACCGCCTTTTTAAGATTAGGCCTGTCCTTGATCATTTTGTGGATCGGTTTTCAGAGGTCTATGTCCCAGGCAAAGAGATAAGTGTGGACGAGTCTTTGGTCCTTTTCAAGGGGCGTTTAGTTTTTAAGCAGTACATTCCTAGTAAGAGGGCACGGTATGGGATTAAATTGTATCTGCTGTCAGAAAGCAGTACAGGATATGTGTATAATTTCCGGGTCTACACTGGTAGGGATTCCAGTATTGACCCTCCTGGTTGTCCGGCCACTTTTGGAGTTAGCGAAAAAATTGTGTGGGAACTTGCTAGACGGCTGTTTAACAAAGGTCACCATTTGTACATAGATCATTTCTACACTGGAGTGCAGTTGTTCAAGGAGTTGTTTAGGGTGGACACTGTTGCTTGTGGCACAATCTGTTCTAACAGGAATGGCTATCCAAGGGAGCTTGTCTGTAAAAAACTTGAGAGGGGACAGTGCAGTGCCTTGCGGAATAATGAGCTGCTAGCTCTGAAATTTTCAGACAGGAGGGATGTGTACATGCTATCGACCATCCATGATGAGAGTACTTCCCCGGTGGCTGTTTGGGGTCAGGTTGCGGAAGTGCGCAAACCTGCGTGCATTTTGGACTACAATAGGCACATGGGTGGTGTTGATAGAGTAGATCAGAGGTTAGAACCTTACACTGCTCTTCGTAAGTCATATGTGTGGTATAAAAAGTTGGCCCTACATTTATTTCATTTGGCAACTTTTAATGCCTTTATTGTATAGAAGGATTGTTCACCCGAGTCAAGGATGACATTTGTTAAATTTCAGAAGTCGGTGATAGAAAGCCTTATTGTGGTGGAACCGGCAAGAGTTCCTAGAGTAGAAGTGGTGGAGGATGTGGCTAGATTGAAAGATCGGCACTTTCCAGATCACATTCCTCCCACTCCCAAAAAAGACATGCCCACAAAGAAATGTAGAGTATGTGCCCGGAGATCAATCCGGAGGGAGAGCCGGATGTACTGCCCCGAATGCCCTTCAAAGCCTGGGCTGTGTGTGCCCAGCTGTTTTAGAAGTTACCACACAAGGAAAAACTTTTGGGAAATACCGTGAGCGTAAGCTGTCTGTTTTATATTTTCATATGTTTCACGGTTGGCATCTGTTGTGTATTTAGTTAGAGCTTTTGTGTTTGTAGTTTTGTGCTTATTTTATAATTAGTAGTTTCTTTGTTGTTTATAAATAAAAAAAAAGTGATTGCGGTGTCCGTGGGGTGGCGCTTGGCTGGCGGTGTGCGTGGGGTGGCGCTTGGCTGGCGGTGTGCGTGGGGTGGCGCTTGGCTGGCGGTGTGCGTGGAGTGGCGCTTGGCTGGCGGTGTGCGTGGGGTGGCGCTTGGCTGGCGGTGTGCGTGGGGTGGCGCTTGGCTGGCGGTGCCAGCCAAACGGCAGTCCACACTCCCATCAGCTGGTGTGATTCTTGTATCAGGCATGTGGGCGTATGTAAGTAATGGGCCCTTGAGTGGCGTGGTCTGTCGATGTGAGTGTTGTAATGTGCTGGGCCCGTGGCTGGCGGTGTGAATTGTCTTGTGCGTGTCATGTATGAAAGGTGTGTGAATGGACTGTAAAGCGGTTGGTGCCTTGTCGCGGCTTTACAGCTCACGAGCTGTGAGTCATTGGTTCACTTTTTTGCCTTTCACTTATTAGCAGTGCATTTCATTTTTGTGAAATCTCTTGTTAATAAAATTTGATCCACTGAACCATCACTCACCCTTGTGCCAAATCCAACCAGTATGTGTTGTAAAAAATGACAAAACCTGCTCCGCTGTAATCAGGCGTCGCAGCACACCTGTGACACGCTAGGTGCCTCGGGTGGGACCCCGATGATGAAGCATGCCACCAACTTGGTTGGTGGGTGAGGGGTCTTATTCACATAACCTAAGTGTGTTTCTTTTCACAATTTTAGTGTTTGGCACATCACGGATGTATGTGCACACATCAAAGTGATATATATTCCAAAAATACCTGTTTGGGGGGGAGGGCCCACCTATGTTTTTGGTCCTGGGTGCGGCCTTCATGTAGGGAAACCTACAAAACCTAGAAACTTTTTAAAACTAGGCACCCCAAGGAGTCCAGGGAGGTGTGGCTTGCGTGGCTCCCCTAACATTTTCTTACCCAGACTCCTCTGTAAACCTCAAAATTTGCATAAAAAAGCATATTTTCCGGATTTTTCTTAGTAGGATCACCGCTCCAGCACAAAATTCCTACTCACCCAGTTTTCCCCTCAGTCTCCCAAGTAAAATGACACCTCACTTATGTGGGTCCCCAAAGCAGAGTCCGTCTCAAGATGTATAAAAGAATATGCCCTTATAAACTTGCTGTGCTATCCCTTCTATCCCTTCAGGTTTTGGGCCTTATTCTGTTGCAGGCACCTGGCCCACCCACACAAGTGAGGTATCTTTTTTATCGGGAGACTTGGGGGAACGCTGGGTATAAGGAAATTTGTGGCTCCTCTCAGATTCCAGAACTTTCTCCCACAGAAATGTGAGGAACATGAGTTTTTTTAGCCACGTTTTGAGGTTTGCAAAGGATTCTGGGTAACAGAACCTGGTCCGAGCCCCGCAAGTCACCCCATCTTGGATTCCCCTAGGTCTCTAGTTTTCAGAAATGCACAGGTTTGGTAGGTTTCCCTAGGTGCCGGCTGAGCTAGAGGCCAAAATCTACAGGTAGGCACTTCGCAAAAAACACCTCTGTTTTCTTCCAAAATTTTGGATGTGTCCACGTTGCGCTTTGGGGTGTTTCCTGTCGCGGGCGCTAGGCCTACCCACGCAAGTGAGGTATCATTTTTATCGGGAGACTTGGGGGAACGCTGGGTGGAAGGAAATTTGCGGCTCCTCTCAGATTCCAGAACTTTCTCCCACAGAAATGTGAGGAACATGAGTTTTTTTAGCCAAATTTTGAGGTATGCAAAGGATTCTGGGTAACAGAACCTGGTCCGAGCCCCGCAAGTCACCCCATCTTGGATTCCCCTAGGTCTCTAGTTTTCAGAAATGCACAGGTTTGGTAGGTTTCCCTAGGTGCCGGCTGAGCTAGAGGCCAAAATCTACAGGTAGGCACTTCGCAAAAAACACCTCTGTTTTCTTCCAAAATTTTGGATGTGTCCACGTTGCGCTTTGGGGTGTTTCCTGTCGCGGGCGCTAGGCCTACCCACGCAAGTGAGGTATCATTTTTATCGGGAGACTTGGGGGAACGCTGGGTGGAAGGAAATTTGCGGCTCCTCTCAGATTCCAGAACTTTCTCCCACAGAAATGTGAGGAACATGTGTTTTTTTAGCCAAATTATGAGGTATGCAAAGGATTCTGGGTAAGAGAACCTGGTCCGAGCCCCGCAAGTCACCCCATCTTGGATTCCCCTAGGTCTCTAGTTTTCAGAAATGCACAGGTTTGGTAGGTTTCCCTAGGTGCCGGCTGAGCTAGAGGCCAAAATCTACAGGTAGGCACTTCGCAAAAAACACCTCTGTTTTCTTCCAAAATTTTGGATGTGTCCACGTTGCGCTTTGGGGTGTTTCCTGTCGCGGGCGCTAGGCCTACCCACGCAAGTGAGGTATCATTTTTATCGAGAGACTTGGGGGAACGCTGGGTGGAAGGAAATTTGTGGCTCCTCTCAGATTCCAGAACTTTCTGCCACAGAAATGTGAGGAACATGTGTTTTTTTAGCCAAATTTTGAGGTTTGCAAAGGATTCTGGGTAACAGAACCTGGTCCGAGCCCCGCAAGTCACCCCATCTTGGATTCCCCTAGGTCTCTAGTTTTCAGAAATGCACAGGTTTGGTAGGTTTCCCTAGGTGCCGGCTGAGCTAGAGGCCAAAATCTACAGGTAGGCACTTCGCAAAAAACACCTCTGTTTTCTTCCAAAATTTTGGATGTGTCCACGTTGCGCTTTGGGGTGTTTCCTGTCGCAGGCGAAAGGCCTAACCACGCAAGTGAGGTATCATTTTTATCTGGAGACTTGGGGGAACGCTGGGTGGAAGGAAATTTGTGGCTCCTCTCAGATGCCAGAACTTTCTGCCACAGAAATGTGAGGAGCATGTGTGTTTTTAGCCAAATTTTGAGGTTTGCAAAGGATTCTGGGTAACAGAACCTGGTCCGAGCCCCGCAAGTCACCCCTCCTTGGATTCCCCTAGGTCTCTAGTTTTCAGAAATGCACAGGTTTGGTAGGTTTCCCTAGGTGCCGGCTGAGCTATAGGCCAAAATCTACAGGTAGGCACTTCGCAAAAAACACCTCTGTTTTCTTCCAAAATTTTGGATGTGTCCACGTTGCGCTTTGGGGTGTTTCCTGTCGCGGGCGCTAGGCCTAACCACGCAAGTGAGGTATCATTTTTATCGGGAGACTTGGGGGAACGCTGGGTGGAAGGAAATTTGTGGCTCCTCTCAGATGCCAGAACTTTCTGCCACAGAAATGTGAGGAACATGTGTTTTTTTAGCCAAATTTTGAGGTTTGCAAAGGATTCTGGGTAACAGAACCTGGTCCGAGCCCCGCAAGTCACCCCTCCTTGGATTCCCCTAGGTCTCTAGTTTTCAGAAATGCACAGGTTTGGTAGGTTTCCCTAGGTGCCGGCTGAGCTAGAGGCCAAAATCTACAGGTAGGCACTTCGCAAAAAACACCTCTGTTTTCTTCCAAAATTTTGGATGTGTCCACGTTGCGCTTTGGGGTGTTTCCTGTCGCAGGCGCTAGGCCTAACCACGCAAGTGAGGTATCATTTTTATCTGGAGACTTGGGGGAACGCTGGGTGGAAGGAAATTTGTGGCTCCTCTCAGATGCCAGAACTTTCTGCCACAGAAATGTGAGGAGCATGTGTTTTTTTAGCCAAATTTTGAGGTTTGCAAAGGATTCTGGGTAACAGAACCTGGTCCGAGCCCCGCAAGTCACCCCTCCTTGGATTCCCCTAGGTCTCTAGTTTTCAGAAATGCACAGGTTTGGTAGGTTTCCCTAGGTGCCGGCTGAGCTAGAGGCCAAAATCTACAGGTAGGCACTTCGCAAAAAACACCTCTGTTTTCTTCCAAAATTTTGGATGTGTCCACGTTGCGCTTTGGGGTGTTTCCTGTCGCGGGCGCTAGGCCTACCCACGCAAGTGAGGTATCATTTTTATCGGGAGACTTGGGGGAACGCTGGGTGGAAGGAAATTTGTGGCTCCTCTCAGATTCCAGAACTTTCTGCCACAGAAATGTGAGGAACATGTGTTTTTTTAGCCAAATTTTGAGGTTTGCAAAGGATTCTGGGTAACAGAACCTGGTCCGAGCCCCGCAAGTCACCCCATCTTGGATTCCCCTAGGTCTCTCGTTTTCAGAAATGCACAGGTTTGGTAGGTTTCCCTAGGTGCCGGCTGAGCTAGAGGCCAAAATCTACAGGTAGGCACTTCGCAAACAACACCTCTGTTTTCTTCCAAAATTTTGGATGTGTCCACGTTGCGCTTTGGGGTGTTTCCTGTCGCGGGCGCTAGGCCTAACCACGCAAGTGAGGTATCATTTTTATCGGGAGACTTGGGGGAACGCTGGGTGGAAGAAAATTTGTGGCTCCTCTCAGATGCTAGAACTTTCTGCCACAGAAATGTGAGGAACATGTGTTTTTTTAGCCAAATTTTGAGGTTTGCAAAGGATTCTGGGTAACAGAACCTGGTCCGAGCCCCGCAAGTCACCCCTCCTTGGATTCCCCTAGGTCTCTAGTTTTCAGAAATGCACAGGTTTGGTAGGTTTCCCTAGGTGCCGGCTGAGCTAGAGGCCAAAATCTACAGGTAGGCACTTCGCAAAAAACACCTCTGTTTTCTTCCAAAATTTTGGATGTGTCCACGTTGCGCTTTGGGGTGTTTCCTGTCGCGGGCGCTAGGCCCACCCACGCAAGTGAGGTATCATTTTTATTGGGAGACTTGGGGGAACGCTGGGTGGAAGGAAATTTGTGGCTCCTCTCAGATTCCAGAACTTTCTGCCACAGAAATGTGAGGAACATGTGTTTTTTTAGCCAACTTTTGAGGTTTGCAAAGGATTCTGGGTAACAGAACCTGGTCCGAGCCCCGCAAGTCACCCCATCTTGGATTCCCCTAGGTCTCTCGTTTTCAGAAATGCACAGGTTTGGTAGGTTTCCCTAGGTGCCGGCTGAGCTAGAGGCCAAAATCTACAGGTAGGCACTTCGCAAAAAACACCTCTGTTTTCTTCCAAAATTTTGGATGTGTCCACGTTGCGCTTTGGGGTGTTTTCTGTCGCGGGCGCTAGGCCTAACCACGCAAGTGAGGTATCATTTTTATCGGGAGACTTGGGGGAACGCTGGGTGGAAGGAAATTTGTGGCTCCTCTCAGATGCCAGAACTTTCTGCCACAGAAATGTGAGGAACATGTGTTTTTTTTAGCCAAATTTTGAGGTTTGCAAAGGATTCTGGGTAACAGAACCTGGTCCGAGCCCCGCAAGTCACCCCTCCTTGGATTCCCCTACGTCTCTAGTTTTCAGAAATGCACAGGTTTGGTAGGTTTCCCTATGTGCCGGCTGAGCTAGAGGCCAAAATCTACAGGTAGGCACTTCGCAAAAAACACCTCTGTTTTCTTCCAAAATTTTGGATGTGTCCACGTTGCGCTTTGGGGTGTTTCCTGTCGCGGGCGCTAGGCCTACCCACGCAAGTGAGGTATCATTTGTATCGGGAAACTTGGGGGAACGCTGGGTGGAAGGAAATTTGTGGCTCCTCTCAGATTCCAGAACTTTCTGCCACAGAAATGTGAGGAACATGTGTTTTTTTAGCCAAATTTTGAGGTTTGCAAAGGATTCTGGGTAACAGAACCTGGTCCGAGCCCCGCAAGTCACCCCATCTTGGATTCCCCTACGTCTCTAGTTTTCAGAAATGCACAGGTTTGGTAGGTTTCCCTAGGTGCCGGCTGAGCTAGAGGCCAAAATCTACAGGTAGGCACTTCGCAAAAAACACCTCTGTTTTCTTCCAAAATTTTGGATGTGTCCACGTTGCGCTTTGGGGTGTTTCCTGTCGCGGGCGCTAGGCCTACCCACGCAAGTGAGGTATCATTTTTATCGGGAGACTTGGGGGAACGCTGGGTGGAAGGAAATTTGTGGCTCCTCTCAGATTCCAGAACTTTCTGCCACAGAAATGTGAGGAACATGTGTTTTTTTAGCCAAATTTTGAGGTTTGCAAAGGATTCTGGGTAACAGAACCTGGTCCGAGCCCCGCAAGTCACCCCATCTTGGATTCCCCTAGGTCTCTAGTTTTCAGAAATGCACAGGTTTGGTAGGTTTCCCTAGGTGCCGGCTGAGCTAGAGGCCAAAATCTACAGGTAGGCACTTCGCAAAAAACACCTCTGTTTTCTTCCAAAATTTTGGATGTGTCCACGTTGCGCTTTGGGGTGTTTCCTGTCGCGGGCGCTAGGCCTACCCACGCAAGTGAGGTATCATTTTTATCGGGAGACTTGGGGGAACGCTGGGTGGAAGGAAATTTGTGGCTCCTCTCAGATTCCAGAACTTTCTGCCACAGAAATGTGAGGAACATGTGTTTTTTTAGCCAAATTTTGAGGTTTGCAAAGGATTCTGGGTAACAGAACCTGGTCCGAGCCCCGCAAGTCACCCCATCTTGGATTCCCCTAGGTCTCTAGTTTTCAGAAATGCACAGGTTTGGTAGGTTTCCCTAGGTGCCGGCTGAGCTAGAGGCCAAAATCTACAGGTAGGCACTTCGCAAAAAACACCTCTGTTTTCTTCCAAAATTTTGGATGTGTCCACGTTGCGCTTTGGGGTGTTTCCTGTCGCGGGCGCTAGGCCTACCCACGCAAGTGAGGTATCATTTTTATCGGGAGACTTGGGGGAACGCTGGGTGGAAGGAAATTTGTGGCTCCTCTCAGATTCCAGAACTTTCTGCCACAGAAATGTGAGGAACATGTGTTTTTTTAGCCACATTTTGAGGTTTGCAAAGGATTCTGGGTAACAGAACCTGGTCCGAGCCCCGCAAGTCACCCCATCTTGGATTCCCCTAGGTCTCTAGTTTTCAGAAATGCACAGGTTTGGTAGGTTTCCCTAGGTGCCGGCTGAGCTAGAGGCCAAAATCTACAGGTAGGCACTTCGCAAAAAACACCTCTGTTTTCTCTCAAACAAATGGGATGTGTCCACGTTGCGTTTTGGGGCGTTTCCTGTCGCGGGCGCTAGGCCTACCCACACAAGTGAGGTATCATTTTTATCGGGAGACTTGGGGGAACATAGATTAGCAAAACAAGTGCTATTACCCCTTGTCTTTCTCTACATTTTTTCCTTCCAAATATAGGAGAGTGTGTAAAAAAGACATCTATTTGAGAAATTCCCTATAATTCACATGCTAGTATGGTCACCCCGGAATTGAGAGATGTGCAAATAACCACTGCTCCTCAGCACCTTATCTTGTGCCCTTTTTGGAAATGCAAAGGTTTTCTTCATAGCAATTTTTTACTCTTTATATTTCAGCAAATGAATTGCTGTATACCCGGTATAGAATGAAAACGCACTGCAGGGTGCAGCTCATTTATTGGCTCTGGGTTCCTCGGGTTCTTGATGAACCTACAAGCCCTATATATCCCCGCAACCAGAGGAGTCCAGCAGACGTAACGGTATATTGCTTTCCATAATCTGACATTGCAGGGAAAAATTACAGAGTAAAACGTAGAGAAAAATTGATGGTTTTTTCACCTCAATTTCAATATTTTTCTTTTTCAGCTGTTATTTTCTGTAGGAAACCCTTGTAGGATCTACACAAATGACCCCTTGCTGAATTCAGAATTTTGTCTACTTTTCAGAAATGGTTAGGTTTCTGGGATCCAGCATTGGTTTCATGCCCATTCCTGTCACTGACTGGAAGGAGGCTGAAAGCACAAAAAATTGCAAAAATGGGGTATGCCCCAGTAAAATGCCAAAATTGTGTTGAAAAATTGGGTTTTCTGATTCAAGTCTGCCTGTTCCTGAAAGCTAGGAAGCTGCTGAGTTTAGCACTGCAAACCCTTTGTTGATGCCATTTTCAGGGGGAAATCCACAAGCCTTCTTCTGCAGCCACTTTTTCCAATTTGTTTGAAAAAAACAAAATTTTCACTGTATTTTGGCCAATTTCTTGGCCTCCTTCAAGGGAACCCACAAAGTCTGGGTACCTCTAGAATCCCTAGGATGTTGGAAAAAAAGGACGCAAATTTGGCTTGGTTAGCTTATGTGGACAAAAAGTTATGAGGGCCTAAGCGCGAACTGCCCCAAATAGGCAAAAAAAGGCCTGGCACAGGAGGGGGAAAAGGCCTGGCAGCGAAGGGGTTAATTCTAAGATGCAAAAAAGTGCGTGATTAGGTATGCATCCCGGATGGCAGGTTTACGTCTTTGGTGTGTGCAGTCAAGAATTTGATAAATTTGCATATTGATTGTGCATCATTAGGATCAAACATTGACATCACCGCTGACCGACAGGAACGAGTCCCATTTCTTATAAAAAGCGTTTTTAATAGTTGTCTGCAGGCTTCTTTTAAGGCTGGACAGATACAAATCAGGTGAACCATATCTTCTTTTGGCCCTTTGCCTAGCCTGCAGGAAGTCTCTCCTCTATTCTTCCACGATGGTTGATCCGCTCTAGCAGGAGATGCTCCCAAACGCAGAGTCAAGAAGCGATGCTTGATGTGAAGTGCGAAGGTTTCGGCCAGGTATTGTGACGGGGCCGTGGTGCTATAAGTGTGCATTACCAGCCAGGCGTGTGAGCGTTGCGCAAGTTTAGCTTTATCATCTAGAAAAGATTGGATACTTATTTCCTTTTTTATCGCTCAACACAAAAGGGAATACGACATGTTGGAATCCCATAGGTACTTTGTTTTCGTCTCTTGCAAGGAGTTGTTCAGGTATCTGTTGTATACTGAATTAGGATTGCCATTTACTGAACTCCATAGTGCTGCTACTAGCGGGCTGACAGTGTTTTTACTTAGTTTGTACCAGGTCTTTATTGTGTGGGCCTTCCTGTCGAGCTGCTGTTGTGTTAGACCAAATTCCAGCCCTATCTGTGCAGGGGAAGCAGAGCGAGGAAAATTGAAGACTTACTTATAGATTTTTATTTGCTGCCTTTCCAGAAGGCTAGCATCTTTCCCGTATTGGGCTGCGCTCCCGTATGTAATTGCTGGAAGGAATTTAGCCGACATAATCGACATTAGTGGTTTATATGATGGGCCCTTTAATCTAATCTAGCAAGAGTGCAGAAAGCGAACGCCAAGGCTTTGGACTTCTGTAGAATATACTGATTTTGGGGCACAAAATTGATCTTATTGTCTACTGTAAGCCCAAGATATTTGTAGCTGCAGATCGTATCAAGAGTGAAACCGTTCAATTTTATTTTGTTTGCAGGATTCAAAGAGCAGCCTATTGACATTGTTTTTGTCTTTGAAGTGTTAACCTCTAGTTTGTTTGTCTTTGCAAATTCACCCAAGGCAGTAACCAGTCGTTGCAACCCTATTTTTGTGTGGCTTAACAGAACAATGTCATCAGCATATGATAGATGTGTTATAGCCAGACTTCCCATCCTTGGAGAATGTGAGTTGGTTGCATCTAGTTTTGTAGAGAGATCTGCCATGAAGAGGTTAAAGAGGTGCGGGGCCAACACGCAGCCTTGCTTTAGTCCTATATTTGTTGGTATTCTGGAAACTTTTGAGCCGTCTGCTACCTTGATTCGTACCTAAGTTTTGTCATACAACAATTCTGTACACCTCAAAATGCGTTCTTGCAAACCCCAACTCCGTAGTTTGTTCCAGAGAATTGCTCTGTCCACACAATCAAAAGCACTTTTGAAATCCACAAAACATATGTGTAAATTTTTCTTTAAGCACTTTGCTCGATTGGCTATATCTCCTAGCGTAAGAATGTTAGTCACTGTGCCGTAGCCCTTCCGGAAACCAGTTTGATTCATAGGGACCAAGTTATTTAAATTAGACCAGGTAAGCAGGTCTGCTAGGATTAAAGAGGCAAAGTATTTGGCCTCACTGTCAATTAGAGCTATCAGGCTATAGCTCGCTGGGTTTGCCCTGCTGCCTCCTTTGTATACAGGATTAATGATGGATCCTTTCCAACTATCAGGAATGGTACTGTTACGTTCGACTATAGCATATAATATTGACAGAGTGGCTGACCAATAATCGAGATCCGCCTTAAATATGGCTTGGGGGAGACCATTAGGGCCGGGAGCCCCGTCCCTACGGCTCCTTCTGATCACCTGGGCTACTTTATTGGCACTGAATCTCATATCACTCTGAGGAAGGTCTGTAGGTTTTAGCGAAGCCTTCAGTTGCTGATTTTCTACAGGAGGAGTTGGCTTAAAAAAGATGTCTAACAGGTAATCCACCCATTTATCTTCTGAAATTGAAGTACAGTTTATTACTCTTGCTTTTCGGTCTATTTCATTCACTGACATCCAGAATTCTCTAGTATTAGCCTTTCTTAAGTTGAAAAGTAATTTGATCCAGAAATCATCCTCCTTTTGGGTTCGTATTTGCCATAGCTGTTTCTTATAATTTTTCCGAAGGGTTTTTATTTGGGCACATAAAGATTCTGTAGGAGGTTTATCTTTTGTGGATCTGAGTTTACGTCTCAGATCCTTTCTTAATTCTAAGATATTTGGTGGCATAGTTAGTGGCCTCCGGTTGTGATTTGGTGCTTGACGCCTGGCCGAGCCAAGTGATGGAACTAACTGTAGAAAGCTGGCCCACACTTCCCCAGCTGAGAGATCTTGGCATGCTGTTGATTGAAGCAGGGTTTTTATATTTTTGCACAGCTGTGGTAAAGAGGACTCCGTCCAAAACAAGCGGTTTAGATTGACAGAGGTTACTGTACCTAATTCATTTATGGCTGGAAGAAAACACGGAGCGTTCCAAGCCAATTCTATGTGCTGAAGCGAATGGTCACTGTGAAGAGTGGGTATGATTTAGAATTTTTTAACATGTGCCAGAAGGGGAAGAGAGACGGCAGTATAGTCGATTGTAGTTGCAGATTTTGCACTATGATGAGTAAAGCTGGGTGGGACATCACCTTTCACCCTGCTGTTTAGCATCCTCATACTCAGATGTTCTAAGGCCTCAACCAATTGCTTGCCCCTTATATCCAGTTTCATCTGTGTTGATGGTAACTGTGGTAGTACTGACCAAATTGCGTTTTCTGCTGCCAATTGCTCGTCCGATTCTGGAGTATATATCAGGTTGCTATTAAAGTCGCCTGTTACTAAGATGTCCCATGCTGGATTAGCGCACCGTGTCTCTTCTACCTTTCGTAGTAACTTCTCGAAGAGAAGTACTTTGCGATGTTTCCGCGGATGGGCGTAGACATTAAAGATAATTAGTGGAGCGTGACGGTTGAAACTAAAATGGATTTTTATTGCCTGTAAGTCCGTTGATGAGAAGGCCAGCTGTTCTGTTGTGACCTGAAGTGCCGTAGAGATGTATGTGGCTAGACCACCGCTTGCCCTGCCTGATTTGTTTGGTTTTTCAGCTCCAATGTGGTGTAGAGAATAGCCTCCTAGTTCTATCGGGTCTACCAGCGATGTTTCTTGCAGCACTATTATCGAGTAGTTGCAACTGGACATTGCTATAAATCCTTCTGTAATAATTGCTTTTGCTCCCGCAATGTTCCAGGACATAATAGTAACGGTCGGCCTTTGATCTGTATCTGGTGCATTACATATGCTGGGTCAATTACTTCTCCTTGAATTTAGGGTATGTGCCATCCATCTCCATTCGTCTTGTAGTCCATTCCCTACAACTAGGGGGTCGATAGAGGTGTTTGAATCTTTTTCCCCCCATTTGGATTGAAGCTGTTCCGCTTCCCCGACGTCCGGGCCCCATCCGCACTTGCGGGCCTGTGATTCATTTTTTTTAATTGGCTCACTTTTCAGATTTAACAATAGGGGAAAAGGATACCGTGGGTTTATTGGTTGTGATGGCCGTATACCCCAGTTTTCAAACTGTTGCTTAACTGCCATAATTAAAGCAGCGATTTCGCTTGTTCTCCACATAGTCAGAGTTTGTTCCCGGTCATTCTGAGTGCTGTTGGAGAGGAATTTCAGTGATATTAAATCTGGGGACATAATTTTCTTAGTTGAAGGAAGCTCTGCCAAAAGCCTCAGAATGTTGCCCCTGTTCAGGCTATCTTGTTGGCCGTGTGAGTCATAATCTGGGGTTAGGATGACCTGCCTTGATTCCCTATCATTTTCAATAACATGACTAGATTGGGAATGTTTTATAATTCTGTGTGGCATAGGCCTGTTTCGTTGGCCATCTTCCGACTTGTTTCTACTTGGGGCCCTTTTGAGCGTGCATGATTGCTTAAAAAGGCTTTGTTTTCAAGGTCTGTTGTGGCTATTTGAGTATTTTGAATCGTTACTTTTGTCTTTATTCGTCCATCATGATGAGTAGTTGCGACCTCCCTAGAAGGATATTTGAGATTTAGGGTCGGTGACAGATGTGTTTCTCTGGTGCGAGGATTGAGTCTGGACTGCGAGTCGTCTGCTAAAGGAGTGAATTTATTGTTCTTTGTGCCTGTGGGGATTACTATAACCTGCCCCGCATTGACCTGGGCGGACGATCTTTGCCTGGAAAATGTTTTGAGACTCGACAAAATGCCCTGGGTCTTGTCCGGAAGGGTTATTGTAGATAGTGAGGAAGTGGCTTGTGCGACAGCTGCATAGGAGGGTGGTTCTGGTGGAATCTTCAGTGGTAATTGGGCATCTAAAGGGATCTCAGATTTATCCTTGTAGATGCAATTTCCTGCCCTTAGGTCTCCCTGACAAGGAGCTGCCAACCTCGTGGCCAATGCATGCCCGTTCAATTGGTTTTGGGATGTTGGGTGTGGCATGTTCTATTTGAGCGACATTGGCGAGTCAGTCGGTAGATGTTCTCCAGTGAATTGTTGTTCTGGACTGGTGACTAACCCCTCCCTTATGGCTTTGAAGCTATTTGAGGTTTGCATGCTGCTTGCGGTTCCTAAAGCTCGATTTTGCGGTTGCCGCAGCGTTGAAAATATAGGATATAGATTGTCATTAATAGCTTTGGCACGTGTTTGTTTCCTTGCCTTTCTTGCTCGCTTTTTTTGTCTCTTTGTTAGGGGTTTCAGTGCTGGAGCTGGCTGTTCAATTATACTCTCCAAATTGGTAGATGCTGTTTGTTCCGACTGTGAAGATCTATCTGATCCGTCTGTGACCACTGGGTTAGTGCATTGAATGTTTTCATCTTTTTTTGCTGGGCTGCTTACCCCAAAGACTGGTGTCTTTTGAGATGTATCTTGGTTCCTGGAGATGGCCTCATTGGTTTTCCTTGCTTTAACTTCCTGCAGAATCTCTACTAAGACTTGTGGTAACGTACACAGTTTATCTAATATTGGGCCACAATTACAAGGAAAGTGCTGTTGGTTGCAATTTTGTTCAGTTGGACGAATGGCCAGCGAGTCCAGTTTGTAATTGATGCCAGCTATGCATGTGGCCATTACCTTCATTAGATCCATTTGCAAGTCTAATTTATCTGATTGCATGTTAAGAACCGCTGTTGAAGTATGTAGAGCATTCAGCAATTTGGTATGTAGTTGCGTTAGATCTCCCATTTCACAAGTAGGGTGGCCTGCGTGAGCGGGATTTTTGAATAGAATTTCCCTGTTAATGGATTCTGAGGGGATATTATTGGAAGTTGAAGCAGTCGAGTTGTTTTTTACCCTTAATTCCTCAAGTGATTGTGTTTTGGACATCTCGCTAGAAATTTCAATAATCGAGTTAAAAGTTCTTTCTTGTTGGTGCGTAGTAATACTGTTTTTAATGCTTCTTACCACCAGAGGATAGCTCGACTGCTGGTCCTTAGGATTCACTAGATCAAAAGTTTTTAAGTCCAGCACTTCTCCCAGGTCTTTGTTATTTGTTATAGAGAGCGACTGTAACCGGAATCTTCCAACTCTGTAATTACTTCGGAACCAATGTTCAGTCTCTCATTATTCCCCTGGGTGTTGAAATTTGACCGCAGGATTGGGGTCGATTGTTGGTGGGTTTTCACATACCCAGTGTCATTATGTACCTCTGTCACATTACCAGTAGAGATTGGAAGCTCAGAGTTGCTTGGGTTGCCCGTTAAAACTTGTAGATGAGCACCTGGAGAAGTGTCCCGCTCTTGGGCATGTACCTGAGCCATAGTCACGATTCTACCTGTTTGCGAATTTTTGTGCGCTATTGGGCTACTTAAGTAACTGAAGTTGATTTGTTGCCCTTGGAGCAGGGGATCACTAAGCTCTACAGGAGCTTGGACCTTTGATGTTTCCTGACAGGGGAGGGCTACCCCTAATTGTTGTGTCGGGTTTGTTAACAGCTCGGGCCCCAGCTGCCCCGTGATCAGAGGTTGTGAAATCAGTGGGGTTGGAAGGCCCACGTCGGTGTCGGGATTTGAGAAGAAAGCTGCCACTGGATCTTTCAAAAAGTCCACCTTGTTAGTGAGTCCTGTTTGTTTGAAGTAGAGCTGAAAAGGAGTGAGGGGCGTTACCAGCTGATCCTGTCTGCTACTTTGCGGACTTGGCGCTGAGTGCTTCGCTGAGCACTTTCCCTTCCCTTGCGCCTTCCTTTGGGGTTTTAAAGGTTTGACTTTGCCCTCTGCTAGAGTCCTGAGTCTCCCCGATCTCATGGTGGCTATCTCTTGGCCCGGACTGGTGAAAGAGAAGCGCAATAAGCTTTTTCCTGATGTTTAGGATAGCAGGATTACAGTGGCTTACAGAGGCAGGTGAGCGGGGCACCCGGGGGATTCACAAGCCGCACCCAACCTAGTGGGCCGCCTCCGTGTAACCCCGGTGCAGTCTCTCTGCAGCAGTTTTTAAAAAAAACTGCTGTGCTCACTGCGACCTGTAGAGAATGGTGGGCCCTGGTAGGCCCTGAGCACTACACCTTCTGCTTAGGTAATAGTAGGTGAAGTTGTACACGCGACAATGTACAGCAGTGGGCTGAGTGTCCAAGTGCTGAATGTTCGTAAGTTTCGTAAGTGAGGAGGTAGGTGAGGAGCGAGGTGCAGTTGGGAGGTGCGGTGGGTAAGCGGGGCCCACAGGGCCCACAAGCTGCACCCAGACCTGGCTGGGCCGCTTCCGTGTGGCCCTGGTGCACTCACTCCGCTGCTGTGACTGACACAGCTGCGCTCACCCTGCCTCTCTCAGTAGCCTACACGGCAACAGCGATGGCCGCAACAGCAGCGGATGCCCTAGTCTGCGTCTACAGCGGCGCCCTTGTTAGCGCGTCAGCTCCGTCTCGCTCGCTCCGTCTCACTCAGTGCGTCACTCTGTCTCGATCATATTAAAGTATGTTTCCAACACATCAGTATACGGTGACCGGCAGTATGCTACGTCCACGTTCCGTAAGATCAGTCTCAAGGTTTTCCTAGGTCTTTTTGCAATCCTTGAACACTGGGCTCCTTTGTTAACTCGAAGCTCCTGCTTCGCCCCCTGTGAAGAACTGTTTCACTTCCTGGTGACCGGTGTCAGAGACAGCACAGGCAGCGGAACCTCACAATGACCCTTGTAGATTCTTCAGTAGGGAGTCCCTGTCCCGGGGCTCGCTCTTCAGGCTCTCCTTCCCATGGGCTCCGGGTCCAGACTCTGCTATCCTCCCCTGCCTTCGTTCTTCCTTCTTCTTGGCGGGCGACACAGGAAGCAGCACTGCTGGAGTTCTGAAGCCGAGCGTAGGGTGCCGTTCCTCATCCTACTCTGCCTCACTGCTGGGACGAGTTGCACTTGTTATCTCCCGCCGTGAGTCCTAGGAAACATGCCACTGGGATCCTCTCCAATACTCTTTTAACTCCCTCTCTGTTTATGTGGAAGCCGCGTCTCTACTCCACCCTTCTACCAGCACGTACGCCTCCACAGCTTGTACCTCGGAAATGAAACTCGTACAGCCGCGGGGACAAGCTGAACTCGTTATAGTAAATATTACCCCTCCTAAGTCCAACATTTTTCCTACTGTTGAGTGGAGAGGGAATATTATATTATATGTATCTTTCTTAGTTCATAGTTTTTTTCTATTGTTTAAAATGAGATTATTATTATTATTATTATTATGTCTGGGTATTTTAAATGCTTTTTTAATTAGTAATATTTGTAATATATATTTTTAGTAAAAAAAAAAATATTATTTTTTAACCCTTTTATGTATAACCAAATTGGTATGTTTTTAAATTGTTTTCTAAATTATTTGTTTTTAATTTAGTACATTTATATATATATATTTATATATATATAAAACACCAACGTTGCCAGACATCCAAGGCTGCTATTTCAGTAGCGGTCCAGGCGTGGACCTAGCCATCCACATATTATTACCAACAATCCTTCTGTTACATGCAGAAAGTTCCCGGACACCAAGTGGAGGTCCAAAAGACTTTATTCACCAATGGTTTCTCCCAGAACAAAGCATTGGTGAATTAAGTCTTTTGGACCTCCACATATATATACTTGTTATATTATTACATTTAAAAACACAATATTAAATTATAATATAAATTAAAATTATTATTTTAATAATAGTTTTACATTATATGTGAGTAAATAAATATACACATATACATATATATGTGTGTTTCTTTAAATATGTATATATAAATATATATTTATATTGTTTAACTATATTTAATTTACATTATATTACTGTTACACGTTAATATTTTTAAAGTTTACTATTTTTACTTATATATATTTAAAAAAATGATATCTTTACTTTTTGGGATAGTGTAAAACACAAGTTTTTTTTATATTGTTGTATTTTCAGTTATAAGTATAGGAAAACAATATTTTTATGCACAATATTTTTGACATGATATTTTTGTATCACGATATTTAGGTTTTTGATATTTTGTCAGTGAACCTTTAGTTACATTTTGTGATTGACATGTTTTAAATCAGTTGTGATCCACCAATTGCACAATCAACCAGCATTCCCACATGTCTTCACATAAAAATGGAACCCAATTTTTGTGTGATTGGAAGGTGCAAAAACGCAACATGGACACATCAATTCTTTTCACTGAAAACCACCCTGTTTTTACACTGCAGGTAGCTGTGGATGTTGGGGCTTTTCTGTGCAGCCACCCAGAGACAACTACTAAAGCCACACATTTCTGAAAACTAGACAACCAGGGGAGTCCAGGGGTGTGTGACTTGTGCGGCAGTCACTAGTTAATCTTACCTAGAAGCCCTTGCAAAGCTCAAACTTTGGTAAAAAAATAAAACACACATATTTTCCTCACATTTCTGTGACAGAAAGGTCTGGAATCTGCAGGGAGCCACAAATTTCCTAGCACCCTGAGTTCCCATGTCTCCTGATAAAAACAGTACCCCAAGAGACCACAACACAAAACACCACAACATAAAAGACCCTAAAGCACTACATTTTGAGAGCTAACCATAGAGGTAGTGCGGTGACAGACATTTTTGAAAACTAGACAACCAAGGGATTACAGGGAGGTGTCCCCCTTGAGGGCTTCTATCGACCTTGGTTTGATTCAGCCCTGTAGGGGGATCTAGGCTCAGCTACACAAGTGAGGCAGCGTTTTTATCAGAAAAAGTGGGTTGACGCTGGCTGGTAGAAATGTTGTGGATTCCTGCTGATTCCAGTAGTTTCTATCACAGAAATGTAATAAAAATGTGTGATTTCAGTCAAAGGGCCTGATTAGGAGTTCGGCGGATGGGAAGACCCGTCCAAACAACTTCCTACGGGCAGGTTGCCGCCATACTGGCTACCTCGCCGCAAGACCCATTACGACTTACGACCAAGGTTTCTGCCCATCAGCCCAGGGGGAAAGTGGCGGCAGCATTGTCGCCAGCTCGTAATCGATCCGGCGGCAATGCTGCCACCACAGGGGGTATCAGCACCCTCATAATGCTCACTGTCTGCACAGCAGACAGTGAGCACTTCGAAGGTGCTGGGCAGGGGAACCCCTCCACTGCCCATGCCAGGTGCATGGGCAGCGCAGGGCCCCCCGTGACCCCTTGCACCTGTTCTCCACCAGCCTTTTCATGGTGGTGATACCGCCATAGAAAGGCTGGGGGAGAACCAGGTCATAATCAGCAGGGCGGTGCTGCATGCAGTGTCACCCTGGCTGATTCGGACCTCCCCACCATCAACCTGTTGGGATCATCTATCTATATCAGAGACGGCGGTGCTATGGCAGTCTGACTGCCAAGGCCATAATGTGGTGGTCAGACGGCCACAGCAGCGGCGGTCCGGAACGCCACAGCAAAGGTAATGAGGCCCAAAGTTTAAGGTTTTCAGGGCCTCGTGGGAGCCTTGCACAGTGCACCACCCTGAGATCTCCTTGTTGTCTTGTTTTTAAAAATATCTTTGGTTAGTAGGTTTGCATGGTTGGGGCCACAGCACAGCCCCAAATACCATAGCTACCTCTATTGCATATCTCTCATTGTAGTGCTTTAGAGCCTTTTATAGAAAAATGTCATGTGTTCATGTTGCGTTTTGCGCCCTTTCCTGACGCAGCCACTAGGTGTACCCACAGATGTGAGGTACCATTTTTATATGAAGACTTGGGGGAGTGCTGAGTGGCAGAAAATTTGTGTCTCTCCTCCTATTCCAGAAGTTTCCCTTACAGAAATGTGAAGAAGGTGTGATTTTTCTAGTCAAACTTTGAGGGCTTTTGGGCACAATTAGACAAGTCACCTCATCCTGGATTTCTCTAGGTGTCTAGTTTTAAAAAATGTGCAGGTTTGCTGGGTTTTCCTAGGTGCAGGCTGAACTAGGACCCAAAGTCCACAGCTACCGATATTGCAAAAAACAGTCAATTTCCAATAGAAAATATTTCCATGTTGTGTTTTGGGCCATTTCCTGTTGTGGGCACTAGGCCTACCCATACAAGTGAAATACCATTTTTATCAAAAGACATGTGGAAACATAGAATAGTAGAGCATTTGTTATTACCAATTGTGCCTTCCAAATGTAAGTCAGTTTGTAACAAAAGAAGCCATTTTTAAAAATGCCCTCTGAGTCACATGCCATATGGGTACCCATAAACTTAGAGATGTATAAATAACCACTGCTCCTAAACTCCATATCTGGTGTCCATTACAGAAATACATAGGTTTCCTTGATAACCATTTTTCTCCATACATATTTCACCACATGAATTGGTCTGTACTCAGTACACAATGAAAAACCACAGTAAGGTGCAGCTCTGTTATTGGCGCACGGGTACCCCAGGTTCATAGACAACCTACAAACCATATATATATACCCACAACCAGAAGGCAGACTTAATGGTATATTGCTTTTGCAAATCAGCCATCACAACAAAAAATTACAGATGAAAACATTGTCACACGTGCTTTTTTCCTCCTCATTTTCAATATTTCTTTATTTCAACAGTTAGTTTATTTGGGACATCTTTGAGTGATCTACATATATGGCCCCTTGTTGAATTGAGATTTTTGTCTATGTTTTAGAGCTTTCCTGGGTCACCATGAGTTTCACCCCAGTTTCCACCACAAACTGGAAGTAGGCTGAAAGCTCAAAAAGGAAAAAAATGGCTACCTCTTTGAAAAATGGCAAACTATGGTAAAAAATAGTTTTTTATATTCATCCATGCATGTTCCTGAAAGGAAGGATGGTGACTTTAACAAAGCAAATGTTTTGTTGATGCCATTTTGTGGAAAAACAGACACTTTTTTGCAGAGAACATTTTACCTATTTTTCCCAAACAACTCAATATTTAGCTATATTTTGTCCATTTTCTCTGTACCCTTTAAGGGAATCCTCAATCCCTGGGTACCTTTATAATCACTAGGATGTTGGAAAAAAGGACACACATGTGGTGTGGATACCATATGTGGAAACAGGTTATGGAGGCCTAGGCGCAAATGACCCCAAATAGCCAAATAGGGCTCAGCACTGAGAGGTAAAAGCCTTGGCAATTAAGGGGTTAATAAGATTATAGATGTTGGCACACTTTTTTGTCAGTGCTTGGTCTGAAGATAGGAATTTCAGATGGTAAGATTGGAGAAGTGGACTGTTTGTGGAGATATTCTTGCTAATGTAATGGGTTTGGGTCAGTGTGAGTAGGTAGAGTGAGTGAGCACCAGTGTTGCTGCATTGCCCTTTGCACAAGGGACTGTAGAGTAGTTTCTCAAAGTACCTTTCCCATCATGATTATACTCTTATCACTAAAGCAGACACCTAAGGCCAACTTTCCAGAACACTTTTTTCCCACAATATACAGCCAGTATGGGGAAAGATACCTGCATTCCCATAGCTTTTCTCTTTAGGAACTCCTGCCTCCACCTCTCTGCTTCACTGCAGACTTTAGACAATACCAGAAATTCTTGAAGACCTGTCTTTATCACCAAGCATATGGCCTGCTCTCTTTGGTAATTTGCTGTAATTTATTCCTGAAACAACCGCCTTGCCTGTGCCAGCACTATAAAAGATAATAAATACAACAACCTAAAATAACACTAGAATACTAAGAGCCCTAAAACACCTTTCCTTGTTGCAACACCAGTCAAAGTCACTGGCATTTCAATGTGTGGCTCCTTTTGAAAATCCATGTGCTTATGGTTGAACAGGAATATAAGGGGGTCAGGAGGAAAAGGATAAATTTCTAGGATGTCTCCACTATTACAATGGGAAAATATCCCTTTGAACAAAAAAAATAAAATGTCACTGGTGTATTGAAAGTTGATTTCTGTCATATTGTTTTATATGAAAACACTTAGAGGCTGATTACGAGTTTCACAGTGCTGGCAGGCTCCAAACTGGCCTCTCTGCAAGTTACCCACTGGGCTGACCAGTGGAAACCAATGTTTCCCCCAGTCAGCACCATGAAAAATGTGCAGCGGCATTGGACTCAGCACCACATGAAGCCGATTCCAATGCTGTTGCACAGCACCCCCCATCACCCTCAAAATGCGCACTATCTGCTTAGCGGACAGTGTGCATTCTGCTGGTGCTATGGAGGCACCTGCACTCCCCACAACAATGTCTTGGGCGGTGCAGGAGCCCCTGTGGCCCCCAATACACTGCCTATGGCATGGGCAGTGCAGGGCCCCTCACCCAGTAATACCGGAATGCGCACTGTCTGCTTTGCAGACACTGCTCATTCCAAGGGTGCTGTGTGCTATGGTATTGGCCTCAGCTCCCTTAAAGGAGCCAAGGCCAATATCGTAGCACTCACTGTTCCTGCCGGTCAGCCCGGCAGAAACGTCGTAATACAATGTTCTCGCTGGACAGCCCAGTGGGAACATTGTAATACAACGGAGGACGCCACCAGCATGGCGGTGGCGTCCTCCCCATGGCATTGCCAGTCCCATGGTGGTACCGCCAATGTTATAATGGGGCCCTTAGTGTATCAAAGAAATAGGTACAGAAAATCACTTGTAAACATATTCATAGCCTGTATGTGTTTTTTGGTAGATGTTCTGGTCATCAGAGTGAATTACGAATAGCTAGTTGCCAGAGTCTAGTCCATATATTTAGCTTTTTAATCATTGAGCTGGTTACAAACTGATATAATGGTACTGTGAAAAAGTCACTGTTAGAAATTGGGTCTCTAGCTGGCAGAGGTGTGCATCCTGTCCAAGTAGGGACCACAATCCTAGTCATGGCAAGTCACAAGAAAAATGTAATTGCCCTGTGCTCACACTCTGGTAGCTTGGCACAGAGCAGGCAGGCTTAACTTAGAAGGCAATGTGTAAAGTATTTGTGCAATAACTCATACAGTAACACAGTGAAAACACCACAAAAAGACTCCACACCAGGTTAGGAAAATAGAGAATATTTATCTGAATAAAATAAGACCAAATCAACAATAATGCATCCAGTGGAAGTTGGGATATGAACGTTTAAAGATTAAGGGCCTCATTACAAGTCTGGTGGTCACTAGACCACCAGACTCGTGGTGGCGGTCAGGACTGCTGCTGCTGTGGTGGTCCGACCACCACATTACGACCCTGGCGGTCACACCGCCAGGGTACCGCTGTCTCCGCTGGGATCAGAGATCCCAACAGGCTGACGGCGGGTGCACGCCACAAACAGCCAGGGGGGTGCTGCACGCAGTGCTGCCCTGCTGATTACGACTTGGTTCTCCGCAAGCCTTTTCATGCCGGTTTCACTGCCATGGAAAGGCTGGTGGAGAACAGCTGCAGAGGGCCATAGGGGGCCCCCTGCACTGCCCATGCACTTGGCATGGGCAGTGCGGGGATACCCCTGTCCATCACCCTTGTAATGCGCAGGGTCTGCTTTGCAAACAGTGCGCATTACGAGTGTGCTGCTGCCCCCTGTGGACAGCAGCTTTTCCGCCGGCTCGATTACGAGCCGGCGACAATGCTTCCGCCACTTTCCCGCAGGGCTGACTGGTGGAAACCTTGGTTTCTGCCCATCAGCCCAGTGGGAAAGTCATAATAGGTCCGGGGGAAGGTCGCCAGTAAGGTGGCAACCTCCCTGTTGGGAGATCGGCAGACGGGTCTTCCCGTCCGCTGAACACGTAATGAGGCCCTAAATGTGAGGACAGTGATTAGAAGTCACTAGCGCTCAAAAGGTTACTTGAAGTCACAAGGGACCAGTGCACATGCAAAGTTCAGGCTGACCACGATGTAGGGTAGGCTGGCTACGGAACCAGGGTCCGCTGAAACAGTAACTTTGATGAAAGTGTCAACACTGAGGGCACGATGCGTCAGTATTTTCCAAACATTTGGGTGGCTGCATCCTCGTCATGCTCTGTGAAAGTGCATGCGATGCATCATTGTTGGGCTGTGCAAAGCATCGTCAGTGAGCTGCGCAGGCTGTGGATCTGCTGTCGTCGGGTAGCTGCTGCATCGTCGTCGGAGAGCAATGCGCTGGTTTTTCTCCCACACTGGAGGTGATGTGTTGCTTTTTGCAGAAAGTTGCTGCAGAACTCACTTCTGAGGCCCAGAACTTGGAAGGGGCACCTCAGGTAATGGTGAGACTCACAAGTCACAAGAGTCCAGCAACACCAGGAGACTTGCAGGCAGTCTTTGATGTCCCTGATGCAGCAGGAGAACGGGGGCAAACCAGCAAGCCCTTAGAGATCACTCTGGCGTGAAGGCAGAGCCGTACCAGCAGGGTCAGTGAGCAGCAGGCAGCAGAGCAACAAGCAGAAAAGAAGTCCTTCCAGAAAAGAAGTCCAGTTGAGTCCTTTGAGCAGTACAGCAGTTCCTTTGACTAAAGTTCAATTCCAGGTCCTGAAATGTCTGATTTGATGTGGTCAGAGACTTGTACCCAAGTGCAGCGGTCCTCTCTGCCAGGAGATCTGTGGGGTGTAATCAGTCCTTTGTGTGGGGTTCTCTGCTACTCTTTGAAGTGTAAGTGAAAGCCCCTCAACCCTTCCTGCCCAGGAAGACCCATCAGTATGCAGATGAATGCAGATGTAGTTGAGTGTCCTGTTTTTATGGCTGTCTGGATGGAATGCACAAGGGGAGCTGTCACCCAACACAGACCAGACGTGGATTGGAGACTTAGGGCCTGATTACAAGGCTGGAGGTCTTGAGACCGCCAGCCTCGCGGTCAGGACCACCGCTGATGTGGCGGTCCCACCACCACATTACGACCCTAGTGGCCAGACTGCCAGGGTATGACCTGGTTCTCCGCCAGTCTTTTGGGGGCGGTATGCACTTGGCATGGACAGTGCAGGGGTCCTCCTGCCTAGCACCCTCTCAATGCTCACTATTTGCTGTACAGACAGTGAGCATTAAGAGGGTGCTGGTGCCCCCTGCAGTGGCAGCATTGCCGTCCGCTCGATTACGAGCCAGTGACAATGCTGCCGCCACTTTCTCACTGGGCTGACAGGCAGAAACATTGGTTTCTGCCCCTCAGCCCAGCGAGAAAGTCGTAATGGGTCTGGCGGGGAGGTAGCCAGTATGGCGATAACCTCCCTGTCGGACATTCAGCAGATGGGTCATCCCGTCTGCCAAACTCCTAATTAGACCCATACTCTAAGGCACATAGAGCAGAAAGAGCAGAGAAATGGCTACTTTTTAGAAGAGTCATTTCTAAAGTAGTAATGTTAAATCCAACTTTACCAGTAAGGAGGATTAATCATTACCATTCCAAAGATATGAAACATGATATAGCTACTCATTTCAGATCAGGAATTACAGCTTAGAAGTATACTAAGGAATTCCTAATTCTGGCCTATGAGAGGAGCAGGCTTCCCTATAATGAAAGACAACTTTGGGAGTTTTTCACCACCAGGCTTGTAAAACTTAAATGTATATGTCCTGCTTTTTAAATACACTGCACCCTGCTCTGTGGGTCACATAGGGCCTACTTTAGAGGTGCCATATATGTAATAAAAGGGAAGTTTAATGCTTGGCAAAGGGTTTTCAGTATCAGGTCGAGGTGGCAGTAAAACTGCACACCCAGGTCTTGCAATGGCAGGCCTGGGACATGGTTAAGGGGCTACTTATGTGGGTGGCACAATCAGTGCTGCAGGCCCACTAGTAGCATTTAATTTACAGGCCCTGGGCACATATAGCGCACTTTCCTAGGGCTTACAGGTAAATTAAATATAACAATTTGGTGTATTCAACCTGGAAAATCAATCAAATGTGGGCTGGATGAGATTGCATACGTTTTGTGGACACTCCTGGTTGCCCAGAAGAGGTCTTGTAGAGGACCTCCAAGCAACACAATGTACTTCTCATAACCATGGTTCAAAGGAGGCCTGCTGACCTGGGTGTTGAGCCATATCCATCTCAAGATTTTGGGTCTTAGTTTAACTAATTTAAAAATAGTAAATACAGTTCCCCTTTTAACAGAACTTCTTGAAATTTTCAGGAGAGGTCTCCAAGAATCATGTCTTCTTGAGGAATAGTTGCTGGTATGTTCTTTACCAAACACTTAGGGCATGATTACAAGTACGGCGGGACGAAAACCACCATACTGACTTTGGCGGTGCAACCACCGCGTCCTGTGGCAGTCCGACTGCCCAACTTGGATGGTGGTGGTTCGATCACCACAAGACCACTGCAACTGCCTAGTCCTGACCCACTATGGCAGCGGCGATCAGGAGAGCAGCAGAATATGGAGGTGGTGCCAGCTGTGTCACCAACGTCTGTATTATGATCTGTCTTTCCGACGACCTTTTCAGTGTGGGGACACCATGAAAAGGTCAGCGGAAATGAGGAGAAGGGGCCAGAGGGGTGCCACTGCACTGACATTGCCCATGTCGTGGGTAGTGCATTGAACCCCCTGCAAGCACAGTCAGTATGCGCACTGTTTTCCATGGCACCAGTGCTCTCACATACTGTGCTGGTGGCGCAGTCTGTGCAGCTGGCATTGGCCTTGGCTCTCCGTTAGAGCTGAAGCCGATGCAGCTACACTGACTGCGCTGCCAGCCCATCGGGAACATCGTAATGCGGCGGTTGGGAGGCTGCCAGCTTGGCGGCATCCTCCTGACCGCTGCATTGGCGGTATGACAGTCCGATGGACAGAGTCGTAATTAGACCCTTAGTCCAGGCAGATCTAGTTAACCTCACCTAATCCAATAAGGATTTCAGCCCCTTCAGTTAACTGAAATTCCACACAGGCCAGCAGTCCTCTCTGAAGACACATGACCATCACAAAGAAACGCCTTCAAGGAGGGAAAGTCCCCAGCAGGTAACAACATTGTTCACAGCAGACAAATATCCCTGTGTCCCTTGGGGTCAACACATTAGGTTGACTGATTACAATCAAAGAGTAAGATGTGCCCATCAAGAAATTTCAGGTGTAAGGTTTGCACAACTTCCCAACCTTTTCCTCCACAGGGACACCAGGTCCTTCTACAACTTGTATACTTTATCTTTGAAACTTATAAGAGTAATTGTGGAATAGTAATTGTGAAATCTAAATCCTACAGAATCCTCCAGGAAAATAAAAAATGGCGGAATACTTCCTGTCCCATCGCTACTCACTTCCACAGAAACCAAATCTTAGGTCCTCATTATGAGTTTGGCGGAGGGGATTACTCCATCACAAACGTGACAGATATCCCGTCCGCCGTAGTACAAGTTCCATAGGATATAATCGAACTTGTAATACGGTGGACGGGATATCCGTCACTTTTGCGATGGAGTAATCCCCTCCGCCAAACTCATAATAGGGCCCTCAAACTTACATTAAAAATGTACAACAACCTAAAACATGCCGCCACGCCCTCCTGCAGGGCTGTAGGATGCATTGGAAGGGCTTGCTTCTTGATTTGGGGGTAGGTGTGTAATTTTCACAGGTGATCACAACAAGTTATATTTATGAATTGTCGGCAAACGATCTTCAATACAAATATGTATAGAAAATTTCGCAAGAGATTACTTTGCTAAGAGTGTAATATGGTAAGCGGCTATGGCATGTATTTACAACAAATGATAGCAGTGCCCTCTATCAGAACTTGTCTTGTAGTAGGCACACCTGTGCTTCCTCAGACTTTCTGGTCTAAGTAGTATTTGAAAATTACACAGTTCAGTATTTGTTACACAAGAAGAGAGTACTGGGAGTGTATCAACCCCACCCAATCTCTCGTACCCATGAAACTATAACATTACGAGTGTGGGGGATATTTTGGACAGGTCGCTCTGGCCTGTTCTAGAAGTAGATAGGTTCCCTGTAAGGCGGTCTACTTTAAAGACATGGAAAGTGATAGTGACATTTGAGTGTGACATTTGAGTGAGCTACCCCCTAGGTGAACGTAAGAGATGCCGCCTTTGGAGTAAGTGTGACTATAAGGGGCAACTCCCCTCCTCACGTTCCCAGACTTGAGGCAATTAGCCTCTTTTCTAAAGGGCCTCCCTCTGACACTTCAATCAGGTAGGCACCGTGTGCACTCCAATGCTTATGCTCACGATATAGCATATTTACCTAGCCACATATAAATTAGGGATCCTTGACCCTGACGAATGCCACAGGCCATTTTCGGCTTTGGAGAGGGCAGAAACATGTTGGTCATAAATTTCCTGTAAGACACCATGAACCATTGCATTCAAGACTGCCACATACTGCTTTTAATCTTACCAACAAACACCTTCATTAAAGTATAACATCTTTTAGGTGATTTGTGAGGTAATTTTAAGTATCTACTTTCCCTTCAACTGGATCCCCGTTTTTTCCAGAAAGATAAAATCTTAGCACTCCCTCAGAGTTCATTTAACAACAAGGTTGAGTCTGCCAAGATGGTATCAACTTACCTGGACGGGGCTATGTGGTCAAATGATGAAGCATGACACTATAATGTGTGTGAGACCACCTAGTCTGTAAAGAGAAGTCCCCCACTCGCCCCTCAAACTCTCAAATGTCACTACCACTTTCCATGTCTTTGAAGTAGACCGCCTAACCGGCAACCTACTTACCTCTAGAACAGGCTAGAGCGACCAGTCCGAAATATCCCCCACACTTGGTATAGTTACAGTTCAGTATTTCCCAAGCAGAGGAGGGGTGGCTCTGTGTCATGCGCCACATCTACTACTCTTACCCACATAATGCAATGCTTTGTCGGTCCAGTACAGGAGAGACAAACGTAAGACAACGTGTAAAACAAATTAAGGAATTGAACTGCGAAATAGGATTGTATGGGGGATACGAAGGACAAACATGATCAAATAGCTTTCAACTCGTTCCTTCAATGACTTCTCTTGTTTGACGTTGAAAAACATTGTTTAAAGACTATGATGGTTGAAGAACAAATTGTTCTATGAACTATGTGCCCTTCCTCTGACGGAAAGAGGCGTACAGAAAGGTCTCTCTGATAGCCTCTGGAAACCAGTAGCACGTGTAACAGGAGCTTCTCAGCACAGAACATTTTCTAATTGCACTTTCCCTCTTGAGATAAACTGTAGATTTTCCATTCTCCAGCTTGTTATCTTCCTCTACATGTGTTTTTTTTCCTTGCAGGGCAAGAAGCAAAATAATCTGGGATTTGCAGCAAACTCTGAGACTGAGCTGATGTTCAGGATTAATTCCAAAGCTTCTGCGTATAAACTAGTGGACATTTAGCGTGGCCAATAATCCGCAATAAGCAACCATATGTGTATTATTAGAGCATGTGGGGAACAACAGCTTGATGCCAGTATTACTTCTCGTCTTTGATTTGCTTTTGTAATCATAGCACTGGCTTCTATATTTTTAGAAAAGCAAAATAATCGAAACCCAATTCTAAGAAACAAAGTAATAGAGGACTCCGTGGAAAAATTAATGAATACAAATGTTGTTTGGTCTAAAAATAATAGAAAAAAATAAAACAGAAGTATTAATTTATTTTTAAAATAAAAGCGCCCTTGGAAGAAAATTTGGGTTCCCTATAGGGCATACTCATTAAGAAACATGGGGGCTCATTTACAAGCCCCTTGCGCCACCATTGTGTAATTTTTTTTTACGCAACGGTAGCGCAAAGTAGTCCCCTACAGTGCGCTACATTTACATTTTGGTGCAATGGTACCATTGCGCCAGTTTGTAAAGCCTAACGCCACATTATACCTGCGTTCCCCTGTTAGAAGCCATGCAGAACTGGCCCAGTGAAATCTGCAAGATTTCACTGCGTCGTTCTTCGCCTTCACAGCATCAAAAATGTTACGCCTGGTCACAGCAGGCGTTAAAGTGACACAAGGCTTTTTAGAATGGGGGCCTTTGATGCACTGCTTGAGTAGCATCATTTTTTGGACGCTAGTCAGCAATGCATAATTTTAGCGCCACAAGTGCGTCAGAATTTCTGACGCATCTGTGGACATTGTGCGCCATGGAACGCTGTATTGTAAATACAGTTATACCATTGCGTTGTTATGGGGGCACAGGGCACCACAAGAAATCTGACGCATTGATGACAATATGTCAGATTGTTGTAAATAAGCCCCATGGATTATATATTAAAGTGGTAGAAAACTAGACAAAGATAGAGGGAGACAGGTCAGGCAAATGGTTAAGAGGAGGAATTAAGGTATGCCTGAGCAGAGATAATTAAAAGCATTGGGAAGGAGGAAAATAAACTGATTTTAAAATGGGTGAAAGATGAGGGCTGGGTGTTAACTCCCCTCCCTGCCAAAAAAAAAAAACAAGGAAGGAGGAGGGAAAAAATCATTGGAAAAGGGAAAGAGCATCAGAAATGAAAAGGAAATTATAAGTCACAAGGTGACAGGATATGAGAAGGGATAAGGGGTGTATGCAAACCATGGGGGAAAACCAAGAGAGAGAATCCACTTTCACGATTAATGGTATTCACGCATTTTCAAAAAAATATGTAAAATGCATTACTAAAAAAGACATTGTATGCATTAATTTCTTCCAAACGGTAAACAACGGTATTCCATTTAAATATTTTAGGTGAAAGGGTTTCTCAGAATTGGTATTCAATTAAATAATTTTTCTATGAAATGACATGCTACCTCTCACAATAGTCTCATACAACCTCATGATTCCACTATCAACTTTTTGGGAAAAAAGTCCTCGCACTGTTGTGAAATGCTCTGCCATTTTGCTCTTTTGTCCAACTTGCGGGCCAGCCATGTGTTCTGTTGCTATAGTTGACTCTGTGAGTCCACTGACGGGGCTCCAGGTGATTCTGTGATACTTCACTAACAAAGCACTATGAACTGCTGGACGGAGTTGCAGTCAAAGGTCAGGCAACCCATAGCAGATGGTGGCTCGTGCCCCTTGCATATAGAGAGATGTTAGTGAAGTACACAGGCTTTTTACCTGTACTCCTGTTAAAGGTTTCTCCAGGTAAAATACAATATGACTCCCATAAGAGTGTACAATGTGATTGGCTATGCTCCCGACATGAGGAGTACGAATAGTCTCCGACACAAAGACAGACAGCATGCAGGACAAGATGGCGCCCTATTCATTAAAGCAGCCCTTGGGGATTGACTTCAGAGACTCTGTCACAGTTAAGCTATTGTCTAGTTTTTGGCCATACATTCATACCAAAGCCCTGCCTGAACACAAAAGACAGACCTAATTTGATTAGAATGCTTGGACAGAGCTGCATCTAGATTTGCCTGTAGGTAGCGTCAACCCATGCAAGATGCCATTCACAAGATAGGAAACCCTAAAGTTTTATATCCCCTGGTGACCTTTGCGGATGCTGGTGCAAGCCCAGTACTAGTTGCTGTGACTTTGACCAGGTGGAGTGGTGAATGGTTTTAGTTTAAATGTGTCAGGTGCCTCCCTCCTTGACTGTCAACCGGATACTGGTACCAGCTAGAACTTTGACTTGCAGATGAGTTATCTGGAATCTAAATATGTAATTTCCTGCTCATAGGAATCCCAGTACACTTTTGGGTGGTGAGGTTTTAAGAATAAAACGCGGTTGTTCTTCACAATACTTTCCTCAATTCTTAAATGGCTGGACTGAAACACTGACTTATGCCCCCATGTAGCCATTGCCACTGAAAACTAGGATAAAGGACAGACATATTATAGCATACTTAGTACATTGTAACATTCAATAAAACATTCCACATGCAATCTTTGCTCCACTGAGTGGAGACTGCAAACAGGGTCTTGCTAAGAGAACTAAGTCGCAGTATTTTCTGGGGAAAACAAGGAATTTTCGATCTTTCTCTCGTTTAACATTCTAGAGCCTTCTGAAATAATTAATTTTGAAGGCTACTGTTTTAACCTTTCTCCATTTCTGTAATATAAGCAATGTTTTAACTTTGTGCTTTTCAGTAATATAAGCACAGATACATTCATTTTTAAATGTTATTACTCTGACTAGAGATTGAGGGACATATTTATCATAGTGTTTTGTCACTCTAGTGCCACGCAAGGGAGCGCAAGGGCGGCGGAACACTAAAGTCAGATTTATCAAGCCACGCAAGGCCACCTTGCATGGCGCTGCATGACTTGATAAATGTGGAATAACACCAAGCAGGGCAAATCGCTGCCCTGCATTACTGTGCCCCAGGGAGGCATTCCATGAGTGGAGCATGGGTATTCCTACGCATCGACCCATGGCTTTTAGCACATTCCTAGATTTGCCATTAGTGGTAGACCGGGAAATGTGTCAAAATGCTACTCCTCCCCAGGGGAGGTATATCGAGGATAAATATCTTTATTTCTCCTCAATTTTTTATGATTGTTTTTGTGCAGGAAGGTGCGCCTGATCTACTAGTCATCAGTTTGACAGCATAGGGGGCTGGTGTACAGCACTTTGGTGTAACTCAGCTTGGCATTAATCTGGATGTCCTGCAAGATGTACAAGAGTATGTCTTGCAGCTGCCTAACAGGATACACATGTGTTTTTTTGTGTTGGTTCGCTCGACTTGGACAGCCATATTTTTCATTTTGGGTTATTCTAGTAAGTAGAATAAGCAATAGATCTTCTATTTTGGGAGTGAATTTAAGATTGCTCCTACCAATGAAATACTCTAGACGATTCGATACATCCCAAGTTGAGGAGAAAACATGCTGGGCAAACACTGAATCACAGGATGATTTAGATTTTGGTCAGGGTCTAGGTGGAATGTAAACAGGAGAAACCCAAAAGACAAAGTAATGTAGCTTAAAATAAGCAGGTCGGTGCCTGTTGGACACGCAATAAAGATGCCTAAATTATTTTGTGCATCAATAAGTATATTTAGTTCGAAGGAGCTAAACCAAGATGGCTTCCTTTTCGCAGGTGTGAAGCGTGGATCATTAGTGAGGTGAAGGTTAGTACACCACAAATAATAATGTCACTATTCTTGTTAGGTCCACTAAAGATTTCAGAAATTTAAACCTGACCCCAAAGTATGGTAGCTATGGAATACAACAGACAGGCTTAATTTAAGAAAAAGTGTAATCCATTTAGCAGTACCAAAACAGTTAAAATATCAAAAACAGGAAAAAAAAAAATCCCACTCCAGTTTACAAAAAAATAAAGAACAACTTAATGAACAGAATGACACTGAAATGACATAAATCCAATAAAGGGAACTGGAGATATGAATTTTAAAAACTTCAAATAAAAATATTGCCAAAAAGGGTTCAACTGATACTATGGTCATCTGGTTGCTCTTGACTGCGATATAGGCATGATTTAAGGTCAACTGAGATGGAGCCTGGATTGGCTACAGAAACCAGATTGGACCCAGTTGAAGGTTCACCTTGTGACTTAGGGCCTGATTTAGATATTGACGGACAAGTTATTCAGCCACGGACGGTGACAGATATCCCATGTGCCAAAATCTAAATCCCATAGTATATAAAGGGATTTAGATTTTGGCGAACGGGATATCCGTTACTGTTGTGATGGAGTAACTTAACTGCCAATTTCTAAATCAGGTCCTCAGTCTCAGAAATTGAAGTAAAAAATCTTCAGCAAGTGTAGGAAAGTGCCACTGTTGGCATGGTTACCTCCCACTTTTTGCCTAGTGCTGATGTCAACTTTGATTGAAAGTGTGCTGGGATCCTGCTAACCATGCTCCAGCACCAGTGTTCTTACCCAAACTCTGTACCTTTGTTTCCACAATTGGCACACCCTTGGCACACAGTTAAGTCCCTTGTAAAAGGTACCCATGGTACCAATGGCCCTGTGGCCAAGGAAGTTCCCCAAGGGCTGCAGCATGTATTATGCCACCCTGGAGGACCCCTCCCCAAGCACACAAACATTGCCTATGCAGCCTCTGTGTGCTGGTGGGGAGAAAAAGGCAAAGTCGACATGACACCCCTCTCAGGATGCCATGCCCACAAACCACTGCCTGTGGCATAGGTAAGACACCGCTCTAGCAGGCCTTACAGCCCTAAGGTAGGGTGCCCTATACCACAGGTGAGGGCATACCTGCATGAGCAATATGCCCCTACAGTGTCTAAGTCTATTCGTAGGCATTGTAAGTGCAGTGTAGCCATACTGAGTATGTGGTCTGGGAGTTTGTCATTATGAACTCCACAGCTCCATAATGGCTTCATTGAATACTGGGAAGTTTGGTATCAAATGTCTCAGCACAGTAAACCCACACTGATACAGTGTGGGATTTATTTAAAAATGCACACAGATGGCATCTTAGAGATGCCCCCTGTATGTTAGCCAAACTGCTAGTGTAGGGCTGAGCAGTCTGTGCCAGCCTGCCACTTTCAGACAAGTTTCTGACCACATGGGGTGAGAGCCTTTGTGCACTCTGTGTTCAGAAACAAAGCCTGTCCTGGGTGGAGGTGCTTCACATCCCCCCCCTACAGAGACTGTAACATCTGGAGGTGAGCCTCAAAGGCTCAAGCCTCGGATTATAGTGCCCCAAGGCACTCCAGCTAGTGGAGCTGCCTGCACCCAGTGACCACCCCAGCCAGGACCACCCCAAAGGTGTCCAGAGCTGAGGTGACCCCTGTGCAGAATCCTCCATCTTGGTTTGGAGGAGAGGGACCAATAGGATTAGATTTTTGCCTCTCTCCCCAAAGGGAGTGGGCACAAGGAGGGTGTAGCCACCCTCAGGTACAGTAGCCATTGGCTACTGCCCTCTGACTCCTAAAGCGCTCCTAAATCTAGGATTTAAGGGCCTCCCTGAACCCAGATCACTAGATTCCTGGAGACCTAACAAGAAGAAGAAGGGCTACTAAGCTGAAACCCCCAGCAGAGAAGAAGGAAGACAACAACTGACTTGGCTACAGCTCTACCGGCCTGTCTCCTGCTTCAAAGAACCTGCAAAAGAACAGCGATGCATCCAGTGGGACCAGCGACCTCTGCCAAACTCCAGAGGTCTGCCCTGCACCCAAAAGGACCAAGAACTCCTGTGGGCAGCGGCCCTGTCCAAGAAGAAAACCAACGACTAAGGACTCCCATCCCACTCCAAATGCGTGAATCCTAACCACTCTACACCCGACACCTATGGCCCGTGTCCAGGTGGCCCAACCAGCTTGAGAGGATCCCCAGGCGGTGCTGAGCAAGTGCCCACTCTGGTTTGAACTCTCCACCACACCACGATGACACCTGCAGCGGGAATCCCGTGGACCCCCCTGACCACGAAGCTCCGTATGAAGATTTCTGACACCTAAAGACACACTGTACCCACAGCCCCCAGGCCTTGGAGAACCTGACCTCCAGTGCAGCAACATTCAGCAGGTGGCCCTCCTCCCTCTCCAGCCTGTGACCTACCTGACGACCCCATGGACCTCACCTGTAACTTATGAGTGGCCGCAGGGTCCCACATAGACCAGCTTTGGGAGCCCGATGTCCTGTTTGCACCCTGCATCAGGTCGCCCCTGTACCGCTAGGGGTGTGTGTTTGGTGCCTGTTTGTGCCCCCCCCAGTGCTCCTCTAATCCCCCTTGGTCTGCCTTCCGAGCCGCAGGTACTTAACTGCAGGCATGCCTCATTCTGAGTACCCCCTGTCTCCATAGGAGCCCACGTTAAATTTGCTCATCTTTGACCTCTGCACCCGTCCGGTCCCGTGCCCTGTGCTCTTGGTCCTGGGGAGGCCAGGGTAGGTGGGTGTCATACCCACTGGTTCCTGAGGGGGCATTGTGCCCTGTGCTCTTGATCATGGGGAGGCTGGTGTAGGTGTGTGTCTTACCCACTGGTTCTGGAGGGGGCATCGTGCCCTGTGCTCTTGATCATGGGGAGGCTGGTGTAGGTGGGTGTCATACCCACTGGTTCTGGAGGGGGCATCGTGCCCTGTGCTCTTGATCCTGGGGAGTGCAAGGTCACAGTCTCTCAGGTGGGTGTCATACCCACTGGATTATGCTAATGCACAGCAGCCCATGGAGGCAGGACTACATACCTTCTACCGGCGGTGACGGCTACTCAGTGGTGGTAGTGGTGGTGCTGCTGCTAGTAGGGTGAGGCTCCTGCCCATCCCCTGCAGCCTCGGATGGCTGCCCACTGGTGGTGGTGGTGCTGCTGCTTGTGGTGGGGGAGGCTCCAGCCCATCCCCTCCAGCCTTGGATGGCTGCCCACTGGTGGTGCTGCTGCTGCTGGTGGGGGGAGGCTCCAGCCCATCCCCTGCAGCTTTGATGGCTGCACAACCGTGGTAGGTAGTGGGGGCTCTGTCAGAGTCCCTGACCCAGGCCCCTCGCCCTTCCTGCCTGCTGGTGCTGGCTCCTTTGTCTTCCAGGCAGCAGCGGGGGCAGGCTCCTTGGTCTTCCTGGCAGCAGCTGGGGCAGGCTCCTTGGTCTTCCTTGCAGCAGCTGGGGCAGGCTCCTTACCCTTGAGGCTGCCTGGTGCAGGCTCCTTTACCCTCAGGACATGTGCCCTGGATCCTTTCCCATCACGAGTGGGTGTGGTGACTACTAGGCCCATGAACTGGGAGGCGGAGGTGCTTGGCTGGGTTTTTGCCACCCTGGCTAGCCGTGCAGGATTGGGGGAGGGGTAGGGAAGAGGTCAATGATGGATAAGAAACTCGATGAGGGGCTCCTGTGAGGGCAGTGATGGTACGGGGTGGCGGCTGTAGCTGGGGTGGTCACAGAGGTGTCCTCCACCACCAGGGAGCTTCCATCGGAGGAGGTATCTGTGTCTGAATTGTACCCTCCAGCCTCCGTCATGGTGCTCCCCTCGCCCTCCGTCCCACTGGTGCCCTCACCGTCGGTGGGCTCCGCTTCCTGGGTCCTGTGGGATACAGCTCCCTCTGTCGCCGGTGCCTCTGCTCCTCCGCCAGATTATGCTAATGCACATAAGGACAGGGTGACAAAAAAAAAAGGGGGGAGAGACAAAGGATACACTTGGTCAATGGCTGCACCAACATCACCGTTGGCGTACACAGCACACTCACACACAGGGTACAGGCCGATGCACTATGCATTGCACTACCAGTGATACTGCTAGCCACCAAGGCATGGGGAGGGGCATGTCCAGCACACCTGGGACCCATGCAGCCTTGACCAGTAGCAGATGCCTATGAGCTAGGTAGCAGGAATATCCCTTCAGGACCCTTGCCACCAGGGGACCTATGCTGCAATGTCAGGCCTGGCCTAGGGGCACCCACTGACACACATCCCCACCCGGATACCACCCTACCATGCATACGTTGTAATGATGGGCACTATACTCACCCCCTTGTGGCTGCTGTGATGCCCTCAAGCGCCCATCCAGCTCTGGAGGCCCATACAGCAGTCCATACTGAGGTAGGACCACATTCACCAGTCTCTCCAACTCCGCCGAAGTGAAGGCAGGGGCCCTTTCTCCAGTCACACCGGCCATTGTAGGTTCCAGACACAGGTCACAGCAGCACATGCAGTGTAGATCCTCTCCTGTTGAAGGTCAGGTAGCAAGTAAGGAATCAGATAGAAAATGGCGGGCATGTCTGCGGCGGTGCATACTGTCACCGATGGTGTACGTCACCACTGGCCACTGTACTCCATAGGGCCCAATGTAAACCATTGAGGAGTTGCACAGCAGTTCCCGACCAACTCAGATTGCTACAGCTGCGGATGAATAGGAGATGGAGACATACCACGTGTACAGACCCCTGGTGGACTTGGGAACACTGGAGGACAGGCACATTATCCTCACCTATAGACTTGACAGGGCCACAATCACAGAGCTGTGTGCCTAATTGGAGCCTGACCTGATATCTGCTATCCGTCACCCCACCGGGATCCCCCCTCTTGTGCAAGTTCTATCAGTTCTCCATTTCCTGGCAACTGGTTCTTTCCAAGTGACAGTGGGCTTGGCAACAGGAATGTTACAGCCAATGTTCTCAATTGTGCTGACCAGAGTGTTGTCTGTCCTGATTAAACACATGTGCAGCTACATTGTATTTCCCCAAGTGTAAGATTTGGCCACAGTGAAGGCTGACTTCTATGCAATGGGACATATCCCCAACATAATTGGTGCGATTGATGGAACACATATTGCATTTGTCCCCCCGTCAAAATGAACAGGTGTTCAGAAATCGTAAGAGTTTCCACTCAATGAATGTGCAGATGGTGTGCTTGGAGGACCAGTACATCTCCCATGTCAATGCTAAGTATCCTGGGTCAGTGCCTGATGCCTTTATCCTGAGGAATAGCACCATCCCAAATGTGATGGGCCAACTACAGAGGTACCGGGTGTGGCTAATAGGTGAGCCCTGGTCCCCACCCAGTAGATGTTGGTGTATGGGTATGGTGTGGGCCATATGGGATAGTGTGTGGCTAAATGTTGTCCCTCAATATTTGCAGGTGACTCTGGTTACCCCAACCTATCAGGGCTACTGATCCCTGTGAGGAATGCCAGGACACGGGCAGAAGAGCGTTACAATGAGGCACATGGGCGAACCAGAAGGATCATAGAAAGAACCTCTGGCCTCCTGAAGACCAGGTTTCGGTGCCTCCATCTAACAGGTGGATCCCTGTGCTACTCACCAAAGAAGGTCTCCCAGATAATAGTGACATGCTGCATGTTGCACTACCTTGCCCTGAGACGCCATATCATTTCTGCAGGAGGAGGAGGCTGGAGATGCCCGTGTGGCAGTGACAGTGAGGATGAGGAAGCAGAGGATAAGGACAACAGAACGGTAGTGATCAGACAATATTTCCAAAGACACACAGGTAAGATAGTGTTACTTCACATTTCATTGTCATTATTTTGAAAATCTTTGGCACTGGCATGCTGTTATTTCCTACTTCTATACCCACTTACCGTACCCTTTGGCAATTCATTTTACAGATGTTAGTGCCTCACAATAGCTCCTGGTGTGATCACCGCAGCCAACTACAGGTCTTTCATATGTGCTCATTTACTGAACAGTTGAATTGCAATGTTTGTACCTGGCTAAATGTATACATACTTGAAAAAATGTGACGTACTCCATACTTCTATTTTTTCCAAGGGTGTTTATTGAGGGGGAAGTGCAGTTGGATGGTGTGTTGTATTGTTCCAGTCTGTAGCAAAGGTGCATTGTCCCTGGGGACATAGGAAGGGGAGCAATGGCAGTTCAAGGTGGACAGGGTGACAGAGTGGGGCACAAGGGTGACAATCAGGAGAGTCTCATTTCCTGGCGAGGGTCTTGGCAATAGTCTCTGGCTTCTGCCTGGATCACAGGGAACGTTTGCGGGGTGGTTCTCCTTCTGCAGTGGGGAGGGTGCTGGTGGCCTGTTGGTCCTGTGGCAGGACCTCCTGACCACAAGCGGCAGCGGAGGTGGAAGGCAGTTCAAATGTCTGGCTTGGGGCAGGGGCCCGCTGTTGTGTGACTGCCTCCCTCATAATATTTGCCATGGTTGCCAGCACCCTTGCTATGGAGACCAGGGTGGTGTTGATGGCCTGCAAGTCCTCCCTGATCCCCTGGTACTGTCCCTCCTGCAGCTGTCTGTTCTCCTGCACATTGTCCAGGATCTGGCCGATTGTGTCCTGGGAATGTTGATATGTTCCCAGGATCTCTGCAAGTGCCTCCTGGAGAGTCGGTTCCCTGGGCCTGTCCTCCCCCTGGTGCACAGCACTCCTCCCAGTTTCCCTGTTGGCCTGTGCCTCTGTCCCCTGAACTGTGTGCCCACTGCCACTGACCCCAGGTCCCTGATTGTCTTGGGTATGCGGTGTGTCCTGGGGTCGCTGTAGAGGTGGACACACTGCTGACTGACATGCCTCTGGGGACAGAGGTGTGGGTACGCTGGGTGGGTGCTGTGGTGGTGTTTCCAGATGGGGGAGGCTCTGTGGTTGTCTTTGACTGGGCTTGGGTAACCGACTGTCCAGAAGTCCCTGATGGGCCAGGTTGGTCATCCAGATCCAGGTGCCCAGAGTTCCTGTCATCATTGTGGCCCTCTTCAGTTGGGGGACTGGATATTGCTGGCACCTCCTCTCCGGTGACATTGGCTGAGATACCTGTGGGGATGTAAATGATGTGTTATTGTTTCTATGTGTGCCATAGTGTGCATCTGTGGCTTGCCCACTTTGGTTGTATTTGCCCTGGCAGCTTTAACTTGTGTAAGTTGGTATTTGGTGGGCTAGCTGATTCTCTCTAGTGTGCATGCTTTAGTGATGGGTGTCCATGCAGGACTGTGGGTTATGTCCATGCATTGGTAGAGCATGCAGGGCTTGGCATTGGGATAAGTGAGATGTGATGGTGGGGTGTGTGGGAGGTGGTGGAGGGATGGGAGTTAGGGTGAGGGTATGTGATGGCATGCAGGTAACGGAGTAATAATAGTAGAGAGTTAACTTACCAGAGTCCAGTCCTCCTCCTACTCCGGCCAGGCCCTCTGGATACATGATTGCCAAGACTTGCTCCTATCATCCTCCGCCATAGCTCCATCTTCCTAACTATAGATATCTGCTGCACCTGTGCTCCAAATAGCTGGGGCTCTACCCTGATGATTTCCTCCACCATGACCCTTAGCTCCTCCTCTGAGAATCGGGGGTGTCTTTGTGGTGGCATGGGTGTTGTGTGAGGTGTGTAGGTGAGGGTCTGTTGGGTAATGTGTTGGGGTGTGTGATGTGGGGTGCGTGAGTGGTGTATAGGTTTGAGTGGTGTGTGGCTCTGGTTGTGTCTGTGGTCTTGCTGTCTCTCTCTGGTGGCAATGGTTTATATTCGTAAAGGGTTGTGGGTAATTTGGGTGTGTGCTTTATAGTGGTGTGAGTGTGTGGGTGTGGTGTGTGTATGGGTGTCAGGTGTGTGTTGTTTGAATTGTCCAATGTGGTGTTGTTTTGTTTGTGTGTGTATTTTGAGCGCAGCTGTATGTACTGCCAGTGGTTTACAGCCATTGAATGTCCGCCATGGTGATTTGTGGGTCATAATGTGGTGGACGTTGTTCTGTTGGCGTAACGGTGTGGGTTTGGATACTGCCAGTTTATCACAGCCCTTTGGGCTGACGGAATTGTGTGTGTGGCTGAATAGTGACGGATTGGTGTGTGTGTGTCATAATATGGTGAACGGATATCCGCCACTGCGGCGGTATGTTGGCAGCAGTCAGCATGGCGGTAAGTGGGATTTACTATCAATGTCATAATCAGAGCCTATATCTCATTCTGATATGGTACATACAGAGCCAGCTTCCTACAGCAAGGCAGCAGGCTGAGGTCGAGAACAGCTCCATGAGGCTGGATAGCCAATGGACAAGGTTCTGAGTGAGAGACATTCAGCGTTTGCAACCAAAGAAGGTTCCTTGCCAGTCTCATGCTTTTGGTGCGTTCGCCTGGTGAAGCTTTCTATGTTCAAAATTAGTCACTTTTTTGGAGCTGTGATTCCTCCAGCAGGGAAAGGCTGCAAGCTGTAGCAGAACAGAGCTTTGCAAAGCCAGACACCATCTCTGTGACCAATGATCATTGCCAGTTGTCCAGGTTAAAAGGGGAAGCACAGGCACCTTACTACTTGTTAGGAGAGGTAAAGTACACAGAGTGCTAAAGCCAGCAAAAATATAGGGTCCAGGAGGAGACAAAAAATTCAGGGTGACCAAGCAGAAAAGGTGGATTTCCTACAAACTCTCTCTGCTTTTATGAAGGATTTGCCATTACAAAATACTCATAAAAAGCTTGTTATAAGTTAATAATGGTTCAAATGTCTTATTATTGGACTTTTGATGGCAGAATTAAAAAGTAAAATATGGGAATCGATGAGTATGTAAAGCTTTCCTTATGTTATAAAGAGATATAACAAAGTCAACCCATAATATTGTAGAAGAGACAATTGTTGAAGTCTCATCCTTATGATTCTGAACACACAGCCAAAAAATCATCCTTCCATTTTGAATGCATCTTTGAAATGCCAGTAATGTTGTCAGCACTGAGAACATTGGCTTGATCAGAAAAGATTTTTGGCTGTGATTGTTGTAATGCGTTCTTTTTGCGACTGCTGGCAGTTATATTTTGCGTTGAGTTGGTCAGTGTATGTTATTGTGCAATGTTCTCTTTATTTTTGAGATATCAACAAATGCTGCTAAATTTTCAGTCAAATTCAGCAATTGCTTTTATAGCTCCTGTGATGAGAAACCATTTACCCTGTGTAAGGTGGTAAAATAGCACTGCTCCAGCTCTTTGACAGCCGAAAGCTGGGGCAGACACTCTCATAGAGCTCACTCTATGTGATACCACTCACAGACTTAACTTGTCAGCCAGAGCTCGCTGTATGTGATACGGGCCAGGACCTCTAACTAGTTTTCGAATTCAGTCCAAATACATTAAACTCTGTGCTCCACAGCCGCGGGCCATGCTGAAAAAGCTGGTTTACACACAATTGATCACTCCAATGTATTTGTTTTCCCAGATTTACACTTCATTAGTGTCACTAACTCAAAATCGCCTTTCCCCACATGCCTACTTGTTGTCCTGTTTCACTAAGAAGTCCATTCATGCCGAAGTTGGAAACACGTACTCTCGGAAGGATTTGCATCATAAATCAAGCCGTGGCGAGTGGCGGATGAATTCACAGCATAATAATGTGACTTGGCGTGTTTGACGGGGATTGGCTGCTCTGAATTGAATATCAGAGCACAGTTATTTATAAGATATTTCAGAGGTTTTTTGATTTATAAAAATGAGCTAATTGTTACATCCTACCTCACTTGGGATTTCTCAAATTCAGCGTTATAAACAAAAACATTTTTGTGGTTAAAATGGTTTCAAAAACTATTTCAGCTCAAACCATTGCAGACTTTATAGGCAATGTGTGAATCGATAAATAGCGTAAACAAATATTAGCAACAGTTGGTGAAGTTCTGCAATTTTCCACATAATTTACATAGTTTGAGGTGTAGTCGATCTTAACTATGAAAGAGTTTGCTCTGCACTTATAAGCTACAAACTCGGAATCTTAACTGAGTTAATAGGAAATGGGGTCAGTCTGACGACCTACAAACTAGCCCATTCACGCAGTGCTTAATTTGAGCCTGTAGTTGCCGGTGGGGGGCACCAGCATTCCTTTTTGGGGCTCGGCACTTATCAGCATCAGACATTTACCGAAGGCAAGAGAGGGGAAAGCACACAAAGGAGAAAGTAGGGGGAATGGCAGAAAACAGAGAACAGCCAATCTGGGGTCAGCTTCTCAAAATATGTCTCCATGCTAGGGATGTCAAGCGTTTTGAGAGGCCATGAGATTTCTAAGTTCTCCAATTTACTAGAAACCATTAATTACATGCTACCTCTGGGGGAAAAATGAAGAAAAGAGGAAACTGTAAGAAAAATGGGCAGAGTGGCTGTTAGTGGATTGCAGAGGCTTGAGGTGGACTGAGGGCTGTGTAGCTTTGGAATTCGGCACGCTGACATTTAATAGTGTCAGCCACAGGCTTCCGAGTACAGCTTTGTGCACTGGCATTCACTGAGTTACAAATTAAGCACTGCAGTCATGTTTTCAGAATATTGGAAATGCACACACAAGAGCTCCACTGAAATTCATTGTCTATACATTTTCGCCATACATATTCCTTAAGGATAGCTTGAAATGTGGATGGATTGTGCTGCATGCTGATGGATAAGACCAGGTCTGTTTGGAGTCATTGGGTTTCTATCTCTCATGAGTATGTATTAATGTACAGCTAACACATACTTTTGCACCCCGCAACAAAACCGTTTAAAACAGATTATGTACACGTTAAAGTTCATGGTCCGGGGTGCAGGAAATTAGGCAGTTAGACTACTGGAAAGAGGGAGTTTTGCTTCCAGCTGTGTCTAAACTCTAATAAGTCACACACAATTTAAAAGGAAACCAGGTGCCCATAAGGTATCCCTGGCACTTCCTTGGTAGCTTGGCTCAAGCAGCAAAAGTTTCTACTGTGAAGATGAATACAGTGCTTGTGCAACACATAGCCTACGCAGCAATAGTCAAGGAATAAAGGACATACAATTCATCAGGACAGCCTTATGGAACACACTACAGCACGGCCAAGGAAGTCTTTAATTTTCATGCTACAGAAACCTCGGTAGCATGAAAATTAAAGACTTATTCGACCATGCTGCCATGTGTTGCAAGGGGGGCTTTGTGAATCTGGCCTCAGCTGATGGGCTCTGAAGGGGTTAATTAACCCACCAATAAATCCCGCTGTGTTGCCTGAATTAAGTCAGGCAGCACAGCGGGAGAGTCTTTTAAACAAATCTGTGTCCTTGGTGCCATGGGAGGGCTGGTTTGAACGTCAGCCTTCAAAGCACAGTGATAAATGTGCTTACTCACCCGACCCTCTCTCAAAACTGGGACATTTATGCTTTTTCAGTGGATGAGATGATAGCGGGTGACCTCAGCAGTCAGAGACAAACTGAGGTTTCTTGTTTTTAATAGGATTGAGCTCAATCCAAGAGATGCAGAGTGTGTGCTTGATCTGAGAAGACTAGAATTGAAGTATTGTTGCATGACCTGTGTTTTAGTCTCCATTTTAGATTCAACGCCTTAACTTGACATCTCTTTCCCAAGGTGCCTTACTTCACATTTTTTGCTAACGCGTGAATGACTTGTATGTGCATTTCTGATAGCACTGATACCCTGTAGTCTGTACAGTTTAGTTCTAGGGTCGTATATTTCAGAACACAATGCCATTGTTTTCAAATGAGCTGCTATGTGCCTCGGCAACAGTATGACATGAACAATACTTTGTTATATAAATAACTTCTGCGCCAGAGTTCATTGAAAGGAACATTACCAAGAAACCTCTACGAGCTGTAACCGAGATGCAGCTCTGCTGACTCCGACCTCCATCCTGCCAAGGAGGTTAGCCTGTACTTGCTTCCTGATACCTAGCACCAAGATGTGGGGGTTAGACTATCCCAACTGATCTGGCAGAGGGGATTGCCATTGTGTTTTTGTTAGTATAGTATTAGATACAGCGAGGAGTACACATAAATTAGCAACAATTAACATGGTTGAATTGTTCATATTATTTACCATAATGCTAATAATAATAATGCTGATTACAGTAGAATGTCTAATTTTTCTAATAATCGCAGTACATGCTTTATATGTGAGAATATGATCATTTCAATAAATTTTGTAAAAAGATATGTCATATCTTTCTTGTGTTTACCTTGGGCATGAAGAGTGACTAGCAAAAGGGCTAGATCTGTGTCCCTGGATTCCTGGGGAATCAGAGTGTCATGTTCGAGGTTGCCAACAACATCTGTTCAGTTTAGAGGTTGTATGTGGTACTGTGAGCTTGCTGAAACCCACCAAACACTTACTGATGGTGCATGTGGAAAAAGTCCCTATACTTTGAAGTTAGTGTTGATCTAATACACAGTCCTGCTATATTTGTAGAAACCACATAACAGTATATTGTGGAATATGAGCCCATTGTACCTAAAGGTCTAAATAGTGATGATGAAGAACTTATTGTTCATCTGGGTTGAAACCTTTATTATTGTAATAAGATTGTTACTTGGAACTTTCGGATGCACATTTCTCTGTTTTCTTCTGTGCTGTATAGCTTCTTTCCCTCTTTACTTTTCACTTTCTATTCTTTTCATTTTTTCTTTTCTCCTCCCATGTTTCTTTCAATTTTCCTTTTTGTTTTTTTTTCTCTTTTTCTTCATCATTTTTTCTTTCTTCTCTTTCTCTCTCCACTCTAATGATATTTGCGCATTCCGCCTTCAGCCTGTCTATGTTTTAGGTTATTATGCAATCATGACATCAGTCATTCTCACCTTCCTTTTTATGCTGGTGACTTCTCTCTGGAGTGTGTCTGATAAAACAAGGCATCACTAGTGTTAGGAGTGCCCTGGTAGTACATGTGAGACTCTGCTTTCCCTGTTTTTCTGTTCTTTTTGTCTATTTTTACTCTTTTCCCTCTCTTTGCGCTTTTGTGTTGTTTGTACTGTTCAGCACCCTTCCCGCGCTCCATCCCTGCCGCTGCTGCCTCTGCGGTCCCGCCCCCTCCCTACGATGCGCTTTCCTGGCCTCCTGCCTCCCAGCTGACTGTCCCTGCCTACTCCCTCCCCTTCTTAATGGCGGCCGCTGCGAAGTGAGAGGGAGACTCCACTGACCTTCTGGTCAGCATCTGCTCGCTTCCTTCTGCGCAGCTCCACCTGTTGCTGCTGCTGCTGCTGATCTGAGTGAGAGCCTACTTGACTCTCAGTTCCAGCCCCACCTCCACCCACAGGCACGCCACATCCCTAGTGTCCCAGTGGTCATCTGTATCTGTCTTTACGGCTGCCTTGTGCCTCCCTCTGTTTTTTTTGTCCTTTTTGTCTAGTTTTACTCTTTTTCCTCTCTTTGCATTTTTGTGTTGTTTATACTGTTCAGTGCCATTCCTGCACTCCGTCCCTGCCGCAGCTGCCCTTGCGGCCCTGCTTCTCCATGTAAAGCGCTTTCCTGCCCTTCCGCCTCCCAGTTGACCAACCCCTCCTACCTCCCTCCTCTTCTTACTGGTGGCTGCAATGTGGTCACACAGCAGGCACGCCGCTGGCACGCTGAAGGTGCACCAAAGGCAAGCCTGTCTGCACCCGTCCACGCCTGGACCGCACCCAGCACCACGGATCCTGGTTCTCACACCACCCATCGGTACAACGCCAACATGCCCTCAATCCTGGAAGATCCGCAGCCTGCCACCAAGCCGATTAAAAGAATACTCAATGACCCTTCTGCAGCAACTGCTCCCTCACCTGCCTCCGCATGCCACATCATCCCGCTCCGAGCCCAGATGGTCACCTCAGTTGAATACTCCTCAACACCTGCTCCCTCATCAAACATGCAGTAGAAGTATGGGACCTCCTCGACTCGATCGCCCCTGATGTTGCCTTCCTCACAGAGATCTGGATTACCCCCAAATCAGCCCGTGACATCACCACTGCCATTCCTTACGGCTACAAAATCATCCACAATGACAGAGTCAATTGACCAGGAGGAGACATCGCCATAGTCAACAGGAACACACTCTGCCTGGCGACCACCATTGAGACACAGAGCCAGCCAACCACCCCTGAAAACCTACACTTCCAAATTCAGACCGACCTGAACACCTCTCTCCGTGACACTCTTGTGTACAGACCTCCCAGACCCTGGCCCCAATTCAGCGGAGGCATCACCAACCTCGTCGTCCCCCAAGCACTCACCTCCACCGATTACATCCTCCTCAGCGACCTCAACTTTCACCTTGAAAACCATGACGACGAACACGACATCCCTCCTGGACAACCTCACCACCTGTTTTGCTTCACTACGGACCAAGATGAAACACACACACTGAAAAGAATCTCTGGTATGCAACTCTTAGTCCAAGAAATGCATTTATAAAATCACTCCGTGAGGATCTCAAGGAAAGCTCAGTACAACTGGAAGTGCATGTTTAAAAATGGCCATAATAATGGAATAAAAACATGTACAAAGAACATTCTGCTTTAATCTATGAACAACAAATATACATGCAAATATATATATATATATATATTCATACACAATGCAAAGCAGATAATAAGAATTAAATATTCATCACCATGGTGCACAGTTGAATTCGCCTCATCTCTCTCCTGCCACCAACAGGTCGTTGACCCGGGATCGACCATGAACAGAGAGAGCTCTACGCTCACGGGAACGATGACAGGCATCTTCGTCCCGATCCTGCCAGAGGTCTGATTCACTTCGTGGTCAATCCAGTTTCGGTCTCTTATATACCTTAAACAAGCCAGAAAGGAGAATTCTAGAAAACTCCTACCGTAAAAATGCTGGCTACTTCAGGTCAGTTTTGAAAGCAACACGTTGAAACTGGCCAAGATCCCAAGGTGTTTCTTTAAAACCAAACCGTTCCCTGCTGTACCATAAACATCAACCTAGTACATCCTTTTCTCCCTGACTCCTCCATGTTATGCCTTAGCCCTCGATGAGAAAGAACACACAGACACGTAGAGTAAAAACATGAGCGAAAAACACATTGCATAACATGTTGTGCACGGAAAAATACTTGCAGCTTCTTCACTTCTAACATGGCAGTGGCTAACACTAAGTTAAGCGTGAAAGGAAGTCAATAGGCAAAATGAAGCTGGTGGTCACCAATGTGACATGTGCTGCTAGGCTAAGTGCAACTTGGAGTCAGTGGTCAAAACACATATATCATTACACTACTCTTGATCTTGAACAACTAGTCAACCTCCCCATTCACTCAGCAGGTCACACTCTCGACCCCGTCTTCTCGGCAGGAAACAACATCACCCTCTCTCACACTTCCGAACACTACTGGATCGACCAATGATGTGTCTAATCCGCTTTCACAAACACCACTGTACGCCACCAGGCCTCCCCAACCCACTGGCAGAAACTGGAGCAAGGTCACCGAAACACAGCTCGCTGACACACTCAGCCACTCCCCCCCACTGGACACCATGAACGCTAACGACTCAGTACGCAACCTTCACCGCTGGATCACAGAATGCAAAAACACCATAGCCTCCTTCAGAAAATCCGCAGAAAACCAGCATCGTAAGAAACCCAGCTGGTTCACAACAGAACTCCAAGAGTCAAAACACACCTGCAGATGACTGGAATGAAAATGGAGAAACAGCAAAACAAGAGCAGACCACACAGCCTACAAAGGTGCTGTCACTGCACACCACCAGAGCATCAGAGCCTCCAAGGGAGCTGCCGTTCAAAAGCGCATCAGCACCAATGCACACAATTACAAGGATCTTTTCACCACAGTCAAGGAATTCACAAACCCTAGAACGGACACCTCAGACATCCTTCCCTGTCAAGACCTTTGTGACAACCTTACCAATTGTTTTCACTAGAAAATCCAGGGCATGTATGAAGGATTCGATAACCAAAGCCCTCCGCCCACCAGCATTATCTCAGACCCCACGTCGCAGCCGACTCTGAGCCATTAGACCCCTATCTCCACAGAAGACAGCCGGAAACTCATGAGCTCCACCCATTCAGGGGCACCCTCGGACCCGTCCCCACATCATATTTTCAACCTGGCAAGCGCCAACATCGCCCGAGCTATGCCAGACTACCAACCACTCCATCAAAACCGCCACGTTCCCATCCAACTGGAAACACGCAGCAATCAACCTGCTTCTAAAGAAACCCTCCGCCAACCAAAGGGAAATGAAAAATTACAGACCCATCTCCCTGCTCCCTTTCCCAGACAAGGTAACAGAAAAGACTATCAACATGCAACAAACCTATCTAGAGGCAAACTACATCCTAGACCCCTTCCACTCCAGATTACCGAGCAACCACAGCACCCAAATGGCCCTCCTCACAGCCATCGATGACATCCGTGCCATACTGGACCACAGAGGTACGGCCACCCTCATCCTCCTCAACCTTTCTGCTGCTTTCAACACAGTCTCCCAAATCCACCCTATGCACCAGACTCCACGACCCCGGCATCCGCAGCAAGGCACTGGAATGTTATGTTATAGGATTTGTAAAGCTCATGGCTGCTCCGGCAATGGAGCTTCCCAGTGCTAGCCATGGGGAGCACGAAGCCATGGGAATTAACACTGACAGGGAAGGGTACCACAGATGTTAGTACGATATACCCAGGTTTTCAGAAGTTTCCTAAAATGTAGATAGCTCTCAGTGTTCCTGATAAGAGGGGGGAGTGAGTTCCAGGCTGTGGAGGCCATGGCTCTAAAAGGGCAGCCACCTGCTCTGTCTTGTCTCACCCAGCTAACCCGAGCTTGGCTGAATGAAGTGCCTGTGGTGAGAAATAAGGCAGCACCAATTTTGTCAGAATATGGGGTCCTTGAGAGTGTAGAATTTTGTGTACAATACACAAAGATTTGAAAAGAATACACACCTCCACAGGAAGTCAGTGTAGCTTTGCAAGAGAGGCCGAGCAGAACTTTGGAAGGGAAAGTAGAAGTCTGACTGCTGCATTTTGAGCTAACTGGAGTCTATTTATCACTGATTTATTGGCTCCTAAATATAAAACATTGCAATAGTGCAACCTAGCTAAAATTGCAGCCTGAATGATAATTTGTCACACGTTAGAATAAAAAAAAACAAGCTGGGTTTAAGGCTCCTTTACAGCCAAAAACATGAGCCAGTCACCAAGATGGTTTGAGTCTCAAAGTTAAAAGCATTATCCATAGTGATACCCAGATTTTTCACCGAAGAATTTGGAGTAGGAGGTGCCTCTAGAAAAGAGTGGCACCAGTCGTTATCCCATAACTGGGTGTCCTTCCCTAACAGTAAGATCTCAGTTTTTCTAGCCTTAAGGCAGAGACAGTTGGAATCCATCCATTCTGCCACTGACAAGAGACCTTTTTGAAAATTGGCATGCTCATGTGTGGGGTTATCTGTAAAAGAAAGCACTAACTGAGTATCATCTGCATTTGATATTAACATGAATTCCAGTAGGTTCTACGACTTGAGCAAGTGACTGAACATAAACATTAAACAAAGCGGGGCTCAAGGCCGATCCCTGCGGAACACCATAGTGTAACGAGTGAATATTGGACTTGAAGGGAGTGGCAGTGACCTGATAGGAGTGTTCCGATAAAAAGGCGCAAGTCAGCTCAAAGCTGAAACTCTTGTGCCAATGCTCTGCATCCGCTTTTATTAGGATCTCATGAGACACCATAGCAAAAGTGGCGGTCAAGTCTAGCAGAATTAACCTTGAAGTACGTCCTTCATCCAAGGCCCAGCGAAGCTGTTCAGTGACTGCAAGTAATGCTGTTTCCGTACTGTGCCCTGGTCTAAAACTATTCTGGGAAATGTCAAGTGTATGATTGTCATCCAAAGATTTTACCAAAACATCATTTACATTCTTCTCAGTAACCTTAGCTAAAAAAGGTAACAGGGAGGTAGGGGGAAAATTCTCAGACTTCGAAGGATCCTGGGATGGTTTCTTCAGCAGAGGAATGACCTTAGCATGTTTCCACATGCTGGGTACCTGAGCAGATGACAGAGAAGAGTTAATTGCTTGCAGACAAAGGGGCAGAAGAGTGTCAGCCAACTTATAGAACATATCAGGTTTCAGTGGGTCTGCCGGAATGGATCTGATCCCTTCTCACCAGAAGAACCCAGAGTGTCAGACTCCCACCATTCACCTCAGCACCCAAAGAAACCTGCTGCGGAGTACCCCAGGGCTCCTCACTAAGTCTGACCTTTTCAACTTCTACATGGCTCCGCTCACTAAAATCGTCAGACAGCATGGCCTAAACATCGTTTCCTATGCAGAAGATACGCAATTGATCCTCTCCCTAACTAATGACCCATCAACAGCCAAGAGCAATTTTCACAACTGAATGAGAGCAGTCACTGCCTGGATGAAGGCCAGCTGCCTCAGACTCAACTCACACAAGACAGAGATCCTCATACCGGGCTCCACCCCCTCTACCTGGGATGACTTCTGGTGGCCAACTGCCCTAGGTAAATACCCCACCCCCACCGACCACGCAACGTAACTTGGGCATCATCCTGGACTCCATGCTATCCACGACCCATCAAGTCAATGTCATCTCATCATCATGCTTCCACACACTCCGTCTCCTATGGAAGATCTTCAAGTGGGTCCCCACTGAGACAAGAAGGATGGTTACTCACGCACTTGTCAGCAGCAAACTGGACTACAGAAATGCACTATACGCCGGCATCACAAAGAAGCTACAAGCAAGACTACAGAGAATCCAGAACGCAGCAGCCAGACTCATCCTGAACATCCCCCATCACAGCCACATCTCCGCCCACCTCAGAGACCTCCACTGGCTCCCTGTCAACAAACGCATCACCTTCAAGCTACTGACATACACCTACAATACTGAATACTGTGAATAAAGTGTGAAAGCTCACAGGATATTTGTGGAATGGCTCCTGTTGTTGGAATTTGTGAGAACAATGAAATCCCAATTACAAGCCGCCTTTCTGTGTTTTAGCTCGCCACCTGCTTTTATGTGCTGAAGTACACAAACACAGGTATGTACTAATCGGCACTTCTGCATGTCTATTTTTGTTCATGCTTTGGCATATTAAAATAAAGACATATGACTTTACAATGTTATTTTTTCATTGCCTCCTTTGTATGCTTCTTAAACATTGAGTCCTCACCTAGTACTGCATGCAAGATACTCCACCTCAAAGCAGGCCAACCACAGTCTTTGCATGAGATTGTTTTGTAACACAGTGCCTCACACATAATGACGTCAATTCACCAGAATGCGATGGGTAGACCGAAGCGACATCACACGCCAAAGGAAGTGGCATATGACATTTGACTGTGACTCTTCCCAGGAAGTAATGTCACAAGATCTAAGCCTAGATGAAATCACAATAATTGACACCGTTGACGTTCCAAAATAATTGTGTGTTTAATATAACACTACAACAAAAATGTCTATTCTAGATACACCTACCTTAGGCTGCTGACATTATATTTCAGAGTGGTGGGCTGTAATACAATGCTTGCCCTAAATTGCAGCGAGTAAAACAATTAAACCGGGCTTCCTCGAAGGGGGGTTCAGGGGGTTCTTTCCCTGAGAAACTTTTTTTTAAAACTGGGGTGCAATAGTGCATTTTAAAGCAAAATGTTCACAAAGTTTAGCTAAAAAGCAATGGGCTCTGAAATGGCACTCTTGTAACAGACACGTCATTTAATGATGTGCCAAGCCAATGAAACCTGATGCTCCCAAGGAGATGACTCCCTTATTTTCAAAATGTACCATAGGTGCCACTTTATGCTAAAGGACGCCTCCCTGTGCAAGTACCAGCATTTTGTCATGGGTTCACCAATATGGCAAAATTTACATACAGTACGCTAGTCCCAGAATTTTGCTTTCAATGTCATCCATAAACTATGGATGAGCTTTATGTTAAAATGTACCTCTAGTATGTTAGGACCAGTATTTTGTCATGGTTGCGCCGTCTTATATGCCCCAGCTGTTGTCCTTTATGCCAAATATCGACTCCATTGTGCTAGCACCAGCATTTTGCCTCAGGTGCCACATGTACCAAGAAAGTATTATACCATGTGTGCCCATTGTGCCAAGCATTGCCTGAAGTATGCCAACCCCAGATATGTTTTATTTGTGGGTGCCCCATGCCAAGAATTGCCAGCTTTGTGCCTATATATCCCATTTGTCAAGTATTACCTCTTGTATGCCAGTGGCAGTACTTTGTCCCAGGTGCCTGTCATGTATACCAGCACCAGTATTTTGCCATGGGAGCTTCTATAAGTCTAGCATTGCCTTCGGTATGCCAAGGCCAGAGGCAACCATGCAAGAAAAACACCACATTATCACTTACACTCATTTGCATTCACTCACACTCATTCTCACCTACTACCTCTTGCTAATTCTCATTCACTTGCCCTCATTCATTCATTCTCACTCGCTATCTTGCACTCAGTCTTACCCTCACCCAATTGTTCTCGCTCATTCCCTCTCACTCAGACTAACTCGTAATCACTCACAATGACATGTACTCGTTCTGACTCTCCCTCATTATTACTCACACTCTTTCTCACTTATTCTCATTCACTCTGACTCCCTCATTCTCACTCACTGTCACTCATTCTCTCCCATGCTCTCTCATATGCTCTAACACTCCCTCACACTCATTCTTATTCATTCAACTCACCCACTCTCACTTGCAGTCACTTACACTCACTGATTCTTACTCACACTGACTCACTCATACTCACTTATTTACATTCAGTAACACTTACTCTCACTCACTACCTGTCCCTCACTCATTTTCACACACACAGGTGGACAAATGCGTACACAAAAATGCTCTCTCTCACATAAACACACTCCCACCCACAGGCACACACACAACATACCTATAAGAGCTTTTTTACTAACATTAGCTGCCAGCTTGTGATAATCCATTTTGTACTAAACCAATAGTGATTAATAGACTATTGTTCATTATTAGTGTAGTAAAAAATAGAAAACAAGGACGGCAGAGACACTCCTGTATTCTTGGCACTGATTTTGGCACCTGTGAGGCCAGGGGTTACATAGGCAGTGCCAGATGTCACAAGGGGTTAGCCAGGGGTCACAGCTGCGACCCATAAATGACATCTATGATCACCTGCAGTAATTGCCTTAACTTGTGCTCGGTGACTTTAAATGAAGCTTGACTCTTCCCTTTAAAACAGAACTCAGCTTCAAATCAGCAGTGTGGCCTCCTAATTTTTGATTTACCCCGAACCCTACTCTTCTTTGTTTGTTCTCCAATAATCTACCCATGATCAGATGTTTATGCAAAAGATGAGTGATTAGAGTTATGGTGTGAGACAAAATAGGTATGAACCACCAATAAAAATTGCTGAATCATAGGAAGCTTTGGATCTGTTTCACATTAGTGGAAGAAAGTCAATTCAAAATGTAATTCGCTTTTTTCTGATCCATAGTGGCTCCTACAGGACAAATTATATAACCTACAAAATTCTCCAACTTGGCATACAGGTGATATTTGCGGAGTTGTTGAAAAATGGCATGAACATGTTGGACATATTCAGACGAGGAATGTGAGCATATAAAGATGTCATTGATAGAGACAACACAGAAGCCATCTATAAATGCATTTAAAACTTAATCTATGAAGAATTGAAAGGCTGCAGCGGCATTGTAGAGTCTTAAAGGCATGCCCTGCTATTCAAATAAACCAACTGTAGTTTGGATGGCCATCTTCCATTAGTCATCCTTTCAGACTCTGTCTGACAAGATGATAAGACCACATAAATCTAGTTTAGTGTAGATTACTGCATCTCTTACTTAATCCAACAGAGTTGGATTAAATTGTAGCGGGTACCAATTTTTTTACAGGTGATTTGGAGTGTCTCATAAACCTATTTTCTTGGTATTCATCAAGATGCTCATTTTCTTTTTCTGTTAAGGTATAGACTCTACTGCAGGGTAATTTAGCTCTTGAAAACAAATCTATGCTTCAGTCAAAGGTACTGTGAGGTGGTAAAATGTTAGCATTGTGTTAATCAAAAACATCTACTAGATCTGCATAAACCTCTGGAAAGCCTTCTACAGCTTAGAAGTTACTCTGGAACTAAGGACTTTTCAGAGCTGAGATTGTCCATTCTAATGATTTTCCTTTGAATTAGTAACAATGGTATTCATAAGAGTTATAAGAAAGGGTCAATTGTCATGTTATCGAATCTACTTGAGGATTATGCTATAGGAGTCCTAGGATGTTTTGAATCTGGGGAGCGTCAATGAGATCAAATCTGATCGCTTCACTGTGAGTATTTACACAAATCATGGCCAGAAGTTCTGTATTATATTGAATTAGTCCTGAAGTTAAATCCTTTCCATCTACTGCCCTTAATACTTTGGGTTTATCTTTATTTTGTGTTTTGATACCTAGGGTAGCTAAGAATTTAGCATAAAGGAAGTTCCAAGTGGCCCCAGAGTCTATTAAAGCCTCTACTTTCCTAAAGCGTCCAGCAAGAGACATCAGGGCCACAGGTATACATCAGGGGATGAAAGTATTTAGCCTTCACAAGAGGTCAAAACTGAAGACAAACCCAGAAAGCCAACCTCCCTTCCTACAGATTTGACTCATTTTCTGCCATTTCATCAGCTACAGCTGATGCTGCGGAACTAGCCCTCATAGATCTGGGTTTAGCAGGTCGAGTAGGACAATTCCTGACAAAAGGGCCAGTTGTTCCACAATACAAATATTGATTTATTTTCCTCTGCTTTTCTTTTTCATCTTTAGACAGAAGATCCATAATTTCCCCTACCTGCATCGGCTCAGAGGTATGGGTGGTTATAAGTACTTCTCCTCTGGGTTTACCACGAACCACAAACACCTTGTGGTCAGAAATTTTCCCTGTTTCAGATTTTTTTTCTCCAACAGGCAAATGCTTAAATTTTACTATCAAATCCGTGAACTCAGTGCAATCTTGAGGAGGATCTGCTATTTGAGACAATAAATCTTTCATTACGTCTCGAAGTCCCCTATAAAATGGAGGTTCTCTTGTTTTCCAGCCAATCAGTTTTCATTATGAATCAGTTAAAGTGGAAATATAATGCAATAGATCACGTAACCCCTGTTTTAAATTCTATAACTTATCTGCTGCTTGAATGTATCTCGCTGAAATAATTTGAGCATTGTTTCCTTGAAGTTATGAAATTTATACAACAAGGGGTCGTCTTGTTCCACAAATGGTATGAAATACAGTGCTGCGTCTCCTCCTAGATATGAAAGAATAAAGCCACATTGGTGATATCATCAGGAAAGGCTGTAAGTCCAGCCATGCAATGTAATTAACATTGATTCATAAAGATTCATTTTTTTCCTGATATATGAATGAAAACATTCTGGAGGGACCAGGGGGACTGGAATAGGAATGACTACCTGTATTTGTACTGCAGGAGCGGCTCCAGTGGAAGATCCACTACTAAGAGTCTGAAAACTGTCCAGTTTTATAAGGGGCTTGTCCGTAACTGAGGTTAATGCTGAAACGCCAAGTTTTTCTAATATTGGAGGCTGAGTCTGTCTGAGACTGGTATTTTCTGCTTGGATAGTAGCCAACATACTGGTAATATCCCCTTAAGTATTCTGGGAATCCATATTGTCTGGGTGAAGCTTCTTTCGAGAGCTTTGCCTTCTGTAAGGTCTCGCGACACTGAGCTCACCTTAAGTCTGCATAGTAACTTCGCAGAGGCGATATGGACCCAACTCCTTATGGCCTATCTCCTGATGAATTGTACAGACAGCAAGAACGGTGAGGAGGCATAGCTTGGATTCTCTGGAAGGGACAATAGCCATCGAGCCTTAAATGCACGATGGGAGACCTTGGTTACAACATGAGACTACTTCTTTATTTTGGATTTACCCCTAACCCTACTTTTCTTACTTTGTTCCTCAATAAGCTCCCTGCTATCAGCTATCTCAAGTGTTTGGAATCATGCTTGGGATCGAGTGTCTCTTCCCTTCTGAGCCTTCTGATTTTCCTATTCCTCCTTGGAATGGCTTTCTGGTTCTGAGAACCCTTTTTTCTCGGGCACACTTACAATGACAGTAAGTTGTTGCACACATACAATAATCACAATACAGTGAGCTTTCGCAGTCTTTCAAAATATTATTTATACCTTGTTCTAAACAGTGTGTCTTGCCAATTTCACTGAGTGTTGATTCACACTTATATCGTCCTCTGATTATTTTTTAGGACTTTTTCCTTAGCTCTGGTATTTTTGCTTAGTCAAACTTGTTTATTTTACAGGGACCTTGATGTGTTTCTTTAGCATTTTTAGCTCTGGCCTTGTGTGCTTTTATAAGGAATAATGACCTTGGTATCTTGTATGTTGTTCATTCTCAACTTGTCTTGGTTTTTTTTACAGGTTGCTGGGTGCTGTACCCAGCCCGAAGATTGCTGCAGAGCTTCTGGAGGTGGTTATCCAATGGCAATGATCCAGAAGTTTCTGCGCTCCCCAACAATTACGATTTCACAGGTAAGCAGACTGCTGATCCTGTGCTGGGTCCTTGAGGTAGAGTGTAAGTCATCTATTATGTGTGGTTTAAATGCCATCGGTGCTCAAGATGGCTGCGGAGATTTGCCAAAATCCCGCGAGATCTCGGCAAATCTCAGAGGGGCCTTCAAAGACAAACAAGGTTACAATGCTACGTTCAGGCAGCACCACTCCCACCACTCCAGGCCTAAGGCCTCAAATAGTCGCAACCAAGGGGACGCAAGAAAGTGAACACAGGGCTCTGAGACACTGTACACTGGAGCTCGCGGGGCAGAGACACTATACTGTGGAGACATGAGTGCGTGAGAGTGAGAATGTTGTGGAAGAATGCTTGCTGAAGGGCTTGGGTGCAGTGTTGTGTACTATGATACTGTGCTTTACTGTGATCTAAGGTGGTGTATTGTGCTGTGTTCTGCTTCTACGTGCTCCAAAGTGCTGTTAAGTAATCATCTGTGGTGTGGTGTGGTGTGGTGTGGCGTGATATAATGTGGTGTACTCTTATGGACTGTTCTGTCGTTCCGTGTGCTGTACTGCAATGCCACGGGAAGTGCTGTAATGCTCACTGTTCAATACTGTGGTATGATTCCCTATAGTGTACTGCGCTGTGCTCTGATGTGCTTTGCTGTGATGTGCTGGGCTCACATGTTATGTGAACTGATTCAAAGTATTGTGACGTATTGCGGTATGTTGTGCTATAATATCCTGTAGTAGACATTATGCCACTGTGAAGCATGTTTTACCAGAATGGTCAAAGCTGAGTGAATGCAAAGAGGATTTCAAATGACGGAGATCTAGGCAGATCCTCACACTGCACATAGACCCATGTGACGCCACACACCGCCCGCTGTGCGAGTGCGAGGCATGCTTGCATGGCAGCATCACGCTGTGCATGCTGGGAAAGAGCACTGATGTCGGTACCAGTTCTTGCAGGCCCAGTGTCTTCCTCGCCACTAATAAAAGGGTAAACCAGCAGTGAAGAATGCACAGCAGACACAGACCCCAGGCATGGCAGGAGCTGCTCAGTCCAGCACTTACTGCACTGAAGGTTAAGTTTGGTTTATTGCGGCAGAGTCAGAAATAAATTGGAGGGAGACTGGCTTAATGAGAATGGGGAGGAAAGGAAATACACAGTGAGGAGTGGTAAACAGAAAATTGTGATAAATAATATTAAAAAAATAAACAAGCATTGGCAAAGCCAATGGCTCGGGAGTTAATGTGACACGGTATTCAAACAGACATGCACAAATGTGCAGAGACTATTAATGCCAGGCATATTGCCTTTGTCAATGCTTATTTAACATAGGTCCGTTGGTCTTTCAAATGAATCAGGAAATGAGCACTGCCTGACAATTGTGAGGAGAAATTATAGTAGGTAATCTGGACCTCCTCAAAAAGATTTAAATGAGGCTGGAGGTTTTCTTAGGGCCCATCCATCCGTGTTTCTTAAGGGAGATGTCCATACTAGGAGGCCACATTATGCTCAAAACAAATATTTCGGAGTTGATATACAGTCTCATGAGAGCGGCGGCGCAGTACTTCAACGAAAGGGTTCATACCACAGTCTCAAAAGAGAAAATGAGGTGATCGGAACAATGGACAGGAAACCTCAAACGATGGCTAAGAGTGAGCACGTTACCTGCTGCGTTAAGTGGCTCCGTGGCCTGCCACATAGGGCGGCGCACTGCACATGGGTGTGGGTGAAAAAAGCAGGGCACACACTGGAATGCATTTTGACCACTGCCTGACTTCAGTGGAAACTGTTTTGTGCGCCATCATCAGGCTCTGGATCAACCTGTCAATAGTTGTACAGTCATGACCCATCAGGTACTTCATTGTAAAAGCCACTTAAAGCAATACTGTCATATTTGTGAAAGCATGCTAAAACTCTTGGGCCCAGATTTACTATGATTTTGCATCAGGATTTGGGTACTTTTGTGGCACAGCCCTGATGCAAAATCCTTGTTAGGATTTACTAAGTCACGCAAAGTCGATTTGCGTGGCTTTGCGTGGGTTAGTAAACACAAGGTAATGCAAGCCGTGCAAAGTGCTGCCTTTTGTTACTTTGCCTGGGGAAGGCATTACAAGGGAGGAACATGGGCGTTCCCAAGCATCCACCCGTTGGTGGCATACTCCATAGAGTCTGTGGGAAACAGAGTCCAAGAGGAACTTAGGGCCAGATGTATATAGCTTTTTTCTTGTCGCAAAGCCATTTGCGACAAGAAAAAAGCATTTTGGTAAGTACAAACCCTATTTTGTGATTGCATAATCTAATTACTGAATCACAAAATAGGTTTGCAAGTCGCCATTTGAAAGGGGTATGCCGAGGGCATCCCTTCCAAATAACAAGTCGCAGTGGTATGTAAGATTGTTTTGCGACCGAGAATGCGGTCACAAAACAGTCAGTTACCACCAACTTCAAGTTGGTGGCAACCCAGTCACAAATGATAAGGGGTCCCAAAGAGACCCCTTCCCCTGTGTGAATGCGGGTGCCATCATTTTTGCAGAGCAGGCAGTGATCCCATGGACCACTGCCTACTCTGAAAAAATGAAAAGGAAACTCCTCATTTTTTTATAGTTATGCTGAATTCTAAAAAAAAAGCTGCTTTATTTAAAAAGCGGTTACAGACATGGTGATCTGCTGTCCCCAGCAGGCCACCATCCCTGTGAGTGCAGCCATTCCCAATTGGGTCGCAAATTATGACATACCTCATGAATATTAATGCAGTGGGTCATTTGCAACCCCATTGGGAATCGCAAAGTGAGCTTGACACTGTTGTACATTTTCTTTTGTAACTAGCAATTTGCGATTGCCAAACAGATTGCAAATTTCGAGTCGCAAAAGAAAATGTCATACATCTAGCCCATAATGCTACGCTTTTTACATGTATGTATACAATTGTACATGGGTAATAAGTCCCAACAACGCAACATTTTTCACCTGTGGACTATGAGTAACCTCACAGGAAATGAGAACATAGCTCCACTTGATAGAGTACCTAGAACTTCAAAACATTTCCTTGTTACTTCCACCCTTCGTCTACCCTGGGGATGAGTGGCCCAGCATGTGAGGGACAGTCTTGAGAGGCAAGCAGAAAGTATAGAGGTGACGAGGAAAGTCTCCAAGGAAGTTGGTGCAGGCTTTCCCACAAGTGTGATGGATGATGCACTGGAGGTGTGTGCCTCACCTGAGGGGTCATAAATGTGTGAGGCAGCTAGGAGAGCTGGAACAGTCCCAGGCAAAGCCCATGTCATTATCAACACTGAAGTATATCGAAGCGCTTCTACGTTCACTAACCTTGTAGGAAATCAATGATAATTGGCCATGTTGTCTTTGAATAAGGAGATTAGCTCTTGTGAGGCTTAGGAAGAATTTACTCCTTGAGGCCACACTGTGGCAGATGAGGTGACCAAAACCTGTACAAGAATTGCAAGTAATAAGACACAGTGAGTCCCAGTTTGAGAAGAGGTAGCAGACTGGGTACAGATTTAAAGATCCAGAGGCTACCATCATAGGCTGGGGTAAATACCTTACTGGCTTGAGGGCCAAGAAAAAATAAGCATCAGCAAAGTCAAATATTCTTGCTTAAACTTGGAGTTCTGATTAAAATATTTTTAACAAGCCCACTGCGGTGAAACATGAAGCAATAAATTATAGTTTTCTAAATTAATCTACGATATCTATTTAATAAAATGTGTAATGATTCAGTGTATGTTTGAGATGGAAGGCAGCCCTTCATGTATTGCAATGTAAGCACTCCACTGGAGGCAGAATGATTCTCAAAATAGTCACAGACTCGTGGAGGGGAGACAAAATCCACTGAGTGTGTATAATAAAGAATTGGTAAGGGTTTGGTAGGTCTGGCTATGAAGCTGGAGCTAACAAAATGACCTACAAGGCATAAGGATAACTACAACAGTTTGGTAATCTTTGCAAGTGGGTCATATAGAGAGAGGAGGATGTGGGATGTCTGCCATAAACCATAGACCCCTCCAACCCCCACGCAGGTGGTTCCTTCACCTTATCTGAGCGAAACCCTTTGCTGGCAGGCCATTCACCACGAGCTTCCTGCTCTGTTTACGGCAGACCTTCCTAATTACTTTTTCCCTCACAGGTCTGCCATAAAAGGGACGGTGGACCCAAGTTCAAATCAGCAATGACCCCTTCTCGCAATGGAAGAATATTCCTAGGTCATCGGGCCACAGATCTTTGGCTTCACAGAAACAAATCTCCACCAGAACTTTAAATCTTCCCCTCTATGTTACAGGTACATTTTAAGGATTTTGGGAGCCCAGGCCAAAAGTATCATGGGGGGGGGGAGGTTGTTCAGAACAGTTTTGAATGTATGATCCAATTTCAGCTCTTTCATGCACTCTTTGGCCATGTCACTGACAGCGCAAATGCACGTCCAAATTCTAAATGAGTATACATCTATTATTCAGGTTCTTTTAATGTTATAACACAGCAGTAGCTAGCTAATATTACTGCAAATAATCTATGTGGTGCCCTCAAATTTCTCATATGTGAGGTCCCCTGTTTTGAACTAAAACTTGTTTAATGGATGTGTATGAAACATAAACACAGCATTTCTCTGCAAAATACCTGTAATAGACTTACACACATTACCCACATCAAAAATAAATTCAAGGAAAAAGGTATTTTGAACAGCACTGTTTAAGAATTATTCAAATGAATCAGGGCAAGACTCTGCAGAGCAGAGCTGGCTGTGTCGGGGGCTTGAAAGGCTGGAGGCTGGAGGCTGGGCGCTGTCCAGACCTTAAACGCCTCTGATATGTTTGCAATCAGCGAGCTGAACAAACTTTTGGCAAAATGTGAGTTGACTTATACAGATCGATTAGTAGAGCAAACCCATCAGCAGTTGCTACATGGTTACGAATTTTAATTATTTCAGGAACTGTTTCTCCGTTCTGTTGTACAGCTGTGTTTATTTTTCAAAGGTATGAGTTTATTTTGGACGGTTGTTATGGAGAGTAGGCACTGCAAAGAATTTGCAGAACAGGGAACACATGTTTTAACTAATTAGGCCCTCGGGCTGAGTAGAGCTCTGTATGCACTGATGCCAAAACTAACCTTCCCTCAGCCATAAGAATGCTAAAGTTTCTAAAGTAGTGTTGATCTGGTTTACCACGAGGTGGTACTTACGGTTGCATTATTTGGAAACTGGGGGGCTCTGTCCTCATTGTTTGAGAAGAACGTATTTGGGATGCTAGCCGCAAATGACCAATGCTGCCCACCTCAGTTGCATTCATAGCGATTTGTGTAACTCAGTACTCTCAAAAGGAGGGGCTGGCCCATCAGAAAGTGTGGGGGGTATAATCCCAGAGGTCCTGCGTTTTTTGAGGCCCTGTAATCCTGCTGCAACATTTATTTGTGGATGTAAAGCAATTACTCAATTACTAATAAAATGGCAGCAAACCGTGCTAATATTACAAGATGGCACCAGATGCCTGAGCTGCATGGTTCCGTTTCTCTGCAAGATAAGTTTTTAAAAACTTTTAAGGAAGGTTTTTGTCCTTTGAAGCGCCGGTCCAGCAAAAAAAGAGGATTATAAACGAGAACTGATACTTGCACCCAGTGATTTAGTCATACCCTAATTTTGAAGTACTTATAAATAAAGTGGCAATTTGAAGGAAGGCACAACTGCAAACTCTGTAATGTAAAGCACCTTCAATAAATATTTTATTAACGTATCATTATATGTACTGTATAATACAATAGTCGCATATACTGAACAAATCTTTATACTCTGGCTAACATCAACCATTATAATTCTACCCACAGAAGGGCAAAAACTTAAAACAAATAGAATCAAGCGCTGGGTACCTCAAGCACACCCCTTTTTAAGTTAAAGTGAAGTTAAACGTAAAGGGTTTTGGCCCAGCCTTTTTCAGCCAATAGCTTCTTAGGGCTAGGAACTATTCAGCCAGTGGCTTGCACCATTGCTTATCCCATCTTGGTTCAACCAACACAAGAATTTCGCGTCACAGTGACTGGGTGTCTAAGTGTATTCTTCTGCCTCTCCTGGAATGCATGAGAGACTATTACAAAGTCTGGGGCATATTTACTAAAGTTTCAGGCAACGCAGAGAAGCAAGTGAAGTTGCTGCATTGCATCGTCTGAAAGAGGGAGCGCAGAACTGCGCTATATTTTGAAAGATAAATCACAGTTCTGCTCTGTCCTAGAACTAGTGCACTCGTGGTTGCCTAGCGCCAACACAGGCATCTCCGGGTCTATTTCGTCTTTGTATATGTGCTGCATAATGCAGCACATAGGCAGAGAGGAAATAAAAGGAGAAATAAAGATAGCTCAGTGTCAGGTAGGCACATCATTTTGGAGCTAACCATTTTCACAAGATTTTGTAAATGTGGATTTTTGTCAAAATACGAGTGGATGCACAGGAACGCCCATGCACCACCAATGTAATGCCTCCCTGATCCAATGTTACACGAGGCAACGTTAAGCAGGATTTGCGTGGCTTTGTAAATCTCAAAATTGATTTTGCGTCATGCTGTGCCAAATACGTTACAACACTACAACAGAAAATCTAAGTAAATCTGGGCTTCTTTGTGTAGCATAGCAGCAATGGGGAGTCAGGGCTGACAAAAGCACCTGAAAAATCGATGCTACAACAAAGAAAATAACAATTTTGGGGTTTTCCCTACCAGACAGCACTTACAGTGAGCTTAAAGTCAAACAGTTGTTTACCAGTGGTTAGCTTTAATGTCACTCTCATTTGCTTGCTCATTATTCGTTGGCTTGCATTGTCCATCTTGTGTTTGTCCCTCCTCTCGAACTAGCCTTTTCAATTGTGTGGTTCCACTACTCCTCCTTAGGAAACTATTTTTTTCTTTTGCTACCGTACTCCATGAGAGTGCATGTGATTTCCAGTTGTTTATTTCATGTGCTTCTCTTACCTCCAAGCTTTGTTCTGCTGTCTCTCATCTGTGGGCTTCTCTCTGACCCGCACTGTGTGTTGCTCTCTCTCTCTCTTGACCATGTGCTTCTCTTCTAAGCACTCTGCATTGCTCTCACCTGTGTGTTTCTCCCTTCACCCCCTTGTTTTCTCCATTGTATGTATCTCCCCCCAGCCCTCATTGTTGCTCCTTCTCTCAAGTGCTTGTTTTCCCTTTGTCTCCCCACCCGCTAGCTCAAAAGGCTCTTCCGTCCCCTCCATTACTTCCCCGGGTCCCATTTATTGTTTAAGTTGTGTCTTTCCTTTTGGAGGACCAGGCAGAAAAATCCAGCTCTCCCTTCCACCTTATAAATAAGAACATTTTCACTCTACTTTATTTTCATACTTGTTTCTAATTTACTGATCTATCACAGCTCAGTAAATAATTTTTTTTTTTAAATGGTGCCTGCATTATGCACATATATCATGATGCATGCACATACATACGTCATGATGCATGCGCATGTCTACAAAACAACATGGCGGCAAAATCACTGCTTTAGTTTCCTTTTGTTCATACTATACAGCATCAGCATTTCTGGAACTGCTGTACCGCATGAACAAAAGACAATGGAAGAACCAGTAGGTCTGAAAGGCAAAGTTTTTTAACAACCATTCACCAGCTGGTTATGTCTATCTGTGCTTGTTCCCTAGTGCACAAACATTGACAAAACCAACAGCAGGCAGTATAAATGTCAAACCTATTGGCTTTGCCAATGCCTATTATGCATTGTGTCTGCTGTTTGAATGTCTTCTCTATATAGTATGCTCCCAGAATACCCTGTCAACTTTGTAGGCCACTGCTGGCATTAGCTCATCCAAAACATGATGTTTCAATTTGCCATTTTTAATGCTAACAGCTTTCTATATTCATGGCTCACACCACACCCGTTTTCTCACCCGAGGTAGAATAGGCTTCAGTTTTGCAAAGCATTTCACTGTTTCTTACCTAACACTTGAAACAAAAAACTTGTCAAGTGACTGTGGAAGTTTGTTCTCTCACTGGTGCTGGCAGGATCGATCCTGCTGTCAGTAGATTGTCTTAAGTCTAACCATGAGCCCACCAATCAGATAACATTTGGTCTGTTGCCCAGGGAAAGTGGATCAGGAGTTACCACTACTGAATTGCTGGTTCTCATCCTCCGTAAAATTGCATTGCGCTTTCTCTTCTGAAGGGGACGTTCCCCACCACAGCTTGCTAAACAGTCGATAATGGTCTGACTATATCCTTAAACTCCTCATGTTCATCCTAGCTATTAGGATGCTGAGAATCTCTAGCGTTTGTAGGAAAGTGGCTTTTTTTCCATGGCTACCCCCCCCCACACACTTTTCCTGATATTGATGCTGACTTGACTGAGAGTGTGCTGGGTTCCTGCTGACCAGGCTCCAGTGTTCTTAAACTAAAAATGTACCATTGCTTCCACAACTGGCACACAGTTAAGTCCCTTGCAAAAAGTATCCATGGCACCAAGAGCCCTGTGGCTCGGGAAGGTCTCCAAGGGTTGCAGCATTTATTATGCCATCCTGGGGGACCCCTTACCAATCAAATGCACACAACACTTTGCAGCTTGTGCGTGCTGGTGGGGAGAAAAAGACAAAGTTGACATGGCTCCCCTCCCAGGGTGCCATACCCACAAACCAAAGCCTGTGGCATAGGTAAATCACCCCTCTAGCAGGCCTTACAGCCCTAAGGCGGGGTGCACTATACCACAGGTGAGGGCATAGTTGCAGGAGCAATATGCCCCTATAGTGTCTAAGTCCATTCTTAGACATTGTAAGTGCAGTATGGCCATACTGAGCATATGGACTGGGAGTTTGTCATTACGAACTCCACAGCTCCATAATGGCTTTACTGAAGCTGGCAAGTTTGGTATCACACTTCTCAGCACAATAAACCCACACTGATGCCAGTGTTGGATTATTGAAACATGCACCCAGAGGGCATCTTAGAGATGCGCCCTGTATTTTAAATAAATGTCTAGTGCAGGACTGCCTGGTCGGTGCCAGCCTGCCACTTCCAGATTAGTTTCTGACCACATGGGGTGAGAGCCTATGTGCTCTCTGTGGCCAGAAACAAAGCCTTCACTGGGTGGAGGTGCTTCACACCTCTCCCTGCAGGAACTGTAACACCTGGCGGTGAGCATTAAAGACTCAGGCCTCTTGTTACAGTGCCCCAGGGCACTCTAGCTAGTGGAGATGTCCGCACCCCCCCCCAAACAAAGCCCCATTCTTGGCAGCAAGTCCCATGGGAAAGTTAAGAAAAAACAAGGAGGAGTGACCACTTCAGCTGGGACCACCCCTAAGGTGTCCAGATCTGAAGTGACCCCCTCCTTGCAAAATCCTCCATCTTGGTTTGGAGGACAGGAAACAACAGGGTTAAGCCTGTGTCCCCCTCCCCAAAGGGAGTAGACACCTGAAAGGTGTAGTCACCCTCGGGGATAGGAGTCTGAGCCTGTAATGCCCCTAAATCCAGGATTTAAGGGCTCCCCTGAACCTAGCTTGTCAGATTCCTGGCAACCTCAAGAGGATGACAAGAAGAAAGAAGAAGGACTGCTAAGCCGACCCCCAGCAGAGAAGACTGAAAACACCAACTGACTTGGCCCCAGTCCTACAGGCATGTCTCCAGCTTCTGAAGCCCTGCCACAAAAAGGTAACGCATCCTGCAGGACCAGTGACCTCTTAAGAGCCTCAAGAGGACTGCCTCCACACCAGAGGACCAAGATCTCCCATGGACAGCGGCCCTGTCCAGAAAGAATCTCCAGCGAAGGACTCCAGAATCACCCCGGATCTGCAACTCCTGCTCACTCTGCACCCAACGCCCATGGCCCTTGTCCAGGTGGCCCAACTGGCTAGAGCTGGTCCCCAGGCAATTCTGACCTAGTGTCCACCCTGGGTTGACCCTTCCTGTCCAACACAACGGCACTTGCAGCCTAAATCCAGAGGACCCCCCGACCACAAGAGAACTGGACGAAGATACCTGTCGCCCACAGGTACCCCTACACCTGCAGCCCCCTGGCCTTGGGGAATCCGACCACCGGTCCAGCGACATCCAGCAGGCGGCCCTCCTCCTTGTCCAGCCTGTGGTTTTCCGAAACTGACCCCCCTGGACTTAGCCTGCAGCAACTATATGACTCCCGTATCCCCTCTATTGGAAAGCATTTGTGAGCCCAACGCTGTGTTTGCACCCTGCACCCGGCCGCCCCTGCACTGCTGAGGGTGTGTGTTTGGTACTGACCTGTGCCTCCCCCGTGCTCCCCTAAAACCCCCAGGTCTGCCCTCTCAAGACATGCGGGTGCATGCCTGCTAACATGCCTGATTCCGAGTGCCCCAAGTCTCCATGGGACTCCATTTTAAATCTTGCATCTTGCACCCAGCCGGCCCCGTGTTGCTGGTGGTGAGTGTTTGGGGTTAACTTGAACCCCAACCTGTAGACATCCTAACTCCCTGAGACTGGAACTATAAGTCTAGTACTTACCTTGAAACTGTGCTAACTTTTCTTCCCTCCTAACACTGTGGTTGAAAATTGCACTGTGTCAACAGATATTTGCTATTTTCTCAAAACTGTTTACCTTTCCAAATTAAAACAAAGTGGTGTTAAAACATATGTCTGATACTTACTTACAAATGTACGTACCTGCAAACTGAATCTTGTGGTTCTAGTAGTAAAGTAACAAAATATATTATTTGCTATATAAAAACAATTGGCCTGGAGTTAGTCATTGTGTGCTTCATTTATTGCCTTTGTGTGTACAACAAATGCTTTGAGGGGACTCGTATTCCCCTGGGCAGCGCTGCCCTGGGAGATTACAACCGCCGGGACCAATGTGGCGGGAAACTGCCGGTCCCGGCGGTGCAAGCGCCGTGGTCGTAATACCATGTGAAGCACCACCAGCCTGTTGGCGGTGCTTCCGTCAAAACAGCCCTGGCGGTCTTTGACCGCCAGGGTTGTAATTAGGGCCTAACTCTCCATACTTACCACTTCCATACTTCATATCAGTCCTTCTGGCCAAGGAATGGTTAGCATTCAGGGGCATGACAAGGAGATGTTTGTGCCACACCAAAGCATCCTCAGGCACTTGTTCACACAAGCAACCCCTACCCTTCTTGATGGCATATGGGGAAAAAACAATCCCTTGGCAGCGGAATGAAGAACTGTGAGCCTTTGCTAGTCCAGGTGGCAAACACCAACAGAAACATCTCATTTTATGATTGTTCCTAACATACTATCCCTCTTATAAACCTTACAGCCATAACTAGCCCAACCAGACCATTGTACACTTACAACATCCCAGCTAAAGAGGCACCACACGCTCCCACTTCCCTACAGCAACACAGGACTTTGTTGCTGTATGTTTGTAATACAGGAACCAAAACCCTTGTGGTGAGGGCCTCGGCTAAGTAACAAATTGTGTGCTTGCTTCCCAGAAGAAGTTGTGTTAAAAGGTTTTAAATTGTGTTTTCTCATTTTATCACTACCAGCCAGTTATTAATGATCCCTCTAACTCCCTAATGGTAATGAGGAGGAGCCTCAACCTTCTAAAGTACTTACATTCATAACAACCTCAGAGTATCTCAGTTGGTTGTTTGAGGGGCCTTGAGACCCTGTGGGTGATTAGAGGCGCTTTAGAAATCTCTGATTGATTGATTGGTGGACACGATATAAGCGTCACCAGTCTAACATAAAAGATAGTATTGTTTGTTTAGGAAAGGTGTACTCCAATTAATATATGCTTTAAGTAGAGAGTCCGTGAACAGCCGAAAAGAGCGGGGCTGGCAAAACAGAAGGCAACCAATTGAGCAGCGTAATTGCCAGCCACAGCGAGCGTCTGCGGTCGCACGAAAACCCATCATTACCCTTTCAGCAGGTCGGGGCGGTTGTTCGCTAGTCTCAAGAGGAGACTATATCAGCAGGCATTGTTTGCAACTAACAAAGCACCCCAGCCAAATACACACATGACACCCACTGACTCAGCGAGGCTGCTATCACCATGAAAAACAAAGCCGCCTGCCCCCCACACTGACAGAGCAAGACTGGAGCCTGCGGGAGCACGTGGCAAACAAAGAGCCCTTTAGCTGAGCCACAGTGGCCATTACCTCCTGTGCCACAGCCTTTAAACAGTGTGCTAATCCTCACGCTCTCTTGATGACCAAGTTTGGGTGCAGACTTACACATTTTGAGGATTCACAAGGAGTTTTAAGATTACCCCTGGAAGCCTGAGCCGGTCGTCCTCGCACACATGACGGAAAAGCACGGTTCTTATGATCTGTCGTAACAGCAGCAATGAGCAGCCGGCAATGACTCAGCTTTTTATTATTCAGACGCTGATGAAATGAGTACCACTGCCTTTGGGTAATGGATTCCAAGGTAATGAGAGGGAGAGCACACCTCCTAGGTGAGGTGGGAGTGTGATGTCAGAGGGTCGCCTGACAAGGGAGACCAATGAAGATCTAGCACACTATCCCCTTTCCAGGAGTGGAGTAGGCCAGGCCAAGGCCCACATTAAAGTGGACAGCCACTTGAAGGATCCCCACTCCACCTCTCTGAAGGTGACTGAGCTCCACCAGAGGAGTCTTGCCCATGCAGTATTGTGGGAGTAAGGAAGGGTCTGAACCTTTCTGGGCCATCCATCCCTTCTCTACTTGATCAGTCTGCAACAAAGAGTAGCTGAAGAGGTGGCGGAATGGAAGAGCTGAACAAAGACACGTTTGGCGAAGGGGGTAGCAGTGGGTCATAGATTGTATCTGACTTTGAAACAATAATACAGCGGATCTTGGAGGATGGTAGATTGTAACAATGTGTAGCTGTAAGTGTGTGGGGACAGCAACTACAACAGAGCGGACTAGGGTAGGCAGGAGGCATTTTATCAGACAGAGGCCTGGTCTGACACTGCTGCAAAAGATTTTCAGTGCTTGTGTGCCTTTGTCACACACCGAACATGCCTCCTTTGTACAGTGTCCTGAGTAACTAAATCTTTGGGATTGGTGCAGATTTTAAAATGAAGAGTGAAGAGGGAGTAAGGCTGGTGAAGAATGGGGTCTTGTACATGCAATTAACTTTTTTAGGCAGAATGGGTCTCTGCAGTTTATTGATATGAATGCATCCTTGAGCTTCAAAAAATGAATGGTATAAAACATGTTGGCTATTCAATTTCTACATTTCAAATGCGACTTCTATGTATGAAAGTGATGTATTCACCTTAACATAGAGGTATTTATCCTGGAGGAAGACTGCTGTAAAACCAGATAGTTGGAGCAGCGCCACTTGCTGCTACCAGCACTTCCTGTTGCATACAGCACCTAGACCAACTACATATACAAGAAAGATCCGCACATGTGATACAGGGTGGCACTCCAGCTGCAGTGTGCATGGCTCCCAGCCATTAACCCAAGCTTGGTAGCCACCACTTTAGTCCTGAAGATGGTCTTGCGGACCTTTTAGCCATTTGAAACTGAAACGTCAACAGTACATCCTCTCTGACTCCTATTTTCCGACTTTGGCTGAATTTGCAACTATTAATAGACTATGGTAGGGTGCATGGCTTGGGGCATCAAGATGGCATTCGCACTCTGCGTGTGCTCCCGATCCCTCCATTATCCGCTACCATCTACTTCAATGCCAGACTTTAACGAGAACCCCTATTCGCTGATTCACATCTCCGGGGGTTTCCCCGTATGCTGCAACCAGCCCTCTTGTGAAGGCAACTGCCAGAATGAGCCTGAGACAATCAGCAGGGGCGCCCGTGGCCTTTCCCATCATGTAAGGCCACGGATTGTCCAGTCCAGTCCTGGGTTATCCTTCCATTGGCCCTGGAGGACCTGTGCTCAGACCCCACCTCCTGGCTAGAGAGAGAAGAATCAGTGAGGCCAGCCGTGGAGCTGCGGCGGCCTGTTGGTTGGTGTGGGGACACACCTCAGTTCGTAGGGGTAGGCGGCTGGGTCCCACCTGTGAGTGTACCCCACAGGCAGATGTCTCAGGACCCGTGGACCCGGAGTAGTGCCTGACCAGCCTGCCGCACTTGCTGTGATTTCCACACCCAGCGAGAATACTGCAGCAACCCCAGGGAGAAAAGACTGTGCTGGCGGACCGAGGTTCTGCGTGCGGCGTCTGGGTCACCGTGCTGCTCTCATACTTGGGACACTCAGTGAGGGCCCTCCCTGCATACCTGAGGAGCCTGGGGTGCAGATAAATGTTAGGTCCCTGGCCCCCACCTACTGCTGACGGCCACTGGGAGAGAGGAGGCCTGCTTTGGTGGCCTGAGGCCTAGCACGTGATGCTCGGGCCTCAAGCTCTGCCCCTGTTCATGAGATGCTTGGCGGCCACCTCCCCTGTGCCTTGGGGCTGGAGATGCAGATCGGTTGGGGGGCCTCTGAGTTGTGGTCCAGACCCCTGCCTGTTGAAGACACGTCTGGACTGGCGCTGTGACACTTGATGCCCCCGAGCCTGCTGGAGCAGGCATATCCACTGGTGCTGCCAGTAGGAGTGTCCTGCCCACTGGCTCGTGTCTGGCAGTGTCCAGCCCCCAGGGTGCCCTGGGGCCAGAGTTATCTGGACCCCTGTGAGCTCATTCTAAATTTATAGTGCTGAAGAAGGACCCTGGCGCGTGGAGGGACACGCAACGGGTTGCTCTGACTGTGCGCTCTGCTGCCCCCACAACTGAGGGGTGATGCAATGGCTCCCCCTGGACAGTGTAGGGAGGGGCTGAAGTGGATTTCTGGTCCTCGCCCAGCAGCCAACTTAAACACCATAGATCTTGTTTTTTCTGCATGCTTCAGGGGCTCTCTGCGGGGCTTGGGTAGCCCTGGAGGCTGCTGGGGCTGGCGACGAGCATCGAGTGCGAAGTTGTTGACCCATTGCTCCGGATCTGAGCCTGTTGGGCCCTCCCCCGGACTCCTCTGAAGTGGCACACTTGCTCCTCTATCCGCAGTGGACCTGATATACGGACCCACATCATGTATGCTGAGTCGCCCTGGGGCACACAGACGATTGCTGCCGCGCAGACGCCCACTGCCTGCGCTGCTGTTGGGTGAGGCGGCTGGGTTGCCCTACGTAGCTGGAATACTATGCCACACAGCCATGGGGAATGACAGGACCATGAAGCCTCACCCCATTCAATCTTGCATTGACAAGTTTACAGTTCCAAGGGGCCCAACCAAAGGTAGCACTATGGAACACCCAACTCATTCCACTGGAGACTCTGACAAGATCTTGCAAGCTATCAAACTCTCACAGTCGGCAGTGGAAGCCAAGATCAGTGAGGTGCGGGTGGATGTGACGCTCCTCCGTCAGGACCGCAAGAATGCCACAGGCCAAATTACTGAGGCAGAAGGACCTATCTCTACGATGGAAGATACTATAATTGATCTCCAGACCAAAGTGAACCGCCTGCTCACAAGCACTCACGATCCCAGCAACAAGCTGAAGATGCCGAGAACCGCTCTCGGCGTGATAACTTGCAACTCATTGGATTCCCAGGGGGCGCCGAAGGTGATCATGCCGGATATTTTTGGAATCTTGGACCAAATCATGGATTTCCTCCGACAAGCAATCTCCATTGTTTGGAGTGATGCGTGCCCATCGAGTGCTCACACCAAGACCCCCCCGGGTCCTCACACAGACATGTAATAGTGTGCATATTTAACTTCAAAGACCGGGATCATATTATGAAAGAGGTACATGCTCATGCAGATCTCTGCTTCCAGAACTCACAAATCCTCATTTTCCCGGACTACACACACTGAACCTATGAAACAAAAACTGTGCGCAAAGAAGTTATCTCACATGCATCTCTTTCCAGCCCGCCTCAAGGTGATTCTCGCGAACAAGACTAATTTTCTTGACATCCCCAAGTTGGCCTAAACGTGGCTGACTGAAGACAGACAACTCTGAGAGGCGAGACAGACCTCCCTTCCGGTGCCTCCCACCCCAGTGTGTACTCATGGCGCTGCGTTTGTGGCGGCAGGCCTCCCGCCAGGCATGGCTTCGACAGAGTATATCATGCTGGGTTTGCCTGGGGATCTACGGGAGGGGCAATCCTCAAACGTCACACCTTTCCCTTGGTGGTGACGCAATCCTGGATGGACTCCTAGGGCCGCTATTTTGCCCTCACGGGCACAATAGAGGGACATCCTCTTAACCTGCTTTGCATATATGCCCCCATGTGGCATTTAACTCCTTCTTTATATCTCCTACTGAGTTGGTGGCGTGCTTGCCCCCTGGTCTCACTATCATTGGTGGGGATATAAATGCTAGTCTAGATCCTGATATGGATTCTACGGGGGCCCTGTCCTCCACCCAGCAGCAACAGTCTGCAGTCTTGCACAATTGGCTGACACAATTAGGGCTCTGCAATGTGTAGAGGATCTCGCATCCTAAAACACAGCAGTACACTCGCATAGACCTGTTTCTCACTGCAGCTACAGACCTTACTTTGCACACCCAGATTCAAATCCTGGCCCGCGGAATTTCTGACCCTGCTCCCCTACTCCTAGCCATAGGCCATCCTGACCCTCAAACCCATCCAATGTGGTGTCACAAAGCATGGCACCTCAAGGACAGGACAGGACGGACATACAGGACCTACGTCGCGAGCTGGAAGCATACTTTCCAGGATAATACACACAGAGCTCCTTCTAAGGGCACCTTGTGGGCAGCCAAAAAAAGCCATGATACGGGGCCATGCAAAAGCTCTCCTTAGACAGGAGAAAATTCAACAAAACTACATTACCCAACTAGAGGCTCAAGCATTCTGCTAGGAAACATGCCTGACCACACCAAGCTGGTGGAGGCGACGGATGCCCTAGCCCTGGTGAGAGAAGAAATTAGAGCCCACTCTTTGGAAGCAGCGAAACAAATCTGGCGGGCGTCCCTGGCCTGAATTTATGAAGGGGGGGGATAAATTAGCAAACTGCAATACAGGCTAGTGTGCAAACCACTGGCCAGATGGATCATACCTGGAATCAAAGACTCCAAGGACGTGGTACACACCGCCTCAGTAGATATAGCAACCACCTTTGCAGAATATTATGCAACACTATACAAGACAGTTCCTCATCCTGCAGCTGAGAGGGCGGCTCCCCTTCTTGAAGAATTAGCTTTGCCCTTCATATCTGCATCAGTGTGACATGCCCTGGAATAGCCCAATATGGCAGACGAGAATGGAGAAACTCTCTCAACTTTGAAGCCCAGCAAAACTCTGGGCCCTGATGGCTACTTGGCTAAATACTATCTCAAATACCAGGATATCCTTATTCCACATCTGCAGGGCCTTTCTGACGAGGCAATAGAAACAGGCGCCTTCCCGAGAGACCCAGATCAGGCTACAATAGTCATTCTACCAAAGACATATCCTGCATCCACGTTGTGTGCAGATTATAGGTTGATTTATTTGATTAATATGGATATTAAGATCTACACTACTGTCTTGGCTAATAGGCTGAGACAGGTGCTGGGGATTTTTATCCACCCAGAACAGTGTGGATTCATGCCGGTGCGAGGTACCAGGCACTGTCCATGACTCTTACATGTCACCCTTGCCCACTGCCACACGCTTCACATGCCACTTGCACTATTGCTGGTGGACTTCAAAAAGGCATTCGATACAGTGGAGTTGGGAATACTTATTTTTATGTCCTGGCGAAGGCCGGGGCTGGAACACACTCCTGACGCATGGTCCAACTATTATATTTGACACCCTCAGCTCAAGTGTGTGTCACTGGCGTGGTATCGAAAACCTTTGCTATAGGCCATGGCACTCAACATGGATGCCACTCCTGTTTGCTTTGGTCATAGATCCGCTAGCATATTTGATCCGAGAAGACCCAATGCTGACGGGATGGCTATGAGATCAGATCACGAGGACCGAATCACGCTTTGTGCAGAAGATGTTTTAATATACCTGCCAAACCCTCAGTCCCGATGCCTCCATCTCCTCCGGCTTTTTGCGGAAGCATCTGGTCTATTAATCAATCCTATTAAATCCCTGTTAGTGCCACTGGCCAGGGCATGCAACGTCATTGACTGGCAATCCAACATTCTGATCCAACATCTTAGCTTCCGATATCATGGTTGCCCCCGATCCATCCCTGCCCTGGTCCCTTAACTTAACGCCATTGGTCCACAAAGCCAGCTCAGACCTCACGCGAAGGCAAACACTGACATTGAATGTGATGGGAAGAGTAGCTTTAAATAAAATGATGATGCTACCCCGGTTACTCTGCCTTATCCAAAATGTGCCTATTGCGCTTCCAAGACTATGGTATAAGGAGATGGATTCTTTGAGCAATGCCTTCCTCTGGCACAACAACAGACACTGTCTGGCGTGGAGTACATGCCAACTTATTTACTTTGAGGGAGGAATGAGCATGTGTAACCTGTACTACTACCATTCAGTTTCCCAAATTCTGGTCATAAATGACTGGCTCACTGGAGGCTGGTCAGACCCGGCCTACCAGTTGGAGCTTGACTCGCTGGGCTTCTCCCGAATTATGAGATTTCTTTATGGTGACCCTATCACTGAGGAAATCCCGAGGTCACCAAAATGGTTATCCCAGCATGGCAACCAGCATAGCAACATCTGGGGTGGTAAAAGATTACCCAACATACTCCCTTATGGCATGTGGCTCGGTTGCCGGGTGTGACTGACCTTGAGGGCTTCTCATGCTTCGATGCTCTGGGCATCACCCTTCTTGGAGATGTCTGGTCAGGCACAAATATGGCTTCTTTCCAGTAGCTTCAGCAGACATACTCCCGATCTAACACACAGTTCTATAAATTTCTGCAACTGCTCCAAGCATTGAAATCTCACATCCCTACCAACACTCCTAGACCAGACTTTAGTCCCATGGAGGCCAGGGTGACGATGGAGAAGCTGGAAACGGGACGGGTCTCCCAAATTTATTGTTCCTTGATATTAAATGCTCCAGACATGCTCCAGTCCCTGAGAGCCCATTGGGAGACGTGGCTCGGCCCCCTGGAAGAGGAGTATTAGCGGGATGCACTCATGGTCCCTAGAAGCATTGCAATTTCTGCCAAATTACGATTGATACAATTATACTATCTGCACTGCACTTACCTCTCCCCACATAGGTTGTACCGGACGGGCCTGCAATCCTCCCCAAGATGCACACACTGTGCTCACTCACCGGCAGACTTTTCCCACATGACCTGGTCATGTCCAGTCATAGCAAATTACTGGGAAAAGATCCTAAACGAACTCTCCCTCATCCTGGATCAGACATTGCCAATCTCCCCGCTCATGGTTCTGCTGGGAGTGGATGAAGGGGTCGGGGGCTCCAGCGCAGATAGAGTTCTACTAGGCACTGCCCTGATGGTTGCCAAGCACGATGTGGCTGCCCACTGGATGACAGCTGAACCCCCCCTTAATCTCACAATGGAGATGCAGAGTTGATAGTGCCCAAATGGAACGTTCAGTATACATAGCAATGGGGTGTCCGGAAAAACATGCTTAGATCTGGTCCAGATGGATGGAGGTTTAAAGTACACCACACGTACTACCAAATTGTTTCGGGTGGGGTGGCCTGGCACATTTATGGTAATGACATTGGGAGTTGATGGCCATCTGTCAGTTTTGATAAAACTGTACAGGAAGAAACTATTTGAGTATATGCACTTTTTGGCTATACTTGTGACATGTTATCTTATTTGTTAAAACAATAAAATTGGTTATAAAAAAATGGACTATGGTGAGAAAGTCTGTTATATTAGGGGGATATACCATTCACCATTGATCACCAGCAAATGTATTACAAATTCGATTTTGTAATTATTGTGGGTCGGTTGTGCTTTTCACATTGTTACATGTTGGACCATGATTGTACATGGATTGCATATATTATGTATATGTATTGCCAAATGACTGTGTATATATATATGTATATTAAATACAAAGGAGGGACAGGGAGATTACTGGTCCAGTGTACAGTCTCCCAAATACCCTATTATAAAGAAAGGTACACTGTTCCATACGGCATCCAACCTATTTAATGTGTAGGAAGGAGAGAGCGAATGAAGTCAGAGATACAGAGAGTATCACGAGAGCCCTCAAGCACCCACTATGGTGACCTGTTTCATCATTGGGCTGTCTCCTCGTCAGACCGGTGCTGCCATGTCTGGCGGACCACCTGCAGATAGGGGTGGTACTCAACCGAAGGCAATTTGCCAGGTGAAGGTCTGCAATGAAAACTGACTAGGAAGATAAGGAAAGATGTGTGAGTGAAGGAGAGTGAGGATAAAATAAAAATGGCTCTGAGCCTAAAACATCATTTTAATGAATCAGAGGAAATGTTCAGGCCAAGATTAAAAACATTCAGAGTCTTGGCAGGAATAATGTCCTGCTGTACTCTATAAAGAAGGAAGGGTAGTACGCCTAATCCTGTCTATTTATGGTCAACATGTTTCGTGTCTTTTTTGGGTCAGAAAATGATCCTGTGACGCTTCGTCAGGTCCCGGAAAACTACTTCTCCTATTCAAAAATATATATATAATCATGAAGTGCTGGAGTGTCACTTACAAGTTGGAGACAATTTGTCAAAGTCAGTTGGTCAATCAGTCGCCCTGCATGAGAGTAGAAGACAAGAACAAATTAGTGCCAACGTGCAAATAAGCACATAAAATGGTGTACTCACAATACAAACAACCCCAAAGTGCCACATAAAAGAACGAAAGGGCTTACCATCCCAAATTCGAGATAGAGCTCCCTAGGATCGCGCTAGCCTCGACCAAGGAGGTATTACTACATGTGAAAACAACATAGTGAAAAACACTGCATGTCAATGTGTATAAACTTAGCAGGTCATCAGGGAAGCGCCACAAACATCAGCTTGAAATGGTCGCCACATTCATGGAAAGATTAGTAATGAAAAAAATCAAACATCAGTCATTAGGAACTAATAGCTTAAAAAACAACTTAATTCCTATATAGGTTCAAGTTAACCATAAAATGTAAGTTGTAAGATCCCTGTACAAAAAGGAGAACTTACTCACACAGTAGCGAGATAGAAAAAAGCCCAAAGGATGCGCTCAAGTAGAAGGCTATAAATAGCTGATGCATGCAAAATCTGCTGATACCTCGCGTTCGTTCATAGATATAAACCAGAGGCTAACAAACAAAAACCAGCAGACAACAGAACCCAGATGGCAAGGAGAGGAGAGGCGGGGGCGAGCTTCAGGGCCCCCACGTCTCCAGAGGACTTACTTGTCAACTCTCCGTGGTCGCGTGTAACCTGCCCCATACTGCGCTCCTGTAGACGCTCAAGCGGCGTCTTCAGGCGCTTTTTATGTAACGAAAGAGACGCATCATGCGTCTTGATCCGGAAACAACCAGCCGGTTGTTCCGAATCATAAAAATCAAAAAAGGGCCATTATCCTAGCCTGTCGGCCATCTTTGAACGGGCTAGAGAGTCGGGCTAGAGGGTCCATGTACTTAACAAAAAAGGTGTCAGAGCCCCTTAAAAAGTCGACATATTGGCTTCGACGTTAATTTAAGTATTAAATAAATAAAACTAATCGAATACATATTCAGAAAATGTTTATCAACAGGCAAACAGTTATGTGAGAGTACCAAGTGTATTAGAATGGCAGCCATCTTTGCAGAGGTAGGCTTCTTGTCATGAGCAAACAAAATGCCTAAGACAACTTAGAGAGCAACCGCATGGGATCAATATGCAGTCACACAACCAAGTAGGTGGCGTATATCTATACTCAAAGAAATTAATATCAAGCTCATATCCAAATCCTAGCGTACAGAAAAACAGAAAACAGTAGTCCCCACGGAGTGAGGATATTGAGGTGTTTAGTCTACAGTGGCACAAATGTATACGTATCATCTAAGAACAAAGGATAGCAAGGAATAAAAATTGGATGGTGAACCAAAAGGATTGTATTTTTGTGAAAACAGGTTCTAGAGAGTTAGAGAATTCCAAGGAATCTCGTCATTTAGACCATCACTATAGGTTTTAAGTCTGAACACCCAATGTTGTTCTATTCTAAATAAGAGATTGGGATCGTTACCATTGTTTCTCGGCACCTGTAACACAATCCACCACATGTCATCAGGACCATGTTTAGCTTCTAGAAAGTATGAGCTGAGTTTAGTTGTAATACGCGAGCATCTGATGTTGCTCCTGTGTTCATTGATACGTTGTTTAACAGGGCGGGTTGTCATCCCAATATATTTTAAATCACAAGGACAAGAAATCAAGTAAATACACTGGCGGGTGTTACAGTTGGTATGTTTATTCAAATGCCAGGTACCAAAATGGTCAAGGTCCACTCTGTCAATACGCTTTGTAAGAGGACAGACATTACAGGAACCACACAGATAATGCCCAATGACTGGAAGTAAGTTCCATAGAGTAGTTTGTTTATCCAAGTCGGGGTGTAAGCGAGGGCAAGTGTGGACAACTAAATCTCGTATATTGGGAGATCTTTTAAAAGCAAAAAGGGGCCTCGGAATCTGAACGCCGACACTCTGTAGGATGTTCCAACATTTATTAATGAGTTTCTTAATAGAGTTGGACAACGGGGTGAACGTAGAAACACATGTCAGACGATTACCCAGCTCTCTAAGTACAGGTGTCAGAAGGGCATCTCTATGATTATTCCGAGCTCTTTTGTAAGCAGGATTAATGAAATTTTTGGGATAATGTCGATCAAGGAGTTTCTGTTTAAGGTCACGGGACTGTATGTCAAAGGCTTGCATGGAGCTATAGTTACGACATAGCCTAAGGAACTGGCCAACAGGTAAGTTGTCACGCAGGGCCTTAGGGTGATGGCTATCATATAGAAGTAAACTGTTACGATCAGTACTCTTGTGGAAGGTGATAGGGATGAGTTTGCCATTATCTATCTTGATGACACAGTCCAGAAAGGAAATTTGTGTAGATGAAAAATGGGCAGCAAATCTCAAGAATGGGTCCAAAGTGTTAACCCAATGAATAAAGTTGTCTATAGTTTCATATGGCCCTTTCCATACAATCAGAATATCATCTATATACCTCCGCCACAGTGTGATGTTCTCGTGAAAAGGATTGGATGGTTGTAATATGAACAGTTTCTCAAAATTGAACATATAAAAACAAGCTAGACTAGGTGAAAACATACTACCCATTGATGTCCCTTGAATCTGATGGAACAGGGCATCTTTGAATTGAAAGAAATTCCTTTTCATAGCTAGAGTCGCACATTGCATCACAAAGTGGAAGAGCTGCTGCTGTAATTGTATATTAAGGAAGATTATGATGCGGATGCTCAATCCCGGTCATCTGATGAATCCACTGTGTCCAACAAAAAAACTCGCAATTACAGCAGCAGATCTTCATCTGATGGATGGAGCACTGACGATAGTATGCAACCACCCCTTTATAACCAACCACCCCTTTATAACCAACCACAATACCCTCCTAACCAACCATTCTTTTGGCAACCGCCCTACCCTTTCATTCAACCTCGCCCTATGTTACCTTATGTGCCTTTTTTTAGGCCGCAGCCAGGGCAGAGGAAGAGGAAGAAGGAGAGGCAGAGGCAGACGGGTTCATTGGAACAGAGAAGAACCACAAATGGTCACTCGGAGTCAGGGCAAGAACCCCCCACCGAGGACCTAGTAGTCAATTTATCCGATAGACGACTCTCAGTATACGAATCAGCAGCCTTGAACAAGGGCCTAGGTTTTGTTCCGACACCCTCTGAAGATCCTTTCCGGTTGAACTGTGAACTTTCCCAGTTCTTTAGGAAAATACAACTTCATTTTTTCTTTCTGGAACGCCCTTTGGCATCTGGGAGCGATGACACTGGCTTAAGGAAACCATCCACTTTTGTTCCTCCACCACACTCTCTCCCAATTGAAGTACTGGCCTTTGAAAAAGCTGTCATGGCGGATCTTGAGACAGTCTGCCCTAAAAAATCATTTGTGAACTTATCAACTACAGAGAGGAAGGCCTTAAAAGATCTATCTATGGATCAATCAATAGTTATTAAACCAGCAGACAAGGGAGGTGCGATCGTTATTATGAATACCTCTGACTACAGGCAGGAGTGCCTACGCCTTCTGAGTGATACAACTCATTATGCCCCCCTTGCCCGTGATCCTACCAATGATCTCCAAATTAACATCAGGAGTGTGATCGAAGAGGCCCGTAACAATTCGTGGATCTCCACTAAAGAAGCAGAGTTCCTCGATACGACGCATCCTTGCACCCCCTACTTCTACTGTTTGCCTAAGATACATAAAGGTACCCTACCTCCTCTGGGACGTCCCATTGTATCAGGCATTGGTTCAGTGTTAGAATCCCTGTCTGTTTTTTGCGATTTCTTTCTTCAACCTTTAGTGAAAGATTCGAGCACTTTCCTCAAGGACACAACACACGTCCTGAATCTTATTGAAAATATTAACTCTCATACTCAAGTTCAAGTACTCATGACCTTGGATGTAGAGGCCTTATATACCCGGAAATCACAAAGGAGGGACCGGGAGGTTCATGGTCCAGTGTACTGTCTCCCAATGACGTCTAACAAATACAACAAAGTACACTGTTCCAAAAATTCAACATTAGAAAGAGGAGGACCTTAATCCATAGAAGTCAGAGCCCTCAAGCATCACAATGGATGTCTGGTATCATCATCGGGACAGACTCCTCGCTAGGCCGGTGCTGCAATGCCTAACGGGCTCCCCGTGGGGGGCTCTTAGCCGTATTGCCGGTGGAATTAAGTATAGATACTTATGCAATAATGGAGAGAGAATAATAAAATTGGTTATCCATCTAGTTTATTATAATCATGAATTTTAATCAGTTATGCAAAGATGGAGACCAAGGTTAAAAACAAAGGGAGAGACCAAGGTGAGAAATAATGCTCACGTGCTCTCAATCTTTTAGACAAGAGGAACTAACTATTGTTGTCCTACTTGTTAGAAGGTCTACATGTTTCGCGTCTGTTGGCCCGACAGGGTCCACTGACGCTTCCTCAGGACCAAAAGTAACAAAAACTTCTCCAACAAAAATTAATATACCCTACTCGGGAAAAGGATAATAGAACAGTCACTTACTTTAGTGCGTCTGTTTAAGTCAAAAAAGGTCGCCCTACAAATAGAATCAATCATAAAGAATATAAACATAAATAAAGATAATACATCAAACTTGGTGAATAAAGTGATATAGTGCACCACTCGTGTCAAGACAAATTAAAAAAATTGAGCTTACCATCCCTAATTTTAGGAGAGAGCTCCTTAGGATCGCTAGTCAGAACCTGGAACTGACGTTCTAAACAGTGGTAGTCATAAATAGCAGAAATAATCAATTAGACATTAGTTGAGAAAACATGTCGATGACGGATTCACATGTAAGTATTAAATAAGTCCATCAACAGAGTGGATTCAACAACAAAAAGGCATTCATAATACAACTGTCGTAGGATGTTACATTGTATGTTCAAAGGACCATTGAATAAGTGGGAAGTATCCCTTAATTCAAAAACAAGTTTAAAACGGCGAAATGGCCGAAAAAATCATTCAATTGATTAGTAGTGGTAAGGAATTGATAACCCCAAACGTCTAGCTCAATTTGCCAAGTAATGGAAATTGCCAGTGTGCGTTCGCTTATCTTTTCGGACAAATCATGTAAGAGCAATGTTATCTAAACGCTGCCCTATTCAGCCAAAATGGCTGCATCTAAGAGTCTTAGCAATGGTATAGCGTAAAATCGGATCATAAGTGAACTGTTATTAGTCTGAATCGTAAGCAATCACTAGGGGATATATTCCTGTGAACGGCTTTTACCGTTAAGTGGCGTCGTAGCCGCTCGTAATGTAAGGTGGAAGTAACAAGTTATGTTACAAAGAGACGAGCGGAAAAACGAGCAGAAAATGCTCGCGACAGGACCTACTCACGTGTGTGCGTCGTTATTAGGTATTAGTCCTACCCTTCTGACTGCGTCCTGGAAAACGGCATGTCCCGTCCGGGCAGCTCTTATCTAGCAGCGCGAGGCTATGCGCGTCTGGGAAGGGTAAAGGAAAGTGAGGAAGGACTAATCAGTGTTGCTAGTGTAAACACTGAAAACAGACTGCACTCCACATTTGTGGAGAGAGGGAGTCGTCCAAACCAAAAAGTATGATGTGATATATTAAAAGTAACGCGAAAACAGTGAAAAAAGGTGAAAAAAATGTATACTCAGTCCGCTGATTCGGTAGGCATTTAAAAATATGCATATCAAAAGGCTATAGTGATCTTTACAAAAAGGTCATATGGAAAGGAAAGTGAGGAGCCTGACTGCTTGTCGGCAAACCACATTTAATAGTACTAAAAAAGTCTTGAAATTACTGATTACAACGAGAGTGTAGTCCAGGGTATGTCATCGTTCAGTCCCCGTATAGAAGTGCCTAATCTAAAAATCCAACGTTGTTCCAATCTGAAGAGGTATTTTGTGTCATTAGGTCTCACTAAGGGGGCTTCCAATATCACCCACCATAGTTCATCTGGAGTATGGGGAGTGTCTATAAAGTGTGTTGATAATTTCGTGGTCAGTCTATGGCATCTAATGTTGCTCCTGTGTTCGTTAATTCTGATTTTTACTGGGCGTGTTGTCATCCCGACATAACGTAGTCCACAAGGGCATGTTATCATGTATATACAGTTCTTTGAGTTACAATTTGTGTGTTTTTTCAGATGCCAAATCCCTATAGGGTCTAGATCCAGTGATTTTATTTGTCTGGTTAGTGTGCATACGTTGCAATTACCACAGGGATAGTGTCCTTCGATTGGGGGGAGATCCCATAAGGTTCGTTGTGTGTGCTTTACAGGCGCAACCCGGGGGCGTGTGTGTATCACTATATCTTTAATATTAGAGGTGCGTTTGAAGGCAAAAAGAGGTTTTGATATCCTGATACCTCCGCTCTCTAATATTGGCCATCGCTTATTAATCAATTTTTTAATATCGTTGGATAACGGAGTGAAAGTGGAAACACAAGTAATCCTAGACTGTGGTACTTTATCTTTTGTCGATAAAAGCCATTCTCTCGGATTATTTTTTGCTCTTTTACGAGCTATGTTCACAATTTTTGATGGATAGTGGCGATCACACAATTTTTCTTGTAAAGTACTAGCTTGTTGGTCAAAGTCTCGGAGGGTACTACAGTTTCTTCTTAAGCGTAGAAACTGACCTACAGGAAGATTGTCTCTGAGAGCCTTTGGGTGATGGCTTTCATACAATAACAAGCTGTTTCGATCAGTGGGTTTGTGATATGTACTGGTCACTAGTCGGCCATTCTCATTGATTGAAATCATCAAATCTAAAAAGGGTAACTGGATCGATGATGCAGTGGATGTGAATTTCAGAAAGGGGTCTAAGGAGTTAACCCAAGTGGTGAATGGATCTACTCTAGTCAGAGGTCCTTGCCATATGACCAAAATATCGTCTATATAGCGTTTCCATAATTTGATTTCATTATGAAAAGGATTCGAAGGAGGCAAGATGTATTTTTTCTCAAAGTCAAACATGTATAAGCATGCTAAGCTAGGCGCAAATGTACTCCCCATCGATGTGCCTCGTATCTGGTGAAAAAATTGTTCTTCAAATTTGAAGTAGTTTTCGGTCAAGGCTAACGTCGCACATTGCATAATGAAAGATATAGGTGTAGTTATGGGCATGGCATCATTTAAAAGAGCCGATTCCACCACCTCTAGGGTAGCCTCTTGGGGGATATTTGTGTAGGGTGCTTCCACATCTAAAGTGATGATGCCTTGTACACTACCAGAGTTGTTAATGGAGTCAATCAAGTTAAGGACATCTTTAGTGTCCTGTAAGTAGGTGGAAGAGTGTTTAACCAGGGGCTGTAGGAAATGGTCACAAAAGATTGATAGGGGTTCGAGAACCGAGCCTATCCCTGACACTATCGGCCGGCCTGGAGGAGGAAGTACTCCTTTATGAATTTTTGGTAGGCAGTAGAAATATGGGATTATAGGATCTTTTGTGTCTAGGAATTCTGCTTCTTTGGGCGAAATCCAAGAGTTATTCCTAGCTTCTTCCAGCAGACATCTAATCTGCATTTGTAACCTCCTGGTCGGATCACCAGTAATCTTAGTGTAGTAAGTGGTGTCACTGAGGAGACGGCAACACTCAGATCTGTAATCAGTTGTATTCATGACAACAATGGCACCCCCTTTGTCAGCTTGTTTTATCACAATGTCTGCATCAGATGATAAAAGTTGTAAAGCTTGTTTTTCTCTTTTGGGGATATTAACAAAGGGTTGCTTGGGACGTAAGTGTGAAATGTCCGCTAAGACAGCCTTCTCAAAAGTCAGTATTTCACTGGGCATCATAGCTGATGGTGGTACAAAAGTAGAAGGTTTTTTGAGGCCCGAATCTGGTGTTAATGATTCAGCCGGTTTATCTTTAAAAAAAACATGTAGACGGATTTTCCGAAACAACTGTGCTAATTCTGCATGTAACCGAAAAAAATCTTCGTTCGGAGTTGGTACAAAGCCAAGGCCTCTGTTGAGGACATTAGATTCATCCGGTGTAAGTTGTCTGTTGGATAAATTGACAACTAAGTTCTCGGTACCGGATTTTTTGTTTGGCTCCTGGTCACCATTTGTGGTTCTTCCAGAGACCACTGTACTCGTCTGCCCCTTCCTCTTCTTCTGCCTCTTCCTCTGCCCCGGCCGCGGCCTAAAAAAGGTACAAATGGTAACATAGGGCGAGGCTGGAAAAAGGGGTAGGGATGTTGCCATGGCATCGGATGGCTAACAGGGTAATTCGGGTAATTGTAAAAGGATTGTGGAGTATTTTCATCAGTACTCCAACCATCAGATGATGAGCCACTGCTGAATTTACGAGGTTTGTTATAAGGGGAGGTTGACCCATCAGAAGAACGAGATTGGGTATCCATTTCATAGTCCTCCTTAATATAGGGGTAGACTTTTTCCCGGCTAAATCTCACAATATCTTTCTGAAGTTTGGTGATCTTTTGCTGAGTTAGAAACTCTTTAGTTGTATTCAGCTCAGCAGTTATTTCGGCAAGACGACTCTTAAATGTAGTCAAAGAGATGGTAGTCTTCAGGGTGTTTTCGATCATGTTGATTTGTACTGTAATAGAGTCAGCGATACGTTTGGAAGTGTTAATGATAAGGACCAGCCAGTCCCTAGTACACTTCCATGCGATCTGCGCCCAGTCTTTCCTGAACGCAAGATCTTGCAAGAAAATCCTGGGTATATTAGAGACTAGTAGGCCATTTGGTGCTATATTTGCACGTAAATATTCAGTCATGATGGTCCCATGCATGACTGTTTTTATCAATTCTCGTTTCAAGGAGGAGAGTTTGTTCCAATCCTCCTTGAGACTACCAGAGGGGGCGGATCCATCGTTGTCAAGAATAGAAGGTGTCTGTAAAATGGCCGACACCATATCGTCATCATAGCTCAAACCCTGGAAGTCTTCCATAGTAGGGATCTCTACAGGGTTGGGTGACGTAATTAAAGAAGATTCTTGATTAGACTCTTAATAAGAAGCTTCTATGAGGTCCCACAGCAAAACTGCTGTACATCAACGGAAATGACAAAGGAGGGACCGGGAGGTTCATGGTCCAGTGTACTGTCTCCCAATGACGTCTAACAAATACAACAAAGTACACTGTTCCAAAAATTCAACATTAGAAAGAGGAGGACCTTAATCCATAGAAGTCAGAGCCCTCAAGCATCACAATGGATGTCTGGTATCATCATCGGGACAGACTCCTCGCTAGGCCGGTGCTGCAATGCCTAACGGGCTCCCCGTGGGGGGCTCTTAGCCGTATTGCCGGTGGAATTAAGTATAGATACTTATGCAATAATGGAGAGAGAATAATAAAATTGGTTATCCATCTAGTTTATTATAATCATGAATTTTAATCAGTTATGCAAAGATGGAGACCAAGGTTAAAAACAAAGGGAGAGACCAAGGTGAGAAATAATGCTCACGTGCTCTCAATCTTTTACATGCAGAATTAGCACAGTTGTTTCGGAAAATCCACTATATCACTTTATTCACCAAGTTTGATGTATTATCTTTATTTATGTTTATATTCTTTATGATTGATTCTATTTGTAGGGCGACCTTTTTTGACTTAAACAGACGCACTAAAGTAAGTGACTGTTCTATTATCCTTTTCCCGAGTAGGGTATATTAATTTTTGTTGGAGAAGTTTTTGTTACTTTTGGTCCTGAGGAAGCGTCAGTGGACCCTGTCGGGCCAACAGACGCGAAACATGTAGACCTTCTAACAAGTAGGACAACAATAGTTAGTTCCTCTTGTCTAAAAGATTGAGAGCACGTGAGCATTATTTCTCACCTTGGTCTCTCCCTTTGTTTTTAACCTTGGTCTCCATCTTTGCATAACTGATTAAAATTCATGATTATAATAAACTAGATGGATAACCAATTTTATTATTCTCTCTCCATTATTGCATAAGTATCTATACTTAATTCCACCGGCAATACGGCTAAGAGCCCCCCACGGGGAGCCCGTTAGGCATTGCAGCACCGGCCTAGCGAGGAGTCTGTCCCGATGATGATACCAGACATCCATTGTGATGCTTGAGGGCTCTGACTTCTATGGATTAAGGTCCTCCTCTTTCTAATGTTGAATTTTTGGAACAGTGTACTTTGTTGTATTTGTTAGAGGCCTTATATACCAACATTCCTCAGGAGGTCAATTTACAAGTGGTGGAGTCAGCTCTCTTTGCTAGCTCATGGTCATCTCTGACTCCGGTCCACTTTGTGATGCAATGTGCGACTCTAGCTATGAAAAGGAATTTCTTTCAATTCGAAGATGTCCTGTTCCATCAGATTCAAGGGACATCAATGGGTAGTATGTTTGCACCTAGTCTGGCTTGTTTGTATATGTTAAATTTTGAGAAACTGTTCATATTACAACCATCCAATCCTTTTCACGAGAACATCACACTGTGGCGGAAGTATATAGATGATATTCTGATTGTCTGGAAAGGGCCATATGAAACTATAGACAACTTTATTCATTGGGTTAACACTTTGGACCCATTCTTGAGATTTACTGCCCATTTTTCATCTACACAAATTTCCTTTCTGGACCTTGTCATCAAGATAGATAATGGCAAACTCATCACTAGCACCTTCCACAAGAGTACTGATCGTAACAATTTACTTCTATATGAATAGCCATCACCCTAAGACTCTGCGTGACAACTTACCTGTTCGCCAGTTCCTTAGGCTACGTCGTAACTGTAGCTCCATCCAAGCCTTTGACATCCAGTCCCGTGACCTTAAACAGAAACTCCTTGATCGACATTATGCCAAGAATGTCATTAATCCTGCTTATAAAAGAGCTCGGAATAATCATAGAGATGCCCTTCTGACACCTGTACTTAGAGAGCCGTGTAATCGTCTGACATGTGTTTCAACGTTCACCCCGTTGTCCAACTCTATTAAGAAACTCATTAATAAATGTTGGAACATCCTACAGAGTGGCGGCGTTCAGATTCCGAGGCCCCTTTTTGCTTTTAAAAGATCTCCCATTATACGAGATTTAGTTGTCCACACTCGCCCTCACTTACACCCCGATTTGGATAAACAAACTACTCTATGGAACTTACCTCCGGTCATTGGGCATTATCCGTGTGGTTCCTGTAATGTCTGTCCTCTTACAAAGCGTATTGACAGAGTGGACCTTGACCATTTTGGTACCTGGCATTTGAATAAACATACCAACTGTAACACCCGCCAGTGTATTTACTTGATTTCTTGTCCTTGTGATTTGAAATATATTGGGATGACAACCCGCCCTGTTAAACAACGTATCAATGATCACAGGAGGAACATCAGATGCTCACGTATTACAACTAAACTCAGCTCACACTTTCTAGAAGCTAAACATGGTCCTGGTGACATGTGGTGGATTGTATTACAGGTGCCGAGAAACAATGGTAACGATCCCAATCTCTTATTTAGAATAGAACAACGTTGGGTGTTCAGACTTAAAACCTATAGTGAGGGTCTAAATGACGAGATTCCTTGGAATTCTCTAACTCTCTACAACCTGTTTTCACAAAAATACAATCCTTTTGGTTCACCATCCAATTTTTATTCCTTGCTATCCTTGCTTCTTAGATGATACGTATGCATTTTTGCGACTCTAGACTAAACACCTCAATATCCTCACTCCGTGGGGACTACTGTTTTCTGTTTTTCTGTACACTAGGATTTGGATATGAGCTTGATATTAATTTCTTTGAGTATAGATATACGCCACCTACTTGGTTGTGTGACTGCATATTGATCCCATGCGGTTGCTCTCTAAGTTGTCTTAGCATTTTGTTTGCTCATGACAAGAAGACTACCTCTGCAAAGATGGCTGCCATTCTAATACACTTGGTCCTCTCACATAACTGTATGCCTGTTGATATTTGTTTAAACGTTTTCTGAATATGTATTAGATTAGTTTTATTTATTTAGTACTTAAATTAATGTCGACGCCAATATGTCAACTTTTTAAGGGGCTCTGACACCTTTTTTGTTAAGTACATGGACCCTCTAGCCCGACTCTCTAGCCCCTTCAAAGATGGCCGACAGGCTAGGATAATGGTCCTTTTTTGATTTTTATGATCCGGAACAACCAGCTGGTTGTTTCCGGATCAAGACGCATGATGCGTCTCTTTCGTTACATAAAAAGCGCCTGAAGACGCCGCTTGAGCGTCTACAGACCCGCAGTATGGGGCAGGTTACACGCGACCACGGAGAGTTGACAAGTAAGTCCTCTGGAGACGTGGGGGCCCTGAAGCTCGCCCCCGCCTCTCCTCTCCTTGCCATCTGGGTTCTGTTGTCTGCTGTTTTTTGTTTGTTAGCCTCTGCTTTATATTTATGAACGAACGCGAGGTATCGGCAGATTTTGCATACATGGGCTATTTATAGCCTTCTACTTGAGCTCATCCTTTGGGCTTTTTTCTATCTTGCTACTGTGTGAGTAAGTTCTCCTTTTTGTACAGGGAACTTACATTCTATGGTTAACTTGAACCTATATAGGAATTAAGTCGTTTTTTAAGCTATTAGTTCCCAATGACTGATGTTTGATTTTTTTCATTACTAATATTTTCATGAATGTGGCGACCATTTCAAGCTGATGTTTGTGGCGCTTCCCCGATGACCTGCTAAGTTTATACATATTGACATGCAGTGTTTTTCACTATGTTGTTTTCACATGTAGTAATACCTCCTTGGTCGAGGCTAGCGCGATCCTAGGGAGCTCTATCTCGAATTTGGGATGGTTAGCCCTTTCGTTCTTTTATGTGGCACTTTGGGGTTGTTTGTATTGTGAGTACACCATTCTATGTGCTTATTTGCATGTTGGCACTAATTTGTACTTGTCTTCTACTCTCATGCAGGGCGACTGATTGACCAACTGACTTTGACAAATTGTCTCCAACTTGTAAGTGACACTCCAGCACTTCATGATTATATATATATCTTTGAATAGGAGAAGTAGTTTTCCGGTACCTGACGAAGGGTCACTGGATCATTTTTTTACCCAAAAAAGACGCGAAACATGTTGACCATAAATAGACAGGATTAGGCGTACTACCCTTCCTTCTTTATAGAGTACAGCGGGACATTACTCCTGCCAAGACTCTGAATGTTTTTAATCTTGGCCTGAACCTTTCCTCTGATTCATTAAAATGATGTTTTAGGTTCAGAGCCATTTTTATTTTATCCTCACTCTCCTTCACTCACACATCTTTCCTTATCTACCTAGTCAGTTTTCATTGAAGACCTTCACCTGGCAAATTGCCTTCGGTTGAGTACCACCCCTATCTGCGGGTGGTCCGCCAGACATTGCAGCACCGGTCTGACGAGGAGATAGCCCAATGATGAAACAGGTCACCCTAGTGGGTGCTCGAGGGCTCTCCTGATACTCTCTGTATCTCTGACTTCATTCGCTCTCTCCTTCCTACGCATTAAATAAGTTGGATGCTGTATGGAACAGTGTACCTTTCTTTATAATATATATATGTATATATATGCAAAACCTTTTCATATTTGTGGTATGTCTTATTATATGCATGTCTTTTTTTAAAATTAAATATAGGTTGCATTTCTATACAAACTCAATTCAGACTACATACAAGTTACTCCTTCCGGAGCTTATTGATCTATGACACAAGAATTGAAGACACAAGTTTGCTCCCGCAGAAGCATACCTTCACTGCTCCTGACAGTCGGCATCCATGTTTACCTGTACTCAGTAACAAAGAAGAAATATAATTATTTTCTTTGGTACACATGTATACTCTGAATTTAAAGAAAATCAGGACAATTAACAAGCATTGTTAACCTATGTGAGATCTATTGGCTTTGCCAATGTTTCTTAGCCTTGTTGCACATGGCTGAAAGTAAAGAAAAAAAGCTGTGACACAGTCAGCGTTGACCGCATCATAGCTCTTTTTTATTTTATTTTTTTACTTTCAGCCATTTAGCACTGAAACCACAGCTGCTATACACAACGGCTAAAAACATTGATAAAGCCAATAGATCTCAATGCCAGTACAGTATCAGCAAAAGGCATTTCCAATATCAATAGCTCTCAAAGGTGGGATCTATTGTCTTTGGCAGTGCAAGTTTGTTTAATTCACTTAACTTTCTACGAACAATGGGTCTTATTTGATACATGCTCCTCTGATCTAAACATCCGATTTTGGCTTGTATTTTCTCTTGTTTGTGGTTAAAAATAATACTGCACTAGCTGGGTGCTGATCATGGCATGCTTCTTCAACGTGAACTCTTTTTATAGATTAAAAATCACCTTGGACCCAGACAATAGATGTTCCTGCTTAAGTGTGGAATGATCTGATGTGATACTGCAGTAAATCTGAAAACAGGCAGCATCCGAATCGCTTTTCTCTAGATCCTGACATACTGAGAGGAAAAAGATTGGGGACGGTCGCACACGTGCAAGCGCTATATAAAGAAATAGTAATCCTACATTTGTGTGCTGTAGTTTTCTCTGATCTGACAACTGGCGACGAAGGGAAACTATTGCGGAGTACGTGATGTCGGGAGCCCACCCTAGTCACATCTGCATGCGGCATGGTTCACAGTGTATCGCTTGCACTGCTGGCCATAGCACGGAATCGGGAGCCCACCCCGAACGCGCTGAAGACGCTCTCCTTTAGGCTCCGGGAAGCAGCACTGGGAGCCCACCTCAGCTCACCGCGATCTGGCCCACGGCAGCAGCACCCTGCAAGAGGTAAGACTTCCACAGCCTCTGGACAAACATGCTGCAAATCTCGTGGTAACTCCCGCAAGACTAAAGCCTTCTCTGCCAGTCATCTTGAAGTCAGAGAGCTCAACCAATGAGCTGTGAGAACCAGAGGGTGGCCATTTTGAGGTCAGACGCCCACATAAAACCTACAGGAGACTCAGTGAAGCCAAACAAAGCCCACATAAGGACACTGAAGGGGCATACGAACGTGCAGACCCACCCCGATGCTGCCAGAGCACCACTGCGACTATCACACTGCTCGCAGGTCGCAAGCCACCCATGTAACTTCCTGCATGACCTACCTCGCTCTGCAACTGGCTGATGCAACCACTGATGAGCACACCATGTCCACGTCACCAGACTCCATGCAATGCACGGGCCACAACACAGATGGTGTCACATCAGTGACGCCCAGCCCTCCACCTCATGCCATGTGCAGAGCAGCTTACTGGGGTTTCATTCCTACGCCCGCTGGAACCGCTCACCCTTGTATCAAGAGGGGGCATGGGCCTCCACTGACAGGACTGGCTGGAAGATTTCAAAGACTTCATGAAAGGGTCTCAAGTCACTGACCCTGTGCAACAGCTCATTCCTCTACGTAGCCTCATTGGAAAAGAGGTTGGGCAGATCATCAAGGAACTCCCGACAGACACTGTACCATCATAACAAGGGGTCCGCGAGGCGCTACAGTTTCAAACTAGTGTCCCAGGTGAGGGATGAATCCATTGGGGAGTTCATCTCGCAACTAAAACGCCAAGCCGATACTGCGCTTTTGACACGTTCACGACTGAAGCCGATCTTCGCCTGCGGATCATTGAAGGATGCCAATCCGTGTCCCTGCGCAGACGCCTCTTAAAGAAACGATACTTGGACGAAATAAAGGAAATGATGAGAGTCAATGATCAAGCAGAAGAACACACAAAGAAAATGGAAGCAAGAAAGTTTGAAAAATGAGAACAGGCATTCAGGCTTCAAACTCATCAGAAGGAACGCCAGTCACCGGAACGCCGGAGGATACCAAAATCCACAAACTATCCCTGACAAACAGGATGTCATCACAGCCCTGACAAACGTAGCCAAAGGGAGTCCCAGCTGAAATGCTATCGCTGCGGCCAAGACTTCCCACACACTGATCCGTGCCCAGTGTTGGGTCAGCAGTGTCGCCGCTACGGCAAAGAAAACCACTTTGAAAAGGTGTGCCAGGCCTCACAGGAGAACATACAGGGAGCCCAGGTTGCGTCATCATGCGAAGGCTGTGCGTGACCGAGAGACTGCTCCACCAGCTCATCCATGTCAAGCTGCCACTCGCATGACACATATGAATAGAGACTCTCTATTCTGGTAGTCACGATCTCTCACACCAATCTCACAAGACAGTGAGGAGTACATTGGCATGGTCGACGGCCAAGACAGACTAAAGAAATACCCAAGGCTGCATCTCCAAATGGGAACACACTCTACCACATTTTTGCTAGACAGTGGTGCATCCCTCAAATATATCAGTGTCACAGAGTACAACAGGATAAACCTGAAGCCCAAACTGCACAAAGCGGATGTGCAAGTCTACACATGGATGTCCAAAGACCCTCTGCCATGTCTAGGGCAGTTTCAAACACCTCTCACTTACAAAGACAGGCCCATACAAGCACAGATTCACGTGATCGAAGGGCCAGAAGCAGATTCCCTCCTCAGCTTTCCCACTGCTGAACGACTGAGGCTGGTGGAGAAACTGTATTGAGTGGAGGACGAATCAGACATTGTACTCAGGTTACCAAAGCTATTCACTGAACTAGGGAAGCTGGCTCACTTCCAAGTCCACCTGCACATAAATGAACAAATAACACCAGTGGCTCAGCATCACAGAAAGGAACCCTTTCATATCCAACAGGCTGCTTAGGACGAACTAAGAGACCTCCTCAGGGCTGACACCATAGAGAGAACAGCGGGACCCACCCTGTGGGTGTCCCCAATGGTGCCCAAATGAGGATCTGGCGGCAAAGTGCATCTATCTGTGGACATGAGAGCTCCAAACACTGCCATTGAATGGGAAAGACATCCAGGACCCCACACCAGCGACATGAGCACACTACTCAATGGGGCAAAGGTATTCTCCAGGTTAGATCTAAGCAAGTGCTACCACCAGCTCGAACTCCATGAAAGTTTATGTTACATCACCACGTTTTCAACGCATCAAGGGCTATTTTGGTACAAAGGGCTCAGCTTCCGCATCTCATTGTCAGCTGAGATATTTCAAGAAGCGATCAGGAGAGTAATCCAACACATTCTCAACACCATTAACTATAGCGACGACGTCCTTATATTTGGAGCCACGGTCAAAGAACACTACAAAGCCCTGGATCAGGCATGTCAGGCTCTTCTGGAGGTCCTGACCCTAAATAAGGACAAGTGTGAATTTCACAGGTCCACTCTGAAGTTCAGTGGTACAGGTGACAGGATGAGGCCAGACCCCGAGAAAGTCAAGGCCCTCAATGACACCCCTTGCCCCTAGGACACGGGGGATGTTCGGTCATTTCTGGGAATGGCCAGTTACTGTGCCCTGTACATCAAGGACTACACTACCATCAGCTACCACTCCCCAGGAGCTGACCAAAAAAGGTCAACCTTTCCAGTGGTCAGTGAGATGTGATCAAGCGTTCAATACAATTAAGGACACTGTTGAGTCAGGCAGCAATCTGGCATACTTCAACCCCGTAGGAAGACCGAGATCACTGTAAATGCCAGTCCGGTGGGACTTGAGCCATCTAAGGTCAGTATGACAAAGACGGTGATCAAAGACAAATAGTAGCATATGCCAGCGACAGCCTGACTGGCTCTGAGAGAGCATACTCGCAGCGGAAAAGGAAAGTCTAGCAGTTGTCTTGGCCTGTGAGCACTTTCACATATTCATATACAAGAAACACTTCACACTCATCACAGACCATTAGGCATTGATAACCATATTTGGAAACCCCTGAGCCAAGATGCCTCCCAGAATCGAGCGATGGGGAGTTTGACTGCAAGAATACACATACACCATCAAACATAAACCCAGAAAAGCAGCAAACCCAGCAGACTACATGTCACAGGACCCCAGAGCACGCTCTACAGCGAGACCATCACTAGCAGAGGAGTACATTCACTTTGTCATTGGTCAAGCAAGACCACGGTCCTCCTTGAAGCCATCATGGAGCCCACTGCAGCGGATGCCACACTACAAGACGTAACGCAACGCATAAAACCGAATTGGTGGGGCCACATGGAAGAATCCTAAAACAACCAACTCATGGACCTCAAAGAGCTAACATCCTTTCAACACTTAAAGGATGAACTGTTCATTGCAGAGGATGGTCTCCTGCTCAGAAAAAAAGAATTGTTATTCTGAAGAATCTACTGTACGTTAAGGGGTGGTCAACCTAGGCCATGCTGGACATCGAGGCATAGTAGCCATCAAAAGAGCCCTACAAGAGCGTGTCTCGTTCCCTTCCCTGGACATGATGGTCAAAGCTACACTAAAGGACTGTCCACAATGCCAACTGGTCAGCTGAGAAGAACCTCCCGTGCCGTTACAAATGTCCAAACTACCGGGCAGAGTCTGGCAACAAGTGGCAGCAGACTTCTTTGGCCCCCTACAGTCCAGCAAATACACCCTTGTTAAATGGATGACTATTCCATATTCCCGATCGTACAAGAATCGTCCATCCGGGCAGCCACCACCATACCAGTGCTGGAAGAAGTCTTTGCAGCATGGGGGATCCTGGAAGTAGTCAAGACTGAAAACGGCCCTCCGTTCAACAGTTAAAAGTTCACGGAATTTGCCAGATCCCCTCCACTTCAGACATTGAAAGATCACTCCCCTGTGGCCCCAGGCCAATGGGATGGTGCAGAGGTTCATGGCCACTCTGAATAAGACCATACAACAAGCTAAACTGGCCAGAAAGGATGTCCAGGCAGCGCCGAACGAAGTGCTGAGGGCATACCAAATCACATCCCACAGCACCAAGAACAAATGCCCAGCCACCCTAATGCTAGACCGTACTGTGCACACCAGAATACCCACCTGGGTGCACCCAGATCGCTATGTCCAGCAAGCCACTGATCCTGATGAGCTAGCGGAGATGAGCAGAACCAAGAAAGCTAAAATTATAGAATACGCGAACAGGTGTTGGAGGGCCCAGCCGTCAACAGTCCATGAAGGAGACAGGGTAGAACAAAAGAGAGAATCAGACAGTTGGTACCATGAGCACCCACTGCAAGTAACAAACTGAAAAGGCACAATGGCCTCTGCTGTTTTGGATCATCCACTTCAAGAAATGTAACACACCACCCAAAGTGGCAACGCCAGGAGTGGACAGAGATGGCACCGAAGACGCTCCCACACCAGCCACGAGATCGGGTCCACCCCTCTCCTCGGCTGTGGGGAAGCCTACACCACCTTCCTCAGCAAGTCGACCGCAGCGTGCCCGTCACAGGTCTGTGCTTCAATAGAAGAAATATAATGGACGCCTTCCTGAAACAAACTCATCTGTGCGAGCGGGTGGAGATGTAGTGTTGCAGTGTGATCTGCGACAAGAGAGCACTAGGACCTTGGGGACCAGGAGTTGTCCAGCCAGGGCCGAGTGCAGAAAGAGAAAAGGGAGGGGACATACTGAGAGTGAGGAGACTGGGGACAGTTGCACGCTTGCGAGCGCTGAATAAAGAAATAGTAATCCTACCTTTGTGTGCTGGAGTACTTATGAAGTGATTATGCAAGGCCTGGAACAGCCTATGTGCGTCCGTCGGCCTTTTGGTCCCCAGTGTGTTTCCAGCCTCTGTGCTTTAAGATTGCTTGGCTCCTAAAGAGGTAATCACTTATCCACAGGCCTGGAAGCTAAATTTCAAAGGACGCTCCCATATTGCACAAATGTAGTAGAAATATTATTCCCGAAGTCTGCAGTGCTTTAAAGACTGGGCTGGCAAGACACACAGTGCGTCACTGAGCTCTATCTGCCTCCAACACTTGCCACCACAGACAGCAGAAGAGCACTTTCCTGTATCATCATTTGTCAGGTGTGTTTATGGATGCAGATGTGCACACTGACAATGCCCCTGAAATGTGTGTGTTTGCATTCTGGTGGAAGCCTGGGGTAATGAGTTTGTAAACTGCTGTTGGTTATTTTGTCTCCCCAAGCTTTCAAGGGGATGTTGTATTCCTCAATGTGTAACATGAGCTTTTGGGCCTCTCTGCTCCCTCTTGCGCTCATGTCCATAGGGTTTTCCCTTGTAAATATTTATGGCATTTATACTCTAGTTGTAAGAAATTAGCCTACGGTGCTGCAGCCACCGGAAAGAGCAAAAGAAGAGAGGCAGCCATGAAGCGGGCACCACGTAATCCCCAAACAGTATAAATAAATAAAAAGAACATCATGCAAAGCGTGTGCAGGAAGTGCGGCGGCCATACCTGAAAATGAGTCAAACAGAAGAAAAAATAGTGCGCCCAGAAACACATACATTAAGAGCAGAGTAAGTGTAAATGTAACAGGGGCAATCTCCATGGGAGGAAACAAAGCAACAAAAGTAGGGACAACTAAGTGACCAGTAAAAAACATGCATTTACGAGAGGTACTACAAAGAACCAATTGAAAGCAATGGGCAGCAAAGGAGATGCACTTACTCTACAGAGTAGGTAACAGCATGTCTCGAAGAGACAGCGCATGCGCTGCCTAGGCGAGACCTAAAAAGGAAGCAAGGCAATGGAATTTGCAGTTGGGGACAAAATCAGGTAGTATCTTAATCCAGTCAAGGGGTGAACTGCGAGCTGAAAGCAGCCCTGGAAAATTTGTTTGGACCAAACTTCTAGTGCACCACCTGAAGGCCTAATTTTGAGGTCCTAAATGTAGGGCTGTTAATTCTTCATTGCAGGAGTTATTCACACCAGGGATTGTGTTAACTCTGGGTGTGTGGAATTAATGTGAATTCCAGATTGATGCCTGAGAATTACCATACTAATGACACATTACTATGGAAATCAGTATTTCTGGGTTCAGTTATACTGTTAATTCTTCATTTTGGCTGCTACCAACAGACAAAATCTCCAGGGGAAACATGAGCAGGCTGTAGTAACTCTGTGGACCTCATAATTCCCCATGGATTAGTAACCAACCTCATCAGAAATCGGGTAGTGAGTGAGCCTGACCATCTCCAAAAGTATTTGGGAAGTGTGTGACTTATGTGTGTTTACAAGAAAATGTTGCCCTTTTCATCAGTGCTCTTTATCAGGCTAGATTGGTGGTAACCCATCCATCCAAACATCTCTAAGTGCAGCCCTCTGGTCTGCAATATACCATAGGTTTCTTTCTATAGCCAGTTCAGCCCTGGAACTATTTATAAATGAGGAGAACAACAAAAGGAAACAAGAAGAATTAAAGAGGTATGACAGTATTCCAACTTTTGAACCAGTTTCAGGAAGTAACACAGAAAGAAATAACTGTGTTATCACCTTATACCAGGTATCCCCTATTATTGAATTGTATGCAGTGACGAGGAATCCAGGGCTGTCTAGAGGTAGTTGTGGATGAGCAGCCAAGACTTATCTAGGAGACATGCAAAGCTTATGCAATACCACTATAGTCGCACAGCACTTACACACATGAAATAACCACACACTGTTACAAAAATAAAGGTACTTTATTAAAGTAACACAAATACTAAAATACTGTATAGGCAATACCCCAACTGGAGGTGAATAAACATACTATTATATACACATTAGCAATGAGTACATAGCAATTCCAATAGAAATACGAATAGCAATTCCAACTTTTGAACCCGTTTCAGAAAGTAAAACAGAAAGTAGTAGCTGTGTAATCACCTTGTACCAGGTCCAGGTATCCCCTCTTAGTGAAGTGTATGCAGTGTCTAGGAAGCCAGGCCTCTCTACAGGTAGCTGTGAATGAGCAGCTAAGACTTATCTAGGAGACATGCAAAGCGTATGCAATACCACTATAGTCACACAGCACTTACACACATGAAAGAACCACACAGTGTTACAAAAATAAAGGTACTTTATTATTGTAACACAAATACTAAAATACAGTATAGGCAATACTCCAACTGGAGGTGAGTAAACACACTATTATATACACATTAGCAATCAGTAAATAGCATAGAAAACAATAGGCATTGGTAAAAGCAATAGCAAATAGTGAGGATCCCAGGGGAGGGCCAAACCATATACAAAAAAGTGGAATGTGAAAGACAGTCCCCCACCCAAGGAAGTGATATCAGTAGAGGGGAGCTGGGGGAACTAGGAACCCCAAAAGGTAAGTACCAGGGTGCCACCCAGCGACTAGGAGAGAAGAGGTAAGTACCTGGTTTTCCCCAAACCCAACAGGACGACTTTGGAAGAGGATTGTGCAAGACTCAGACAAAAATAGAAGAAACTAAAGATGTATCCTGACAGAAGAGGACCTGCTAAGGACGGGGACCAAGTCCAGATTGCGTTGGAGTGTCCGGTTGTGGCTGGAGCCACTACCCACCCTTCAGTGGATGCAAGACAGGTTGATGGTAGATGCAGAGATTCAGCACTGCAGCGCAGAAGCAGAAGAGGAGTTCCAGAAGTGATGCAAGTGATCTCCCACATTGGCAGTCGTGATGCAGTCGATCAGTAGTGCTGGAACACCACCAAAAAGCATTGGCAAATGCAAGAGTCGCAGAAAAAGGTTTTGTAAGGCTGACGAGGACCAACAAGGTCCAGGGGACTCGACCCAAAGAGGGGAGTCGGGGTAACCCTCAGCAGCTGGGAGAGTCGCAAGAAGAGGAGGCAGCCCCCACAGGTGACCCTCAGGCTGTGGGCACAGGAGTCGCAGTGAGGCCCACTCAGCACACCTGAGGAGGAGTCCCACGCCACTGAAGCAGCAGGCAGGAGACTGTGCTTTGCAGGAAGGAGTGCTGGAGGCTGGGGCTACACAGAGCCTGAAGATCCCTTGGAGGAAGGACAAACAAGCCATCTTAGCTGCAAGAGTTGCTATGCACAGGGGTTCTGTCCTACAAGGAGAGGCAAGGGCTTCCTGTCTCTCAAGTTGGATAGCTGGTTGAGCAGACCAACAGGACCACTCCAGACCAACACCTGTGATGCAGGATCCACATAGCTCTAGAGAAGAGAAGATACACACAGCCAGTCGTCGTTGCAGTTGGTGCCTGTGGATGCAGGGGAGTGACTCCTTCACTCCAAGGGAGATTCTGCTTGTGCAGGTTGAATACCCATTGCCCTCAGAGGATGCACAGCCTGGGAAATGTTGCAGTTGCTGGAAGGGGCCGGAGAAACAATGTTGCAGAGCAATGTCGTCACTGTAGTTGCAGATTGATGGTTCCTAGAGGGTCCAGTTGCAGTCCCAGGGGCCAGAAGATGAAGTAAACCATGCAAAGGAGTTCTGCTGGAATCTTGTACGTCGAATCTGAGGACCCACCAAAGAGGAAGACCCTAAATAGTCCAGGAAGGGGGATTGGTCATGTCACCTAGCAGGGTGACCACATATCAGGAGGGGGCTGTGACGTCACCTGTCTGATCTGGCCACTCAAATGCTCCCAGCGACCTCTGACCACCTTGGATTCAAGATGGCAAAATCAAGTGGCCACCTGGAGGAGCTCTGGGCTCCACCCCTGGGATGCCGAGGGGGGGAGTGGTCACTCCCCTTTCCATTGTCCAGTTTTATACCAGAGGATGGACCGAGGGCCCTGGTTTGGTGCAAACCGGTTTATGCAAGGAGGCCCTAGATGTGCCCTTCAAAGCATACCGGTGGCTTGGGGAAGCTACCCATCACAAGCCATGGAACACTTATCTATTTCCAAGGGAGAGTGAGTTACCTCCCTCTCCCACAGGAAATCTTTTGTTCTGCCTTCCTCTGCCTGAGCTGGTCAAGCAGCAGGGGGACAGAAACCTGTCTGAGGGGTGACAGCAGCATGGGCTGCCAGGAAAACCCTAGAAGACTAGTAGGAGCAATGCTAGGTGTCCTCTAAGGAGCCCTCAGAGTGCATAGAATCATACAACCAATACTGGCAACAGTATTGGGGTATGATTCTGACATGTTTGATACCAAACATGCCCAGGTTCGGAGTTACTATTAAGTAGCTGCACACAGGTACCTGTGTCCAGTACATGGGTAAAATGGTTTCCCCTGCTAAATCAAAGATGAGAATACTGACAGGATATTCTAGCTGCAGGGTACGGGACGATGGCATGCATATTTGCACACATGCCCCGCAGATTAACCAATGACTGATTCGACTCTGGATTGTGACATTTCCATGGCTGCCAAGTTTTCTGCTTGCCCATGTGACATTTCTTGAGTTTTTCATTGTACTTCTGTATGAGATTTCAATGCCGTTTGTGCGACACTATGATTGGCACTTTAATGAAAGAAGGAAACAAACAAGTATTTTTCTGTAATGAGATAAACCACATTTATCCACCCCTTTTCTTTATTTTGATACAAATGCCCTTAAAACAGCTTCATCCTCCTTCATCGCTTTATTTAAGGGTTCTACCTTACCTCGCATTTCCAACATGGCTAACTTCGATTTTTTAAAAGGGGGGCCTCCGATGTAAACAAAATTGTTTTGTTTAGAAATCAGACTTGGGTCCCCTACACCCTGAAATTAAAAAAATATTTTTTTTAAATGGCAACAAATAAGCAACAGGAAAGCAGTGTCGTCACTGTTCGCGTTCTGGCTGGTGCAGGCGCTATGTCCCTTGACTCTGATGCTTCTAGCAGTGCAAGTGCAGCGGTCGAAACATGCTACAGAGTAAGGGCGCACTCCTATACAGAGTGCAACTTCTGATAACAGAGACAAAGGCCACTGTTAGTGATGATCACTGCACCTTTGCCTTCTTATATTAGCTTCTTCCACCTGGTAGAAGTAAAATCTTAAAGCACCGACTTGAGCACCACAATTCATCAGCTCAGATCTAACAGAAACTTTACATTCTCAGTTTAGTGAGGTACACTTATTTACCAGTTATATACAGGACCAATGGAATTATGCGGCAGGAAAGGGCCAATTTATGAGGCAGGGTTGACCAATTTATGTGGCAAGAAAAGTCCAATTAGGCATTTACAATGCCAATAGCTCTAACTCTCGCAAATGTGAGACCTATTGGATTGCAAATGCTTGTTTTCATTTAAAATGCCTACCTTACAATTCACAATTCAGAATTATGGAAATGTCTTCCTCGTGCAAAAACGCTTGACTCCTGACACTTTCAGCACTAACCTGAAAAGCTCCTGATGAACAGTCTCTCGCCCGATGTATAGTGATCTGACCAACGGTTCATAATTTCCTTACTTGCATATTGTGCCCCCCTGAAACGGTCCTTTTCCCCCTCCTCCCCATGCTCGTTTTCTCCTCCCTTGCACACAGAATCTGGATTATTTTCTGGAATATGAGGCGCTTAATACAAAAATACTAATACAGATGGGTTTATTTTTTTCAGGACATGTGCTACACGCATGGTAAATACTGATTTGTAATCATATATTACGTACTGTACAAAGGAATGTGGGTTGATAAGTGCCAATGAACATTTTAAGTTCGAAATGGGTCATGTCGCAGAAAAGCACGTGACATCAGCTTCTCACTTTTTGTGTGGGGTATGATGAAGGGACTCCTGTTTAATAAACTCACGTTGAAAACAGCAGACTAAACGGATGTGTCATTTTAGCCTGGGCTCCCACCTCCTCATGGTTCCTGATTATAACAGGTTAGGATGAAAGAGATCTCATTAAAATGGCGGCCACTGGGTATCTAGGACACGTCAATAGCTGAAGCACTTATTTCTCCTTCAGGACATGGTGACCGCCCGCTGAGGCTGACGTTCAGCTTCAGCAACTGGATTAAACCAAGATGCAGCCTCTATCTTTGGAAGTGAAAGACCCCCCTCCCCAAAACACACACCCACACCAGTTAGAATGTTCTCACTGAAGCCATCAACTTACATTTTCTTGTATTGTGGAGAAACCGTATTTGCAGTGAACTTTTTATTCAAACATTGAAGCTGATCTCTTCAGCCATCTTATTACTCACAATTCAATTTGGGTGGTTTCGTATTTGTGGCTTCTACTTTCTTATTCTGTAAGGACATTTGCTGTATCAAACTGATGAGTCCCAAATAGGGTGACAAGATTCTGTGACAACTGCACCAGTATCAGAGGTGCCAATCTCTTGCTGACAAAGATTATGGGTCAAACTTTAAAATAGATTCGGATGTTGTGGTGCATTTATTGTTACAGTACACCAACGGTACAAAGGGGCTCGTACCAGAGAACACATTTGTCACTTCAGCAGAGAGCCATTCCTCACCCTGCCTCTGTCTCATGTAGCTCACAAGTGCTCCACCTATCACTGCAGCAGAAGTAGTGGCCATTTTTAGGTTGAGCCAAGGCAGCTTGCAAGCGCTGTCTCTCAACATGTTGTAAGCTACATCTGCGGGCTTTAACCACGTCCATCTCACACCCACTACTTTCATTTGTTCCTCTACCTGCCTTTTAAAATTCCCTTTATTTCGTAGGTAAATGCTTCACATTTGTCCCACCTTGAAGCTGCTTTGCTACCGCCTTGCTGACTGACTCTGTTACATGGATTATTGCACGATCGGCCATGTAGCTTAGTGTTGCGCACTCTTTTTTTCTTTTGCCTCGCCTCCTCGTGCAGTGTGGCCATATGTTGTTTCTTCCTCTTCCTTTTTTTGGGCATGCCGCTGTTTCTTTGTGATATCTGAGCACTTTACATGAGGACTGAAGTTTCATATAGCGCACAGTCGATCGTAAGAGCGCTTTACGCGACTACGCATATAGCGCAAACTCGATCAGAAGAGCGCTTTACATCACTACATAAAGCTTCATAAAGCTCAACCTCGTATTTACTTTTATTTTCAAACAGCATGTTACTCTTGTCCCCCATTCCTCATACCCTGAATGTGCAGCGTAAAACTTCATTTTTCAGCACAGCGCCCAAATGTCATTGGGGATGTGTTGAATTCAACATTGCAGGGTGCAGTACCTTGTGTGGCCAAAAGAGGTCCCAAGGTGTTGTAGTTTGTTGCTCTAGGCAAGACTGCTGGTTTAAGTATGACAGTACTTTTGTCTGTCGGCGCCTATGCCTATCCTACAAGAAATCGCAACTGTTGTCCCAACCTTACCGGCTCACTAGCAGCAGCTCACCAAAAACACAATAGTAAAAGGTGATTTGTGGCAGCCTTTACGCATGGACTCAAGAATAAGACATCTCAGGGAATGTCATGGTTAAACAGATTTTATCCCTTTCTCACAGATATATCATGTCTCATACAAACACAGGCAATGACGAAGATGCAGTAAAGTTTAAATAGTTTTTTTTAATACAACTGCAATTTATGATATGTTGCATGGGCTGCAATGATTAGGATAATGAATAATGCAAGAAACAGAATTGTGAAGACGAGAGTCATTATTACAAAGGCCCCCACCATCTTGCAATGCATGTAAAAGACATTCAAGATGTAATATGCCCTAATACCCTAATGTGATAGGCCTAACCTCCTACCTAAAGGAGAGCTGGGTTTGCTAAACCTAATCTGCCAATGCCATGTCCATGAGAGGAGCCCCCAACCCTTGTTACCTTGGAATGAGGTCTCTATCTCAGACTCCGCATGGATACTAAGACTGGGTCAGCGTCAAGACGACGTGCAGCATCGGTATCAGCGATGGTGGCGATGCCCTCTGGTCGGAATCCCTCTGATTATCTGTCTAAAGTGCGATGTATTTACACAGATCTACCAGGACTTGGGACAGCAATTATTATAAACAAATCCCTCGAAAGAGAGGGAAAATCCCTAAGTGTGAACACCTACTGTTTGTTTGTCTTTGCTGCTTGACTTGACGCCTTAGCGCGGTGGCACTGATAATGCAAAGCATAACAAGTGGCCTAACTATAAACAAGGCAGCCATCTTAGATGAATTAAATAATTAAATGGGCTAAGACAGAGCAAGCTAAGTAGATTAAAAGTCACTAGGTGACGGGGGCACGAGTCTGCAAGCCAAAGGCTAAGCTAACTCCTGTAATCCCATTAAAACAAACTAGGATTCACTACACCCTCCCCATTGCCGTAACACGTATGATGAAGGTACAGAAACCCAAACGCTAAAATTGCTCTGAACTAAAAAGTTAAAAGCATAAAAAACAGCTAAAAAATTTTTTAAAATGTGTTAAAAAGGTAATAAAAACAATTCCACTAAAATACATACAGAGATGTTAATGTCAACCATGACAAGCACAGTGTGCCAAACTAAGTGGATTTAAATGCATAATTTTTAATCGGGAATGGCAAGCCAATTCATCAAACTATTTGCCGTACGCATGATCTTGAAGAGTGTCATCGAAGTAACCAACCAATGACCTCAAAAATGAGTCAACATCATCTGGTGTTAAATTGAGTGCTGGGCGGACAAACGGATCCACAGAGCAGTAATGAGCAGTACTTTCTGGTGTAACGTCATTCGTTGCAGTGTCCTCGTCCATGGTAGAACTCAAAACGGAAGGCTTATAGGTGGCCTCGAAGAGCAACCTCAGTCTCAAGGGGCATGACTGTGTATCAACCCTCATCGGGGACATCAGCAGTTCGTGGTCCACAGGAGATGTCGGTGCAACAGCAAGACAGACCATAGGCAGATGTTCAAAGAGGCACCATATGCAGCGGAAGATTGGTTGTACGCACCAGAGAAGGGGACGAAATGACAACGACCAGTCATGCTCCAATTCTAACAGAAAGGGTGCACCAAGATCCGAACCATGCGTTCACAGCACAGTGGAGTTGGTGGGAGCGGCTCCATTGCTCTGCGTAGCTGAAAAGAAACAACCACTGTGAATCAGAAGGAATAGCAGTAGTAATCTGCCAATCAAAGCCAAAATAATTGGAAAGCCACCAAACACACTTGAAAAGAGCGAATGGATGGCTGACGGGATGACTCCGAAGACAGTCTGGAAGATGGACACGAAACCAGACCCGACAGTTTTAAAGAAATGAACAATCCCAGTGGTGCTCGGAGCATTGAATATTCTGGATACCAGTTCTCCAAAGTGCTTAGGGAAGTTGGTATTTAATAGGGATTGTATCTCGGCTGATGATCTCGCAATCTGGAGAGCATATGTCTCCTTTGCGGATGTCATGGCGACCTGTTTTTGAAACAATAGTGCCTTTAGCCTGCTCAGCTTGTCATAGTTCACATTAATAGTATCTATGTGGGGCCACATGTCAGATACTTTTATCTCTCATGTGGGGGGGAACAAAACATGTCCACAACACGTAACGACCTTCAAGACCGTGATTGCGTAGGCAATTCCTGGTCGCATGCCGCAACAACTTTGATCGTTCAGTACCACATAACTTCCATTGGAAAGTACATGAAATACCGGGCGAATCAAAGGGACGGGAGTACCCTTCAGCAAACAGGCCAAATTTGTGACCCCCGCATTGCAAAGACCGTGAAGGGACACCTGCTTGCATATCATGGAATGACTAACAGCAGTCTCACATTCGCTTCCGCTAAGAAAGACCTCTGTTTCGCCGTTTAGACATTTATAGTCAAAGAGCGACTCCCACTCTTCCTTAATATAGCTATCTCCTAGTTTCTCGTACCTTCCCACTGCAAGATGTTTCAGGCAGCTTGAGAAACGAAAGGTCGAAACGGGTAAATTAATTATGCCATGTAAGAGCTAGATAGTTGAAGGACTCTCTGCTACCGTGACCGGCAACTTATCTAACTTTTCTACATGAAGCATGGTGAAACTAGCCTCCCTTTTAGCCACTGTCTGTTGTTCTCTGGAAAAATTAAAAGCAGTGAAGAATTTACTCCCGTTAATATACTTCCATGGAATGTGGCCATTTTTCAGTGTCTGTAAAGTCCAACCCAGCTGCATGATAGAACGTAGCTGTGTTTGCCCATGATATACCGGGACAAGCCTGTCTGAGTAATATCAATAGCAGACGACACTATATTTGATAGTGAATAAATCCTGTTGGAGAGTGTATTCATGCCATTGTGGACAACTGCTAATGCCTTTTCTAAATTTTCTTTATCTAATTGCCTTCAACGCGCAGCAGCCTCAATCTGGGAAAGTTTCCAAATTTAATTGGACATAGCATATAAAAACCTTTTTGAGTGCTTTTTTCTAGGACCAAGCAGAAAATCCTGCAAGTCTACATCTTCAGAAAGAGAGTTCAGATGTTTCTTAACTGCGGCTAACATGTTGGTCTGTACCCATTGCTGGCACAACTTACCCACACTGTATGTTGTAACTATACTTGTATGTTGACCCGATACAAAATGAGGGTCTGGCCTGTTAATCGAAAAAAAAACTGAAGAGTTTAAAAAATGCGTTTGACACTCATTAGTGTCAGTGGGCCATATTAACCACCCGCCGGAACTGGAAAGTGAAGAATTATAGGTACCAGCCTTAACCATTGAGTCTAGCCTGCCCTCAGTGATATTAAGGAAGTATTGACAATCTTTAAACCTTGTTGGAGTAGGGATATTGGGCGTGTTCAAGTTTTTAATTTTTGCTAACCCCAGACAGGATGTCTGCTGAATTGTGTCATTTAAGAAAATCATTTGCACAGGAATCAGGAATGCTCGAAATAAAGCCTCCCTACCCTGTATCTGCCAATCTTGTGTTTCCCATACACTTTTCAAATCAATAGTGCTCTTCCAGTATTCGTAACCTTCAACTGCGAGCCGGGAAACAAAGGGATCTAAATAAATCAGTTTTGTATCAGTTAGCAAAAGTTTCTTAATTTGTGCCGGAGGTATTTTAAAATAATACAACTCTGCTTTTTTGTGTCATGCCCAGAAAAGTATGTAAATTTATCACTATAATACTTTGGGCTTCCCACCTGTGGTGTAGAACAGTGTTCCCACTGTGTGTAGTTTAATACTGGCCTGTATCTAGTGGCATGGTGTAGGTAGTAATGTCCCCAATTGTTATAGCATAACATTTCCCAATAATTCATTGTATGTTTATATACATCATCACTTTCAAAAGCGGAATAGTCCTTCATTTCAATTAGCATGGAATCAACTGTTTGGACATCCTAATCATCAGAGACAAAATCAGGTGTAATTACATCTGTCATGGAAATTTTGAACACGTATGGTATTTGAATAATTTCTGTAGGCCCGTATATATCAAATGGAACTTTGTCCCACACAATCCCATCAGAAATCAGTATTGCTGTAACATTTACAGGGGACAAGTCTCTTCGGACGTTATGTGAGGAATGATATGGAGTTAAAACTTCATCAACAGGTTCCACAGGGGAGCGATCAGGAATATAGTGACCATTTATAAGGAAAAAGAAAACAGTCACAAAACCAATCCATAAAAATAATGCAAAAAATGTCAAACAGAACCATAAATAGTTTCATGGGTATATCAAATAGTTCTTTTCAAGCCATTGATACAGCTTACTCCTTCTTGAAACATTGTCAATCACAGTAGTGGATGAGTCTGAAGAAAAGTCATCAATGTCAATGAAATAGCCAGAGGCAGTCTCTGCAAACACGGGAGCCCGGTGCACTATCCGTACTTTGGTCCACTTCACGTGGAGGCTCTTGGTAGATGGTGTCATTAGTCTGTGATGTGTTTGTGTAAAAAACAGCCAAATCTTGGACAGGAGTGGTCACTGAAGTGGTGACAGGAACTAGCAAGAGTTCATTTTCCGCCCTCCCCATGGTCAAGGAGGTGTCTGGAACAGCAGTAGACATTGTTGCATAGTCTGTAGTAGTGTTGTTCATCCACAGGGACATCTTGGTCTACTGTGAAGGATCGGTCACATGGTGTAATTTGATGTCATCGATGGAGATGAATCCGTTCGTTCTAGAGCCAGGCAGCAGTGGTAAGATGACAGTTCTGGTGCCCTGAATTCCCAAGACCGGTACAGGTGCTCTGTATGATGGACCAAACTCCTTCTTCACTGCACTCTTCTCACAAACCAGATCCACAACTTTAGGAATCCAGCCAGTCAAAGTTTTCGATAAATCCCTTATTCCTAAGGTGGCAGCACTTGCAGATGATTTATCATCACAAAATTGCTGAAGCTCCTGTAAAACAGTGAGACGTTCATTTATGTCAAATGGTGTTTCTGCTGCCACCATACCAGGGGCATCAAGATCTGGGACATACATAGGTATCCCAAAGAGAACCTCATATGGAGTGCGTCCCCCCAAGGACCGCCTTGGCAGATTATTCAGTGCTCTCTGGACCCCATATAGGTGATGTAACCAGCTGCGGCCTGAACCTAATACTTGAGCTGTTAAGGACTGCTTTAGATCACGATTCCGCCTCCCCACGACCGAATTTCCCTCTGAATGGTATGGTGAGAAGTAATGGAGTTCAACACCCATCGTACCCTTGGTGTCCCTGAATGCCTTAGAGGCAAATGCAGGGCCCCGGTCCAAATGGAATGCTGCAACCGCTTATGTACCAATAAAGATCAGCAAGTCTTTTATAACAGTCCGAGCGTCAGCCGACCGCTGTGGCCATACCCACAGGAATCTAGAACAAGAATCTACAGCGACTAGAATGTATTTGTATGCACTATCAGGCTGTAGGGGACCACAATGGTCCAGGTACACACACCGTAGTGGCCTGTTGGACACTAGGAGGGATGTCTGCGGTGGGCGTTTGATATTTGGGCCCTTTATCTGCTGGCAAATGTCACAGCAAAGGACATATTGTTTTGTTCGTCTGCATAGACCAGGCCACCAGAAGCGTTTCTGTAGGAGTATGATCGTGGCGGATATACCAGCATGTGCATAAGCGACACCCTCATGCACTGCTTTAATTAGGTCTAATCTCTGGTCTTCATTGGGGATCACTCGATCTCCAACCCCAGGAATTGTTGTGTAAGCAACATTCTGCGCACTGATATGGTAAGTATAGTTTGTAGGGTATCCTTTCGGAAGGGGCTTGCCTGTAGCCGAAGCTTTAACGGCAGTCAATATTTAATTATCCTATCTCGTCTGAGAACGAGTCACTGCAGCCACAGAAGCTGTAGCTACAGCTGCTTTGGCCCCTTCATCAGCCAATGTATTACCGGTAACGTGTATTCCTACAAGTTGGTGTCCCAATGTATGTACTACATGGACACACAGCAGCTTATCCTATAGAATAAGAGCCTTAAGTTCAGCCAACTGGGCCGTGCAGTCCCCTAGAGTCTGCGTGTAGGTATTGTGTTGGTGGAAGACTCCATCTTCCATCACTCCGCTCACGGCTGCGCAAGCTGCAGAGTGTTGATGTTTATTACCTACATCGGGTTGTGCTGAACCATCAGTATATATGACAGTATGGTATCTGTCCAGAGGCAAGATATTTAGAGGAGCGGGGTACTCTTGTTCATACTGGAGAAACTCTTGTGTCTGAAGTTTTGGATCGAATATATAATCGACATCAGTGGCGGTCAGAGACGTTGCCCATTTAATCCAACATGGATGTAATGCTTTAGCGTTGGGAACCCTAGCTTTGGTGACAGCCTCTAAGGCCGGCACCGGAGGGACAACAATAATACGTTTCCCCTGGGCAAGTGGCCTCTCTTTTATGATGGCCATCTGAACTGCCGTCAGAATCTTTTCTGTATGTGCAAAACACTGTTCTGCATTAGAGTATAAATGTGATTTATACGCTATGGGTACTGTGTGACCCTCATTGAAGATGACATACGTAAATCCAATAGCACCAGCTATTATTCTGATAACCACATTTGTTTTATTGTCACGTGTGTGCAAGTGTTTAGCTTCAAGCAGGTTCTGTTGCATTTCCCTAAGGATGCAGGTATGTTCAACCATCCAGTGTCTGCTCGAAAAATTGGGCTGAACCAAGTCATAAAGTGGCTTGATAATCTGAAATGTATGTTCTGCCAAAGTTAAAGAAACCTAGTAATGACTGTAGTTTCTTAAGTGTGTTAGGAGGGTGCAGTTGAGCACATTTTTCCAGAAAGTGCAGGACAGGCTCTTTTCCTCGTTTGATAGCCCATATCCCAGGAATAATACACTGAGAAAGGCGATCTTGCTTTTCTTAAAGTTGAATTTGTAACCAAGGTCTGCAAATCCCAGAATGATCCGATCGACCCTTGTAAGATGAATGTCAAGGACATTGTCTGTGAGATATATGTCATCCACGTGGGATAACGCCTCAGAATCAATTTAATGTAATATTGATGTTACCCGGGCTGAAAATAGCCCCAGGCTATTTTTATAGCTTTGAGGTAAATGACAAAAGCGTTTCTGAGAGCCAAATGAGAATGCACTCAGGTCCCGACTTTCATGTGCTATATTCTGGCAGAAAAAGCCATTAGATATGTCTAATGTTGCTTTATATGTTTTGCGCACTATATTGTTTATTAGTGCTGTGCTATGTGAGTTTTGTATAGCATATGTGTGTGTATGACTATTTAAATGTCTATAATCAAAGACTATTCTATATGAATGGTCCGGCTTTGCAACGGGGAATAACAGATTATTCAGTGCAGATGTACAGGGCTCAATCACTCCCTGGTGCTCAAGTTGGGTGAGGATCTCCCACACCGGAGCTTTTGCTTCATGTTTGACAGGATATTGTGGCTGCGGTTGGGGTGTAGACCTAACGGGAATAACATGACAAGGAGACTCCTTGTCCCAACCTACATGATTGCGATATAGCGCAGGTGCCTGCACTAAAGGCCATTGTAGGAAGTTGGCTCTGTATGCACTATTTCAAAGTAAGGAATAGTATGCACAGAGTCCAAGGGTTCCCCTTAGAGGTAAGATAGTGGCAAAAAGAGATAATATTAATGCTCTATTTTGTGGTAGTGTGGTCGAGCAGTAGGCTTATCAAAGGAGTAGTGTTAAGCATTTGTTGTACACACACAGGCAATAAATGAGGAACACACAGTCAGAGACAATTCCAGGCCAATAGGTTTATGTATAGAAAAATATATTTTCTTAGTTTATTTTAAGAACCACAGGTTCAAGATTTACATGTAATACTTCAAATGAAAGGTATTGCAGGTAGGTACTTTAGGAACTTTGAATTAGCAAAATAGCATATACAGTTTTCACATAATTCACATATAGCTATTTTAAAACTAGACACAGTGCAATTTTCAACAGTTCCTGGGGGGAGTAAGAGTTTGTTAGTTTTTGCAGGTAAGTAAACCACCTACGGGGTTCAAGTTTGGGTCCAAGGTAGCCCACCGTTGGGGGTTCAGAGCAACCCCAAAGTTACCACACCAGCAGCTCAGGGCCGGTCAGGTGCAGAGGTCAAAGTGGTGCCCAAAACGCATAGGCTTCAATGGAGAAGGGGGTGCCCCGGTTCCAGTCTGCCAGCAGGTAAGTACCTGCGTCTTCGGAGGGCAGACCAGGGGGGTTTTGTAGGGCACCGGGGGGGACACAAGTCCACACAGAAAGTACACCCTCAGCTGCACGGGTGCGGCCGGGTGCAGTGTGCAAACAAGCGTCGGGTTTGTAAAAGAAATCAATGGGAGACCAAGGGGTCTCTTCAGCGATGCAGGCAGGCAAGGGGAGGCTCCTTGGGGTAGCCACCACCTGGGCAAGGGAGAGGGCCACCTGGGGGTCGCTCCTGCACTGGAGGTCGGATCCTTCAGGTCCTGGGGGTTGCGGGTGCAGTGTCCCTATCAGGCGTCGGGTTCTTAGAAGCAGGCAGTCGCGGTCAGGGGGAGCCTCGGGATTCCCTCTGCAGGCGTCGCTGTGGAGGCTCAGGGGGGGCAACTCTGGCTACTCACGGTCTCGCAGTCATCGGGGAGTCCTCCCTGAAGTGTTTGTTCTCCACAAGTCGAGCCGGGGGCGTCAGGTGCAGAGTGTCAAGTCTCACGCTTCCGGCGGGAAACGCGAGTTGTTTCAAAGTTACTGCTTTGTTTCAAAGTTGCAGTCTTTAGTGAACAGGGCCGCTGTCCTCGGGAGTTCTTGGTCCTTCTAGAGCAGGGCAGTCCTCTGAGGATTCAGAGGTCGCTGGTCCCTGGGGAAAGCGTCGCTGGAGCAGTGTCTTTAGAAGAGGGGGAGACAGGCTGGTAGAGCTTAGCAGTCCTCTTCTTCTTAGGTTGCAGGAATCTGAGTTCCTAGGTTCTGGGGAGCCCCTAAATACTGAATTTAGGGGTGTGTTTAGGGCTGGGGGGTTAGTAGCCAATGGCTACTAGCCCTGAGGGTGGCTACACCCTCTTTGTGCCTCCTCCCTGAGGGGAGGGGGGCACATCCCTAATCCTAGTCGGAGTCACCTCAGCTCAGGACACTCCTCCTTGTTTTTCTCATTATCTCTCCTGGACTTGCCGCCAAAAGTGGAGGCTGTGTCCAGGGGGCGGGCATCTCCACTAGCTGGAGTGCCCTGGGGCATTGTAACACGAAGCCTGAGCCTTTGAGGCTCACTGCTAGGTGTTACAGTTCCTGCAGGGGGAGGTGTTAAGCACCTCCACCCAGATCAGGCTTATGTTTCTGTCCTCAGAGAGCACAAAGGCCCTCCCCACATGGGGTCAGAAACTCATCTCTCAGCAGCAGGCTGGCACAGACCAGTCAGTCCTGCACTGAACAATTGGGTAAAATACAGGGGGTATCTCTAAGATGCCCTCTGTGTGCATTTTTTAATAAATCCAACACTGGCATGAGTGTGGGTTTATTATTCTGAGAAGTTTGATACCAAACTTCCCAGTATTCAGTGTAGCCATTATGGAGCTGTGGAGTTCGTTTTTGACAGACTCCCAGACCATATACTCTTATGGCTAGCCTGCACTTACAATGTCTAAGGTTTTGCTTAGACACTGTAGGGGCATAGTGCTCATGCACCTATGCCCTCATCTGTGGTATAGTGCACCCTGCCTTAGGGCTGTAAGGCCTGTTAGAGGGGTGACTTACCTATGCCGTAGGCAGTGTGAGGTTGGCATGGCACACTGAGGGGAGTGCCATGTCGACTTAGTCATTTTCTCCCCACCAGCACACACAAGCTGGCAAGCAGTGTGTCTGTGCTGAGTGAGGGGTCCCTATGGTGGCATAAGACATGCTGCAGCCCTTGGAGACCTTCCCTGTCATCAGGGCCCTTGGTACCAGGGGTACCAGTTACAAGGGACTTACCTGGGTGCCAGGGTTGTGCCAGTTGTGGAGACAATGGTACATTTTATGTGAAAGATCACTGATGCTGGGGCCTGGTTAGCAGGGTCCCAGCACACTTCTCAGTCAAGTCAGCATCAGTATCAGGCAAAAAGTGGGGGGTAACTGCAACAGGGAGCCATTTCTTTACAGCCATTTAGCAGCATAGCCTTCTTTTTCTGCTTCCGGAACAAGATCGGAGAAAGAAAGCAAAATGACATCTTCCCCATGCGGGAGCTTGCGGACGTGTTCAGGTCGGGAGCTTGCGGACGTGTTCAGGCCAGTCTCTTTCGGCCAATAGGATATCACTAGTAAGTTCATCTCAAAATATCACACTAATAGTGCGCTCCACATCTCCCTCTATCTGAATTTTTAAATCATAAACCTTATCAGGGGGGCAGAACGCGGCCATCCGCTGTTTCAACTGCGATGAAATCGCTAGTTGCTGTCGCATCCAGATGATCTTTCAGACTCTGGCGACATATCGTGACCTCTGCTGCGCTGTCTAACAGAGTCACGGCCCATGTCTTGTTCCTCAACAGTGTTCTCAAGTATACTGGCATTTTTAGCTGTCAATGCTGCCACCTTCTCCTTTTTTAATGGTAGACTGCTGCAAGTCTTTCTTTTCTTTCACGTATTCAGGACATCGATCTTGACGGCCCCCTCTTTTGCTACGTCTATCCGTCCGTCCTGAAAAGAACGAGAGCGTCGTGAATCAGTATATCTGTCTGGAGTTTTAATGTTCTCCCTATTTCTGAGATTATATCTCCTTTCGGAGTTCTCCGGGTGTGGAGAATCAGCTCTCTTATTTCTCCTATCTTTGAAATCTTTTTGTTTGTCCCAGCGCTTCTTAGGGCCCTCTTGTGCCTGCTTTGTACCGTCCTCATGGGTGGTAACTTTTAACTCCAATTTCTTTGGTTTGGCTCCCAAACTATTCCGTCCTATACTAGTATAGGTATCGGAAATAATTTTCTGTAGCTGTCTCTCTTGTTCCTGGTGTGACGCTTCCTGGAGATGCTGGTGTATTGCCATTGCTACGCTTCCCCTTTAATGTTACTGAGTATTATCGAGGAAACTGCATCAAAGGTACGCATTAATTTCATTCCCAAATCCAGGGCTGGTGCAGCCCCATGCTCATTTTGTATTTGTTTTAACACTTCCGGTAAATTGGATAGTGTCGGGGTACCATGTGTGGTAGTATATATGGCAGCGAAGACTGTACCCCATGCGGCACAGTCATCCACCGAGGGAACCATTCCAAAAGGCAAGCACATAGTGAGCAGTCTATGTTTTTCCTGTGGTCCCGTATGGGGAAACACAGCTTCCAGCTGATTCGTTTTCTGGGCAGTCCAGAACGGTATTTTTTCCCGTTCCGCGGGCACTTTACCCATAATAGTATTCACTGTTTGTGGATTAATCCCAGTAGCCAATTGATAACCACCAGGTGCTGGACGCGCTGGTGTTGTGTTCAATGTTCGCATTACGAACTGAACTAATCGTCTATATAATGTAACCAATTCATTTTATAAATCTCGCAGATCTGTATCCGTGGGTGAGGGGTGTATGTGGCAAACATAGGCCAAGTAGGTCCGTCATTACTTAAAGGGACCTAACCTCACTCTTTGTAGTACATGTGGTGGGGCGCCTTCAAACCAGTTTTGATGCTCTTGGTATGGGAGCGCTATTTCATGATACTGGTATGCTCGGTACCGTAAAGGTACGTTTGCAATTTCATATGTGTGGAATGTATGTGTTCTTTGGTCTACCTCAGGAAAGGTGACCCAACAGAAAAATGTTTCTGTTTGGTATGCTTCATTAGCTTCTATTATAAGAGTAACATCCCTGCCCTCCTCTATAAGGCCATGCATTAATAAATGTTGTGTTAGTGCATGCCTAGCATTTTCAGGAATGTCTATGGCAGCAGAATGGAACACCAAAATGGGGAGTATAAGTCTTTTTATGAGTTCGAGCTTGAACAACCTACAGTTTAATCAGGTGTCACCTTTTCAGCTGAGGAGGAATTTCCCAAATAATAGTCGCTGGTGTTGCAGAGTGCTCCTTACTAGAGCTGCTCTCCACCTAAACTTGGGAACTACCCAGAGTTCTCTATTCTTTTTTTTGCATAATTTATGCGTCACTCTAACCCAGAAAGGGATTTGTTTTGATATATATATATATATGTGTTTTATATTAATAAGTTGCATAAAAAATATATATATAATTGAATATATATTTAAAAATAGTAGTATGTTCTATGTCTGTATATATATAAACATACATATATGTATGTATGTATATACGTTTCTATGTTTATATAAGTAAATAGTTATTTTTTATAATAAAAGTTATTTACATTTATTGAATATACATTATATTAATGTTATGCATTAAAATATTTAACATTTAATATTTCATACTGTCTGTTTAATGAAAATCAATATCGTTGTCCTATTTTTCATGATGTTAGTGTGAATCAATATTTTTTTCAATATTTTTGTATTTAGCATTATATGTAAAGGGAAAAGATATTTGTGTCAACAATATTTTTGACACGGTATTTGTGTATCCTGATATCTTTGAGCACAATATTATGTCACTGACCAGCCTAAAGATCACCTGCCAGATGAGTAATGAGCAGTTTCAGTGTCACCATATTTGCTCCTTGTTTCACAGGCACTTCAAACATCCTGCACTTCTATGCTGCTTTGGATTGCAGCATCCTCACTTTCATGGGTTAAAGTAATTTCACTTGCAGCTACATGCGAAGTTTGTAAAACTTTAAGTTCAGTGGTGACTTGCGACCCACATTCCACATGACCCACGCAATGCCCCATTTCTACAAGTAGATTAAGGACCTAATTATGAGTTTGTCTGTCACATGACTGCCGTGTTGGCGGTGGCGGTCCAACTACCAACAGTCTGGCGGAGCATACCACCGTATTATGAGTTTGGTGGTAGTACAAACAGATGACTGCCAGTGGTCCACCAGCACCGCCAGGCAGCACAGACCACCACGGTCACAAGAAAGCATAAACAGGCTGGCAGAGACAATGTTTCCGCCAGACCCATTACGAGGCTGCACACCACCAATGTGACCGTGACAGTCAACCACCACATCCCAGAAGGCGGAAACTTCATGGGGGAGGGTACGCCATGGGCAGCAGGCACACGTCTCATACAATATACACTCACTGACATACAGCAAAACTGACACGTACACACACACAATAGGCATACCTTGGCCAGCACACTCACACTGCACTGCAACACTACACAAATACACATGGCCACACAGCCGAAGGCTACACAACATTGTCACACGCAGCAACAACAACACACCTACAGCACATATACAAAAACAGCTCACACAACTACGTTCCACACTGGCCAGGGACTGCCCACACATACAACACACACACCTATTGATGTGACATGCAAAACAAACAACACCACCAGTTAAACGCCCTACAGTGGATACACACATCACACAATGGAAGCGCATATGCATGCACAAAACACAGAGACACAAATACAAGAAGAACAACATGAAGACTATACCAACACAATTGGGATGGGGCCATCTGGGACACATAGGGAAGGATACTGCAGTGGGACATAGAACACTTGAACAGGACCCTCAAAAACATCTCCACAGGAAATGGCCCTACATGGGTGTCTGGGACAGACAATAGCAAAACCAATTGTCAGGCACATCTAAACAATGGGGAGGGGGAAATCAACAAAGCACATACAACTCCCGCTGCATGGGACATACCTCTAGAGGAACCATTTGCAAGGAACACACACCTAAATGGACGCATACACAGGCAAATGCAAACACTGCTAGCACAAATCGACACACTCCATGTCTGCACATACACAACTCAAGATGACACACATCTCATTAATGCATAAGCCAGATCAGGGGAACAAGTCTCACATCATACATGCTCACACTGGGCATCACAATAGAAATACTTACCATACTAAACACTGCACAATGCCATGACACCACCATTTCCACACACATACATATACACACAACATATACCCTATCCTGGGGGACAACAGCACTGCACTCAAACTTACATACTGATAACAACTACAACTGGAGCAGCAAGAATGCTCAAACACACACAACTGTAGCCACACAACCAAAGTCACCCAGGGACAATAGAAAGCTAGAAAAGGAATTTCAGGACAAAGGTGTACCCAAAACAAAACAACTCTTTGGGTTTATTAAATATGGGATAATAAATAGTCCAACGCCATTGGCCAGTCCATATCAAATGCCAGTAATGACACAATGGAGTGCCCCAACTTGACTCCTGACTGCCATGTAACTTCCACAGGAAGGGGCATCAAGGGGGCAGACAGGCACCTCTGGGATTATCCGGGGGGGGGAAGAGGGGATCTAGTTTGGGAGGGTAATGGGTTTCGGCTTGTGAGGGGGGCTTCTTAGGATGGGTGGGTTTCTTCGGGGGAGGAATGATTTACTGGAGAGGGGGCTGGAAGTTACAGACTGGGAGCTGGGTGGGGTCCTCCTGGGTGTGGTTCGAAGGGGGGGCGGGAAAACACAGGTAAGGCCACACAGGAAAAGCTTTTTGGAAACATGGGATGGTCATCAAAAGGGGGATTGGACTTGGAGGTTGAGGGGGTAGCTGTAGGCTGTGGAGGGGTGGATGTCTTGGGTGCGTGCTTATGCGCGGTATGCTTGTGTGTGGTAGTTGTCTGTTGGGTGGATGAGTGATGGCGTTTGGTGTCTTTGGTTTACTGGGGGTGGAAGTGCTGGGGATGCCATGGTGGATGGCTGGGTGTCTGTTAAGGTGGTGACTGCAGGTATGGTGGATGTGGTGGATGTAGGTGTGTCGGTACTTGTGGTGTCTACAGGTGTGGTGCTTGTGGTGGATGTCTGCAGGTCTGCTGGGGTGGTGTCTGAGGGTGGGATGGGTATGGTGGCTGTGTCAGTGACTGTTGCGGTGTCGTCTGTAGGTAGGCTTGATGTTGTGTGTATGATGCTGCGGATGGTGGGAGTGTCAGGGCCAGTTGTGAGTTTTGCTGTGTCTGTTGGTGGATGTTGTTTGTGTGTGTATCAGTGTGTCTTGTGATACTTGTGTTTGTATGCGCTACCTTTGTCTGTTGATGTGAATGCATGAGGAGCTGTTTGTGTGCTTTGGGTAGGTAAGGGGAGGGTGGACTTCGATTGGGAAGAGGAAGGTGTAGGGGGACAGAAGGGGGGAGGTGACTGGCTGCCATCAGTGTGGAGGCCAGAGCCTGAAAAGATCTCTGTAGGCCAGACATTGCACCATGAGAGCCTTCCAGGAATGTTTTGGTCTGTTGGACTTGGGTTGCCAATCCCTGGATGGCACTCACAATGGCAGTCTGACCTATGGAGATCATTCTCACTAAGGGCAGCAGGGGTGACAGGGGCTGGGGCAGAGGTGTCTACAGGAAAGGAGATGTCCACCCTCTTGGGTGAGCGGGAATGGCCAACTGGCTGGGGTGCAACAGGGAGGGTGGTGATAAAATGGGGGTGGCGGACAAGGATGGTGCTGGGGGTGAGACAGATGGGTCTGCCACCACTAGGAGGTGGCCACTGGAGGAAGAATCCGATGATGAGGATGTAGATCCCATCCCCCGTGGTATTCCCCTTTCCCTCCAGGCCACTGGGTCCCTCTGTGTCAGTGGATTCTTCACCTGTGGTCCTGTGGCCAGATGCTTCCTCACTCGGCTGTGCTCCATCTCCTTTGCATGTCTGTGCTGATGCTGCAAAAACAAAGAGAAATAGGGTCATAACACATACATGGTAACACCTCATCGCAACTCTGATTGCCAAACCTTGGTCAACAACGACGGACGAACTCCACCAATGGGTGGTATGCTATTTGGATGACAAATGGCAGGCATCAGATCTGGCTCCCACTGATGACAGAGATCCACGATTGTTTGTTTATTCACATGGTAGATCTGTATAGTGTGTCTTTCTTTCATGGCCTGAAGGTCTGGCTGTGGAAGGTAGACAGGAAGATGTCTGATCCTCTCCTCCCTGGGAATCTATGTAGGACAAGTATTGAGTTTACCCATCACCCTATTTGTCCCTTGCAACATACATTAGGCATGTCAATGAAAAACTGTGACAAGGCATGTCATGAATTGAGGACATGATACACACTACACATCACTGTCAATGACACAAAATAGACATTGCTTTGCCACTAATGTGTACACATCATCTCGCTGGACAGCAAGGATTTGTGCATAATACTTGCCACTCGGACTGTGACTTGATGTCCCAAAACCTAACTTACAGAGGAGGGGGGGGGGGCTGTATCACAAAGCAAATTGTCACACGTGTCAGGCAATGTACAAAAGTAGTGTCCAACTCAAGGACTCACATTACAGGACAGAATAAGCACTTATCATTTGTATTAATTACATTATTTTGGACTTGTGACACATTTAATTAGCCATATGATGCATTTCATGCATCTAAAATGGCGGCTGCCTTACCTACTCTACTGCAAACAAACACAAATGATGGACAAAATACGGAACCAATCAAACATTTACCCCCAGTCACAGATCTGGGTTTAATCCATCAATTTTTTTGCTCACCATGGTACCCCAGTTTGGACCCATTCATATGCTAATCAGTCTTGACCTTGCTCCCCATGGAAACAGTCCAGCCTGAACTGCCAGGACAGATCCTCTCTGGACCAGAAACAAGCATCCCGAGACCAGTTTCAGGGACCACCCTTCATCAGCCAGGCTAGCTTGAATCCTGTGGCATAGTGTGCCCGGGACCCACATCTGGGCATGGTCGGCACACTTATGGCGACAAAAGCAAACAAACACAAATGATGGATGGAATGCAGAACCAAGCAAACATTCACCCCGAGTCACAGATCTGGGTTTAATCCATCAATTCTTTTGCTCACCATGCCACCCCGGTTTGGACCCAGCCATATGCAAATCAGTCTTGACCCTGTTCCCCATGGGAACAGTCCAGCCCGAACTGCCAGGCCAGGTACCCCCTGGACCGAAAACATGCATCCTCGGACCGCTTTAAGGGTATCACCCTTCATCAGTCAGGCTAGCTTGAATCCAGTGGCATAGTGAGCCCAGAACCCACATCTGGGCATACCCGGTGTACTTACGGCGGCCAAAGCAAACAAACACAAATGATGGACGGAATGCGGAAGCAATCAAACATTCACCCCCAGTCACAGATTGCAGAGGCCAAGCTGGGACTGTCATCCCAACGCTGGCGGGGTGCCTGTCAGGCAATGACCCCCCTAATGGCCTACATTCTGGCGGTGGCCTACCCTGAGCTGGGTGGGCATTTGAGGGCAGCACAGCAGCCACAAGGGGGTGAGTAGACAGCAATTTCCTGCCTGTTCTTTTGTCAGTTGATTGAATGGGGTACTTACTGCTCCACCAGACAATTAGGGATGAGCAATACGTCACGCAGTAGATGGGAGATTGTTTGTGTTGACATGTCTTGAGTAGCAAACTGGTATACCTTGTCTTCTGTACCAGGATTCACGTACAATCCAGGGGGGATGCTCAAACACCTTTTTTTCTGCAGGGACCAGAACTGGATGTTTACAGTTATCTCTCATGTACTTGTTGTTGTAGTGGGTGTAATTTGTGACCCATGGATCACTTCCCCTGAAAGTCACAGCCAAAAGATAAGTGGGTTATGAATCACTGTCCTCTGCCATGTGTCTGTCTATTATTGAAGAATGTTCTTTCAGCAATGTTAAAACACCTGGATAGCTATATCCGGTTTCCTCGATGTGAGGATTGGCACACATCCCACATGTGGTGGGAGCCATTGATGGTACACATGTTACATTGGTTCCACTGCATGGCAATGAACAAATCTATCTGAAGAGGAAGAACTTCCATTCCATCAATGTCCAAGTTGTTTGTCTGGTAGACCTCTACATATCACAGACCTGTGCCCGTTATCCGGGTTCAGTCCATGACCCAGAGAGGGCCTGGCTGGTTGGTAAGTCACATATGTTCTGTTTGTTTGTATGCAATGTCTTCAGCAAAAATTTAGATGAGAGGGACTCATAGTTGCACATATGTCCAACTTCATTACAGGGGACTCTGCATACCCATTTTCAATTCAATTAATTGTATTCATACTTAGTAACTCTTAAATAAGGTCCACATAATAAAACAAAGATAAAGGCCCTCATTACAACCCGGAGGGGGTCATTCCAACCCTGGCGGTCGGTGTTAAAGCGGCGGCTAACCCGCCAAGAGGCGGGCGGTAAAAAAAATGGAATTCTGACCCTGGCGGAAACCGCCAACAGAGACCGCCACTTTAACACTCCGACCGCCACGGCGGGACAAACAAACAGCGCGGCGGTCACCGCCAACAGACAGGCAAGAGTCAATGTACCGCCCACACTATCACAACCCACCAATCTGCCACCTTTTCCGGGGCGGGAGCCCCGCCGATAAAAACACGGCAGAAACAGCCATTTCGAATGGAAAACGCTCACCTCTACACACCCCACGAGGAATCTGGACAGCATGGAACCCGAACTACACATACTGCCAGCTATTGTATTCCTGCTCCTCTACCAGGAGCACGAACGCCGGCGCAGAAGACAACGGTGAGTACATCACCTACGACACAGGGGAGGGGGGAGGAGAAAAGATTACGGGCACACACATACGCGACACACCCACCCTCACCCTCACCCACTACTACACACACATCAATGCATAGCAACAACTCAGAGTGACACCCCCCGGAAGAATGCAAATACCAATAAAATGATTATGAAATTAGAAATATATTGTACGGCTGAGTAAAAAAATATATCAAACACCAATAACTATATATATATATATATATATAAAATGTCATGTCCGAATTGTGTATCAGCCATTGTTCGTGGGCCACTGGGCCAAAACACATGGGCAAAGCCCACACAGGATACCCGACTCCAATGGAGAGAACACTGCAGGGGCATCAGATAGGAAAACTACAGGCACCTCAGGGGGAAGGGAAGAGGGGGCACCTCAGCCAGATGAGTCCACGACGCCAGATCCACGAGGGGCCTCCATGGCCACTGTTCAATCCTGGGGAGTGCAAAGCCACAGTCTCTCAAGTCCAGACAGTGGGTGGGTGCCCACTGTGCCATCCTGGGGAGTGAAAAGCCACAGTCTCACAAGTCCATACAGTGGGTGGCTTGCCCACTATTCAATCCTGGGGAGTGCAAAGCCACAGTCTCACAAGTCCATACAGTGGGTGGCTTGCCCACTGTTCAATCCTGGGGAGTGCAAAGACACAGTCTCACAAGTCCATACAGTGGGTGGCTTGCCCACTGTTCAATCCTGGGGAGTGCAAAGCCACAGTCACACAAGTGGATTACAAACTCCACTGGTTCTGGAGGAGGCATGGTGCCCAGAGTGCTTCGTGCAGCCCTGCCCAACACAGATGCGGGCCTGCCCCTTCTGCTAATGGGCCAGCGGTGCTTGAGACGGCGGTGCCCATCGGAGCAGTGCTTGAGATGAAGGGCCCAGCGGAGCGGTGCTTGAGACGGCAGTGCCCAGCGGAGCGGTGCTTGAGATGAAGGGCCCAGCGGAGCGGTGCTTGAGATGAAGGGCCCAGCGGAGCGGTGCTTGAGATGAAGGGCCCAGCGGAGCGGTGCTTGAGATGAAGGGCCCAGCGGAGCGGTGCTTGAGAAGGCGGTGCCCAGCGGAGCGGTGCTTGAGACGGCGGTGCCCAGCGGAGCGGTGCTTGAGATGAAGGGCCCAGCGGAGCGGTGCTTGAGATGAAGGGCCCTGTTCAGCGGTTCTTGACTGGAAGGGCCCTGTTCAGCGGTGCTTTAGACGGCGGTGCCCTGTTCAGCGGTGCTTGACTTGAAGGGCCCTGTTCAGCGGTTCTTGAGACGGCGGTGCCCTGTTCAGCGGTGCTTGACTTGAAGGGCCCTGTTCAGCGGTGCTTGAGACGGCGGTGCCCTGTTCAGCGGTGCTTGACTTGAAGGGCCCTGTTCAGCGGTTCTTGACTTGAAGGGCCCTGTTCAGCGGTGCTTGAGACGGCGGTGCCCTGTTCAGCGGTGCTTGACTTGAAGGGCCCTGTTCAGTGGTTCTTGAGACAGCGGTGCCCTGTTCAGGGGTGCTTGACTTGAAGGGCCCTGTTCAGTGGTTCTTGACTTGCAGGGCCTTGTTCAGCGGTGCTTGAGATGAGTGTCCAGGTCAGCAGATCCGGCCATGCCATGGATTTCACTCGCCACCTGACATGTGGCTGCCGGGCCCTTCCTGCCCATCTGTCTTTTCGGTTGCGGGGCCCTCCTGTGCTGCCGTACCGGGCCTGTGGGTGTCCTCCTGCACACCTGGAATGGGGCTGGTGGGGCCCTCCTGGGCAGCTGGCCTGCTGCCGGACTTGTCGGGCGTGCTGCCCTTGCCACCCTTCCCTGCTCGTCTGTGGCCCTTTCCTCCCTTTGGCGGTGTGCCAGGTGGCACCCCACTTCCTGACGGAGCCAGGGTAGGGATTTTGGAGCCTGCTGTCCTTGGCCTCTCGTGCCGGGCACTGGCTTTCTTTCCTTTTTTTTTAGGGGGTGGGCTGGCCGTGTCTTTGCTCCTAGCCGAACTAGCTGGCCTTGAAGGTGGGGGACTCCAAAGTCCTTGGACTATTGTCTTTGTAGGTCCGGGTTTTGTGGTGGCTGAGGTGCTGATTGCAGTCTTAGGAGATGGATGGGGTGGGTGAGTTGTTGGAAAGAGGTCAAGTTTGGAAAGGAAAAGCAATTTAGAAAGAGAGGGACGGGTAGGTGTAGTGGGTATGGGAGTGGAGGAAGAGGTTGTGGTTGTAGGAGTGTGAAGTCTGGTGTCTTTGGGTGCAGGTGCTGGTGCTGGAGGCTGTCGTGAGGTGGATGGCTGTTGGGTGGGTGGCTGCCTGCGTTTGTGTGGTTTGGAAGAGGGGGTGACAGACACACTGGGAGAGGACACAGGGGACGTGTAAATGGTAGTGGGGGTGGTGACTGCACGTGTGCGGAGTGTTCTGATGGATGTGCTGGTGATGGACGTAGTGGCTGATGATGTTGTGCATGCAAGTGTGAGTGGAGACGTCACAGGGAGGGAGGAGGGAGACGAGGAGGAGGGGGACACAGAGGAGGCAGTGGCTTTTGGTATGTCTGCATGTGGATGTTGCTTGTGTGAATGCTTGTGTGATGTGTGGTGCTTATGTCTGGATGAGCTTCTCTTGGGTGTTGAGGTGTGTGCAGGCTGGTCTGATGGTGTGTCTGGGATAGGCAGAGGTACAGGGGATTGGGACTGGGTGGAGGAAGTTGGAGGGGGGAGGCAGGAGACAGGGGCAATGGCTGCCGTCAGTGCTGAGGCCAGAGCGTTGAACGATCGCTGATGGGCAGCCTGACCAGAATGAATGCCCTCCAGGTATGCATTACTCCGGTGCACCTCCCTTTCCACACCCTGGATGGCATTCAAAAGGGTAGACTGCCCAACAATGAGAGTCCTCAGGAGGTCAATGACCTCCTCACTGAGGGCAGCAGGGGTGACTGGGGCAGGGCCTGAGGTGCCTGGGGCGAAGGAGATGCCCACCTTCCTGGGTGAGTGGGCACGGGGTGAACGCTGAGGGGCTGCTGGGAGGGCGGTGCTGGTGCGCTGGGTGGCGGCTGTACCTGTTGTAGCGGGGGGCACCACAAGGGAGCCACCACAAGGGAGCTCCCTTTCGAGGACGAGTCTGTGTCGCTGGTGTCACCACGTGTCCCCGCTGTGGAGCTCCCCTTGCCCTCCGTCCCACTGGTGTACTCTGAGTCCGTTGCATGGCCCTCCAGGGCCATGTGGGATGCAGCTCCCTCGTGCTCCGATGCCACTTCTCCTCCGCCTGATGATGCTAATGCACACAATAACAGGAAGACCACAAAAAAGGGGGGGGGGAGAAATAATGACATGTTGAGTGCATGCATAGGCGACACCGTTGGCTGAGAGGACAGACACAGAAGCCCCCTGCACTACGCCGCGCACTTGGGGTACACTACTCAATCAGTGGGACATGGCCTACAAGCCTATGGACGACAACTCCACACATAGGTGACACAGGGCAATGCTTAGCTGTACTAGGCAACCTACAGAGGTGGGGGGCGGGGGCACAGGGCCATGCCTTACGGAGGGGCCTAGCCTACAGAAATCGCCCTGGTCTAGGGATACCCACAGCCCTCCTCCCCCACCCAGACACCTCCACTGCACGCACAGATAGCAGAATGTGCTTGCACTCACCCCCTTGTGTCTGCTGTGATGTCCTCACGCGCCCATCCAAATCGGGGTAGGCCACCGCCAGGATCCGGGACATCAGGGGGGTCAAAGTACGACTGGCACCCCTCCTACGTTGGGAGGCCATCCCCAGTTGAGCCTCCACCGTCTTCCTGCTCCAGCGTCGGATGTCCTTCCACCTCTTGCGGCAGTGGGTGCCCCGTCTGTTGTGGACCCCCAGGGTCCGGACCTCCTTGGCGATGGCACGCCAAATGTCGATTTTCTGATGGGCGCTGACCTATGTGACATGTACAGGGGGAGAAACAAATCATCATCTTCTGCATGCTCGCTGTGAGTGGCCCCCCATCCCCACCCTTGCCATGTGGCACATGCTCTCATCTGTCGTTTGATGCATGCCTCAATCGCTCCCCTCCCCACCATCTTTCATCCACCCGACTCAACACAGGCATAGCCCATACATCATGCTCCCAGTGTACTTACCTGTTGGTCTGGAGGACCGTAGAGTAGCGCATACTGGGTTGTGATGGTGAGACATTTGCAAGGAGTAGGTGGGGTGGGGGTGAGGGTGGGGGTATGATATGCATGCAGGTGGGGTGGGGGGGATAAAGTAGTTAATGGTTTGACTTACCAGAGTCCATTCCTCCAGCTACTCCTGCGAGGCCCTCAGGATGCAGGATGTTCAAGACTTGCTCCTCCCATGCTGTAAATTCTGGGGGAAGAGGTGGGGGTCTGCCGCCTGTCTTCTGCACCGCGATGTTGTGCCTGGATACCATTGAACGCACCTTCCCCAGTAGGTAGTTCCACCTCTTCCTGATGTCGTCCCGATTTCTTGGGTGCTGTCCCACAGCGTTGACCCTGTCGACTATCCTTTGCCATAGCTCCATCTTCCTGGCAATGGTGGTGTGCTGCACCTGTGTCCCGAACAGCTGGGGCTCTACTCGTACAATTTCCTCCACCATGACCCTTAGTTCATCATCTGAGAACCTGGGGTGTCTTTGAGGTGCCATGGGGTTGTGTGGGTGATGTGTGGGGTGGTGTGTGTGGTGATAAGTGTGGTGATATGTAGTGGTGTGTGGTGTTTTGTGCGTGGGAGTTGTGTGGGTGATGGTGTTGTGTGCCTGTGGCTGCTAGTTTGTAGATGGTGGTGTCTCTCTCTGGCCTTCTGTCGCAATTGCGGTCGTAGGGGTTTGTGGGTGATGTGGGTGGGTGTTTTATATTGTGTTGGGAGTGTGGGAGTGGTGTGTGTATGTGTATCAGGTGTGTGTATTTTGAATTGTCCAATGTGATAGTGTTTTGTACAGGTATGTGTATTTTGAGTGCGAATGAAATACCACGGTTGAAAGACCGCCGCATGGATTCGTGTGTCGTGATAGTGTGGGCGTATTTCTGTTAGTGTGACGGTGGAGGTTTGATCATCGCCAGTTTATCGCTGGCCTTTGGTGTGGCGGACTTTTGTGGATGTCGGGATTCTGGCGGTTTGCCTCTTGTGGGTCGGAATGACTGTGGCGGTTTACCGCGACCGCAGCGGTGTTATGGCGGTCTTCTGTCTGGCGGTAAGCGCATTTTACTGCCGAGATTGGAATGACCCCCGGAATCTGCCAACATAGACAGCCACTTTAACACTCCGACCGCCACAGCGGTACAAACAAACAGCATGGCGGTCACCGGCAACAGACAGGCGGAAGACAATGTACCGCCCACACTATTATGACAGGCCAATCCTCCACCTTTTCCGGGGCGGATTTAACGCGAACAAAAACACGGCGGAAACAGGACTTGAAAGGGGAAACACTCACCTCTTCACATTCCACCAGGAACCAGGATGCCATGGAGCCTGAACTCCAAATACTCCCTGCGATTGTCTTCCTGCTCCTCTACCAGGAGCACGACCGACGGGGGCGACGACCACGGTAAGTACTGCACCTACAACACAGGGGAGGGGGAGGGAAAAGAGAGTCACATACACATGCAATACGTAACACCCCCGCCCCCACCCTCACCCACAACATCACACACACCAAGATATGCTGAAACATTACATTTACACCCTCCAACCCCCCCTGGAAGAACGCAAGGACAAAAGGAAATTAGTTGAACTATTGTAATCATGTAAAATCCATTAATCGAAAATGTATATACACTATAAACAAATATGTACACCACAAATTAAAGTCCAGGTACTGCACCAATATAGTCCGTGGACCACTGGGCCCAAAATGCATGGGCGAGGCCAACACAAGATACCCGATTGAAACAGAGAGAACACTGCAGGGGCATCAGATCGAGAAAAAAACACAGGCACCTCAGGGGGAAGGGAAGGAGGGGCACCTCAGCCGGATGAGTGCACGATGCCAGCTCCACGAGGGTGCTCCATGCCCATTGATGTATCCTGGGGAGTGCAAAGCCACAGTCTCTCAAGTCTTTCCAGTGGGTGGTTTGCCCACTGCTTAATCCTGGGGAGTGCAAAGCCACAGCCTCTCAAGTCTTTCCAGTGGGTGGTTTGCCCACTGCTTTATCCTGGAGAGTGCAAAGCCACAGGCTCTCAAGTCTTTCCAGTGGGTGGCTTGCCCACTGCTTTATCCTGAGGAGTGCAAAGCCACAGTCTCAAGTGGATAACAGTCTCCACTGGTTCTGGAGGGGGCTTTGTGCCCAGAGTGCTTCGTCCTGCCAAGGACAGAGGTAGTGGATGTGATACTCCACTGGTTCTGGAGGGGTCTTTGTGCCCAGAGTGCTTCATCCTGCCAAGGACAGAGGTAGTGGATGTGATACTCCACTGGTTCTGGAGGGGGCTTTGTGTCCAGAGTGCTTCATCCTGCCACGTCTGAGGTAGTGGATGTCTTTCTCCATTGGTTCTGGAGGGGTCTTTGTGCCCAGAGTGCTTCATCCTGCCAAGGACTGAGGTAGTGGATGTGACACTCCACTGACGGTGGTGCAACATGCAAGCTGGCCAGGTCCCTGGAACTGACCACCAGCTTCGTACGAATGACCACTGGGGATGACAGCCATGTCTGCGGTGGTGCCACTGGCTCAGGATGTGGCGTGGCCGCTGGCGGTGCTGGTGGTGGGCTCAATAGCGGTGATGCTTGAGGCGCTCATTGGGCAGCGGTGCTGGTGGGGGGGCTCACTGACCTCGGTGCTGGTGACTGTGTCATGAGCGGCGGTGCTGGTGGGAGGCTCACTGACCTTGGTGCTGGCGGCGGTGTCCTGAGCAGCGGTGCTAGCGGCGGTGTCCTGAGCAGCGGCGGTGTCCTGAGCAGCGGTGCTGGCGGTGGTGTCCTGAGCGGCGGTGCTGACGGCGGTGTCCTGAGCGGCGGTGCTGGTGACGGGCTCACTGACCTTGGTGCTGCTGAAGGGCACAGTGTCTGCGGTGCAGGTGAAGGGCTCAGTATCTTTGGTGCTTGCGGCAGTGCCAGTGGCGGCGGTGCATGTGGCGGTGCCAGTCTTGTCTGCCGTGCAGGTTGGCGGTGACATTTACTTGCCTTTCTTTTTCAGGCCCTTCCCCACCTTGGATGGTGTCGCAGCTGTCTTGCCACTCCCAACTGTTGTCCTGGCTGAGCCCTTGGTGGCAGGTGTTTTGGCCTTCTCCCTCCGAGATGTGGCCAACTTCTTCTATTTTGGAGGTGGGGGAATGTCCTTAGCCTCGCTCCTTGGGACAATGGCAGCCCTGCTGCTTGGCGCAATCCAGAATCCGGTTACTGCTGGCACTACTATGCCCGGTGATGTGGTGGCTGAGGTGCTGGGTTGGGACCTGGAAAGGCGGGCCCTAGGGGACGGAAGGGGTGGGGGAGGTGAAGGGAAGAGGTCAAGGTTTGACAGGAAAAGTTTTTTAGACAGACTAGGACGGGTAGATGGAGGGGGTTTGGGAGTGGAGGAAGAGGTAGTGGTTGTATGAGGTGTTCGTTTTCTGACTTTGGGTGAAGGTGCATGGGCTAGAGGCTGTCGTGAGGTGGATGGCTTTTGGGTGGGTGTGTGACTGCGTTTGTGTACTTTGGGAGGAGGGCTCACAGACACACTGGTAGAGGACACAGGAGATGTGTGAATGGTAGTGGGGTGGTGATTGCACGTGAGCAGTGTGTGGTGATGGGCGTGCTGGTGATGGAGGTAGTGGCTGAGGATGTAGTGCATGCAGGCGTGAGTGGAGATGTGACAGGGAGGGAGGAGGGAAACATGGAGGAGGGGGACACAGTGGAGGCAGTGGTAGTTGGTATGTGTGCATGGGTATGATGCTTGTGTGAGTGCCTGTGGGATGTGTGGTGCTTATGTTTGCCAGAGCTACCCTTGTGTGTTGAGGTGTGTGCATGCTGGTCTGATGGTGTGCTTGGGATAGGCTGAGGTACAGGGGATTGGGTCTGGGTGGAGGAAGTTAGAAGGGGAAGGTTGGACACAGGGACAATGGCTGCCAGCAGTGCTGAGGCCAGAGTCTGAAATGCTCTCTGTTGGGCTGCCTGGCCAGAATGAATGCCTTCCAGGTATGCATTTGTCTGTTGCAACTGCCTCTCTACACCATGGATGGCATTCAGAATGGTAGACTGCCCAAAAGTGAGGGATCTCAGGAGGTCAATGGCCTCCTCACTGAGGGCTGCAGGGCTGACTGGGGTGCCTGGGGTGAAGGAGATGCCCACCCTCCTGGGTGAGCGGCCACAGGCAACACACACTGAGGGGCTGCTGGGAGGGCAGTGCTGGTAGGGCAGGTGGCGGCTGTACCTGTAGATGTGGGGGCACAGAGGGGCCCGCCACTGCAAGGGAGCTCCCATCAGAGGAGGAGTCAGTGTCGCTGGTCTCTGCTCCTGTCCCCGCCGTGGAGCTCCCCTCGCCCTCCATCCCACTGGTGAATTCTGACTCCGTAGTGTCACCCTCCAGGGCCATGTGGGATGCAGCTCCCTCCTGCTCCGTGGCACAGCTCCGCCACCTGATGATGCTAATGCACACAAGAACAGGGAGACCACAAAAAGGGGGGGAAAGAAAGTAGAAAGACATGTTCAGTACATGCAATACCGCTACTGTTGGCAGACACTACAGACACAGCAGCCCTCTGCACTACGCCATGCACTTTGAGTTCCCTAATTCCTCGCAGGGACATGGGGTACATGGCCTATGCCGACTGCTGCACACATGGAAGTCACAGGAGCCTGACTAGGTGTAGATGGCTCTTACTACTGGTGGGGTTGGGGTGCCACTTAGCCTGCCTCACAAAGGGTCCTTGCCTACAAGGCTCGCCCTAGCCTAGGGGAACCCACAGCCCACCTACCACACCCAGACACCTCCAATGCGCGATGAGTCAGATGGATGTGACTGTACTCACCCCCTTGTGGCTGCTGTGATGTCCTCAAGCGCCGATCCAACTCCGGACACGCCACCACCAGGATCCGGAACATCAGGGGGGTCATGGTGCGACGGGCACCCCTCCCACATTGGGAGGCCATCCCCAGCTGGGCCTCCGCCATCTTCTTGCTCCAGCGGCGAATGTCCTCCCATCTTTTACGGCAGTGGGTGCTCCATCTGTGGTGGACCCCCAGGGCCCGGACGTCCTTGGCGATGGACGCCAAATATCCTTCTTCTGGTGGGTGCTGACCTACAGGAATAGTACAGGGGAAAAGGTACAACATTATTCGTCCGGACCGTCACAGTCATTGGCCCACGTTCCCACCCTTGCCCTGACGCACATACACTCACCGTCGGATCATGCACGCCTCATCCCCCCTATCTTCCATCCACACCACTCCAAATAGGCATTGCCCATACAGCATGCTCACAGTGTACTCACCTGTTTGTTTGGAGGACCGTAGAGTAGCGTGTACTGGGGGAGGACCCCATCCACTAGTTTCTCCAACTCCTCCAATGTGAAGGCAGGGGCCCTTTCCCCCAGACACATGAGCCATTGTCGCTTCCAGACTGAGGTCACAGCAGCATTTGCAGTGTAGGTCCTCTCCTGTTGAAGATCAGATATCAAGTGAGTGAACAGAGAGAAAATGGCGGTCACATCTGCGGCGGTGCGTACCGTCACCGCCGGCGTACATCGTCATTGGTTCAGGGGACCCATAGGTTCCAATGTTAACCAATGCAGGATTGCACCGCAGTCTTCGACCACCTACCGCGACGGTGTACAACGGCAGCGCAGTTACCACATATCCCCTTGTCCCACATTACAGGTCAGGCAGCCGCCATTTCAGGGGGCCACATGGCATTATTTTTAAATGCGTCACCCATATCTAGGCCTTGCCTACACACCAAGACAGGCACATAGCGGATTGACAAATGTGTGAAATAAAGTTGTTTTAGTACCTCAGTGTTGGCTGACCCTCTGCTCGCTGTTCTCATCCATAGGGCATGTCCGCTGGGGCAGGTGATGAGATGGTGGCATCCTCCGGTGTACAGACCACTGGTGGACCTGTCGACAATGGAAGAGCGACATGTAATTGTCACCTACAGACTTGATCGTGCCACAATCCAGGAACTGTGTGCCCAGTTGGAGCCAGACCTGATGTCAGCTATCCCACAGGAATCCCCCCTCTAGTGCAGGTCCTCTCAGTACTCCATTTCCTGGCAAGTGGGTATTTTCAAACAACAGTGGCCATAGCATCAGGGATGTCCCAGCCTATGTCCTCAAACATGTTGTCCAGAGTGTTGTCTGCCCTGCTGAAACACATGCGCAGTTACATCGTTTTCCCTCAGGTGGAGGATTTGCCTACAGTTAAAGGTGACTTCTATGCCCTGGGATATATCCCCAACATCATAGGTGCCATTGATGGGACACATGTGGCCTTGGTACCCCTGCAGGAGTGAACAGGTGTACAGAAACCAGAAGAGCTACCATTCGATGAATGTGCAGATGGTGTGTTTGGCCGACCAGTACATCTCCCATGTGAATGCCAAATTTCCTGGCTCAGTGCATGACGCTTACATTCTGAGGAATAGCAGCATCCCTTATGTGATGGGGCAGCTCCAGAAGCACCGTGTGTGGATATTAGGTGAGGGCAAGGACCCTATACAGTGTGAATAGTTGTCTGGGGTTGTCCCTAATGGTTAGTGTGTGTCTAACAGTTGTCCTTCGACATTTGCAGGTGACTCTGGCTACCCCAACCTGTCATGGCTACTGACCCCAGTGAAGAATCCCAGGACAAGGGCAGAGAAACACTACAATGAGGCACATGGGCGAACCTGGAGGGTTATAGAGAGGACCTTCGGCCTCCTGAAGGCCAGATTCTGGTGTCTCCATATGACAGGTGGTTCCCTATACTACTCACCAAAGAAGGTGTGCCAGATCATCATGGCCTGCTGTGTGCTGCACAACTTGGCTTTGCAATGACAGGTGCCTTTTCTGCAGAGGAAGGTCCAGAAGGAGGTCTTGTGGCAGCTGTGGAGCCTGTGGACAGTGAAGAAGAGGAGGCAGAAGAAGAGGACATAGGCAACAGAAACACCGTGAGCCAGCAATACTTCCAGTGAGACACAGGTAAGAAGACATCACTGCCTCCTACATCTGATAAAATTGTTCGACCTATCATCTGTCTGTCACATTCACCCAGTGTATGGACTCTAATTTGTCACTTTCCCTTTCGATTTCACAGATGTGGGTCCCACTGTGTGACCTCTGCTATGTTACCTCATGGACTAGAGCTATGTGACATAGGTATGTTGACAATACAATGGACATTGCTATTTCCCTCAGTTATTGCAAATACACATTTGTGAAAGTAGACTGACTCCAGATTGTTTTGTGATTCAAGGGTGTTTATTTAAGTGCTAAATAGTGGAGGGGCTTGTAAAATGGTCACGGGTGATGGTGGAGGAATGTCCATGGCAGAATCCAGTTATTTGGCTCACAGGTGCATTGTCCAAAGGGGCATAGGAAGTGGAGCTAGGGCAGTTTAAGGATGGACAGGGTGACAAAGTAGGACAGAAGGATGACATGCAGGGTGGTCTCATTTCTTGGCGGGGGTCTTGGCATTGTTCTTTGTCTTTTTCCTGGATCTCAGGGACCGCTTGTGGGGTGGTTCTCCATCTGCAGGGGGTGGGGTGCTGGTGTGGTGGTCCTGTGGCGGTGCCTCCTGTCCACTAGCGCCGGCGGAGGTGGTGGGCAGTTCATCGTCCAGGCTAGTGTCAGGGGCCCCTTGTTGTGCCACAGTGTCCCTCCTGGTGTTCACGAGGTCCTTCAGCACCCCTACAATGGTGCCCAGGGTGGTGTTGATGGACTTGAGTTCCTCCCTGAACCCCAAATACTGTTCCTCCTGCAGCCGCTGGGTCTCCTGAAACTTGGCCAGTACTGTTGCCATGATGGTACGCTCCCATGATGCTGGAGAGGGCCTCGTGGAGAGTTGGTTCCCTGGGCCTGTCCTCCCCCTGTCGCACAGCAGACCTCCCAGTTCCCCTGTTTTCCTAGGCCTCTGTCCCCTAAACCGTGTGCCCACTGCCCCCAGGTCCCTGCTGTTCTTGGGGTGGTATGTTAGCCTGGGTTCCCTGTAGTGGTAGACACACTGCTGCTTGGCGTGTCATGGGCACAGAGGTATGGGCCCGCTGGGTGGGTGCTGTGCTGGTGTTTCCTGAGGGGGAGGCTCTGTGGTGGCCTGTGACTGTGTGAGGGGAACCGACTGTCCCGGGTCCCAGATGGGCCGGCCTGGTCATCTAGATCCAGTTGGACAGAGCTGCTGTCATCACTGTGGGCTTCTTCTGTGGGGGGAGTGGACATGTCTGAAACCTCCTGTCCGGTGACGTTGGGTAGGGGTCCTGCAGGGGTGTAAAGGCATGATTATTGCATCTGTGTGTGCCATGGTGTGCAATGGGTTGGTGACCCTGTACCCCAGTGCTTACATTCTTGCGTTGGACCTTGTGTGATAATTGTTTTGTGGGTATCTGTAGTGCACATGCATTGGTGATGGGTGTCCATGCTTTGTTGTTGTATGCAGGGCTTGGTGTTAGGATGTGTGGTTTGTGATAGTGGGACATATGTGAGGAGTTGGAGTGATGGGGTGAAGGCGAGGGTGGGGGTATGTGATAGCATGCAGGTAGGGTGGGGGATGAAGTAGTGAAAGATTTGACTTACCAGAGTCCGTTCCTCCAGCTACTCCTGTAAGGCCCTCAGGATGCAGAATAGCCAAGACCTGCTCCTCCCATGTTGTTAGTTGTGGGGGAGGAGGTGGGGGTCCGCCGCCAGTCCTCTGAACCGCAATGTGGTGTCTTGAGACCACAGAATGCACCTTCCCCCGTAGGTCGTTCCACCTCTTCCTGATGTCATCCCGTGTTCTTGGGTGCTGTCCCACTGCGTTGACCCTGTCCACGATTCTGTGCCATAGCTCCATCTTCCTAGCTATGGAGGTGTGCTGCACCTGTGATCCGAATAGCTGTGGCTCTACCCAGATGATTTCCTCCACCATGACCCTGAGCTCCTCCTCAGAAAACCTGGGGTGTCTTTGCGGTGCCATGGGGTGGTGTGGGTGATGTGTGAGGTGGTGTGTGTTGTGATGTGTGGGGTGATGTTTAGGGGTGTGTGGTGTTTTGTCCGTGGATGTGTATGAGTGATGGTGTTGTGTGCCTCTGTATGCTGGTGTGGTCTTTGCTTTGCTGTCTCTCTGCTTCTTCCAAATTGTTAATTGTAAGGGTTTGTGGGTAATGTGGGTGTGTGTTTTATATTGTATTGGGTGTGTGGGAGTGGTGTGTGTATGTGTATCAGGTGTGTGTATTTCGATTTGTCCAATGTGGTAGTGTTTTGTAAATGTGTGTGTATTTTGAGCGCGGCGGTGTGTACCGCCAATGGAATACCGTGGTTGAAAGACCACCGCGTGGATTTGTGGGTCGTGATAGTGTGGGCATATTCCTGTTGGCGTGACGGTGGAGGTTTTGTTATCACCAGTTTCTCACTGACCTTTGGTGTGGCGGACTTGTGTGGGTGTCTAGAGTTTGGCGGATTCTGAGCTGTGGGTCGTAATAGCTGTGGCGTGATTCCACGGCCGCGGTGGTGTGTTGGCAGTCTTCTGCACGGCGGTAAGCGGGATTTACCGCCAATGTTGTAATGAGGGCCAAAATGTACAATACAATGCATTAAAATAAGTTTGTAAAAATCAATGAGCTAAAGCGCCCCCAACAACCCGTCTATACCTTAAAGTGCACAGTGCAGTATATACTGCAGACCGATTGGGCAGAAACCACCCACAGGGGGCAGACAAAATAAACATATGTTGTTCCCTAATACGCAACTGTCCAAGAAGAGTCTAAAAGAAACAGTAACATTAACTGAAACCCTAACATACATAGGCAGAGTATGAAAAGCAAGTTGATCGCAATTGAACTTGAACATAGCTCCCTCATCGCAAACACTCATAAAGTGCCATTACACACATCCTTAAAATAAATGTAAAAAACATTTTAAAAAGTTAAAAACTCTATAACAAAACAATACATCTGCTGGGACATTCAAGGCATAAAGAAACTCCAATACTGTCCTCAGAGAAAATTTAAGACAAATCGGTCTTAACATTTTACGTCGATAAGGAGAAAGCGAAGGACAAACAAATAAAACATGATTTAAATCTTGGGTAATGGCTGAGCAGAAGTTACATACTTTAGCTGAACCATACCATTTTGCCAACAACACATTCAACAGTAGCAATCTCAAGCGCAGTAACAGTCAGAAGTGCCTCATTCCATGCAGCAAATTCCATGTTACATATGGTTGTGCTTTTTTTACTACTAACGATTTTTCAGTGATCGAAAATGAACTTCTTTTTGCACAGCTCTCTAAATCCAATTGACAACTCAAGGACCATGTTGCCTGTTTTAAACCACTTTTAATTTGTGCAGAAGGAATACCCAAAAACTGATCAAACTCCACTTCAAGCATCTCTAGGATACACGTACGGTTTTTACAAAAAGTATACCTAACTTTGCCCAAAAAGCTCTCTCTGTAATAAGGCCTTCAAAGTGTTATCTTCAGCTTTATGGGGGGAACGTAAAACCCCAGTTAGACCCTGGACAAACACACTTCTTACGCCCAGTTCCAGACTAAGGGCACCCACCAAAATGGCTGTATTTATCGACAGGAGCTTTCTGAGAATCTTCCCTTCCAAAAAGGCTTAAGAACCCTCATTTATCACAATCTATAAATTCCAAACCATACAAGAGAGAAGCAGGAATCTTAACTCGATAAACCTCTAATAGGTGCAAAATGTATTTTTCCCGTAGCCATATACAATGCACCCAGGCCTCTTGCTTGGCTCTCAACTTTAGATTTATTGGAAGTGATATGAGGGTGTCACTCAAAAATCTGCATACAATTTTCCCTAAAAAGGAGTATGAGTTCACAATTTTGAGTTCTTGCTTGCCTAATGCCCAATGAAAATTTGAAAAATTCGCTTTCCTCTTACCGTGGAAGTGTAAAATCTTACTCTTCGAAACATTAATCTTTAAAAAGTGGGACTCTGAAAACTATAGCAGTGCTTGAAGGCGGTTCTATAGGCCTTTAGGCATTAGGTCAAAAATTATAATATCATTGGCGTACAGTAAGCAGCAAATTGAGCATCCGCTGATTTGTGGGGGAAAACCCCGGCTCTGGGATAGGGTGGAAGGCAGATCCGAGATGTATAATGAAAATAGCATGTGAGCCAAAAGGCAGCCTGTTAGAAATGGGGTCTTTGGTTGACAGTCAGGTTACCCCCTGTTCAAGCAAAGACCCTCACTCTAGTCAGGGTAAAAGAGAATCACCCTCAGCTAATCCCTGCTTACCCCCTTGGTAGCTTGGCAGAGCAGTAGGCTTAACTTCAGAATGCTAGGTGTAAAGTATTTGTACCAACACACACAGTAACTTAATGAAAACACTACAAAATGACACAACAAAGGTTTAGAAAAATAGGAAATATTTATCTAAACAAAACAAGACCAAAACAACAAAAATCCACAATACACAAGTCAAGTAATCAATTAAATAGCAAAAAGAGTCTTTATGTAGTTTAAAACACACACTAACACTGTTAGCGTCAAAATGTACCTTGGGTGCGCCAAAAATAACCCTGCACTGGCGAGTGTGCATCAAAAAGAGCTTGGGATGCGTTGATTCCACTCATGAGCGAGACCTTGCGTCGTTTCTCCTTTTGTCGGGTCGGGCACATCGTTCCTTCTCTCCACAGGAGAACGATGCGTCGATCCAGTCAGCACTCCCAGGTCCGGGCAGGCCTTGCATTGTTTTTACACATCCAGCTGTGCTTGCGTCGGAAATCCAGCCACACAATGATTCAAAAACCACGAAGCGCGGGTTTCGATCTCCAAGTCTCCGTCAGCGATGCTGCACATCGTTTACCCAGCTCTGTGCGTCGATTTTTTGGTTGCGTTTCTAGCGAGCATCGATTTTCAGCCGCAGAGCCGGCAGCTTGTCATTTCTTCAGCCGCAGATCGGAGTTGTGTCGATCTTTTCCCCACACGGCACTCTGTGTGTGGATTTCTCACTCTTGAGCTGCCAGCTTCTCCTTTCAGGGTCCAAGAAACTGGGTGGACACCACAGGGCAGAGGGCAGAGTAGGAGTCTCTCCAGAGACTCAAGGTGCTGGCAGAGAGAAATCTTTGCTGTCCCTGAGACTTCAAACAACAGGAGGCAAGTTCTAAATCAAGCCCTTGGAGATTTCTTCACAAGATGGAAGGCACACAAAGTCCAGTCTTTGCCCTCTTACTCTGGCAGAAGCAGCAACTGTAGGATAGCTCCACAAAGCACAGGCAGGGCAGCTCTTCTTCCTCAGCTCTTCAGCTCTTCTCCAGGCAGAGGTTCCTCTTGTTTCCAGAAGTGTTCTGAAGTCTGTGGTTTTGGGTGCCCTTCTTATAACCAATTTCACCTTTGAAGTAGGCCTATTTCAAAGCAAAGTCTCTCCTGAATGTGAAATCCTGCCTTGCCCAGGCCAGGCCCCAGACACTCACCAGGGGGTTGGAGACTGCATTGTGTAAGGGCAGGCACAGCCCTTTCGGTGTAAGTGACCACTCCTTCCCTCCCTCCTAGCACAGATGGCTCATCAGGAAATGCAGACTATGCAGCTCCCTTTGTGTCACTGTCTAGTGTGAGGTGCAACCAGTCCACCTGTCAAACTGACCCAGACAGGGAATCCACAAACAGGCAGAGTCACAGAGATGGTATAGGCAAGAAAATGCTCACTTTCTAAAAGTGGCATTTTCAAACACACAATCTCAAAATCAACTTTACTAAAAGATGTATTTTTAAATTGTGAGCTCAGATACCCCACACTCCACATGTCCATTCTCCCCCAAAGGAAATCTACACTTTAATCGTATTTAAAGGTAGCTGTATGTTAACCTATGAGAGGGACAGGCCTTGCAACAGTGAAAAACAAATTTAACAATATTTCACTGTCAGGACATATAAAACACATTACTATATGTCCTACCTTAACCATACACTGCACCCTGCCCTTGGGGCTACCTAGGGCCTACCTTAGGAGTGTCTTACATGTAAGAAAAAGGAAGGTTTAGGCCTGGCAAGTGGGTATACTTGCCAAGTTGAATTTACAGTTAAAACTGACCACAGACACTGCAGTGGCAGGTCTGAGATATGATTACATAGATACTTATGTGGGTGGCACAACCAGTGCTGCAGGTCCACTAGTAGCATTTGATTTACAGGCCCTGGCCCCTCTAGTGCACTCTACTAGGGACTTACTAGTAAATCAAATATGCCAATCATGGATAAACCAATCAACCATACAATTTACCCAGAGAGCATATGCACTTTAGCACTGGTTAGCAGTGGTAAAGTGCTCAGAGTTCAAAAGTCAACAGTAACAGGTCAGAAAAATAGGAGGCAGGAGGCAAAAAGATTGGGGATGACCCTGCATAAACTAAAAAGTCCAACACAGCCCTGCTTTAAGCCACTCACAGTAGGCAACTCAGCCGAAAGGCCTCTATCTCCCCCTAACATAATTCTACACCAGATAGAAGAATGGAGACCGTTCAATAGCTCAAGAAGAGTGGATGGAATACCCAGAGTAGCCAGTTTTCTTCATAGTACAGCTCTATCTACCTTATCAAACACCGTAGAAAATTCAATGAAAGCGGCGTACCCCGCTCCTCCTCTTAGTCTCACATATTTTTCTGTGATGAGTTGTGATGTTGCAATGTTATAATTTGTACCATGATTACGCCTAAACTCCGATTGCTCCCGGGGGATTTTATTTTTCTCCTCTGTCCACTCAGTAAGTCTAGAGAGCAAATATTTAGCAAATATATCCTACTGCATCTAGGAGGGTGATCAGCCAATAATTGGCTGGAGAGTTGCGATCACCCTTCTTAAATAATGGTATACTGATGCTACCAGTCCACGAGGGAGGAACGCTTTGTGAGAGGAAGCATCTTCGAAAAACCACTAAAAGGATCTTACCCCAAAGGGCACTATATTGTTTTATTACGAAAATGGGCACATTATCAGGGCCCAATGCAGCCGAATAGTGCATAGAGCCAATAGCTTGCTCTATCTCTTTCATGGACGGAAAAGGGATAGGATACGCCCTCTTACTCCTAAGGGGGGAGAAAAATTGAACCCCTTTTGGGGCATACAGGGAGGCAATAAACTTAGTCCACCAGGCAGCCGATATGGCCATGCGTGAAGACCGAAATCTATCTCCACACCCTTCCCCGACCAGGGCCTAAAAACGTCTAGTTTGTCCCTTTACTGCCGCTTCTCTAAGATGGATCCAGAGCTTATTATAAGCATTTCTCGCCAAACATAGCTTCATACGCTTCCTTCTCCTTTTTTATAGAGCCACCCTGACATTTCGTACAGGAGAGTAATCTAAATACTGTGCTGGAACCAACCTATTTATTTCTCTATTTAAGGTAAGTAGGGAATGTGGGATATTCCTTGGGTATTTTTAGGGGCTTTCGAGGGGGGGGGGGGAATTAAGATGCAACTCATTCATGAATTTTGGAATTCATTCCCCTCCCAAGCATCCAAGGTAGCAATTGCCACTTCCAGTGACTCCCTCACCCCTAGCATCCTTCTGGGGTCCCAATGGGTCCTTCCTGTCTTTCTATTGAAGACAGGAATTGCCACATTCAGCTCCTGGGGCCATGTCGCAAATTCAAATATAGAGTAAAAAGAATAGGGTTATGGTCACTAAGCAACATGTTTATAACCTTTAGGTCAACTAGCAAACAGTAATCACAATATCTCAATATCACATAATCTAAAATTGCCTTTCCCCCAGGAGCCACATGCGTAAAAGAAGCAGGGGAATCAGGTGGAGAACTACCATTTGCGATAGTACAGTCGCTTTCTGTAATGCGCTTAAGCAAAGGTTTTCCTCTTTTATTTATTCTAATCATTGATGGGAGGAGACAAGCAGGAATTCGCAAGGCTCTATCTCGCTCAACCTCGCGAACCTACAATATGATGTAATTAGATATCTTGCAATTTAGGTCCCCTACCAGAACTATAGTAGAGGGTGACTCACTTACTGAGGCATTTTTTATGTAAGAGAAATCCTTTTGTAGTAGGGCATCATAGACTGTGACCGGCGGAATATACGCGTTTACCAATAGCAGAGAGGAATTTTGAAAGTGTATAGACAAGGCCATAAAAAGGTTACTGGGATCTTTAAAACATTCAAAATTCCAATCAAATCTAGTTGATAACAAAAAGGCAACACCTCCCTTGGCATGCCCCCTTCTCGAGGGGGTGGCTCTACAATCAATAACATAATAATCATCCCACATTAAATCTTCATCAAGCCATGTTTCCTGTAGACAAATCAAATCCTGTTTTAGACAGCTAAGGGCCAATCATTTTTCCTTCACAAATTTTATCTGTGCTATGTTCCAAGAGATAATATTTAGGCCTTAGCTAGTTAAGATGGCTGGATGGGAGTTCGGACCCCCATGCCTGACTCAAGACGTCCGGGAGCCAGCTCCATCCTTCCAAATCAATAGCACTTTGACCCGGGCCAATCCAAATCTCTTGCAAAGACACCCTCCTATCATTCCCCACTAATGAGATCTTAAGAGCCTGTGTATCTAACCTTATCATCGACTCATAATGGCTCGGCTGATTAAAAGCTTCAGGGTCTGAATAACCATCAGTAAGCCTATCTAAGGGCATTTCCCCGCCCCACCTAACGCCCATCCCATTATAACTGGATCCTAGAGTAGGAACCACATCAATACCCCGACATTGCAGGAAATCAGCATTTTGCTAAATCAAGTTCATTACCCGTTTACTACGAAATGTAATCCTTGATTTATGACCCACAATAGAGTCCATTAATGAAACCAAAGCGATGTCTTCACTTTCGATAGACTTCAATACGCTGGAATCCGCAAAACAATTTAACAAAGTACATCTGTTCAAAATGAAGTCACCATCAACTAGAGGGAGAAAATCTAGGGTAAGTGAACCCCCGTAGCGATCCACCACGGGGGCGGGCCTTCAATGGCAGAGTATCCTTAAAGACTGGCATAGGCCTTGGAGGCGAAAATACTGGAGCTGTTGGATTCAAGACAGGAGACCACCGGAGGTGGGAGGGTAGGGGAAGGCTCCCTCCCAGAAGATGGCAAAGATAAAGAACACGCCCAGAAATGGGGTGAGGCTCCCGAATAGGATGGGTAACAAAATTTACCGACTGTGTAACTTGTGTCAAGGCACTTATCAATGGAAAGAGAGGTTGTGGATCTGAAGGGCTCTTCTTAGGCTTAGGTGGAATTTTAAAGATTGGAAATATATCCTGAGTGGGCTGATTATCAGGTCCCTCTTGGATAGTGCATACTAGGGGAGAATCAAAGATAAATCTGATAAAGTCCACCGGGCTCTCCTGCAGAGACCTTTTCTTATGTTGCTTATTGCTATGAGGTTTAGACGTTTGTGTACTCACCTCTGTTCTGAGGCCCTTACTAGGGGGGGCCTGATCCTTTATTTTTCACACAGACGCTGACTGTTCCGCTAGCAAATTTTGGAGTAAGCACCGGCTTTTATTGTCTTTGGTCAGTTCTTTCAGGATAGCCATCACAGTCTGACCCACCTACACATTTCTCCAAAAGTTTTAACATTTAAGACAGTGGATTTTCCAGACTAGTCAAGGAAGCAGAAAGCCTAGCCTCCAGGTCTGGAGGTTGCCTTGGCAAAATATCACTTGGATCTTGGACAGAGCTCATGGACAAGTGGGAGTATACTAAATCATGTATAGAGGTTGAACCATTAAACAGATAGAATCCTGTGGGAGGGTGCGCCGGCAAAGGTACCCCAAGGGGGAAAGAGTGGCCCTTTACTGGGCGTGCGTGACTACTGCAAAAATGTAGGTCTAGATCAGGCAGAGTAAAGTCTTGAACACCAGTAATCGACAAGAAGCCTGTGCACTCTGGGTATACTCTATGATTGCTCTTGGAGATAGCGGAGTGACTGGCTCCTCTATCTTCCTCCCTAAACATTTCTCGACCTAGTCACTGTCTTTTAAGACTAATTTGGAGAAAGGATCACTGAACTCCATACTCTCTGACAGGCCCATAGAGGAATCCCACTTTATTTCACTCTGTGGCAATTTACCTTTCTCCCAGGAAGAGACTAACTGGCTCTGCTCTTTCAGCTTAAGCCCTGAAATGCCCTTACTTCTAAGAGGGTTAGATCTAGATTTTAAGCAAGACCTTCCAGACAACAAACAACCAGAATGGAGTTTCTTTAAGGTCATAATTACTTCCTTTCGTAGGTCCCTGAAATTGAGGAAATGATAGTAATATATAATATGTAATCTATAATCAAATCCACTGGAAATATTAGGCCAATAGAAAATATAACTAAATGGCCGGCGTACAGGCACCACTACTTTCCGCACAATATTGAGGGCCGCCTCGCCCCCTTCCCCTACACCACTAAATCCTAGTTTCTCTCGCTGTGGGCCAAGGGGACACAAGCACACTCAAAGGATCCTCAGTTTCTCAGTTCCTGATCAAAGTGTTCAGGTGCCAATGGGTTAAAGGCTGTGCTCCACACCAGTGCTCCAGTACTCAAGTACTCTAGTAATCACCAGCGCCGGTCCAGCGATGTACCAAATGCCACTACACCATGCCAACTGAGCACCATGAGCCCTCCCAGCCCCCTGCAACCGGCTCCTACCTATGGCTTCTGGTTCCTGGCTCTGGGTCCTGGGTCCAGGGACCTAATTCCCAGCCCTAGGGCACAGCGAAAACGAAGCCACAAGTAGAGAGGACCCCCAGTGGAGCCAAGCGGAGCAGAGCACCAAACCCCCTCCCGTACTCCCCTAAGAAGCAGAGTGAGGCAGAGGGTGTGAGAGCGCCTCACTAGCCTCTTACTGGGCAAGGGGGGGGGGCAACCGTACTGGTGAGAAAGCTAGCCAGTGAACAGAGATGTATGATTTCAATTTTGACAATTTTGGTATCCGCGCTGCTCCTTGCCAGGATCTCCTCACTGCTGCTGCTGCAGTCCTGCGGCCCCGCCCACTAGCGTAGCTTCTCGGTGTCTCGGCGTTCAACGGCACTCATTGTCAGCCTCTTTCCACAAGCACTCCATACCCAAACTATCCATGGTTGTTTACACCGATGAGTAACTCAACTATGCCAGGGGAAGCCTTCTTCAACGAGGCCCATGGAAAAACTCGACATGTTGTGGAGCTGCCTTTTGGGCTCCTGAAAGCCAGATTCCTCTGTCGGGACAAGACAGGTGGAGCCTTCCTCTACTCACCCGAAAAAGTATGTAAGATCATTGTGGCCTGCTGCATGCTCCACAACATTGCCCTGAGGAATGTTATCCCATATATTCCAGATGAGGGGTGCTAGCAGTCAGTGCCACCGGGTGAGAATCCTGAAATGCCAAGTGAGGATGATAGTGATGAAGAGGAAAGTGAAGACGTGTGGGTGGATCTCATCAATCACTACTTTACTTGAGTGTAAGTATGTCATGCCATGTGATTGCTGTGACTGCATGGTGACCTGTAGGGGTCAGGATGTGTTGAGTAGGTTATTTGTTTCCTATCAACAGGGGATCTGAAGCTAGGCAGTATGCAGTCAAGGTTTGCTTGCTAAGTCTGACTTGGAAATGTTGCAGCCTTGATAATCTGATTTGATTGTGTCAGTCTCCTTGCAATGTGAGTGGGTCTACTACAGTTTGTTATCCTGCATGGGTCATATGTGTGATTTTTCATGCCTAGGCTTCTTGGTTTGTGTTTTCTCCAGGTCTCTTCACCATGCCATCCTCATGTGGGCATATTAGAGTCGTGATATTGGTCACTATCTGTTGCTGTTCTGACATATGAAGTGGACATGGATTGATCCAGGGAATGTTAGTCACAGATATGGGGGCAGCTTGGACAGTGGGTGGATGGAATTCTGAATTGCACGATACACTCCTTTGATGTGGTGAGTTGGTCCAGTTGTCTCATGTGTGTGATCATGTGCCCTTGAAACATGTCATCCAGTGCAATCTATGCTTTCTCTCTTCAGATTGTTTTGACAATGATCCTTTGTTAAGTTTCTGTTGCTGTTGATGTGTTTTCTCACTGCAGGTCACAGTGCCTGTGCCACAACACTGACATAGGTTTGTATCATGCCACCAAATGCTTGGTCATTGTAATATGATGAACCTATGATCAGGGACTGTTGTACTGCCCTCTGTTTGTGCCATGGCGTATGTTAAGTTGGCAGATACGGTTTTAATTATGTGATAAGGCTAGTGATAAGATACACTGACCTGTTAGCCTATTCTACGGGAAAAGGTCTGACAAAGCCCTTTCTTGTGTGGTCTAGGGGACAGTACCTTTTGGATATCTAGCCTGACTCAAGATGGTTCAGCCATTCTTGGCTTTGACTGTCCAGATATTTTAACAGCCTATGTGCTGTACTGTGCAATAAAATGTTTGGTGTCACCAGACACTTGTGTCATTGTGTTGCTAATTCTCCTCAGCATGACACTATCCTGAAATATATCCCTCTTTCCATTACCATCTTATGTCTTCCTCATGTGCATCACATGGGTTTACAATTCAAAATGTCAAACTGTTGAAAAAATGATAGTAGGCACTGTTTTTGTGATAGGTGTGTTCTTTTTACATATGTACAGGAAATAATTGTGAGACTCAACAAATAAATTAAAGTGAAGGGATCAGTCATGGTGGATGAAATCCAGTCTGGAGATGCCAAATCATTTGAAGTCCAAAGTCCAGTGCCCTACTATCCTGGGAAAATGGAAAGTGGTTAAAAAACAGTCAGAAGAGTGCATCTGTGGCACACAAAGGTGTTTCTTCAGGAAGAGGTCACTTACTGGCAATGGCAGATGTCTTGCCCTCTGCACCTCCTGGAATCTTGGGTGGCCGCCTGTTTGTGCTGGATCTGCTGCTTCAGAGGCAGGTGTGTCTGAGGCGGGACCTTCCCCTGACAGGGCCTCCCTTCCAGTGGTTGCCACAGATGTTGAAGGGGCTGGTATTGCTTGGCCAAAGGAAGGCATGTGGTGTTGCTCACAGCCCCTGATCAGGGTGCTACCAATCTCCCTGAACACCCCTGTTAGGGTGACCAGGATGGTGTCAGTGGCCTCCCAATTTTCCGGAGACTCATGAGGAAGTCCCTCTGCAGCTGCTTCATCTCCCTGAGTTCGGCAAGTACCTGACCCATCACACCTCCCAAGACTTGACTGATGGTGTCCTGACCAGGACCATCCCCAGCAGCCTCATGTCACAGGCCCACACCATTCCTCGCAAGCACCCCACCCCACGTGCCTCTACCCTTGCCACAGCTTGCCCCCTAAGACTGGTTCGAGGACTATCATTGTCGGAGGTGTGTTGCTGTGGCTCAGGATCCTGGACTAGGGGGCACAAGATTGTAGTCACATTCCTCAGGACACAGGTTTGGGGGCAACTGACTGCCTGAGATGTTGAATCAATGGGGCTGGGAGGAGTTGATGTGGTCACAGTGAGGCTCACTGGTGTTGTCTGATCAGGTTGCCCTGATGGGCCAGGACTGTCCTCAACATCCAGACATCCAGGAGTGGTGTCCACACAGAGGGCTTCATCCATGGGGTAGTGGCAGTCTCTTCAGTGGGCTCAGTATTTGCAGTGGCAGCCAGACCTGTTGATGTGAGAGATACAATGTTAGAGGTTGTATTTTGACATATACCTCCAAAATTGAACAGCGCGGTTTGGCTAACACCATGTACACATTGTATTTGCAGTTTTCCCTTATGTGACAGGTATACATGCTTTCAATTGTATTGACCTGACATTTGGGTACCGTACCAATTCCATTTCAGTCTATTATGTCTGAGTTTACTAGTACTTGGTAGGATGCTCAAAGACTCATTTTTTGTCAGCAGTGTAGGCTAAACTGGGCCTGGGCAGGATATAGTTTAGGTCATTTTAGACCTAGTTGACTGTTATGCAGGCAGACCCAGGACCCCGTTGTATATGTGATAGTTATTATCATGTGGTCAATGCACTGTGAATGTGTCTGCTGCAATACCATTCATATGATGCATCTTGTGGCCTTTGATCTGTCTCAAATTTCATTTGGCATACATGTTGAGCTGTCCTTCCGTCCACAATATTGTCATCTTGCCATAGCTGCTCAAGATAGGTCTAGGTGTTTAACAACATCACACAGTGTACCCTGGTCTGTATCTTGGTCTCTCACAGGTAGGTAATCTTAATTTTTGAATACACATACAGATGCACAATGTCAAATGGACACTGGCCTGGTAATAGGAGTTACAGGGACTGACCCTCCTGAGATCTACAGTCATGTTACTCCAAGTAGTACACACAATATACAGATGCCATCATCTCAGGTGACTACAGTTCAAAGGCTGAGTAGAGGGAGAAGGGTCATTGTAGAAGAGGACACTGTGTTGGCTGAGTGGAGTTTGAGTAACAGTGTCTCCTGGCCTTAGCATTCCTGACAGTGCATGTCCTACCCACACAGTAAACAGTTGGCATCCTCTCAAGTGAGTGCAGTTCAAAGGCTGAGTAGAGGGAGAAGGGTCATTGTAGCAGAGGACACTGTGTTGGCTGAGTGGAGTGAGAGTAGCAGTTCCTCCTGGCATTAGTATTTCTGTCATTGCCTGTCCTACACACACAATAAACAGATGGCATCCTCTCAGATGTGTAGCTTCCATTGTGGAGATGACAAGGTGATTTTCGGTAAAATACACTGTTCAAGTTTTAGTGATGTTGAAACAGTGCCTGCTGGGAATTGTAGTGCTGCTAATCCTTGTACTACACACACTATACAGAGTTGTTGTGGGCCCAGGTGAGTCTAGTTCACATGCTGGAGGCTAGACAGGGGTCTCTGGACAGGTGGACACTGGGCTGGTGAGTGGTTTTACAGTGAAGTTGGCAAAAGGTGATCAGTGAGCATGCGTGGCAATACATTTAGGTGCAATATTTTTGTGTTGTGACTTTCCAGACTCAAATCCCCCAGGTATTCCTGTCAAGCCCTCAGGATGCAGGATGGCCAAGACCTGCTCCTCACAGGATGTGAGTTTTAAGGGAGAGGTGAGGGCCCACTGTCAGTCTTCTGGACATTCAGCTAATGCTGGGATGCCATGGAACAAACATTGCCTCTGAGGTCGTTCCACCTCTTCTCGATGTTGTCCTTTGTGCGGGGGTTGGGACTTACAGCATTCATTCTGTCGACAATCCTTTGCCACATTTTCATTTTCCTGGTGATAGTAGTGTGCTAGACATGGGCTCAAAATAGATGTGGCTCTACTCTAATGATTTCATCCACCATCACTCTTAACTCATCTTCAGTGAAACGGGGATTTTTCTGGGGTAACACAGTCGGGTTTTAATAAATAAGTGATGGGAAATGAACAGGTGACAATAAGTTGATGGGTTTGGGTAGTGCAAATGGATGTGATTGGAAATAGGAGTATGTTGAGGATATGGGATATGTGTTTAGGGAAAGATGTCGGTGTGCCTAATAGCTTGTTTGATGATTTTTGGATGCACTCCGTCTTGAGTGTATGGCATTGTAGATGCAAAGAATTGTGGTTTGTGAAGAGGTGTGTTTTATAGTATGCTTTGCAGGTGTGTCCAGGGTGACAATGTGTGGCAGATGTGTTGTTTTCAAATCCATCCAATGTGGTGGTGTGTTTTACTTTGATGACCGCGAACCACAATGGTTCAGCCCCCCATGGCTGACCGCCACTATGACTTTGTACTTGTAATAGCTTCAGTGGTTGGTTGACGGCTGTAGGTGCTGGTGGTCGGCCCGCCTATTTCCCGCCCTCCACAGTACTGGCGGTGTTAGATATTTGGCAGACTATTGTTGGTCCTGCCTGTGTGACTCATAATACGGCAGTCTGTATAACCGCCAACATTGGGGTCATTTGGCGGCTGCCACTTTGCCGGTCTGGCGGTCCCACTGCCAAATTCGTAATAAGGCCCTAACTGGGCATCTCAAATATATTAAAGTAGCATTACTAAAATGATTTATGTAACGACTAAATGGATCTATATGTCCAGTCATATGGCGATGTCTATGCCTTTGCACTTATTGTTTTACATGGTGGAACGTTAGGCAGTCACAGCCAAAGATAGATGCTCCCTATTGGTCTGAATAGATTGGAAATTATCATTAATACTTTCTCTTAGTGCATTATAACCTTCTTTAGCCTTTTCAGAAAGTTAAACTACTTCAATTGAAATGTCTTGCAAAACAGTATTCTTTTTTTAATGTTGTGGATTTGAGACTCCAACCTCACCATCAATGTTTTTTGTAGGCACGTCCTTTGTTTACAGATCTCTCATTAAGGCACCTCCTTAATAAACAGTTTCAAATTTGCGTGGAACTGGTTTTGTTGCAAATATCTGTGTATCCTTTTGGTGTGTTGTAGCACATAAGGTTCTTCACTGGCCCCTGGTGAAATAATTCCCAATGGAATCAACATGTCTGTTGGTTCAGATGGCATTATACCCATAACTCCTGCTCCTTCTTCACATTGTTGTGTATGTTTTAGAAAAATGTAATATCTATTTATTTAGCTTTTTGAAATTATTCAAATAAAATTGCAACTAAAGTGTATAATATATAAATACTTATATATATATATGTACTTATATATATATATGTGCGTGTACATATATATATTTATGTGTGTGTTGGGGTGTGCATATATATATATATATATATAGTATCAGGCTGTGAGGAAGATCTTGTGTAGATCGAAACACGTTGCCATTAAATTACTTTGAACCGGACTCTGGACTGCGAGCTTTCTGTGTCTGGAGGTCTTGTCACTGTTTTTGGATATTGATAGTGAGGCCGGCACCTGCGACTCGCACTGTCCCTGGTGGTGGACAAAGTCAGGTTTTGCCGGGATCCACTTCTGTGTGTGTATATATCTATATCTATATATATCTATATCTATATCTATATCAATCTATATCTACAGGGAGTGCAGAATTATTAGGCAAGTTGTATTTTTGAGGATTAATTTTATTATTGAACAACAACCATGTTCTCAATGAACCCAAAAAACACATTAATATCAAAGCTGAAATTTTTGGAAGTAGTTTTTAGTTTGTTTTTAGTTTTAGCTATGTTAGGGGGATATCTGTGTGTGCAGGTGACTATTACTGTGCATAATTATTAGGCAACTTAACAAAAAAAAATATATACCCATTTCAATGATTTATTATTACCAGTGAAACCAATATAACATCTCAACATTCACAAATATACATTTCTGACATTCAAAAACAAAACAAAAACAAATCAGTGACCAATATAGCCACCTTTATTTGCAAGGACACTCAAAAGCCTGCCATCCATGGATTCTGTCAGTGTTTTGATCTGTTCACCATCAACATTGCGTGCAGCAGCAACCACATCCTCCCAGACACTGTTCAGAGAGGTGTACTGTTTTCCCTCCTTGTAAATCTCACATTTGATGATGGACCACAGGTTCTCAATGGGGTTCAGATCAGGTGAACAAGGAGGCCATGTCATTAGATTTCCTTCTTTTATACCCTTTCTTGCCAGCCACGCTGTGGAGTACTTGGACGCGTGTGATGGAGCATTGTCCTGCATGAAAATCATGTTTTTCTTGAAGGATGCAGACTTCTTCCTGTACCACTGCTTGAAGAAGGTGTCTTCCAGGAACTGGCAGTAGGACTGGGAGTTGAGCTTGACTCCATCCTCAACCCGAAAAGGCCCCACAAGCTCATCTTTGATGATACCAGCCCAAACCAGTACTCCACCTCCACCTTGCTGGCGTCTGAGTCGGACTGGAGCTCTCTGCCCTTTACCAATCCAGCCACGGGCCCATCCATCTGGCCCATCAAGACTCACTCTCATTTCATCAGTCCATAAAACCTTAGGAAAATCAGTCTTGAGATATTTCTTGGCCCAGTCTTGACGTTTCAGCTTGTGTGTCTTGTTCAGTGGTGGTCGTCTTTCAGCCTTTCTTACCTTGGCCATGTCTCTGAGTATTGCACACCTTGTGCTTTTGGGCACTCCAGTGATGTTGCAGCTCTGAAATATGGCCAAACTGGTGGCAAGTGGCATCGTGGCAGCTGCACGCTTGACTTTTCTCAGTTCATGGGCAGTTAATTTGCGCCTTGGTTTTTCCACACGCTTCTTGCGACCCTGTTGACTATTTTGAATGAAACGCTTGATTGTTCGATGATCACGCTTCAGAAGCTTTGCAATTTTAAGAGTGCTGCATCCCTCTGCAAGATATCTCACTATTTTTGACTTTTCTGAGCCTGTCAAGTCCTTCTTTTGACCCATTTTGCCAAAGGAAAGGAAGTTGCCTAATAATTATGCACACCTGATATAGGGTGTTGATGTCATTAGACCACACCCCTTCTCATTACAGAGATGCACATCACCTAATATGCTTAATTGGTAGTAGGCTTTCGAGCCTATACAGCTTGGAGTAAGACAACATGCATAAAGAGGATGATGTGGTCAAAATACTAATTTGCCTAATAATTCTGCACTCCCTGTAGATATAGATATATAAAGATAGATAGATAGATAGATAGATAGATAGATAGATAGATAGATAGATAGATAGATAGATAGATAGATAGATAGATATAAAACCAAGATAGGTAGCTCCAGTCTTACAGCACCATCTTTAGGTAAGTTATACACTTTTATGTATGCACACTATTTTAACTCTCTCTGTCTCACAAAAAAAAAAAATGTTTTATATATATATATATATATATATATATATATATATATTGTGTGAGAGAGAGAGAGAGTTAAAATAATGTGTGTATATAAAAGTGTATATCTTACCTAAAGATGGTGCTGTAAGACTGGAACTATACTATAAGACTGGACTAGAACTATTTATGTTGGTAAAGGCAGACACCGCTTCAGGGTGAATGGTCAATTCTATAAGCTGTTCCATGTAAGTTAATGGTTCTACTCTAGTACTACTTTCTCCGGTGGCTCCTGCCTCTTTGCTTGGTATAGCCAGACTTTCTTTTATAAGTAGACATACATTTCCAATGATACAGTTACCTCGACGCATTAACAGATTCCTGAATTTTGGTCCAGATTTCCTATTTATGTGAATCTGGAACATAGACGATTTGCCAAAAACGTCATCTTTGTTTGCCATATAATGTTCAATAAGAATCTGTAGCATTTTTCACTGAACTTGTTGTTCCTCTTTCTTGCTCAGTCTTCCTTTAGTGGATTTGTGCTGGCCATGATTCAGAAATATTAAAAATAATTGCAGTGGATTGTAGGCAAGCACTTTTCTCAAGTAGGTTGTGCTAAGTAGCATGGAATATGTCCTGCAACACTTTCTGGTGATGATGTCATGATTTGCTGAGAGACCATCATTCACAATTTGAGACTGGACTCACAAGTTGCACATTCCACTCTAAAGGTGTTGGCAAAATAAGAAATTGCTATTTCTGATTCCTTATTTTGCAAATTCTAATGATTCACAAAAACAATCACTACATTTTGTGAGTTCCTAATTGTGACTTTTTGCCACTTGCAATTAGGAAATCGTAAAATGTGATGTACAACAATGTGTTTGACACTGTTTGTGTTTCCCAGTGGTTCGCAAGTGGACCTGCATCATCAATATACATGAGGCAGGTTGCAATTTGCAACCCATTGGGAATGGCCAATATCACCGGGATGGTGGACTGCTGTGGGGACTGGGAGGTAGAGGTGCTGGGGGATAAAGTGATGGATGTGTGTGTGGCTGTTGTGGTGGTGACTGTGGATTGGCTGGATGTGGTTGATGTCTGTGTGTCTGTAGTTGTGGCGCCTGTGGGTGTGGTGCCTGTGGCACATGTCTGGGGACCTGCTGGGGTGGTGTCTGTGGGTATGATGGGTGTGGTGGATGTGTCAGTGACTGTTAGTGTTGTGCCTGTGGGTATGCCTGATGTCATGTGTGTGTTGCTGGAGATGCTGTGGGTGTCTGGGGAAGTTGTGACTCTTGTTGTGTCTTTGAGTTGATGTTGTTTGCTTGCATACAGGAGTGTTTTGTAGTGCTTGTGTGTGCTCCTCTTGTGTGTTGATGTGGATGTGTGTGGATCTGTCTGTGTGGTTTGGGTAGGTAGGGGAAGGGAGATTTGGATTGGGAGGAGGAAGGTGGAGGGGGGATAGAAGGTGGAGGGTGACTGGCTGCCATCAGTGTAGAGTCCAAAACCTGAAAAGATCTCTGTAGGCCAGCCATTGCACCATTAATGTCTTCCAGGAATGTGTTGCTTTGTTGCAGTTGGGTGGCCAATCTCTGGATGGCATTCACAATGGCTGACTGACACACAGAGATTGTTTTCAGGAGGTCAACAGCCTCCCGACTGAGGGTAATAGGGGTAACAGGCGCTGGGGCAGAGGTGCCTGCCGTGAAGGAGAGGCCCACCCTCTTGGGTGAGCGGGCACAGGCAACTTGGTGGAGAGCAACAGGGAAGGCGGTGATAGTATGGGGGTGGCGCACAAGAATGGTACTGAGGGATACCCCAATGGGTCTGCCACCACGAGGGAGAGTCCACTGGAGGAGGAATCCGATGATGATGATGATGATACTGATGATGTTTCAGTCTCCCCCGTGGCACTCCCCTCACCCTCTGGGCCACTGGGTCCCTTCCTGTCAGTCGTGTCTTGACCTGAGGTCCAGTAGCCAGATGCTTCCCCACTCAGCTCTGCCCCATTGCCTTTGCTTGCTGGTGTTGATGCTGCAAATACAAAGACAAATAGAGTTGATAAGCTAATAAGCTCTGATTAGCAAACATCACTATGATGTCAAGTTAGCTCCAGCAACAAATTTCACCTAAGTAGCCCGTCCATGTGCTGTACATATGCATGCATGCCATCTGAGCTGTCAGCAGTTGCCCACAGGAAAATCAGGATCTCACACAACTACAATTGCATGGCTGAAGTTGTACACTCACAATAACCATTCAACCATCAGGAGACATTATCGCCCTCAAAGCTTTGCCCCCTGGCACCTGTTGGCATATGATAGCAGCCAAATACAAAATGCATTTCCACATATCTCACACAAGTTCATGCACATATCTCTCCTATCAGTGAGGACTGATGATACAAAATCATTCCATGTTGATGACACCAGTGCAATATACTGGAGAAGGTGACATGGAAATACCCATGTCACACTAGAAGCATATCAACAATCTACACTTCACCAAGTGATATTTATCCCAATAGAGTCAAGGATGTAGGCAGATAGGCATGGAAATATGGCATGGAAATGAACACGGCAGACATCATGTGCATGATGTCAGGGATAGATGTCATCAAAATACACAACACATAGAATTAGCAAGCCCCAGGGTAATTACCACTAATGTCTGGCACCCCGTCCAATGACATACTCTGACTGCTTCAGTAGAAGCCATTAGTCCATTGCATGTTGGAGAGACACGGAAATTTGCAAGGGCTATTGAAAGCCCTCAACATGTTGCCCAATGGGAAGTTACATCACTGTCCCAATTTTGCTCATGCAAATCCAGATGTCTTTCTGGGGATGAATGCCTATACCCAAACACATGTGATTTAAACATAACTTCAAGTCACTCCATGATGCATACCAAGAGACAGGTTACAAACCTTAACCATTACAAATGTGCAGTGCACTTTTCCACCTGATGCCACATTAAGGGCATAGATATTCACATTGTGGCTCTAAACTCTAGGCCTCCCTGTCATGTCCCTCAATGGTACTGCATTTGTACATGCCAAATGACATACTATGATGGGTGAGGGTATGTGTCAAACCAATAAACAATGGTGACAAACTCCTGTCTTTGGTACAACATGAAATGTACCCCAATTGTAAAAGTACTTTTCCACAAACAGTTTGCCATGCACATATATGTGAGGGAATACAGACATCATCCCATCAACATAGGTAGTCCATGCACGAAAGTGCAGCTTACAAGTGATGGCACATAAATCATGTCAATGGACATTGCACACTTACCAAGGGAAAGTAGTAACCTATAACTGCATCCAGAGAACAATGCAAGCCCTGTCACATGTATGTTGGACACCTTCACATTACAGACTGCAGTGAGGCACCAGCACCCATCATATGCTGAAGAAAACTAGCTTCTGGGTGGCAGATGCCAACATACACGCTTACCCAGACACATGGCAAGGGACAGTGATCCATCACCTACCTACCTTTGGCCTAGAACACTGAGGAGTAGTGGTCTGTTGCATAGAAATTACATCCACTACAACAACAAACAGTACACATCCATATGTGGTCCCTGCAGAGCAAGTGGTTAATAGATTCCACTCAGGTGTGTCCTAGGTCCCTTCCCTGCTCTAATAGGCAAGGCACATCAGTATACAACACATGACATGTCAACACAATCTCTCTTCTAATGTGTGACACATGGCTCATCCCTAATTGTCAGTGGGAGCTGTCAGTAACATCAAGCTAGAACTTTCCTATTTGTCAATGTAAATGTAAATGTAGATTTATATAGCACTGCTTATCACCCGTGAGGGTCTCAAGGCGCTGTCCATGGGCACAGGGAGATTAAGTGATTTTGCCCAGAATCACAGGATGTAGCGCCGTCGTGGAGGATCGAACCCCGAACTCCAGCTCCTGAGGCGGTTGCTCTGACCACTGCGCTACATCCTCTCCCATATTCCCAAGTGTGACACATACAAGCCAAGAAGTACAGGGCCAGGCTACAGACCTACATTTCCCAATCTACAGACCAACCCACCACCCTGCTCAGGCCCTACAATAACTAAGCAAGCTTACTGACATCATGAGGGGCATGCTCTACCAACCTGGCTGAAATGTGAGCCACTATGAGATACATCACACCTCTGTGGCTTCTGAAGGGTAAACTCCTTAGGCAAGAGTGGAAAAACACATTCACATTCTGTGAGGATGACTCTCTGCAGACAGTTCCTACAGGCTACTGCCAGAGTACAAACTCAAACATCACACATGGGTAACAATGAAGGGACTGGCATGGTGGGTACAGAAAGTGTCTTCCCTGCCCACGTGTGGAAATGTGGACTAACAAATGCAGTCTTATGCCACTTCAGGTTGTGGGGTCTTTGGTATGTAGCTCTTTCACAGAACACTCCTTTGGACATATGCGCCAATCCTACAGAGATGACATCCAACAAACAAAGGCATGCGTTATACAGTTTCTGCTATGTGACCAAACTACTGAGTACATATCATGGCCTCCCAGGAATCAACACACTGTCTGCACTGTGAAACTGTAATTTATGTAATAAGCCTGTACAGGAAAAATATGACATGTGGGAAGGTGACAACAGTGCCGTGGGAGTAAGGGGCCGGTCATGAGTCAAAGACACACATTGACAATGAGACAAAATGCACATATGGACTTGCTTAATGACTTACCTCTCTGCCCATTCCTAATCTAATGAAAGGAATGAGGCATTCTGGGCAGGATTTTACACCAGAGCCTCACAGTGCCCACATGACAAGATCTGCTGGGGTACAGGGGTACAGGGAGTGGGCACAGTGCCAAAGCTGCAGTGATTTCACCCCAGCCTAGACTAGGATCCATACTGGGAGATACATTTGTCAGGCCCTGGTCTCTGCAGGCTGAGGAGACTGAACCTGCATGAGACTCCATTCCCATCACTTCCATGCATGACAGTACATCATGTAGCCAACAGCTATTTGGCATGTGATGTGTGGCAACCTGAAGAGCACTGTGAGTCATGATATGCAACAGTTAAACAAGGGCAGATGTGTTTAGAAATCTCTGTGGCACCATACACATTGCTCACATTACTCTGAACTGACTCATAGAACATGCATACTCAACTCATGCTGACATGAACATATGTGCTGTCTAACATATACAACAATCATGAGGAAAGAGATGTCAGTGGATGGCTGTAATGACACCTCACCTTGTTATGTGCATCCAACACCAGGTGAATCTAGGAACACAAAAAACACACACACTACAATGTGAATGGACTCAGCATATGGCACTGGCCACCAATACCTGCACATTGTACATCCCATTGATGCCACACAGACTGCACCTACAGGCACATGAGTTGTCAATCTGGCATACATGGGCAAAATCTAGCCTGTGAGGAGGGAAAGGATGGTGAAGTACAAAAAAAAATGTACACATGAGGCACTTACCTGCTCCTCTGGTGCATCAAAGAGCTATTCATACAGGGGTAGGGCCACAGTCAGCAGCCTCTCCAGCTCCTATGGTGAGAAGGCTGGGGCCCTATCACCTGCTGGACGTGGCATGATTGCTCCCAGAGGCGGTACACAGTAGCTCAGTAGTGAAGGTCTTGTTGGCAGAAGTGTCAGGAGTCAAGTGAGGGAATCTGCAGAACGTGGCGGTCATGTCCGCCACATAGGCGGTCGTCACTGCCGGCAGACATAGCCATTGGCCCTCGACTGCTACTGGCAACAACGTTAGCCTATGGCTGTGCGCCTGCCGTCATCAGAACCTCCGCTGGTGGTCACTGGCAGTTCCTAATGTTCAGTGGAATAGACCAGGCAGCTGCCATTTGAGAGTCCTGCAATGTGGTATTGGGCTTCACAAACTGCGTCACACCTCCGAAAATGTTGTTTTGACCTCATAAAGATGCTAATCCTGTCTTGTCATGTAGGTCCTACTACTTAAAAACCATTGAAGTATGTTGCAGGGCACAGATGGCATTTTACAGTGGGGCACAGTCCACCCCCATCAAAGGTCATTTTTGCAGTTGGGATATCTAGTCACATTTCGAGGGGCATTTGTGATGCACATCTTTGAGTTAGGTTTAGATACATGATGTGTACACATGTGTGGCAAACTACGGGGGCCACATATGACCCTTGTGTCATTAGCTGTGATGTCTACTGTTTGCCATGTCCATCCCTTCAAAAATGTCTTGACACATGTTATCATTGACATACATCATATATGTAGCTGGGGACACAATGACTAATGTCAGAATTCATTTCTTGTCATATATAGGTACCCAGATGAGAGGGAGGATGCATCAACCACCTGTCTACCGTCCACTGCCAGGCCTACAGACCATGGAAGAACACCACATCATACTCCTATATCATCTGAATCGGCAAACAATAGTGGAGTTATGTCGTTAGTTGGAGCCAGATTTGATGTCAGCTATTAGTAATCCAAAAAGCATACCACCCATTGTACAAGTCATGTCATTATTGCACTTCCTAGCCACAGGGTCCTTCCAACATACAGTGGCCCTGTCAGCTGGTATGTCCCAGCCTATGTTCAGTCTAGTGTTGAAGGATGTGCTTTCAGCAATGTTGAAACACATTGACAGTTATATCCAGATTCCCCGGCATGAAGATTTAGCCCATGTGAAGGCTGATTCTTTATCGTTTTGCATGTCTCCTACATGTGGTGGGGGCTACTGATGGCACACATGTTGGCTTTGTCGCACCGCATGCCAAAAAACAAGTATACCGCAACAGAAAGAACTACTATTCCATTAATGCCCAAGTTGTATGTGTGGCAGACCTATACATTTCACAGGTATGTGCCCGTTATCCGGGTTTAGTCCATAATTCCTTCATAATGCAGAACAGCATTATCCCTCAGCTGATGTCACAACTGTACACAGAGGAGGCCTGGCTGGTTGGTAATTCACATCTGTCCTGTTTGTGTGTGTGCAATGTCTGGTGCCACAATTCTGATAAGAGGGAGTCGTTGCACATTTGTCCCATTCCTTAACAGGAGACTCCGCATATCCAAAATGTTCTTGGTTGCTGACGCCACTAGGGAATCCAATTATGTCAGGGGAAATCCGCTTCAGTGAGGCTTATGAAAGAACATGGTGGGTAGTAGAGCAGGCCTTTGGGTTCCTTAGGGCCAGATTTAGGTGTCTGGACTGTACTAGTGGAGCCTTCCCCTACTCACCAGAAAAGTATGTCAGATCATTGTGGCATGCTGCATGCTCCACAACATTGCCCTGCGGAGGAATATCCCACACATCCCATAGGAGGGGGAGCCTGCAGTGCCACTGAGTGAGCCTCCTGAAATGCCAAGTAAGGATGACAGTGGTGAAAAGGAAGGAGCTGGCTTGCAGCAAGATCTCATCAATAGCTACTTTTCATGAGTGTTAGTATGACTTAGGCCCTCATTATGACATTGGCAGTAAATTCCGGTTACCGCCATGCTGTCTGCCGCCAACATACCGTCGCCGCCGCGGATATCCGTTCACAATATTATGACACACACACACTAATCCGTCACTATTCAGCCACAGACACAAGTCCGCCACACCAACGTTTAGTGATAAACTGGCGGTATCCAAGCCCACACCGTTACGCCAACAGAACAACACCCACCACATTCTGACCCACGAATCACCACGGCAGACATTCAATGGCGGTTAACCATTAGCGGTACATACCCCGCGCTCAAAGTACACACACACATACACAGCAACACTACATTGGTCAATTTAAATAACACACACCTGAAACCCATACACACACCACACCCACACACTCACACCACTATAAAACACACATCCACATTACCCACAACCCTTTATGACTACAAACCATTGGCACGAGACAGACACCACGAATACAGACAAAACCAGAGCCACACACCACCTGCACCTATATACTACCCACACACCCCACATCATACACCCAACACATCACCCTACACACCCTCACCTACACAACTCACAAAACACCCATGGCACCACAAAGGCACCCCCGATTCTCAGAGAAGGAGCTAAGGGACATGGTGGAGGAAATTATCTGGGTAGAGCTACAGCTACTTGGAACACAGGTGCAGCAGATATCCATTGCTAGGAAGATGGAGCTATGGCTGAGGATCGTGGACAGGGTCAACACCGTGGGACAGCACCCCAGAACAAAGGAAGACATCAGGAAGAGGTGGAATGACCTACGGGGAAGGTACGTTCCATTGCAGCAAGACACCAACTAGCTGTACAGAGGACTGGCAGTGGACCCCCACCTCCTCCCCCACAACTAACAACATGGGAGGAGCAAGTCTTGGCAATCATGCATCCTGAGGGCCTGGCGGAAGTAGCAGGAGGGCTGGACTCTGGTAAGTCAACTCTATACCACTACTACCCCCCTACTTGCATGCCATCATATACCCCTACCCTCACCCTCACTCCCATCACTCCACCACCTCCCCCACCCCCACCCATCACATCTCACTCATCCCAATGCCAAGTCCCGCATGCCATACCAATGCATGGACACCACTCACAGACCTGCATGGACACCTATCACTAAAGCATGCACACTAGAGAGAACTAATCATCCCACCATACACCAGCGTACACAAGTGAAAGCTGCCAGGGCAAATACAAACAAAGAGGGCAACCCACCGATACACAATATGTCACACACAGAAACAATGACACAGCATTTACATCCCCACAGGTATCCCAGCCAATGTCAGTGGAGAAGAGGTGCCAGCACTATCCAGTCCCCCAACTGAAGAGACCTATAGTGATGACAGCAACTCTGGTTGCCTGGATCTGGATGACCAACCTGGCCCATCAGGGACTTCTGGACAGTTGGTTACCCAACCGCAGTCACACACCACCACAGAGCCTCCCCCATCTGGAAACACCACCACAGCACCCACCCAGCGTACCCATACCTCTGTCCCCAGGACACGTCAATCAGCAGTGTGTCCACCACTACAGGAACCGCAGGGCACACCTCATACCCAAGACCTGAGGTCAGTGGCAGTGGGCACACGGTTCAGGGGACAGAGGCACAGGGCAACAGGGAAACTGGGAGGAGTTCTGTGCACCAGGGGGAGGACAGACCCAGGGAACTAACTTTCCAGGAGGCACTTTCAGAGATCCTGGGAGCCTACCAACATTCCCAGGATACGCTGGGCCAGATCCTGGACAACGTGCAGGAGAACAGGCGGCTACAGGAGGGACAGTACCAGGGGCCAGGGAGGACTTGCAGGCCATCAATACCACCTTGGTCTCCATAGCAGGGGTGCTGGCAGACATGGCCAACATTATGAGTGAGGCAGCCTCACAACAGCCACTAGCCAGATATCTGACCTGCCTTCCACCTCCGCTGCTGCTGGTGGACAGGAGGCCCCGCCACAGGACCAACAGGCCACCAGTACCCCTCCCCCTCCAGAAGGTGAACCACCCCGCAAATGTTCCCTGTGGTCCAGGCAGAAGCCAGAGACTATTGCCAAGACCCCTGCCAGAAAATGAAACTCTCCTGATTGTCACCCCTGTGTCCCACTCTGTCACCGTGTCCACCTTGAACTGCCACTGCTCCCCTTCCTATGTCCTCTTGGACAACGCACCTGTGCACCAAATAGACTGGAACAATATCCTGGACTTTCCTCCATCATCCCCTCATCCCAATGCACTGGCCTCTCTTCTTCTTAGCATTCCAATAAACACCCTTTGAAAAAAATACAAATATGAAGTATGTCAAACTTATTTAAGTATGTATTTGTTTAACCAGGTTCAAACATTGCAATTCAACTGTACAGTAATGTTCACATAGGAAAGACCTGTAGTTGGCTGCAGTGGTCACACCAGGAGCTGTAGTGGGGCACCAACATCTGCAAAATGAGTTGCCAAAGGGTACAGTGAGTGGGCATAGAAGTGGGAAATAACAGCATGCCACTGCCAAATATAATCTAAATAATGACAATAAAATGTGAAGTAACACTGTCTTATCTGTGTGTCATTGGAAGTATTGTCAAATCACTGCTGTTCTGTTGTCCTCAACGTCATCCTCTGCTTCCTCATCCTCACTGTCCACAGATATGGGCTGGAAGATTAAGGAGCCTGCCCCAGCTGCTGCCAGGAAGGGCAAGGAGCCTGTCCCAGCTGCTGCCAGGAAGGGCAAGGAGCGTGCCACAGCTGCTGCCAGGAAGGGCAGGGAGCCTGCCCCAGCTCCTGCCAGGAAGGGCAAGGAGCCTGCCCCAGCTGCTGCCAGGCAGGGCAAGGAGCCATCAGGCAGGAATGACAAGGGGCCTGGTGCAGGGACTCAGACGGAGCCCCCACCACCAACCATGGTTGTGCAGCGGTCCGAGGCCCCCCACCACCACAAGCAGCAGCACCACCACCAGTGGCAGCCATCTGAGGCTGCCTGGGATGGGCAGGAGCTTTCCCACACCACCACCAGCAGCAGCACCACCACCACCAGTGGGCTGCCACCCAAGGCTGCAGGGGATGGGCTGGAGCCTTCCCCCACCAACAGCAGCAGCACCACCACCACCACTGAGCAGCCGTCACCGCCGGCGGAAGGTATGTAGTCCTGCCTCCAGCTGTGCGGCCTGCCCCCTGCAAATCTTGTGGGTATGGCACCCAGCTGAGAGACTGTGACCTTGCACTCCCCAGGATCAAGAGCACAGGCCACAATGCCCTCTCCAGAACCAGTGGGTAAGACAGCCACCAACCCCAGCCTCCCCAGGATCAGAAGCACAGGGTACGATACCCCCTCCAGAACCTGTGGAGAAGACACCAACCTGAGAGACTGTGGCCTTGCACTACCCAGGACTGAGCACTGGGCATGTTGCCCCCTCCAGAGCATGTGGGCAAGTCACCCACTTGAGAGACTGTGGCCTTGCACTCCCCAGGACCGAGCACAGGGCATGTTGCCCCCTCCAGAGCATGTGGGCAAGTCACCCACTTGAGAGACTGTGGCCTTGCACTTCATAGGACCAAGCACATGGCATGTTGCCCCCCTCCAGAGCATGTGAGCAAGTCATCCACTTGAGAGACAGTGGCATTGCACTCCCCAGGACCAAGCACGGGGCATGTGGCCCCCTCCAGAACCAGTGGTCTTGTTACATCTGCCCGCTGAGGTGTCCCTCGTTCCCTGTCCCCCTGAGGTGCCTGCCTATTTTCCAACTGATTTCCCTGCAGTATTCTCTCTGTGTTAGTGCAGGTGACAAGTGGGGCCTTGGACTTTGGCCTGTGGCCCTGTGACCCACGCAGATTGAGGATTGGGCAGTGTCTTTTGAACTGTACATATGTATATACCATTACATTTCATTTTAGTATTTCTACTGTATTGTTATTATTACACTCACTTTTGCACATTCTTGTTGTCCTTGCATTATTCCTCAGGGGTACAGGGTAAATATGTTTTATTACTGCAGCTGATTGTGTGTATGGTGTTGGGGGTGAGGGTGTGTGTGTTTTGTGTGTGTGTGTCACTCTCTTTTTCCTCCCCCCTCCCCTGTGTGGTAGGCGGCTGTACTCACTGTGGTCGTCTTCGCCGTCATTGGTGTTCGTGGTGGAGCAGGACGTAGAAAATCATTGGAAATATTTGCAGTTCGGGCTCCGTGGCGGCATGGTCCTTCCCTGTGTCACCAAAGGTGAGTCCTTTCCCTTCTGTGCAGTGTTTCCGCCAGGCTTTTGATGTCGTTGGTACCGCCCCGGAAAAGGTGACGGTTTCCTGTCTCATAATACAGTGTGCAGAACATTGACTTCCGCATGGCTGTTGGCGGCTACCGCTGTGTGGCTATTGTTTCCTCCCTGGCGGTCGGTGTGGTAAAGTGGCTGTCTATCTGAGTTCTCACCGCCATGGTCATAATTTGGTGGTATTACCGCCACTTTATCACCGAACGCAAGGGCTGTAATGAGGGCCTTAATGGCAGTGACTGAACGAAGAACTATAGTTGTCAGAATGTGTCGAGTAGAGTGTTTTGGCAAAAACATCAGAAGCAAATGCTCTGCAATATTCAGCCAAAGGGGGCTTGAAGGATTAGCATTTGACATAACCCCACCTTGAGGTAGCTACATTGTTTGTGTCTGTCTCCTTGCAATGTACTTTCCTTTCCAGATGTTTGCCATATGAATTGTATAGTAGGACTTTTTTCAAGCCTATACTACATGTTTTGTATTTGTCCAGGTATCTTTACCAAGACATCCCCATTTGGGCATTTCAGACTTGTGACATTAGCAGGTATGTGATGCTGTTCTGACATAGGAAGTGGACATGGATTGTTCCAGGTAATGTAGGTCACAACGTTGAGGTGTATGAGACCTGTGCCAAGGTATCTTGAACAGTGTTTGTGTGGAAGGTCTGAAGTGCACATTGTACTTGTTTATTGTTCTGTGTTGGGCCAATTGCATCATGTGTCTGATCATGTGGGCATGAAATATATTGTCATCAAGTGCAAGCAAGGCATACACCCTTCACATAGGCTAAACACTGTTCTTGTATCACCTGTATGTAGCTGTAGATGTGTTTCATCATAACAGGCCACAGTGCCTGTGCTAGAACACTGACATAGGTTTGTGTCTTACCACCAGACTCATGGTCATTGTCTTTTAATGGACGTGTGATCAGGGACTGTTATACTGGCCTCAGTCTGTACTTTGGTTTATATGATGTTAGATTACTTTGGATTGGTATGTGATAAGGCTTAAGCTGGTGACACCATTCACTTTTCTGTTTGTCTGTTCTACAGGACAATGTCTGACAAGGCCCTTCCTTCTGTGGTCTGGGGGGCTATACCTTGGTAAATCTACCTTGACACAATATGAGCCAGCCATTCTTGACTCAGACAGTCCAGATATATGGACAGCCTATTTGCTGTACAGTGAAATAAAATGTTTGGTGTGACCAGACACTTGTAGCAATACGTTTGTATTTGTTAGTAGTAATCCTTAGCAGGACACCGTACCTGTTACATAGCCCTCCTTGCATTAGAATTTTGTGTCCTCCTCATTTACTTCACATGGTCTTACATCTCTACGTAGCAAAATGTGTAACAAAAACAAGCAGACAATGACTTTGTGATAGGTGGATTTATTGAAAAATTGTGCTATAAAAATGAATTGGTGCATGGTTGAAAAGAACAGTGAAGGGTTCAGTCATGGAAGATTAAATCATTGGAGAAGATGCCACACAATTGTAATTCAAAAATCCAGTGTACTCCCCCCACAGGAAATGGGAGGTGGTTGAAGAACAACCAATAGAGTGAATATGTGGCACACAAAGGAGTTCTTTTAGGAAGAGGTCACTTGCTGGCGGTGGTAAGTGCCTTGCCACCCGTACCTCCTGGAGTTGTTGCTGGACATTGCCGCTTTTGTGGGCTACAGAGGCAGGGGTGTCAGTGGCAGGTTCTTCCCCTGACAGGGCCTTCCTTCCAGTGGCTGGCACCAATGAAGGGTCAGGTGTTGCTGCAAAAAATGAAGGGGTAGATTGTTCTTGATGATCTCTGATCAGGGTACTGTTAATGTCCCTCAACACCCCTGTTAGGGAGGCCATGTTGGTATTGGAGGCCTCCCACTGTTGAAGCATATCCCTATGAATGTCCCATTGTAGCTGCTTTATCTCTTGGCGTTCTGCAAGTACCAGGCCCATCAAGCCTTTGGACTCCTGATAGACCCCAAAGACATGGCTGATGGTGTACTGGCCAGGAGCATCCCCTCTGGCCTCACCCCATTGGCCCATAACATCCCTCCCACATACCCTACCCCAACAGACTTGTGCCCTCCCACAGGGTGCCCCCTCCCACTGGTTCCAGGACCATCATTGTCCAAGGTTTGGTGCTGCAACTCAGGATCCTGAACTGGGGGCACAAGATGGTAGACACTGTCCTAGGGACACAGGTTGGGGGGCGAATGGCTGCCTGTGATAGTTAGGCAACCGGGCTGGGCGGTGTTGATGTGGCCACAGTAAGACTCACAGTTGGGGTCTGAACAGGTTGACCAGATGGGCCAGAACCATCCTCCATGCCCAGGCGTTTAGGAGTGCCTTCTTCACTGAGGGCTTTAGCCATGGGGGTAGTGGCAGTCTCTTCTGTTGGCTCTGTGTGGCCAGTGACAGCTCTAGCTGTTAATGTGAAAGATACAATGTAGTTGGTTGTATTGTGCCATCTACCTCCAAAAGTTTACAGTGACATTTTTTCAAAGCCTGCGTACATAGTTGATTTGCACGTTATCCTATTGTGACAGATACCCATGCTATTCGTTGCATTGATCTGACATTTGTGAAGCATGCCAATTCCTTTTCAGTCAAGCAGCTGCTGAATTTTGCAGGTCATTAGCACTTGGTACCATGGGCAGAGAGTTACATCTTGCCACCAGAGCAGGCAAAACAGTGACTGGACAGGATGTTGCTTTGACCATTTTGAGTCCAACTTGATTGTTACGCAGGCAGACCGAGGACTTTGTTGTATATGTGATTGGAGTCCTATTCTGGTCAGTGCATTGTGAATGTGTCTGCTGCCAATACCATTCTGGTGATGCAGAGTCCTTTGGGATAATTTTTGTTGCCCACTGGGTGAGCTACCCTTCCTGTCCTTAATAGTTTCATCTGGGCTTAGCAGTTTAAGATGGAGCTAGGTGGTCAGACACATTTCTGAGTTGAGCATGATCTGTATCTTGGTCCCTCCAAGGTGAGTAAACTTCAATTGAGAGTGAGCAGGCAAGGGTTTTTGGACAAGTGACCACTGCTCTGCTATTTGGAGGTATTTGAACAGGGCCTATTGGGCTCTGCAGTCAGGTCACTCTCTCTACTTCCCAACAGTTGACAAATGGTACACTGTCAGGTGAGTAAACTTCATTTGAGAGTTAACTAACAGATGCATTGGGGCAAGTGGGCACTGGGCTGATAATTGGAGTTAGCAAAACAGGGCCTATTGGTCTTTGAAGTCAGTTAAATCCCTCTACTTCCCAACAGTTGACAAAGGGTATACTCCCAGGTGAGTAAACTTCATTTGGGAGTTCACTAACAGATGCACTGGGACAAGTGACCACTGGGTTGGTGATTGGAGTTCCAGTCACAGGCCCTCCTACAATTTGCAGTCATTTTACTCCCTGTACTACACACAGTATACAAGCCTTATCCTCCCAGGTGAGTACACTTCCATTTCAGGTTAAAGAACAGAGGTATTTGGACAAGCGAACACTGGGCTTGTGTTTGGAGTTGGAGAGACAGAGCATCCTGGCCTTAGCAGTCATTTCACTCCCTTTACTTCATAGATTTGATAAATGTCCATCCCCCAGGTAAGTACACTTCATGTGAGAGTTCCCAAACATGAGTCTTTGTAGAAGAGGACACTGGACTGGTGGTTGGAGTGACAATAAGAGAGCCTCTTGGGAGTTGCGGTCATGTAAATCCCTGTACTACACACACTATACAAATGGTTTCCTCCCAGTGAGTACACTTAAATTGAGAGCTAAAGCATAAGGATCTTTGGTAAAGCGAACACTGGTCTAGTGTTTGGAGTTAGGGAACTGTGCCTCTTGGAAGTTGTAATCCTGTCACTCCCACTACTCCCCAATACTTGACACATGTTATCCCCCAGGTGAGTAAACTTCACTTTGGGACTCACAAACAGTGGTCTTTGGCAAAGACAACACTGTGCTGGTGTTTGATGTTACAGATACAGGGCTTGCTGTGAGTTGCAGTCATGTCACCCTCTCTAGTACACACACTTGACCAATGTTCTTCCCCTAGTTAGTACACTTCAATTGAGAGTTCATTAACAGATGTTTTTGGGCAAGTGAACCCTATTCTGGTGCTTGGAGTTATAGAAAAAGGGCCTACTGGGAGTTGCAGTCATGTCACTCACTCCAGTACACACACTATACAAATGGTATCCTCCCAGGTAAGTACACTTCAATTGGTAGTTCACAAACAAGGTTATTTGGAGAAGAGGACAGTGGGCTGGCTGAGTGGAGTAACAGTAACCATGCCTCCTGGCCGTGGCAGTCATGTCAGTCCCTGTACTACATACACTTGACAAATGTTATCCTCCCAGGTGGGTACACTTCAACTGGGAGTTAACATACAGGGATATATGGAGTAGGAAACATTGTGCTGGTGGTTTGGTTAACTGTAACGGTGCCTGCTGGGAGTTGTAGGCATGTAACACCCTGTAACATACCCACTATACACAGATATTGTTCCCTCAAGTGAGTTTGCTTAAATTGTGAGATGCCTTACAGGGGAGTTTGGACAGGTGGACAAATGGCTGGTGAGTGGTGTGACAGTGAAGGTGGCAAAAGGTGAGCATGCATGACATGGCATTTTTGTGACATATTTTTGTGTTGTGACTTACCAGACTCCACTCCCCCAGATATACCTGTCAAGCCCTCAGGATGCAGGATGACCAAGACCTTCTCCTACTAAGGACAGAGTTGTAAGGTAGGAGTGGGAGTGCCACCGCAAGACTTTTTAGTCTGCAGCTGGTGCCTGGAGACCAGGGAACAGACCTTTCCCCTGAGGTTGGTCCACCTCTTCCTAATGTCCTCCCTTGTGCGCATAGTGGTGCCTACAGCATTCACTCTGCCAATTATCATGTCCCATACTTCAATTTTTCTACTGAGAGGAGTGTGCTGGACCTGTGGCAATTGTGGCTCTACCCTTATGATTTCACCTACCATGACTCTTAACTCTTCATCTTGGAAACGGGGATTTTTAAAATGCGCCATGGTGGGAAAACAAATGGCTGACAGTGGCTTACTAAAAGGGGATAGTGCAAAAGGGTGTGACTGGACAAAAGTGTGTGCTGGGTGTGAATAGAGATGGTGAGAAAAAAAGGGGTGCCTAGTATCTGTGCTGTGTGGTAAATAATTCACTCTGACTTCAGTATTTGGAGTTGTAAATACAGAGGATTGTGGTGTGTAAAGGGGTGTGTTTTATAGTGTCCTTTGCAAGTGTGTCCAGTGTGGCAATGTGTGTCAGCTGTGGTTGTTTTTGAATCCATCCAATATGCAGTGGTGTATTACTTTGGTGACCGCGGACTTCCGTGATTCGGATCACCATTGGCTGACCACCATGGGATCCCGCTACTGCGACTTTGGGCTTGCAATACGGTCAGTAGTTGGTCACTGAGTTGTCGGTGTTGGAAGTTGGACCTCCTGTTTCCGGGCCTCAGGGCCACTGCCGGTCTGTCTTTTTGCCAACATGATGGTCTTTTTGGGACCACCAAAGTGGCGGTCTGGTAGTCTGACAGCCAAACTCGTAATGAGGCCCTTTATTTTTATAGTGATCACTCTAAGGAAATGCTGTAAGCTCCGATTGTACTACCAACAGTGGTTCCAGTATATAAATATGTACACACATTTGCAAAGTTTAACAATATGAGGCTATGAATAATGCTTCCAGAATGGAATGGTCTCTGATTCAATGCAAATATTTGAATAAGCCGAAACCAGACTGATCAGTCTTTGCTTTCAAATTAAAATGCCCACAAAAATATGCAACTAGAAAAAAAAATGTTTTGCTAAACTATTGTGAAATTGTAAGTACCTTTCTTTTTAGCATCATTTAGGAAAACTAGGTTAATATATGCTAGTATTTTTCAACAATATCTAAATATTAGTGTAAAACCAGTTTCCGTAAGATTTCGGGAAACAGAAATAAACATGCATTGATAAAGTCAAATAGGTCTGGCATTGGAGTTCAGCCTTTTAGTTTTGTCGATGCAGGTATAGTTTTGACATGGCTTATTGTTCTGTACGCTGTCGGTCCCTAACCATCATAACAAAAACATTGGCTAATAGCAAAAATATTTTTGGTCTCAAAAAAGCCCACACTGCCACGGTAGTCCCTGGCACAAAAATAATAATTTTGTGTTGAAATGCTCCTTCTAAAAGAACAGAATGCTGTCACTCACAGTGAAGTCAGCTGAGAGAGAGATGGATAGATACATTTAAAAAAAAAAAAAGGACTTGGTTAATGCCAGACCTAATTAGGGTCCCGATACCTGAAGAAATTTATAAAAGTGCTTTAGTGCAGATTTGACTTTCATGAATTCACAAGAATTTAAAGGTGCAGGGGTGGAAATCATACTCCTTGAAAATGTTTGTGAACTGCATTTTAGCAAGAGCAAATATGCATGTGTAGATTTGCTCATGTAAATTCCACTGAATGTTTGCAAGTTCACTTTTTGGCCAGTCCCTTTTTTCCCACCTTCAAAAATGTTTTACTTCTGCACTTGTCAAGAGTGAATTTCCAACCTTTCTCAGAGTGAGAAAAGATCAGAAAAGAGCTGGTAAAAACCCTTAAACATGCAAGTTTGTAGGTTTGCACATACTCAAAAGGGCATTCCAACCCTGGAAATACCATTTCCTGCTACTCCCAGTCCAGTAGTGTAAATCTGCGGAAAGGTGGCAAAATAAGGGAATTGCTAGTATCCAAACCCTGGTATAATCAGTGGCTTTATATAATGAAATTGCTGCCATAATATTTCACCTCACTGCTTGGCAGCAAAGGGATAAGTGACTTTTTTTACAGGACAAGTAGATGCATGAAGAATCCTGTCCCATGGACAAGTAGATATTTTATAAAATTCCACACCCCTTAGATCAGCACACATTTCTAGACGGTGCAAAACGGAGTTCTCAAACCTGCCACTCTGCAGACCAGTGTACTGGGTTAGAACAGACTGTAAGAGACAGACCCTGTGCACACAGATGCATATGGCTAAAATGACCCTTTGTGTATGTCACAGGTGCTCTACTAACAATGCTCATGTGATGTGGCCATAGGCTGCATTCTATGTTTTGTTCATGCACTACAAAAAAAACATTTCTTAGGTGAACTAATACACCTGCTAGCCAGGAAAGCGGCACTAAACGGCTCATCAACAAAGTGCATTGCCTAATATATACTCTTCTTTTTTGTAATGGTATGCGCTCTGTCAGGTAAACCCTGCCTCTAGCAATATCTAAAAACATACAATGTTATCATGCTAATATCTGTACAATGTTGGCACATGCTCATTTGCAGCTTTGTGTTAATTGCTATGGAAAACATATTGGAACAACACCAAATTCGATGACACTGATCTTTTACAAGTTCAAGAATGAAACAGAAGATATATATAATGATTAATAGTCTTTAAAAGTTATTAAGATATATCATGCAATGATTTCACATGAGTCATTAAATCACAACCACAACAGTGACAAACTTCCGTCTACAATTATAGAACTTATGCCATATCTTTCATATGTGACTTAATATCAACATGAATTATAAATGAAATACCAGAGTGAGATATTTTTCAAATGTCGTGGAATGGTATCAAACATCATCGTTATTTCCAACAAACAAGTCAATTTTGTCCCCAGTGCAAACATCAGCATACCTTTTTTGAAAATACTCTGATTGTCTCCCAAATATCAGTTCGTAGTTCCCAACCATTTTTTGCCATTTTCTTAAAAATACATTTATAGTATCCCCTTGTACTACCTTTTAATTTCTAGTAAAGAAATGTGTTAGTAATAGTTTGAAATGAAAATAGTACTGTCCCCTGTCAGCTTTTAGTTATAAGGGAATACATTAATTTCTTCACAAATATCAAGATATAATTTTCAGAAATCACACTCATTTTGTCACTGAATATCAGTTTGTCATTTTAATGAAATGCATTCATCGTGTCCATAAATGGTATTCTAATATCTTTAAATACATATATGCTAAGCAATGTCTTGTTATGTCATGAAGATTTGTAGAGTGCACTATCACATGTGAGAGTATCCTTGCGCTGAGAAGGTGTGAGTCTAGCTACACCCAGTGTAACTACTCAAAAGGCCAATTCTTCAGCTTTTTGCCGAATTCAAGAAGTAAGGACGAGGCTTTTATAAGTAGAGACTGGTCGTTCTACTCTTTAGGAGCGATGTAGGAGAGTGCCTGACCACCAGATCTGGTTTTCCATATGCATGGGATTTGTGCAAGTAGGAGTCCGGAGGTTTGTAAAAAGCAGATGTGATTGTTAAGGTATGGTGCACCAGTGTTATGTAGTGCCTTGAAAGTGTGGATGAGGAGTTTGAATTGTGCTAGTTTATGAATGGGGAGCCAGTGGAGCTCTTTCAGGTGTGGTGTGATGTGAATGTGGTGTCGGAGGTTTAGAGTGATTCTGGACGCTGACTTATGTATGGTTTGCAGCCTTCTAGTGAGTTTTTGTTGATCCTGAAAATGAGGGTGTTCTCATAGTCCAGCTTGCTTGTGACCAGGTTGTGCGTGACCATTTTCCATGTGTTGATTCAAAACCATTTGAAAATCTTTCTGTAGGTTGGGTATCATTTTAAATAATAGAATCTTGGGAACCAAAGTGGTTCTATCTCTTTTTAGATCATTCTTCAACTCAAGTAAAAGCTTGTATATCACACAACTTTGCAAACTCTAAAGAGGAACTGCAGAGTTGTCCTTTAAATTGACCCCGCTCTCAGGGTACAGGATGATTGGTATGGTTATCTTGTCAGGAACTTTATTCTCTCTTTCTCTCTCCTAGAATGGAGGAATCCCATCTGGTGTCCCTCAGAAAGAAAAGAAAACCCAGGTAAGTATATTGTGTTCTCTTTCTTTTCTACCCTTTCCTGCTTTTATCTGAGGGGGGTTGCAATTTTCTGAGAACGAATAGTCTTTACTTTCTCTTGCTTGTCAATATATCGACAAGCATTGGCACTGATCATTCTAAGAAGTTTATAGAGGTATTTCCCCAATTCAGGGTTTGTAATTAAAAGGTCTTAAAAAAAAAAAAACAAGACTCCCACGATCGTGGTTTTAGGTATCTCCATGTTTATAGATAACCCTTTTCTCCGGAGTCCCTCTTGGGTCCTTTCATTCCCTCGCTCTATTTTAGGTGCTAGATTTTTTTTCTTGCCTTTTATAATATATAGTGTAGTTTCAAATGGAGAGGTAGAACAGTAACAATTTGATGTTCTAGTATCCTCAGTTTCTTTTATGAGACTGTACCCACCACCCATTGAGCCTGTACCCACCATCCATTGAGGGAAAACCATGATCCTCCTGGAGTGTGGCGGGACCGAGGGCCTCTGCGGAGGTTTCCCACTATAGGAGGCTCTTCGGGTTGTGTGTTTGCCTCCTGAATTAACAGAGGTGCTTGGGTCTCTGCTGAGTACCTTCGGGAAGCATCTCATCTGTTTCTTCACTCTTCCTCACCATCTCTGGTTGCTCTCTCTGTGTCCTTGTCCTCAAATCTCTCCGTATCCTTCTCACCTCCTCCATACTATGCCCCCACCATTGGTATCTGTCCTTTCTCAATATCTATCCGTATTGAAATCGCCTTTCTTCTCCTTTAGGGAAAATACAAGTCTGTTTTTGATTATGTTTTCTCCTTTTTGTCCCTTTCTCCGTAATGATAACACTGAGGAGACTCAGATTTTCCCAAGCAAGTTACCATGCAAACTTGTCAGACCAGGTTTAGCTGATCAGTTTTTATCCTTTTTCGTGTTCCTGGTTTTATTGCAGATATTTTACTCTAGATTAGGTACAAGCCATTTTAAATACATGTTTTAGGGTTAGTTCTGGGTGTTGGTTTAGCCATCTCTTAGTAGGCACGGGTAAGACTACCATATAGTGCTCTAAATAGATCTTCTCCATTATGTCTTCATTAGAGTTCTCCTGGGGTATCAGCCACCTATCCGCACCATCTTTCAGTTAAAAAAATAAAGTTTGAGGGGCATCTGCTGAGGAATGTGGCCATATCGCTACAGGCCAGGCACTTACACGGGCAGCCCATTCCAAATTGAGTAACAATGCTTCTGAATCCTCTCCCGGTGTAAACTTTTGCAAATAAATGGTGGGCCTTGTAGGCACTAGACCTTTACTTTGGGCTATCCCTGTGGCCAACTGCAGCTGAGCCTCCAACACCTTTTACAATTGTTCCACCTGATTTTTTAAAACACATTCCTTTCAGTCTGTGAAGTTTTGATGTAGTGTTCCAAAACCCAGTCTAACTTCTTCTTTCCTTCGGCCAAAGTATAGATCACATTCTCCAACTTGTATCAGATAATAGTGGTCCCACTTCTTACACCATGTATAGGCTGGTGTTAGAAATAAGGGGGCAAATTTACAAGCCCTGTGTGCCACTAGTGCATCACTTTTTGTGATGCAGCGCATAGCACAGACCCATATCTACTTTGTGTGGCTTTTCATGACCTCGTAGATATGGTGTAAGGCAAGGTAGGGCAAGTCGCTGCATTCCTGTACACTGCATCAGGGAGGAATTCCATGGGCGTTGTGGTGAGTGTTCCGACGCAACACCCAAGGGTTTTGATTCATTCCCAGAGTTACATGCATCTGTAAACCCAGGAAGGTGTCAAATCTGTATGCCTGCCCAGGGGAGACGTAACTAGGAGAAATATATTTGTTTCTCCTCGTTGTTTCCTCTTTCTATGTGTGCTGCATTCCGCAGCACCTGTAGAAAGAGGAAAATGCCTCTCTGGATTGTTTTTGTGCAGGTTGGCAATACGGCCAACAGCACATCGTTGGCACTATGCAGCAATTTGTGCACCAGCAAAGGGGGGAAAGAACAGAAATGCACAGTATCTTGTGAATATGGTGCATTTCTGCTCTTTTAAATTGGCATAGGGCAACGCAGCTAAAATATTTGCGGCGCTGCCCCTCACCAATTCCTTGTAAATATGCCCCTGGGTTTCTGGTTGGCAGAAGTATGCACCTTGTCCAAGCAGGAACCACAATCCTAGTTAGGGTAAGACAAATACACAGCATAAATTGACCTGTGCTCATCCTCTAGTAGCTTGGCATACAGCAGTCAATGCTTAACGTAAGGCAACGAATAAAGTATTTGTGCAAAACGTCAAACAGTAAATCAGTGAAAACACCACACAAAAAGACACCACACCTGGTTAGAAAAATAGAGTTCCATTTTATGAACAAAACAAGACAAAAATCCAATAAGTAGAAGTCGAGATATAATTTTTAAAGGTTAAAAATGCAATATAATGCTTAAAAGCAAAAAGCGCCAACCAGGGCTATCTAGTCGCACTAACCTCGTTAAATCCAAAAGTTCCTATTGAATAGGCCAATTGGGTAAGAGCCAATGTTACCATGTTTATGGATCAAATCTGTTTATTATTATTTTCAATTATAAACATCACATATGCAATGCATCAAAATAGTACAGTTGCCTTGGATTACGGCATGCTACATGTATAGTGACAATAAACATAAACAAAACTTTAACATTGTTTCCCTGCAACTGGCATGACAAACAGCCCTCACTCGATCCCAAGCCTTGTTCCGATATAACCCCGGTCCTCCATACACATCTCTACTGCTCACACACTCCCTTCAGCTCAATTCAACTCCAACACTCTCAGGTAGGCCGGGCATGTCAATTCTGTGAACTCCGTGGACAGTATTTGTAAGAAAGGTTGCCAGAGCTCCTTAAATTCGCCACTACGCTGCTGTGAAGCCAAAGTGAGCTTTTCCATGGCAAGAATGAACCAAAGCTTATGAAGCCATGATATTACTGTCGGGATCTTGTCAGTCCCCCACACGGCCAAAAGCAGCTGCGGTGCCGCGTTCAGGGCCAAGGCCATCTGCCGTCCCTTCAGTGATCTCAGGGGGAAAGTGAGCGGGTTAGGCAGGCCCAGCAAAATATATGCAGGAAATCTGGGAATCTGAGTATCAAACGCCGCATCAATAGTGTCTATTATATTCTCCCAATACCAATGAAGCTTAGGGCAATACCATTGTAAATGCACCAGCGACCCTCCGCCCCCGCAGCCCCTCCAACAAAGGCCAGACTTAGTGGGATCCCAAGAATGAATCCTTACTGGGGTGTAGTACCAGTAGGAGGCCACCTTATATGCTGTCTCTGTGCCTGTCGCATTGTAGGCCGTGTGATGAGTCCTGTAAAAAATGCCCTCCCATTCCTCATCAGAGAGCTCTCTCTCCAGTTCCCTCTCCCACCTCAGCTGGCCCCTGGTTTTAGGCGAATGGGCTTCCCCCCTTACGAGACCGTAGAGCTCCGAAGTCACACGCTTATCGTCCTTTTTAACTAAGATCCATTTTTCGAACTGTGTTAATGGCCTGTCTATTAATGCTCTATTGGCTGGCAACATGGCCCAATGCCTTATTTGGTAGTACATCATCCTGTCCGCCTCTGTTAAGCCATATGCCTCCTTCATCTGGTCAAAGGAGATCACCCCCTGCTCATCGAAGAGGTATCCAACTCTTTTGCAGCCCCCTTCATACCAACGGCGTAGTGCCTCCCGTTGCAGGCCCGGGCCAAAATCCGGGTTCGCCCCCAAGGGAGACATTGGGGATGGAAATCTCGCCTGGCCCAGTCTGCTGGCTACCACATCCCATACCCTCATCGACACTTCCGTGATCTGGGATGCATACAACCCCTGCGCTCTATGACGGCGCCGGAGCCAAGGCTTCTTTCATATATGGGAGCCCGCCACCGATTGGTCCATGAAACACCAATGTTTCTCGGAAGACGGCCGACTCCATTCTCATAAAAAACGCAGTTGTGCTGCCTGAAAGTATCGTAGAAGGCAAGGAACCGCCAATCCTCCCTCCTACTTAGGGCGGTACAACACCCGACGTGGTAATCGCGTCGCCTTTCCTTCCCAAATAAATTTTAGGACCGCTGTTTGAAGGGTTGCAATTGTCCGTGGCGGGGGCATCACCGGCAATGCCTGAAACACGTACAGAATGCGTGGTAGGATGGTCATCTTCAATGCCGCCACCCGGCCCAGCCAAGACAGTTTAAGTCTCCCCCAGGTCTCTAGATCGCGTTGCACCTCCCTAGTCAGTTTTGTGTAGTTCAACGTCGCCGTACGAGCAACAGTGGGCCCTAAATCAATCCCCAAGTGCGGGAGTTTTAAGGAGGACCATATAAAGTGGAAACGGGACTTCAGATCTCTTTCATGCTCGACACTTATAAACCTGCTCATGGCCTGCGACTTCGACATATTCATCCGGAATCCTGAGACCCGTCCAAATTCATCTAATATTTCCATTATTACGGGCAATGAGGTCGCGGGCTCTGCCAGGGTAAGAATCACATCATCTGCGTAAAGTGAAATGACATGCTCATCTCCCCCGAACTTCACCCCCCTTATCTGAGGATTATCACGCAGCCGCTGCGCCATGGGCTCCATATAGAGCGCAAACAAGAGAGGCGACAGCGGGCACCCCTGCCGGGTCCCTCTCTGTATTGAGAACGTCAACGAAAGTGTCCCGTTGACCCGGACCGCCGCCCGAGGCGCCTAATAGATGCAGCGGATCCATGCCATGAAACCCAGGCCCAATCCAAATCGCTCAAGCACCCTGAACAGATATGGCCAATGGACCCTATCGAACGCCTTTTCGGCATCAATAGATAGAAAAAGCGCCTCCCTGCGTGAGCGATCAGTTTTATCCAACAGATGAAGCAGTCTCTTAGTGTTATCACTACACTGCCTATGCGGAATAAATCCTGTTTGATCGGGATGCACAAGACCCGGCATATAATAATTAAGCTGGTGTGCCAGTATGCCTGTGAACAATTTGGCATCGATATTCAAGAGGGAAATCGGCCTGTAGGAGGTGCACTCCTCGTGATCCCTCCCCGGTTTCGGAATAAACACAATAGTGGCATCCAGCGTATTGGCTGTGAGAGCCCCCGTCTGTCTAAAGGAATTGAAGAGCCGCACTAAGATCGGCACAAGTTCCATACAGAAGGTCTTGTAAAAAAGTGCGGAAAAACCATCAGGGCCAGGTGACTTCCCGACCTGCAAACGTGAAATTGCCGATATGACCTCTTCCGCCCTTATAGGTTGATCTAATAAGGTCGCCTCTCTCTCAGTCAAAGAAGTAATTGCTACACCCTCTAGGAAGGCCTCCGGAGATGCGTTACCAGGATCCTCAGCTCCATATAATCCCCGGTAGAATTCCGCAAACGCCTCCGCAATTTGCTCGCTCATGTGCGCTTCTTCTCCCTAGGGAGAGCAAACCATTTTTATCATTGACGCCGCACGCTGTGCTCGCAACCGATGTGCCAGTAGCCTCCTGCATCTATTACTTCCTATATAATACTTATGCTTAAGGCGCACTACCGCATACTCTGCCCTGTCCCAATCCAACCTCCTCAACTGCTTCCTCACTTTCTCAAGCTCTCGCCAGACTCTTGGGGCACCGGTATGTTTATGTGAACGCTCCAATACTCTCACTCTCTGTTCTATATCCTCTCTAATCAGTCTCCTTGCTTTATTATCCCTAGCGGACTGCGACATCACCTCACCCCTCAGTACAGCCTTCAGTGCCTCCCACAGCGTCGCCAAGCAGGTGGTACCATCATCATTAAGGCTTAGGTAGTCTATTATTGTGCTACAAATCGCCTCAACTGTTGCACCATCTGTAGCATTGAGTTCCTGAATCGCCACCCCGATACACTCACGCGCTCCATACTCATGGCGACCTCAACAGTAACCGGAGCGTGATCCGACAGGGCTTGAGGCTCAATCACTGACTCCCTAACCCGGGGAAGAAACTCCTGCGAGGCCAGGAAAAGGTCAAGTCTGGCGTATGTCTTGGTCGCTGCCGAGTAAAAGGAATAGTCCTGTAACGTGGGGTGCGCTCTCCTCCACATATCCTCCAGGCCACACTCACTCAGCCACTGACGACCCAGTGCTGTCATTGACCCCGTCTGCCCATACCGATGCCCTGAACGATCCAAGTCGCTATCCATGACCAGGTTAAAATCGCCCCCCACCAGGATGGCACCATCCGGAGACTGCAGGAGCGGGGTCAAAGCATGTTTTAGGAAGACTTCCTGCTGGGAAATAGGAGCATATAGAGAAGCAATTGTGAAGGAAAAAAAACCCAGTCTCAATCTCATGGCTAGAAGCCTACCTTGCACCTCATGCAGTTTTGTCACCACTTCCCCCGGGAACGAGAGCGCCAACAATATTGCAACCCCTGCATGTTTCATTGATGCCGAAGACCAGAACTGCCTAGGGAACCATTTAGAGCGCATGCGGTAAATATCTTTTGGGACGAGGTGTGTCTCCTGCAGCAAACATATGTGACTCCCCGACCTCTCTAAGGAGGACAGGACGGCAAGCCTCTTCGTAGGATTATTAAGCCCGCGAACATTCAAGCTTGTGCATTTAATAATCCTACCCTAGAATGAGAGAAGCATACAAACAGGGAGGGACCGCACAGGAGGAGTACCCCCCGGGACAGATAATGAACCGCCTCGAGCACCAAGGCCTGAGAGTATCTCCACACAAAAGCCAGGCTCGCAGGGATACACTACAACATTCAAACAGTACGCACAACAGGTGCTCAAAACCAAGAAGTCCTCGCACATCCATCCTCACGAGGAAAAGTGTCCACAGGGCTGTAGAACTATCCATGTTTGGAAAACCAGGTCCATCGCCCCCGCCCCCCTGACCCTCCTCAGCGGCCAACAGCCGTTAGCATCAAGGCCATCCGTAGTTCGGGTCTCACCAACCCCCCCTCCTCTAGGCTGAAGTTCCGGCAGCCACACTGTTCAGAACGGATTCCCGATCCGACCTCAGCTCCGAGGCCGTAGGGCTCTGCAATTTCCATCTTTTCTCCTTCCGCCGCCAGCGCGAGAGGCCCCCAGTTGGCGAGGTCGCCTTCTTGCTCGCGTCATGGCAGTTCTCCTCCAAGCCCAAGATCCGAAAAGCTTCAGAGACGGATCTCACCTGCCGAAGCTGTTCCTCCCAACGGAAGACCAGGCGAAACGGGTGGCCCCAGGAGTAAGACACATCATGCGCCCACAAGTGCTCTGTGACAGGCCTAAAATCTCTACGCCTCTGCAAGGTCCGCACAGAGAGATCGTGGAATAATTGGAGCTCATGTTCTCTGAAAAGTACCTGTTGAAGATTGCAAGCCCGCTGCAGGATCCTCTCTTTAAGCACAAAGTCGTGGAGACAAGCTAGGATATCCGGGGAGCGGTCACCGGAGCCACCGGGCGGCCCGCTCGATGAACTCTGTCCAGAACTATCTCCTGAGTGTCATCCGGGCCCAACAGAGAGTGAAACAGGCCCACCACATACTCTCCAATGTCCTCCTTTTCCGCCCCCACCGGGGCCCCTCTGATGCGGATATTTTGTCTCCTCGAGCGATTTTCCAAATCCTCGACCGCTATCTGGAGGAGGTCCTGTTGCTCTCGGAGACGGACGACCTCTTGCTGCAGGCCCGCCACCTCCTCACCGCGAGGGATTTCGCCATCTTCCAGCTGCGTCACTCGATCTCCCAGGGAGGTAACCTCGCTTCGTAGTTCCTTCACCTCCTAGGATATGTCCCTCCGGAGCTCCTGGATGTCGCTCCGTAGCGAATCAAACAGGGAGGTCAAAAAGCCCTTTTTGACTGGGGAGCCCTCATCCGACTCCATCTCTGTCCGACCCCCTAAGGGTCTCGTCGCCAGTGTATCCTCAGCCAAGCCACCTGATGCCGTACGGGCCCCTGTCAACATCTCTCTCATGGAGCGCTCCCGCTTAGATTTGGATGACGCCATGGCTCGCGGGCACGGACTCGGTTCGCCGGGCTACCCCTCCGAGTTTCTCCAAAAGCTCCATCCGGGAGTAAATCACTAGGTGTCTCCGTGGCAAAGATTGCGCTTGACCGTCGCACTTTGTAGCCTCCTCCTCCAAATCTTTGCCTTATGCAGCCTCTACAGCCTCCCACAGGGGCCCGCACTTACCTGTGCTCCTTGCTGGTGAGTACGGTGACCTCGGGGTAAAATGATGGCCCCTCCTTTCGTTGTCCGTGTCTCCAGGACTCTCCGCAGTCCTGGGGGAACCCTATGGGGAGGGGGGATTCACCTCCGGTCCCCAAGCAAGTCCTTCAAGCGAGGCGCCCTATACACGCAGGGTACCTACTGATCCTGGGGTCTAAGCCCCCTCTGTGGTCCCATAGCTTGCGGGGCCCAGCACGAGCCCTCTGGACCTCCGGTCCCTCCGCCGCGGGGCCCAGGCAGCCACCAAAGAGAGGCCCTCCTCGCGGCCCAGGACGCCGCCACAGCCACTCCGCGGCCCAGAGGACGTCAGGAGCGGCGTCACGCGTCTCTCGGCCCCCGTTGGGCCGCCACGGGCCCTCCCCAGTGTCCGGCACTTCGGCAAAGCCTCAGGGTGACCCCCTGGCAGGCCAGTCGTCGGCGTTCCAGGCCAGGGCGGCGGAGCTCGGACAGGCACTTCCTAGCGCACCGCCATCTTGGCCACGCCCCCTGTTACCATGTTTAGAGGAGAGAGTACATACACTTTAGTACTGGATAGCAGTGGTAAAGTGCTCAGAGTCCCAAAGCCAACAAAAACAAGGTCAGAAAAAGAGAAGGTAGAAGGCAAAATGTTTCGGGTGACCCTTCAGAGAGGGCCATTTTCCAACAGCTGGGTATCGTTTTAAATAATAAAATCTCGGGATGCAATACAACTCTATTTCTTTATTAGATTGCTCTTTAACTCAAATATAGGATTGTATAACACGCAATTGTGCAGACTCCAAAGACGAACTGGTCATCCTTTAAAATTATCCCCCTTTCATAATATAGGGGGTTATTACAACTTTGGAGGAGGTGTTAATCCATCCCAAATGTGACGGCTATACCACCAGCCGTATTACGAGTTCCATAGGATATACTGGACCCATAATACGGCTGGTGGTATATCCGTCACTTTACCATCACTTTTGGGACGGATTAACACCTCCTCCAAAGTTGTAATAACCCCCATAGTGTGCTTGGCATGTTTCTCTTGTCAGGAATTTTATTTTCTCTCTCTCTTTCTCTGTCTCTTTCTCTCTCCCAGGATAGAGTTATCCCATCTGGAGTCCCTCGGAAAGAAAAGAAAGAAAACCTAGCTACGTATATTGTGCCTCTCTTTTCTGTCCTTTCCTGCTTCTATCTGAGCAGAAATTCCCCCTTTTCTGAGAAGGATTAGTCTGAACTTTGCGCTTGTTTCTCAATATATCTGCATGGTTTGACTGCAATCATTCTAAGACGGTTTATATAGGTATTTCCCCAAGTCAGGGTTTGTAACTAAAAGGTCTGAATGCAACAAAAAAAAAAAAAAAAATACAAGATTCCCACTATTGTGGTTTTTGGTATCTCCCTGTTTGTAGGTCCAGACAGCCCTTTTCCCTGGATTCCCTCTCGTGTCCTTTGGTTTCTTTTCTTTATTTTAGGTGCTAGATTTCTTTTTTGTGATATATATAGATATATATATATATATATATATATATATATATATATATATATATATATATATAAATATAGTATATAGGGTTACAGAGAGGGGTAACATAGAAACAATTTTGCTGTTTGGTGAGTCATGTTTAATGTTCTAGTATCCTCAGTTTCTTTTACGATCTGGTACCCACCATCCCCATATTTGTTCACTCACCTGGGACATCCATGCTCCTCCTGGAGTGAGACAGGACCAGGGGCCTCTCTGGAGGTTTCCCCCTCCAAGAAGCTTTTCTGGTCGTGCGATTCCCTCTGGAATCGACAGAGATGCTTGGGTCCCGAGTACCTTTGGGTAGTGTTGCATGCATTTCCTCCTGCTTCCTTAGCATCTCTGATTGCTCTCTTTGCATCTTCCTCCTCAAACCGCTCTGTGTTCTTCTCTCCTCCTCCTTACCATGCCCCACCCTGGCGTCTATCCTTCCTATCTATCCATGTCAGCTTCTCCTGTGGGGGATAACAGACATCTGCTTTCAATTTTTTTTTCTCCTCTTTCTCCTGTCCCCCATTGATTATTGTGTTTTCTGTTTCAGATGCTGAAGGAGTGACCTTCTTAGAGGGATTTCAGGTAAGTCTTCCTCCTCTCTACTTAGTAGTTTGGAGTCGATGGCATGCTTTCTCAGCATCTTCAAGGTATGGACACAAGAGGTGGTGACAGCATTGACTTGGGCGGTCATGTCGAGTTTGTTGTTGATGATGAGTCTGAGGTCCTTGGCGTGGGTGGTAGTGGTGAGTGTCAGTCTGTGCTTTGTTGGCCACCAAGTAGCGTCCCATGGTGATGTGCTCTTCCCAAAGTTCACAATTGTGGTCTCGTTGGTAATCAGCTTTAGACAGTTAGGGCCTGATTTATAGTTTGGTGGATGGGTTATTCTGTCACAAACATGATGAATATCCCAGCTGCCATATTACGATCTCCATAGGTTAAAATGGGATTGTAATAAGGCGGATGGGATATCCATAATGTTTGTGACAGAGTAACCCCCACTGCAAAACTTTAAATTGTCCCTTGGTCTTCATCCAGTGGGTGATTTTAGTCATGCAGTCATTCAACTTGATCCGGGTACTTGGAGTCTTGTCCGCCAGGGAGAGAATGAGATGCCTGTTGTTGGTGTAGGAGAGGTTGTTGATATCATGAGAGCGGCGGTTGATGCTGGCTAGAGGGCTCATGTTTGTGTTGAAGAGGGTCGGGCTCAAAGAGGGTCCTTGCGGATCTGTGTCTTTGTGTCCCTATCTAATGTCAGTAATTGTCATCATGTGATCAGTTTCCGTACTGTGTGGTCATCATTGCTTTGATGTACCCAACTATCCTCATATTTCAGACAAGGTAACCATGTGCATAAGGTAGATATAACATGTCAGTCAACCCCATGTGGAATAAACCCAGATCTGTAACTGGGAGTGAATGTTTGATTTGTTCTGCATTCCATCTAACACATGTTCTTTTTGCATTTGTTGCCCAAGTGGGAAGGGTATGCCCAGACGTGGCTCCCGTGCTCGCTGTGCCACCAGATTGAAGCTAGCATTTCTGAAAAGGGGTGATACCTTCAAACCGGTCCAAGGATGCTTGTTTCTGGTCCAGGGAGGGTCTGACCTGGTAGGTCAGGCTGGGAGGTTCCAATGGGGAACAGGGTCAAGACTGATTTGTATATGGCTGGGTCCAAACTGGAATGGCATGGCAAGTAAAACAAGCATTTGCAATGCAACGGGTCTCACATTTCTCTGAGACAGAGCTATTAGCAGTTGTAAACTCCCAACCGGATTTTTCTTGCCACATTAAATGGAGAAAAAAGTGCGATGGCGCTGCTACAGTTCACTCGTAGTGAAACCTATTGTCAAAAGTGCAATTATTTACGTAACCGGCAAAAATGCAATTAACTATGTAACAGGGTCGATGTTATGCAAACCGCTCGACTTCTGCCAAGCGAGATCGCGCTGCGAAAAAAGATAAAAAGTAGTCCACAAACCGGACGGAAAACAGCAAGCCTTGTATGTTTTCAGTACTTCGTTGCTGTGCTCGAGGAGGGCTAACCACCGGAAAAGGCATGACATGTGCATGCCTTCCACTAATGAAAGCAAGCAGATTTTAAAAGGCAAGCCCACAAACCAATGAAAGACACTGATGTGACATGACGGGGCTCCGAGCCCTTTTCTCATTACTAAAAGTGTCTCGCAAGTGATACGCATGCGCAAGCGCATGCGACCCAGGCTCGACCCTAAAAACTCATGGATTAAACCCAGATCTGTAACTGGGGGTAAATGTTTGATTTGTTCTGCATTCCGTCCATCATCTGTTCCTTTTGCATTTGTTGTCCTAAGTGGGAAGGGTATGCCCAGAAGTGGATCCAGTGCTTGCTATGCCACCATATTCAAGCTGGCCTGGCTGAAGTGGGGTGATGCCCTGAGCCGGTCCCAAGATGCTTGTTTCTGGCCCAGAGAGGACCTTGCCTGAGAGTTCAGGCTGGACTGTTCCATTGGGAACAGGGTCAAGACTGATTTGCAAATGGCTGGGTCCACACTGGAATGGCATAGCAAGCAAAATAACTGATGGATTAAACCCAGATCTGTAACTGGGGGTGAATGTTTTATTTGTTTTGCGTTCCATCCATCATCTGTTCTTTTTGCACTTGTCGCCCATAGTGAGAAGGTTATGCCCAGACATGGGTCCCGTGCTCGCTATGCTACCAGATTCAAGCTAGCATGGCTGAAGAGGGATGATATCCCAAAACCGTTCCCAGGATGCTTGTTTCTGCTTCAGGGAGGACCTGGCCTGGCAGTTCAGGCTGGACTGCTCTAATAGGGAACAGGGTCAAGCCTGATTTGCATATGGTTGGGTTCAAACTGGAGTGGCATGACAAGCGAAAAAACTGATGGATTAAACCCTGATCTGTGACTGGGGGTGAATGTTTGATTTGTTCTGCATTCCATCCACAATCTGTTCTTTCTGCAGCATCTATTGTGCCACTAACTTAAGTAGCCCTTTAAAACATATTTCAGGCCTGGCATTGCAGCCTGTAGTGACGTTGCAACCTGCCAATTTGACCAGGCAAAATACATCTTTTGCCGGGCCTAAACCTTCCCGTTTTTAAACGCATCACCCTAAAGGAAGGCCCTAAATGCATTGCATTTAAAAAGTTGGACATTTACTTTTAAATGTTACATGTCTTGGTGTTGAAAATTCCCTAAATTTGTTTTTCACTACTATGAGGCCCACCTCTCCTATAGGATAATATTTAGTTACTTTATTATATTTAATAAGAGCTAACTTTTGATTGGGAGCAGGTAGAAATATCCTGTTTGGACTCAAAATAATTGTAATTTAATATCCTCTTTAGTGGTAAGGTGGATTTTATATTACAAATTTAAAAGAAATCCACTTTTAGAAAGTTGACATTTTCCTGACCTAAAGCTTATGAGGCCTTCTTGGAGTTTCCAGCTTCCTGGTCCTGTTAGTTGCTTATTAGGCTCAGACAATGGACAATAGGACCTGAGTCCAGTAAGAGAGGTTCATCCTGGTAAGATGGGATGGGCGGAGCTGTTCCCTGCCTCACTTATATTTTGAAGGAGCTGCCTCAGCACACTCACAGAGAACTTGACACCCAGCTTTTGTCACCCCAGACAACTTGACACCTGGTCAGGAAAAAGGGAAATTCTAGAACCATATGTGGAAGAAAAACTCCAGTGTTTCCTTCACTTCAAAGCTGGCACCAGGTATAAATAGTCAACCCTAGACCAACTCTTCAGTACACTCCTGGACCTGTGGATGTCTTCAGAAGGAGTTCCATGTACTTTAAAGGACTGCCTTGCTGCTTGAGGCCTGCCTTGTTTCTCAGAGGACTGCACTGCTGCTTGAGAACTGCCTTGTTCTTTAGAGGACTGCCTTGCTGCTCGAGGCCTGGCTTGCAGCTTGAAGGACAGAGGACCATCTCCTTGAACCCAAGACTAACAGAGTGACCCCAAGGATCAGCTGGCTAACCTCATGTTCTGAGCCTCAGGGACACAACAAGCTCCATAGGCCTCCCTCCAGCTACCTAGCTGCCCTGCTGCAACTGGCCCAACCTTGATCTGCAACTGGACCAGTCTGGACCTGCAACTAAACCTGCCTGAGCTCTGCTGGCCGCTGCTAGAGTGCGTTCCTGATCCACCAAGAGATACCTCCCCAGGTCCTGGACCATTAGCTGTTATCAGTTCCTCTTGTGAAAGCCTGAGGCTTTGAGTTCTTCGTGCCAGACTTTGAAAAGGTAACTTTTTCAGCAGGACTAACCTGGTGCATGTATCCTGACCACACTCCATCATGGTCAGCCCGTACTTGTGACTTTGTCTGGGTTCAGCACAAGCAGACATCCACAATTAGCACTTTCTTCTTCTTGGCGATATTTTAACTTAAATCTTTACAATTATATATTCGGTTCTATTGATTTTTGTCATTTGGTTCTCATTTTATTTATTACATTTTACTCTGTTTTTCTAAATTGGTGTGAGATATCTTGTGTGTGATTTTGTTGCTTTATTACTGTTTGTGTGCTGCACAAAATACATAGCACAGTGCCTCTAAGTTAAGACTGACTGCTTTTGTGCTAGGCTACCAGACTGGCTTTTGTGGTTCACCCGGACAAGGATTGTGGTTGTTGCTTGAGAAGGGTTTTCACCCCACTCAATCAAAAACCCAATTTCTCACAGATCTGGTATACAAACTGTTTGCACCTCCTTTTCCAGCTTTTCAGATGCCAGTAAGAACAATTTGCACAAGGTATACTATATATGCCAGTAAATACCATGATGTCATAAGGTATTCCCTCATTCAAAAATACATATGTCTATGAGCCAGGGAACGCCATTCACACACACTCACAAACTCCTACTGGTGTATAAGCACAGACACCCAAGCTTACATGCACACACCTGTAATCACCCACTAACATCCTACACATACTTCATTGCCAATGCTTATTTACACGCTGTTGCTGACATCCCTTTCCTGATAGCTTGGTGGCTGCTGAGAGGTATCGGTCACATAGTCCATTTTGAAAACCAAATAAAACCATATGGTGATATCTCATGGGGAGTATCAGTTTTCATTTGATTGACAAACTAAGAAGGGATTTAAAAATGTAGTATGTGCCCTTTGAGACTGTATGGCAGTGGTTCTTAAACTTTTAGCTTCTGTGAACTTCCACTGAATCCCTATTGGAAGCCGAGGACCCCCTGAATAGGCAATCATGGACCCCATGAACACTCCTCACGGCCCCAGGTTTGTGCCCCATGGGTTTTATCTAATTTATGTGACAAATATGCTTTAAAATGCACTAATTGACCTAATGTGCTTTTTTGCAGTGGGGATCCCACTGTACTCCCTACAAGAAATGTCAGACCTGCTTGCTTTGCTTGCTCACTAGGATGGAGCAAATATTATGCCTCATCACTTTTAGAGATCATCCGCCATACTGATTAATTTCCCTTGTATTTAGATAAGTTCTTCTTTGATGAGTCCTTTTGGCTTAAATTCATTTTCCAGCAGAAAATTGATTTGGGGATTAGATAATTGTTCTTGTTCACATAACCACCTAAATGTAAAGGTTGGTAGCTAGTACCTAGGTAACAGAGTATTTGAGTAATCAGTAAAGGACCAGAACAAACTGCATGCATACTACAGATGAATACAATGACCCTTATTATCAGTTACTTGTTATTTGTAGCAGTAATACTGCACCTGGTAAACAACAACACCGCAGGATTTGGCTATTACCAAATATGGTATATTGCCATTCTGTGTTTCATACCTTAGAACGTTTCCTCCATTCAAAGCTCTGAAAATAGGAATGTTGAGTTTTTCTCACTCGAGGAAAAAGTGTGAAATTTGTGCCCTAATTTGAATCTGAATTCAAATGCAAACTCAGATGAGGCCAAAAGAAATTACTTGGCTAATATTGGCACATCAATTGAACAACCATAAATTCCACGGGGAACCAACTACCAATCTATAATGAATAACACAGATGGAAAGTAGAAGATACATGTTCACACATCAAAATGGACACGATTGACTGCTGCTCCGTGATGTTCTAAGCTGCCTCCTTCCAAATTAGGAATCTAAAGTGCCGAAGGCGATCAGTGACATTGAACAAACCCAAGATAAACAAAATACATACATAAACTTAAGAAGATAAGTGACATGACTCATTGGTTTGGCATATAAAGTGTCTGGTAGGTCAGTGTAAGATCTGCATCATCACGGAGGCTCGAGGTACACCTTGAGAGGACGGTTGCATGACTTGGACTTCTTCCTTCATATTTGCCACTGGTTATAGGTTGGATCTTAGCAGACCAAGAAGGTGTCCTTTGCTTTATTGGTTTCTGTGTCGGTCATTCTGCTGGAGCTCCGTCTTTGAGGGACTTCATTGAGTACTCAAACTTAGGGACAAGGAGGACTAAAAAGAGCTGAAGAGCAAATGCTACAATGAGTTACCAGTAATGCCATCTTTTTGGTCTTCATTGCAAGTGGCCCAGTCATTGGTGTGATATTTATGGCACCTGATAAAATCCTATTCAGCTGAGACAGAATTTATTGGGTGTTATTAATGCCACCCAAATACGTTTTTGGGGGGGAATAACATGCAGATGTTGGTGCTTGCTGCAACTAAACATGCTATAGTGATCCGGTAGAGTGACTTTTTATAGGCCCTCCCAGGTGGAGGGGTAGCCAGCTTTACAAACACATGGCCACCGAGGTGCCTGCCAGGGAGATGGTCTCTCGCAAAGGTAGGTTCTGGGACGCAGATGAAGGAAACAAGTAATAGGACTGCTGGTAAGTAATTGCAACATTTGTTACAGCATGAACGAGGAAGAAAGAAGTGAGTAATGGGATTCCAAGTAATTACCTGTGTCATTTCTAGAAGTAGCAGCTATACTTAGCCTTTTCCATGGAACAGTTCGTGATCACTCTTTGTCGCGCTCTAAGGTTTGCTCTTCAATAGCTCCCGCACTGCATGCAACACAAAGGAAAACTATTTGCCTCCACATGGTGTTTGTCGGAAGATCGAAAGTAGATGATGCATATGTAGTCAAATATTGCTCCCTTCATCGCTTTATGAGGCGTAATATACCCCAAGGTTTTCTTTTTCAGGTCGAGATCTTCTTTTGCGTTTGTGCTTTTTCCAAGGAACAACACAAGATACAAACAGAACCAACTTAAACACTCCCAATTTCCAGTCTATGCAATTAGAGTGGTTGTCATGTTTCCTATGAGTAATGCCTTCTTTGCTCTTCTTATGGGCGTTTTTGTTATTTTCTAGGTCTTAGACACCACACTAAAAGAAAACATGCTCACTAAATTGCTTAAAAGGTTTAAAGCGCTTGAGCTGTCTGGCACTTCACGCTTGTAGCCCAAGGGAACCTCTCCCTGCCAGGATAAATTCTGAGAATGTGGCTTGAGCCGGACTAATATGCCAGGTTTCCCTGTTTACAACACTTTAGTGGGTAGGTCGTAATACTGAGAAGCAGAGCAGAGTCGGCTGGTTGGCCTGCTCGTAAGAACCTAAACATAACCTAAAGCACGTGCACTGCTAGTGGTAGCAACACTGTCACCTACACCCAGCAAGCCCACGGGTTAGGGTCTGGTTCTGCAGGCCAAAGAGGACTGCCAAGAGGACTAACAGTTCTACAAAGTGTGTCCCTAAGCATCTTCCCCTGGATGCCTCCCCCAATGGAAGCTCTGCTGGAACAACCAGGACTCCCTCCCATAAAAGACCATGATCCATTGTATACATGGCAGGGTGGGATCAACTATAGACCTGCTGGTGATAGCTCTTAGAAGCAGATTACATTTTTAGCGCAATGCAGTGTAACTACCAGAACTGCTGTGCTGCATTACTCCAAGGGAGGAAAGTGCCGCAGTCATATTAATAAGCATTGGCAACACCAACAGGTCTCACCTTTGTGACCTATTGGGTTTGCCAATGATTTTAGCCAGGCTGCACAGCGTCCCTAATGCAATGCAGCATGGCTAAAGTAAAACAAAAAACAAACATTTACATGGTCACAAATGTCATTAGATAGGTGATGCACTACACAAGCATGTGCCTACAAAGTGGTGTAGCCAATATTTTTTTGTTTTTAGTTCCTAACTTAGTTAGATTAGTAACTAAAAACAAAAAAAGTCACTAAAGTGTTTCTTAAATTTTTTAAAGTGGGCGGGGAGAGTGGAAGTAACAGGGTAGTGAAGCAATGGAGGGATCGGAAGCAACACGGGGAGGGTGGAAGACATGGAGGCAACACCAGTGAAGAGGTGGAGACACTGGAGCAGTCAGAGAGGGAGGGTGGACACGGAAACAACAAGGGGATGCCAGGATATGCAGAAGCAACACAGAGCTGCCCAGCAGGTCACAGAGGCAACATAAGGACTGCAGGGGTGGCTACAACAGGCGTGTCCACCCTCCCTCCCTGTGTTGCTTCAGTTTCCCCATCCTCATTGGTGTTACTTCCATGTCTTCCACCCTGCCCGTATTGCTTCCGCCCCCTTCATTGCATTCAATCCCCTATTACTTCAGCTCTCCATGCCCACATTAAAAAAATTAAAAAACACTTTTGTGACTTTTTTTGTTTTTAGCTACTAATCTGACTCGGATCAGTAACTACCAAACAAAAAAAAGTGGCTACATCATTTTTTAGGCACATGCTTGTGTAGTATGTAACCTATCTAATGACATTTGTTGCCGTGTAAATGTTTGTTTTACTTTAGCCATGCTGTATTGCATTGTCCTGCTGCTGCTCACCGGGGGCGGCTACTCCACAATGGCAGAGGAGCGTCGCCCGCCTGGCCAAGAGCCAGGAGAGGAAAAATGAAACAATAGTGTTACTATTGTTTCAGTTTTCATCTGCTGGCTCAGCCAGCAGTGCAGGGAGGGGCGGGGCTGGGTCATGGGAGGTGGGAGGTCATTTTTCTTCATTCCCACCTTTACCTTGTTCCATGTGTTGTGAGGGCTCTAACGTCATTATGGCACTGTCCCTAGTACTACTTTTCTCTTGTTTTGTGGATGGAACAACTTAACTCAAACAACTGTATCCAATTATCTCCATATCAACACCAGTTCCATTAGTGTACACAACTTCTTTTGGAAAGTGCACTGTTGCTCTGTCCTTGAGCGCTGGGTACTAGGTCTCTTTGAGCATAGATATCCACCCTCCTTATGTTCACTGTGTGGGACAATGCTGTACTTCCTACTCCAGGGCCAAAGCTGGTTTCCTTTCTTCCATTTCAAAATGTGCTTTTATTTTCTCCATATCTGAGCTCTAAAAATGGAAGCTGAATATTATTCTGAGCCTTCCTGTCCTTCATCTGCATTCCCTTTTGCTTCCAAATTGCCTACTGTATGAGTCCTGTAGGAGATTCTGCAGCAGACAGTGGAGGGTCTACTGCTGACTGATGGGCACAGGGGAATGATATTTCATGTTGTCATCATCATGTACTCCTTCCTCCACCATCTCTTTCTCCACGGAATGTCATCTTCTTTCTTTTGCTGTTTCCTAGAACCTGAGAGCTTTCTCTAGTTCTGTATGTCCTGCTTTGTGCACCAATCAGGAGATCCCACTCCTGGTATATTGTCTTCATGCTTGGAACTGGTCATTCTGGTAAGGCGGTCAGGCCAATCTCCAGGAAACCCCCCAGAATTGAGAAAAGTATACCCTAACTTTAGTAAGGAGCTACACTGCTAAGGTTCTTTAGTAGTTGCTGGACTGAAGCAAACATTTCTATGGCCACTGCTGTCACTAATGCAGGGGGTTGGAGTGGTAGACTAAAAGAAAGAGGACACTCTCTTTATGAGTGATCAGTGACGGAGCTGTCTTAAGGTGCATACCATCTGACCTACAAATGTAAACTTGTTTCTTTTAAGAATCCCCGCCTCAACCAGTGTAGCTTGTTTCAAAGTTCAAAGCCTGTTTCCCAGTCCCTGCTATGTCGGTGTCCTGGCCTTTCCAATGGATGTGGGTTAAGTGTCATTTGCCACACAGCTTGCCCTTTGCTAAGGTCTTTGTGAGAGCTTGCTCGGGAATGTTGACCAGCTAAACATGAAAGTGAAAATATCTGTGAGGAAGGTACTGCAATGGCCTCTGGGGTCTAGGATGCAGGTTTTGTATGGAAGGATGAGGGTTGCAGGGTGACATGAGCTAGACCAGCTCACTCTTTTTCTTGCAGGCAGTAAACTTAAAAACATTTGATTTCTCGCCTTGGTATAGACCAGCTGCATGTCTGGCTTGTAATTTAGTCATTACTTGATTAAGGCTCGTCTGTTTGGAGCTCATACACTTTTGAGAAAACTTTAGGACAGTCTGAGGGGCCTGAGGCAAAAACACCTGCTCAAAGTTTCCATTTCTCAGCCCATTGAAATCTGCCCCGGAAATCTGCACCTTTAATACCTGCATAAGTTCAGCCCTTGCCACCAACTAGAGCAGAAGCCGTACCTCTACTCTAAAAAGTTTAAATAGCCTTCTGCTCATGTCACCAACTTGATTAATGTGCAAGTCCCAATGTTATTAAACTCCTTCTGTGGGAGAATACTAGGCGCTATATCACCCTTCTGACATAGTTTGGTCTTGTAAACAAACCCAACAGGAGAAATATAAACAAAACACACACACCACACACATTTCGGTGGTAAACATTAGAAACAATTTGACACATCCAACACAGGGCCTATAGTGGGCTATCGTATTGCTCCTAACATCACGTGCCAAACAGTCACCTTTCAGTAACATCCACACAGCCACCAGCCCTACACAATCTTCAATCGCCACCTAAGGGATGCATAAGCACCTGGACAATGCCCCACAGCAGAACTCTCAGAAAACCAAAAACACACACCACCGGGTCGTTGAAAATGACATCACCACCCAACCAGGCACCAAGAACAAAATACCCAGAATACATGATGAAAGGAGGACTCGGACTCCAGTCTGCAATGAAAAGCCCTGAATCACGTGCTGAAGCACCCCCAAAAAGCAGGCATCTCAACGAGGCCATATTAATGAGAGACTATGCTATGGAAATGCCGGCTACCCAACTTAGGGCCTGATTACAATTTTGGAGGACGGTGTTAATCCGTCCCAAATGTGACGGTTATACCACCTACCGTATTACGAGTCCATTATATCCTATGGAACTCGTAATACGATAGGTGGTATATCCGTCACATTTGGGACGGATTAACACCGTCCTCCAAAGTTGTAATCAGGCCCTTAATATACTTCATTCACGCATTTGGGTAGACATTCGATTGCTCAGGCTTGGAAGGTGTGACAGTCATCCATTCCAAAGTCTACTCCTGGAATTGGTAGAGAACTCCAGCGAAGGCATAAATGTACATCAATTTACATAGGTATACGTTTGCAGAAGTGCATTTCTTACTGTTTTTGTGACTCACGCCTCATGCCTTGAACTGAGCGACTGACACGGAAGGAAAATATTCCCTAACCCTCTGAGAAACCGTCGAGGCTCCTGGTCTAATGGATACGGTGTTTCGCATGCAGTTCAAACTAGAATCAGCTGGTCTGCTGCTTTTGCAAGTGCATGAATAGGTGTTTTTGTTCAGAACAGATGACTATCTTGCTCCATATTCACAGCTCATCAATCATTCAAGGCCAGCAGCGTTTTTGTTTACCATGAATTCAGGTGCGTCATACGCGTGTCAGCCGCCTCAGGCATTCGGGACCTACATTACGCCGCTGATTCAGGAAGGTGGCCAGAGGATGATAATGTCATGAGGAAACAATGCACACATATTTATGAGGTGAGTAATAGTACGCGGTACTTCACATTAACATTTTCTTTTTAATGCGTAATTTAACATTCGAAAGGGCCTGCACGTTACACGCTTGAAGCGAACAGCATTTCAGTGCAACAAAGGAAATACAATTAGGTAAAACCTAGTATTAAATCAAATAAATGCTTCTCTCATAAAGTCTAAGTCTTCCTCTCCAGTGATGAAGTATAAATCACTTGTTTATGTATCTACAGAAGTTCCATACTGCCACGCTTCAATAGTGATGAAGAATGAGTAACATTTATTGCTTTACAGAAGTTCCATGTGGCGTCACGCGTCACCTGGACCACTTCGGACCACGGAATAAGAAGTTCCGAATAGAGGGAGTGTGAGTCCTGCCAGATGTGTAGAGTGGCTCTCAGTCTGGCATTGTTCGATCGCTCTCATGTTCAAGTTTGAATCTGTTAAAATCCGGTTCAAAGGGTTCCACATGCAGGACTATCCTGAATTGAAGTTACCTTGTGTTCATCAGGTTCTAAGGCTAAACCATTGTTTTACTCCATGGACCCTCAAGAATCTTCCACCAGGCTTTGGTTTCTTGAAGGAGCCTTGCTGCATCAGATGAGCTACAGAGAATCTCATTTTATGCAGATGGCCAAGCGACCCCTAAATATTCACAGTAGAGAGTGTTTTGAATTTGATCTTGAGTTCAACTGGGAGCCAATGAATATCTTTCAGGATCACATTTTCATAAGTGCAGGCACACTGTTTCTGTCTGTCGTTTTGAGGCGCCCACAGGAAGATATGTTTTAATAGTACAAAAAGCCCCGATCAGAGCATGGGATAGTTGTTTATGGTGGTTAGCTTCCAAGGGTTAGAAAGGAGGATAGAGGGTTGAAAATTGGTGCCCTTACCAAGTATGTTGATTTGATCTGGCACTTTGAGGTCAAAGTCTGCCCTGTTGACAGGTAGTGTTAGGGTTGACTGATTAATAAATCAGTCAAATGGGGAGACTCTGATCTGACTCCTTCGATTAGGTCCTCAATCTTTTTTTTCATTCATCCAAAATTAGACATGATCGACTTGCTCCATTATACTGAAGTCTTTGTCCTTGCTGGTCTCTCGATGGATGTAAATCTCGAAATTGTTTGTCTATATCTGGTCCTTAGGTTGTGTGTAACTTTCTTGTCAAATTTCATATCACAGTGGAAGGAATTCTTAAAAGCAAAATGTCACTTAAACAGCCCATGTGGCAACCCAGCATATGTCTCTGACAGGTAATTATATGAGAAATCATCTGAAGCCGCCCTAGCCTGGTTGTATGGAATGTGACCCCATGCAGAATACCAATGGGCAGTGCATGATTTAATCCACCTTGCAATGGTGCCCTTAGGAGCAGCAAAACTGGCAGTATTGTTTTCAAAAGTCACAAAAATTGATTTGGTAGAACACAGGTCCCTTGTTCAATCGTGGTAAAAGTGGAATGCACAATTGGCATCAGAATTGTTAAGTGTCTCCCCTCATTAACATTTTGTAAGGAACGTAGGGCCATATGTACGAACACTTTTTCCCATAGACACAGAATGGGTAAAAACCTTTGCTACATCTGGCCCGTAATGTCCTCATTAAAATGCATTTATGTATATTTGAAACAAAGGCGGGTCATCAGGACCAACTTACGCTTGTGTAGAACTCTAAATGGCATATTTGCAAGCCCCTAGTGCCATCGGAGCATCACTTTTTGTGACGCTGTGGTGGCGCTCTGCAATGCGCCGTATTCACAAGGCGTCGTTAAGCTACTTTTTGTGGCATAAAAAGCTACCTTATAAATACAGCCCCTTCCCACACAGCACTTTGCTTGGAAGGGGCGTGCGATGGGTGTTGCTGTGGCCGTTCCACAGCAACACCCATTGCATTTTGCCGCTGCCCCAGATTTACAAGACCTAAATCAGTAACAGTGCCAAAATCATGGCATCTGCGACACACATAGAAAGAGCAAATCGCCATTGAAAATTGTTTTTGTGCAGAAGGTTGTTTCTTCCTGCACAAAAAACAATCTCCCCAGCAACACAGCCATCCTCGCACCATGGTGCAAGGGTGGCTGCTTTGGCGCTAGGCAGCTAATTTAGCACCAGCGCAGGGGGAAGCACAGGGATGCGTGGTATTTTTGTAAATACAGTGCATCCCTGCGTTTCAGAACTGATGCAGCGCGGCACTGCCAATTTTGGCACAGCACTGCACCAGTTCTTTGTAAATATGCCCCTAAATGTTTCTGAAGTGCAGACAGCTTGTGTTTGACTTATGCGCCCATCTGATATTATGGCCACCAGAAAGGAAGTCTTACATAAGAGGAACTGATCACCTGGCTTTCATGATTGTGGCTTAGAATAGGTTTAGGTTCCAAGGCTAAGGGATGTTTGAGTGGAAGAAACACGTGCACCAGTTCAAATGGAGTCCTTCTAATTACTTTATTCAATGTGGTAAAAACGAACTCCACAGGCTTCCCCATGCCAAGTAGCTTTTGCACATGACCACTGCACACCCATTATGCCAGATACTGATAAAAGATGTGACATTTTCCAGCACAGAGGTGAGCAGATTGATTTCATTTTGGAAGTACTCGACCAGAATGTCAGCCATTCGATCCTGTACTGAACTCTGATGAAAGACTTGTTGGAGGCTACCAAGACATCTATATTGCCTAAATAGTCCAAGGTGAGCAAAGGCAAGTGATTCAGGAACTGGGTGTCAAGTTGAGTGGTGGTAGAGAGGGATTCTCAGCACTCTTCCTGTGCCCATGGCCAGTCCAGCATCAACCTGTTCCCCAGGGAACCAGGACCTCTGTCCTTCAAGAAGGTGAACTGATCACATCTGAAACTCCAGTGTGTGTTGAAGAGGCCTATGAATGGTTGACAACCACAGGCCTCAAAGATGGAGCTGAGGAATTCCTGGTAGATCTCCCAGTCATGTGGAGAGTGGAGACGCTTGGTCAGACTCTGCTATTCTGCTGTTGACTCCACATTAAAGGAGACCAGCAATGTGGGAATGTAGTCAATCATCCATTTCTGCTTTCCTATAAGAGATAAAAGGAGCAGGTTCCTTATTTTCTCATGCTCTGTGGGAATATTTTAAGTGTATGAGTGACAATTCCTTTGTATGGGTAAATCCCCAGTGCCCACAAATATCATAATTATTTTAGTAGAAAATACAGGAGGAGTCAGAACATTTTCATATTATAGGTTATCAGTAGATTATCACAAATTGTTAAAAAATATATATAGCGAACAGGGTTGAGCTGATCACTTTGTATTTTTGCTTTCTTGTCTTTTATTTGTGTTGTTTTCTTTTTCATTAATGCAGTGTTTCCACAGGTTCAGCCACCACATGTTTCACTCCATACCTTTCATTGGCTCCCAGGCCTGAGCGATTTTTCACAGTTTCAAGGCTTTAGTGAGAAATGCTTTTTGATATAAAGTGTGGATTTGGGTAAAAAAAAATGGTTAGATTCATTGATCCTGAAACGTCAAAAAATGTGGTTACGTTTGCAAGCAATTTGTTAAGATCACAGAAATTTGTATTGTGAACTCAGAATGTTAAAGTGCAATATGTGTTTCACCCCTATGTCTTACAGGTCTGGAGCTTTTCAAGGCTTTACAATGTAATCAATAACTAAAATGACAAAGGGAAAACCAAGATATATATAGAGCAAAGAGGCAAGGGGAAGACAAAACAACAGTGATAGACGGTCAATTCACTTAATCTGATATAAAATATAAGAAGTACATTGAAAATATAAATTAACTGTATGCACTGCACACTGGTGTTAAGTCTGTGAAAAATACGCTCTGTGAAACTCTTCATCTGTGAAGAAGCGGAAGATCCTAAAATGTTTCAAAAGTTTCATGGTATAGTGCTAGTTCAAGTATACAAGTGAGAATCCGAGGTTGCGAATTTAAGCAAGAAGCAAAAAAAAAGGGTTCTATGTTGGGAATCATCAGTAAAGTCACTAATACATAGATATGATGTAAGTAATGTAGTAGGGGGAGACGGATGTTAAATAGGATGCGTGTGTGTAAGGGTCATAATGAAAAATGTGAGGGTTGTTTTGGAAATTAGTGACAGAGCCCGGCATATCTATTTAGGCTTCATTTCGTTGGATCGGTGTGGTCTAAAAGCAAGGGCATAAGGAAAGGATGAATCTTAGGGTCCAAGAGTTGAGCAGTGAGAGTTGAGAAAGGTCATTATCAAATCTCAAAGCGGATTCCTTCTATGTAGTACCTTTCATCCTTGCCTTAGGTCCATGCCTTTCTCCATCACCCAATTCTATGCATCATATAAATAAGCATTCCTCATCAGAAGTACTACATAGACGAGATCCACATTAAGATTTGATACAGAAGCTAGAAGAAGACGATTCAATCAGCAGTAGGATGCTCTTCACTGCAGCTCCGACTGTCAGGCGCCTCATCCACCCATAATCAAGATTTAATCACCTTCCTTCACCTTTGTCCAAATTTATTTCCCTTACTTACTGCCCCACCTGCCCATGACAGATATTTCCTCTCACATATAAATTCCTCTAACCGTTGGCAGTTAATTTGTCTGTAAACCCATGCCATGAGTCATTTTATTGTACAAATCACACCAATAAGCCTGTGTGTGGTTTGACTTCATTTACCATAAAGGTCCACTACCATATATTTTCCTGAAGATGGTGTCACTGATATATTTACGATTGATAGACCACCTCCAAACATCAACCTTTGAAAAATCATCAACATCAACCTTTGAAAAATCTCATATTAGATACTTTAAAACTCTCAATACAGAGACGGTACACCCCGGCAGAGAGTCTGTTACACCTTCCAAGGCCACTTAGATGAACTTATATATTACATTTTCTGTGACTTTGATGGTGTACATTAGTGTATATGACCCGTTTAGAATTGTAAATAGATTGGGATATGTTGTTATTTTAGTATTGAAAAAAACAAATATTGAAAAAACTTGTATTGCATGTATTTGTATTGAAAACATTTTTTTGAAAAAACTTATGCTGTGCATTAGTATTGGGAAACTATTCTTTGCTTATTAACCTTTTAACTTTTTTCCCAGAACTGGCACAGAGTACACTTCTGTTCTCCAATGTATTTTTGGCTAAGGGTTCTCAACTAACCACCAAGATCTATTCTTTGCTTGGATCGAGTGACCACTCTTTTGACTAACAATTTAATCACCTCAAACAATTTCCTCAAGTGTTCTCTTGTAGTTATTTCATTTAGAGTTACCAATCTCCTGTGGGATGACTGTGTTACCTTAGTTAACTTGTACATGTCATCTCAAAAATATCCTGATTGTTCCTCTAAAAATTTAATATACAGTGAAATTGCCTAGCGGGTTGGATTGGTATATCTTTCTGTCCTCGCACAGTCTAATTCTTCTACTACTGTTTCTGCCTGTGTACAGAAAACGACAGTGCTGTTAATATTTTATGACGGTTATCCTAACATCACGTGTGAATGATGTATCATTAGTATGAAATATAAAAATACAAAAAGATTGTTAGAGGAATCTGATACTCAGAAATAATATTGTATGGGCTAGGATAGTGTTTTCTCTCTCAACAGAAACTTTGGAGGACTGATCCTTGATGAAGTAAGAATATCATGCACAGAAATATCATATGACTTAAATATTGTATCCATAATAGTGTTTATAGGAATTTTGTCCCACTGAGTGTAGAGTTTCTGTTCTTAACTCCAATTAATTTGTATTTCTATTTGGTTTTATGAAGTATGCAATTACCTAAAAGGCATCCTGCTCTGGAACTGGTATTCTGAGTTCACGTAATAGCAGGATTAAGATCTTGTAAATAACCAATAATTACAAAAGGAAAACATGTTATATTTGGTTCTTAAATGCAGATGGAGAGATTTTCAGAGTTTAGCTGCTATCTTCAGAGTTCTAGACTTTAGCTGGCGTCACCAAGGGAGCAGGGCCACCTGATCTAGCCAGGCCATAGTGTGGGACTGGCAAAAGTCTAGCCAATGCAGACATAAGGCACCTGAGGAGTGAATATAGCACAAACTTCTTTCACAGTTAAAGTGGACTGCATCCATGGATGGCCAAACAGTACAACTTAAAGGCAGTGCACTTGGCCATAGGTAGCTAATGTGATGTGTGGGAGGCAATGGTGACAGAAGAACGAGCTGTCCAAAAAAGAGCTAACCGAGCCACTGGATTTTACAGCCATTGTGACTGGTTAGTAATGTGTTCAGTAGTTACATGAAATAGAGAATTACAGTCATCTAGCCAGCTGATTACAACAGTGTGAACAACCACTGGATCGAAAGACCTAGGTAATAGTTGTAGGATACGGAGCGATATATTTTGGAATGATATTTAGAACGTAATTGGCCTGGTACCACAATTGGTAGGCGGACTCCAAGCCTTATGCATGTTAACACACAAAAAATAATATTTACTTCCCAAGTCCTAAGGAGCTATCAGGGCACTCTATGAACCCATAAAATAAATTATGTCCGATTCTACCAGGGCAGCTTTCAAGGCTGGATGGGCTGTGGATTTTTCAGCCCATTCAGCCCTATTTCAAGGCCTCTGGAAAGTATTCCATTTGCCCCCGTATTACCCCACCAGCCTTGGTACTAGAGCTCTAAAAACAGGAAATAAACAAAAGGCCCAAACCGCAGCGATTACAGTAGGCTACAGTTTGAAATGTTTAGTAAATATTGTGGTCTACTTCATTTTAAGACTCAAATTAGTGCAAAATGTTAGGCATCACAGTAAAACAAGAACAGCTCAAAGAGTTGTCAGACATTAAACTATAGACGTGTAATAGCTGTCCTTTGTTGCTATGTATTTGTGCCTAAAGATACAGAAAGTTCCCTTGAACCTCAAGTACCATTGATTTTCCAAAGGAGGGGCCAGATGTAGGAAAGGAATTGCAACTCGCAAACGGCAAAAACTGCAGTTTGCGAGTTGCAAATCACATTTTCCTATGCAGAAATGCATTCTGCGAGTCGGACCGACTCGCAAAATGCATTTCAGAATCGCAAATAGGAAGGGGTGTTCCCTTCCTATTTGCGATTCCTAGTGGTATGCAACACCATTTGCGACCGCATATGCCGTCGCAAATGGTGTTGCAGTTACCATCCACTTCAAGTGGATGGTAACCCACTCGCAAATTGGAAGGGGTCCCCATGCGACCCCTTCCAGTTTGTGACTGGACCCAGAAACATTTTTTCAGGGCAGGGAGTGGTCCAAGGGACCACTCCCTGCCCTGAAAAAATACCGAAACTAAAGGTTTCGGTTTTTTTTTTAAGTGCAGCTCGTTTTCCTTTAAGGAAAACGGGCTACACTTAAAAAAAAAAAAACTGCTTTATTTAAAGCAGTCACGAACACGGAGGTCTGCTGACTACAGCAGGCCTCCATGTTTGCGAGTGCCCATAGTCGGTATGGGGCCGCAATTTGCGACCCACCTCATGAATATTCATGAGGTGGGTCATTGCGACCCCATACCGACTTGCAGACGGTGTCTGAGACACCGTTCTGCATAACATTTTGCGACTTGCAAACAGCGAGTCGCAATGACTCGCTATTTGCAAGTCGCAAAATGTTATTTTGCTACATCTGGCCCTAAATTCAGGAAATTCAAAGCAATAAAAATACCGCTTGAACTCCCATTTTAGTGAGGGTTTTGAAAAATGGTTCTTGTCAATGACCCTAGCTCTCAAATTGTTTATAGTTAATTGTCATCATTATTAAGAAAATTCACTCGTCATCTATGCAAGCGAACTAAAAATTCTTGGCCTTCTTTGGCTTTCAAATCCCAGAAAAGGTAGTTGTAAACCAGCTACAATACTTTCTGGAAGAACACATTATACAATCCCTTACAAATCAGATTTCTGCTTCTGCGTCAGGCTTGACAGAAAAAGGTCATAACTGGTGACTGGACAATAACCTACTCCAAGCTAGTTTCTGTAACATGACCAAGCTCGTTCTCCATGGTTTCTCCAAAATCCCTCAGAACACCCTCATATACACACAATTGCATTTTCTAATAATACTTGTGTTTTGTCTTTCAGTAACCCCTATGATGTAATTAAATCCCATGAAAACTTGACCACAGTTGGTGCATTAGTCATGGCTACTTCCAAAGGATATTTACTGTGACAGTCTAAGGCATGTTGTTTTGATGAATCAAGAGATCATGGAAAAATGAGTACGTTTTTGTCTCTCAAGCCTACATTTCCCGTAATACATTAGTGAGGGAAAGATAAGACTGTAAAAATATAAATAAACATTGTAAATGCCCCCCCAAAAAACTGTCTGATCCAAATCAAAAGTCTCTTCAAAAGATAGGGTTTTGACCCTCTTTTAGATGATAGTGGCAGCAAATTTGATACCAAATGAAACACTTAACCCCACAGCTGTTGTATCAGATGATGTGTGCCTCCATTGTCTCATTAGAGTGGAAACAAATGACAGCAGCGTATAAAGTGTTATAAGCTAAAATGCATGCATAACAATGGAAGCCAGTGCTATACATATGTTAGAAAAGTAAGAAAATACTTCTACACACATAACAAAATAACTTATAAAAATGTATTATAGTCCACCCATTTATTTGCTGGTCTTTAATCATACCAGCACTGAATATGTAATGTGCAATATATTGCAAGAAAAACAAACAACTAGACTACTACCTGTAGCGTCTTCCCCAGCCTGAGCACCAGCCAATGACTAAGCCACACACAAAGCTATAAATCACAAGTCTTTATTCCTCAGCGTGTACCTGTGAACTCCAACATTCTAAACCAAACTTTAATTACATTCTATTCTAATGATTACATCGCACTGATACAGAGTCTGCTGGGAATCAGAAAAGTTCTGTTCTATAGATATAAAGAAACATGTATAACTATATGTCTTCAATCAGTCTTCTTGGTGCGTCGATCATCCAAACCGATCTGTTTTCCGGAAGCCGTAAATTGTCATCTTCAGTGTCAGAGATTGCTAAAGATGGTAGAGAATCAGCAACAGCCACTGAGTCTTCAGAGTCAGTCTTTTTTTCACCATTTCGAGTTGAAGACTGATGAAATACAGGTCTAAAGTGGGAAAAGTCTCTAGTAATAGACTTCCCCGGGTGCTGGGCAGTCACCACTTGCCCCTTGGTAGACACCACTTGAAAAGGATCAGCATCATAAGGAGCATCAGATTCTTGGATTTGCACATCTGTTGAGCGATCAACAAATCTCCTTTTTTAAACAAGATGTCTTTTGCATGTCACCTTTTGTCTGCATAACCTTTCGTTTTCTGTTTGTTAACCAAGTCCCTTTTACGAATCATGTTTTCACATTTATCTCTCTGGGTGGTCCCTTGAGGTAACTTCGTTGCATTGCTCTCCCAAACATCAAAGTCACAGGACTTTCACCTGTGGTTGAGTGGGGTCTGGAACGATAAGTTATTAGAGTAGAATTCAAGACCGTTTTCAAACTGAGATTCTCAATAGTTGCACACTGTACTGCTTTCTTCAGTGTACACATAAAACGCCCAACAAGTCCATTGGTCTGTGGCCATAAACGTGTGATCTTTTGATGCTTTATGTTTAGATGCTCCAGAAATTCTTTAAATTCTTTACTGTTGAAGGGTGGACTATTGTCAGACTTTACAATGGCTGGTATGCCCCACGTTGAAAAGATGTCATCAAATGTTTCAATAACTCGTTCATGAGTAATGGATGAGAGATCTTCAACCAAAGGAAATGTGAGTATTCATCTACAAAATGACCATTAGTTGATGTCCATAATCAAGTAGACCAAATAAATTGATGGCTATTCTTTCTCAGACATCTTTAGGGAGTAACATTGGTTGACATGCAATTACATACGTGACAGGCTTTGAGTTCCTTTTCAACTCTTTCATCTAAGTATGGAAGACAAACTCTCTTTGTGGCAACAATACCACAATATTCCTTGTGAGCCCCTTCAATCACTTTCCATCGCAAACTCTCCAGAATCAGGATTCTTGATCCTTATTGTAGGCAAATGGCTCCCTGTTGCAGTTACCCCCATTCCCCCCCTACCTTTTGCCTGAAATTGATGCTGACTTGACTGAGAAGAGTGCTGGGATCCTGCTAACCAGGCCCCAGCACCAGTGTTCTTTCACTAAAAATGTACCATTGTTTCCACAATTGGCACACCCCTGGCACACAGATAAGTCCATTGTAAAAGTAACCAGTGGTACCAAGGGCCCTGTGACCAAGAAGGTCCCTAAGTGCTGCAGCATGTGTTGTGCCACCAAAGGGACCCCTCACCTAACACATGCATACTGCCATTGCAGATTGTGTGTGTTGGTAGGGAGAAAAAGGAAAAGTCGACATGGCATCCCCCTCAGGATGCCATACACAGAAAATACTGCCTGTGGCATAGGTAAGTCATTCCTCTAGCAGGCCTTAAAGCCTTAAGGCAGGGTGCACTATACCACAGGTGAGGGCATAGCTGCGTGAGCAATATGCCCCTACAGTGTCTATTCTTAGACATTGTAAGTACAGTGTGGCCATATTAAGTATATGGTCTGAGAGTTTGTCAAAACGAACTCCACACTTCCATAATGGTTACACTGAATACTTGGAAGTTTGGGATCAAACTTCTCAGAATAATAAACCCACACTGATGCCAGTGCTGGATTTATTAGAAAATGCACACAGAGGGCAGCTTGGAGATGCCCCCTGTATTTTACCCAATCCTTCAGTGCAGGACTGACTGGTCTGTGTCAGCCTGCCACTGAGATGAGTTTCTGACCCCCTGGGGTGAGAGCCTTTGTGCTCTCCGGGGCCAGAAACAAAGCCTGCACTGGGAGGAGGTGCTTCACACCTCCCCCTGCAGGAACTGTAACACCTAGCAGTGAGCCCCAAAGGCTCAGGCTTCGTGTTACAATGCCCCAGGGCACTCCAGCTAGTGGAGATGCCCGCCCACTGGACACAGCCCCCACTTTTGGCGGCAAGTCCAGAGGAGATAATGAGAAAAACAAGGAGGAATCACCCTTCAGCCAGGACAGCCTCTGAGGTGTCCTGAGCTGAGGTGACCCCTGCCTTAGGAAATCCTATATCTTGTTTTGGAGGATTCAGCACAATAGGATTAGATATGTGCCCCCCTCCCCACAGATAGGAGGCAAGAGGTTGTAGCCACCCTCAAGGACAGTAGCCATTGGCTACTGCCACCCAAACCTAAACACATCCCTAAATTGAGTATTTAGGGGCGACCCTGAACCCAGGAAACCACATTCCTGCAACCTGAAGAAAGAAGAAGGACTGCTGACCTGAAAGCCCCACAGAAAGGACGGAGAGGACAACTTACTTGGCCTCAGCCCTATCGGCCTGTCTCCAGACTCAGAGAACCTGCACAGCGATGCATCCAGCGGGACTAGCGACCTCTGAGGACTCAGAGGACTGACCTCCAACTAAAGGACCAAGAACCTCCCGAGGACAGCGGCTATGTCCAAAAACTGCAACAAGGAAACCAGCTTTACAGAGATTCCAGCCCCACTCCGGAAGCGTGAGTCACACTCTGCACCCAATGCCCCCAGCCCGTGTTCAGAGGAACCAACATCGCAGAGAGGACCCCCGGGTGACTCCAATGACATGTACACCCTGAGTCGACCTCCCTGAACCCCCACAGTGACACCTGCAGAGAGGATCCAGAGGCTCCCCCTGACTGTGACTGCCCAGTAACAAAGGAACCCGACGCCTGGAAGAAGCACTGCACCCCCAGGACCGAGAGGAACCAACTACCGGTGCAGGAGTGACCAGCAGGCGGCCCTCATCCTAGCCCAGTTGGTGGCTGGCACGAGAAGCCCCCCTGTGCCCTGCTTACATAGCCAGAGTGACCCCCGGGTCCCTCCATTGATTTCAACGCAACTCCCGACACCTACTTTGCACACTGCACCCGGCCACCCATGAGGGTGTATTTTGTGTGCCTGTTTGTGACCCCCCCCAGTGCTCTACAAAACTCCCCTGGCCTGCTCCCCGAGGATGCAGGTACTTACCTGCTAGCAGACTGGAACCGGAGCACATGTTCTCCATAGGCACCTATGTTATTTGGGCCCGACTTAGAGCTCTGCACCTGACCGGCCCTGTTTTGCGGGTGCTGGGTGTTTGGGGTTGACTTGAACCCCCAACGGTGGGCTGCCTATGCCCAAGAGACTGAACTTGTAAGTGCTTTACTTTCCTAAGAAACTAACCAATACTTACCTCCCCCATGAACTGTTGATTTTTGCACTGTGTCCACTTTTAAAATAGCTTATTGCCATTTTTGCCAAAACTGTGTACATTACTGTTTTAATTCAAAGTTCCATACTTACCTGTGTGAAGTACCTTACAATGTATGTACTTACCTAAATTCAGAATCTTGTGGTTCTAAAATAGATTTTTCTATATAAAAACCTATTGGCCTGGAGTTAAGTCTTTGAGTGTGTGTTCTAATTTATTGCCTGTGTATGTACAAAAAATGCTTAACACTACCCTATGATAAGCCTACTGCTCGACCACACTACCACAAAATAGAGCATTAGTATTATCTATTTTTGCCACTATCAACCTCTAAGGGGAACCCTTGGCCTCTGGGAACACTATCTCTCACTTTGAGATAGTATATACAGAGCCAACTTCCTACACTCATAATATAATTCCTTCTTGATTTATGGATAACTCATCTTTGACATTTTTGTACTTTTGATATTCCCCATCAATACTGAGAGGTAGAGTGTGTTTGTTCCAAGACTGGTGTGTAATTATATCTTTTAACTTCAGCAGGTCACTGTCAAGGGTGGCTCGCTCTGGGCACCTCCGGCCTCTATGTCAGCAGCTTGTTTCTCAGCACATTCCTCAGCTCTGGCAGTCATCAACCCTTGCTCCAGACTAGGGGAACACACACAGCAACACCCATGGAACACCCCTTTCACGCAGTGTTATGCATGAATGGGGTCCATATTTACAAAACCATGAAAAGCCACGCAAGGTGCTTTGTGTGGCTTTCTAAATATGGGCTGGCACACTGCGCCACCAAAGTATTAAAAAAGTGATGCTCCAGTGGCGCAGTGTGCCGCTAGGGCCTCGTAAATGAGGCCCTAACAGTTTCTCTCAGCATTCGACGTCTCAATGAACTGGACAAGCATCCATCAATACCTCGAAGCCGCATGGCTTCTTCGTCGTTAAATTCGGTGAACTTACAGTGTTTGATGAGTGTGTCAAGTCTTTCGACAAATTTATCGATTGTTTTACCAGCTCTATGGCATTTTTCACTGAAAACTTATCGTTCATAATTAATGTTTGGTACTGGATTGAACTTGAGATTCAATGCATTCTTAATCTGACTGTATGTGACTTCTTGGTCAGTTTTCTGCATTTTTTAATTACTTCTTTCACACCATCACCGGCAAGATTTTTGTTTCAGATATTTGATAATCTTTATGTTCTAAATCTGTTCAGGTGCATTAATGAAATCTTCAAGTGTCTCTATCCAGGCAGTCCATCTATCGCCTTTATTTTGCTTTTGGCCGTATCAAAAGGTGGTGGTGGTTCCAGGAAGGTGGTAGCATTATAACTGTTCATGGGAGTGGCTGGAACTGAGGGTGAAGCTCTGTCAGATGTTGTCAGCCGTCCCTGGGAATCAGCATCATCACTGAAGCCTGACGATGGTTCAGCCTCAGGGCATCCAGGACAGTCTTTCGAGTTTTGATCGTCTTCTTGGTGTTCATTGGAGCCTTGTCACTTGTGAAAACCTCTGGAGTTGTTCTGAGCCGCCACCTGGCATCTTTGGTGGTGTGCTGCTTCAGGTACTGGACAGCCCAGTAAGCACATCTCCAGTGCTTCTTCTTGGGTCTCCCTGGTGCTGAGGTTATAATGCTCCACTTACCAAGACTCTGGTAAGAGTATTAGCTGTATGCTTCCCTATTATTTATTCTGTCAGCCAGCGCTATTATTCGCAATAATATATAGCGAGTTATTATTGTCTTTGACAGCACTTTGTAAACCTGGTTGTATCTGCCTTCAGCGTTAACACTGTACAATGTTTAACTTTATTTTGCATACCAGCACTGCTCCTTTTTTGTATGATCCTGGACCGTAGCTTCTTGACCAACGATGCGTAGACTTCTTAATGAAGCTTTTTTTCATTTGCATGCTGCACACCTGCTGGAGCTGCTCCCTAACTCCACATACGTGAGCTGTCAACTCGGCATTTCACTGAAGGCACACGCAACATGCACAAGCAGTTTGGTTGGACCACGGCAAACTCTCTAGTAGAGCACTTTCTTCTTCGGGTTACTTATCCCCTATCTTGTCGCCAGTTGTAGCGTCTTCCCCAGCCTAGGTACCCTATCAATCACTACGTCACACACAGAGCTGTAAATCATGTGTCTCTATTCCTCTGCGCATACCTGTGAACTCCAACATTCTAAACCAAGCTTTCATTACATTCTGTTCTAGCGATCACGTCACACTGATACAGAGTCCACTGGGAGTCACGAAGTTTCAGTTCTAAATCATGCAAGACAGTACACTACCCAGGTTTCCTAAATAGGAACAATACAAATACCTCTTCAAAATGGCTGCCATGCAATGTCCAATGTGATACTAAAGAAATACATTGTTTTAAAAGTTAATTTAAAGAAACCCTTTCAACAAATGTATATTCTAAATAAAAAGTTAAATTCAGCAATACACTTTGCATGTAAAGCAGTCTACCCCTTATAAACACATTCAAAGCAGTTTCCTCACCCTCAGTCATCACTCCTGAGGAGACCTGGCACCCGACAGGATGGAAGGAGCAACAAAACGCAGGTGAAACACTATCCTACGTGGTAAGGCAATATTACAAGGCACACATTTTGTAAAGAAATAAGCATAAACGACTAAAGAGAAATAACATATTTCATTTTAAAAGACAATTTTTCAGAAAGCAGTAGTGTTGAATGAACAGACATGTGCAATAAAAAATAAACAATAGACAGTTACACCTACTGAATTGTAAGAGTGCTGGACATAAATAAAAGGTATTTTCCAAATTTATTTTCAAACACATAGTAAAACAAATATATATATTGCTATTTTCTTATCCCCACACAGAATTAAACAATAAGCGTAGAAAGAAAAAGTAAACAACTTCTTAAGTTGAGAAAGAAAGAAATAAACAACTTCTCTGAAACATAAAAGAATATCTTAAATAAAGCTACTATTTATTTAACAGTAATAGGTACTACTCTGATTCAAAGGTTAGTGTAACAAAATACACCAAAAAGCAATATCTATCTATCTATCTATCTATCTATCTATCTATTTATCTATCCATCTATCTATCTAGAGTCACAGTATTAAAAAATGATGCAAATTCATTTTTTTACTGATAAACAAACGGAAATTTTTGAAGAAGCAACACATATTCAATCAATGAAGGAGAATAGGTTGCTGTCATGGTTTTCTCTACTGTAGACAAAGGATAAGCCAACCAAGGGTTCATTGGACATGTGTAAAATAATTAAGCCACAAATGTACAGTAATGGCAGCTACTCTAGGTGACAAAATTCTCAGGACCAGTGACCATAATCACTCTGCATCAACATAAGAAAAAAGTGAGAGAAGCAGTACATACACTAAAGAGATTTCAGCCACCTCGGAAAATGATATTAGCAAAAGGCACCAAGTAAACTATTACCCTATCGAACCACTAAGATACACTATCATACTAAAGCCTGACATTCTAAAAATCATGCAAACTAATGGCCCATTTCTATTGTCTGATAATGAAAACAATAGTAAGCAAGAGATATTATTTTTAACTACTGAAAAACCCCTACCACTAGTGCAAAGTAGAATCTGAATGATGGATTGTACATTTAAAACTTGTTAATCACTTTTCACTCAAATCTACACAATTCATGGAACAAACAAAGATAACAATATGCCACTCATCTATGCTTTGCTGCCTGACAAGAGTACTGACAAGAGTACACACGTGTACTCAGAATTACTCAATTAGGCAACAACAAACACTAACAAAGTTCAACCTTTTAAAATCGTAATTGACTTGGAGCTAACAATGTAGAGTACAATTCAAAATATATACCCCAAAACTCAAATAAACAGTGTATTTTTCCACTTTGGACAAGCTGTATGGCAAAACTTTAAAAAAACAAGACTTCTAGATGAGTACTTCTCAACAAAGCAATCTACAGGAAGAAATTAAAAAACGTACTTCTTTGCTTTTCTTTTCACACCCAACCAAGTAGAAGACCATTCGACAACACATTACCGAAAATGAGTAAATACTGTCATAATTCCTCATGTATTTCGAAGGAACATGGATTGGTCACATAAAGAGATTGGATAAGAAAATACCACCTGGTTTCAAATATCTGCTGGAACTATTACTAAAGTTGCTTAAAAGTTGAGGAAAAAACAATGATACCATCCAGGGATGGTATAACTCTTTCAACTCTCAAAAATGAGACTTCAGTAGGCAAACACTAACTCTCACTTTACAATTTCTTGGAAACTCTTTCATCCCTCAAACCAGAGAGTTCAGTAGGCAAACACCTCTTTTTACTTTCCAATTTCTTAGGAAATCTAAAAAAGAGCAGATTTTCCAAAAAATACTTCAAACACAGTCATTAGCAGGTAGCTAAATCACAGCATGTAAACATTCGGCACAATATCAGGGTAATACTATCTCGAAATTAAAATAATATTTTTGTATTTTATTCTCATACAAGCAAAAAGTGTCACAGTATAGTTGAACATTTGTTGAAATTACTTACAGTAACATTTTAGTACTGTCCATTCTTTTTCTTAAACAGGTTTCATCCCACAAAAAAAGGTAGATTTCAAGGCAGAAAAATAAATTGAATAAAACAGAAAATTGACAATTACAAATTTACAAAAGAGAAAAAAACAATAAAAAATGTAATGCAACAGATTAATTTTAAAAAAGAAAAGAGAAAAAAGAGAAAAACATTTGCTTTCTTTTTTTCTTAAAATGGGGAAAAGCGTAACAAACAAACAATTTTAAAGGTTAATATATTTCAGAAGAAATGCAATGCAGCTTATTTAAAAAATAAAATCATATTAAAAAAGATTCCTTTAAAAATATAATTCTATTTCTTTGATATCTGTTAATGGAATTAAATAAATACAATTTTTTAATATATACCCCAAGTAAAAAAACAACCCAAAGGACTAAAACTGTACCTCAGCCCTAAAAACCCATCAGTCCAGAAACATAAAAAGACCCACAAAAAAGAACTTCACAACCACTACTCACCCTAATTTCTAAAGTATTCTATAACCCATTACAAATTAAGGCTTATTTGATGACCATTATTCGTTAGTTTGACCTGCTGATTTTTATTTGAATTGAAAAACACTGCAAGTCAGAAGGTATCAGTCCTGCTACACCCCTAAAGGCTTAACTGTACTTTAACGTTTTTTTTGTGACAGACACCATTGCGTAATTTTTGGCAAATTTTGGAGCAAGTAGAAAAGCAGATCATTAAGCTAAGGGGAAATACTGTGGTTAAGATCTAATAAAGCAAAAACATCCAATTCATAAGGCAAACAGGCCTCTGGGAGGGCCCATTGGTACCCCTTCAATGGCTTGGCATGGGTAGCAAGAGCTTCCTCTGTGGAAAGTCTATGGAGTACATGTATATGAACAGAAAAACAATATGGCAGTTAAGAAATATATGATTTATAAACCCCAGTCAATTTAAAATGAAGTGATAACAATAACCTTAAAATGAAGACAATCAGATGTAAAGATCAGAAGGTATTAAACACAATTCAAAACTGATCCATTGGAAGAAATGGGAACAAAAAATACAAGTCAATGGGGTGCACCTGACTGGGGCTAAAACACTCTCCTAGGACAACTGGAGATGGGGCATGGTCAGGACCAACTGTTGGTTCCCACTAGTCAAACAGCTCAAGGGACTGATGTAGCGAGATCACTAAAATCTTAGTGGTTCATCCTAGTCCAAGGTGTTACTTTTTATGGAGATACAAAATCTTCAGCTAGGCAATGCTGGAAGCAGTAGCCAAACAGAGCTACATAAGACTAGAAACTTATTTTCTACCTTTGCTCAGTAGCTATAAACTTCTTAGTCAAAATCTCTAAGCAAGGCACACTTAAAAAAATTAATTAGCCTATAAGGCTGCATCTTTTTCAGTCAACCTTTTCATCTTGTTCCTTTTAAGAAAGATTATAATTTTGCCAACTTTTAGAAACAGTTCTGTATCATTATTGTCTGTCATCCAAGAGTTTCCATGCATTCAGGAGTCAGGAAAGCATTCTTAGGCAGCTGGCTGTGAAATCAAGCTGTGTTAAGAAGGCTCCCAGGCAGGTCCACAGTGACTAGTTTTCTGGATTTCTTCTAAAGTATATATATCTTCATGTGGGCTGGCTGAAGAAATGTTCAGTTACCATAGCTCTACTGGTTCTCTTCCAGGCAAATGTAGCTTCCTGTTTCTAGGACCTTCTGCAATTTTCAACTTTAAAAGAGATGTTCCTCTTTCTCCATTACCTTCTGCAATTCCCAACTTTAGAAGACATTTCCCAATAGACAAACAAGATTCTGTCAACAAAGTCTGAATCTCTTTTTCTTTGTCACTCAGGTGGTTATTCTGACTTCAATTGTCTTTTCCTAAGACCGCCAAAGCCGCGGGCACCAGAAGGCCTTGCAACCGCCATATTATGAGTACTGAAGGTTTTCGGCAACAATTTGGTTGGAAATTCTCCAGTAGTCGTGCTGGTGGTCGGAGGCACAGAGGCGGTTCCACCTTTGGCCCCACCCCACCAAAAGGACTCCGCCAGCCGTAGTACGAGCTGTAATACGGCCTGGCAGTATCCTGATGGCGGGGCGCTGCCGGCGGTCGGAGCGCCGGGTCCTGTCCCCTCAGGGAGGAGCACCTAGTCGGATGAGGTAAGTGTCTTCTGCAAGAGGAAGGGGTGGGGTGTATGAATGGATGTGTGTGAGTGTGTGTGTGTATGCCTGTCATGAATGGAGGAGGAAGGGGGAATGTTTGTGCATGTGTGTGTCTGTATGTAAATGTGGTGATGGCGATGAGTGTGTGGGTGAATGTGAACGCTGGGTCGTGGTGCGTGTGTGCATGCATGTAGATGGGTGGGAGTTGGGTGTGTATGTATGTTGAGGAAAGGAGGGGGTGGGGGATGGAGTGTGTATGCGTGTCAATGGGGTGAATGTAGTGAGAGTGTGTGTGAGTGGGGGTGTTGTGCGTGTGTGCGCGTGAGTGTAAGGGTGTTGTGAGTGTGAGTGAGTGTCAGGGTCTGCGTGTGGGTGCGTGTGTGTATGCGGGGTGGGGGTAAGTACGGGGATTGGGGTGGGGAGTAAGTACGTGAATGTGGGGGATGGGGTGGTCACTACTGGGAGCGAAGTTGGGTGGGTTACTGGGGGGGCATCAGGCTCCTGGGTAAATGGGTGGGTGTGGGAGTCGTCTACCGGCGACAGGAATGCAAATTCCTGTCACCGGTAGCCTTTCCACCAAGGATTTTGTAGTGGTGCTACCACCACGAAATACCTGGCAGAAAGGGGACTCGTGATATCGCTGGCGGTATTGGGTGGACCACCGGGTCGGAGATGCTTATCTCTGGCCTGAAAATCTGACCACCCTGGTGGTAAGCAAGGGAACGTGGCGCTTTGGCACAGGCCAAACCACCCACATTCGTAATGTGACAGTCTTCACCACCGGCCCGTTGGCGGTGAGACCGTAACCGCGGCCCTGATGGTCTTTGGACCACCTGGGTCGGAATGACCTCCTTAGTCATTCTTACTTTTGGAGCTGCTGTCGGGTCCCAGAAATCCAAGATAAAAGTGAATACAAAATCATTCTGCAGTCCTCTACTGGGCAAAGATAGAGGACGGGGCATCAAAATCTATAAAATATGGCCAAGAAGTATTGAATATAAATATCCAATGTTTCCATTTATTTTGCTATACTTATTTAGCAACAAGATGCAAATATGAAGTTTGCAGTACTTTCCTAATCAAAGCTGTTACACAGATTTAGGACCAATTTCTTGTACTTTAAATTGCTGGATTTCACAGCTGTTGATAAAGTATGTGTTTTACATTTAAGTAAGGAAAACACTTCCTTCAAGATTATGGGCCTCATTACGAGTTTGGCAGTCTTTTGGGAACCCACCCATGTTGGCGGAATCCGATCACCATAATAAGAGTCACACTGTGAAATCTGCCAAAAAAACAGCCAAATATCTGAAACCTCCAGGACACTGGAGGATGGAAAAGAGCCGGTCTTACCACAAGCACTGCCAGCCCGACAAAAATCCTCCCATCAGATTACGATCCTCAAATCACAACAGCGTTTTTTCCATAGGAGAAAACCATTGGCGGTGCAAACCGCGGCAGTCTCAACTCACTTCAGTCAGAATACCACACCACATTGGATAGTTTGAATACCCCACACCTGATACACATCCACATACCCGACACACCTACACACTGCACTATATAACACACACCTACACAACCCATAATCCTTTGTAATCAAAACGGCACACACAGCCACGGACAACCAACATCCCAGAGAGTATAAATTAGGAAGACTAGGCTCCCAATTACACTTCACTATGCACACATAACACACCTGCACAATGTACAAAGCACACACATTAGTACCACACACAATCCACAACACCCGTCACCCACTCACATCACAGCACCTACACCTCATCATTTACCTAACTCTGCACCCTTTCACTTTGAACACAACCACACTGTCTTCACAACCACTACCATGTCCCCATAAAAACACCCACGTTTCACTGATGAAGCATTGAGGGTCATGGTGGATGAAATTGTCAGGGGAGAGACATACCTATTCGGAGCAGAGGTCCAACAAACATCTAGTGGCAGGAAAATGGAGTTGTGGCAAAGGATAGCCGACAGGGTGAATTTTGTACACAGTTATCCAAGCACAAGAGAGGACATCAGGAAGAGTGGGATGACCTCAGGGGGAAGGTCTGTTCCATGACATCCAGGCACCAGCTTGTGGTACTGAAGACTGGCAGTGGGCCACCACCTCCTCCCCCTACTTTCACATCTTGGGAGTAGAAGGTCTTGGACATCCTGCATCCTGAGGGCCTGACAAGAATACCTGGGAGAGTAGAATCTGGTAAGTAGCCACAACATACCTGTCACCCAATTGTCTAGTCCTGCATGCTTCCTCAACACCCAAACCTACCCCAAATAACACACCACCCACTACAACTCTGTCCTAATTACCTAATACTCCTCTCTGGCATGCCACATGTCCACTAAACTCATCTGGCCCCACAGACTTTGGAAATGGCACGTGAAGTACTATCTAATAATAGCACTACATCTCCCAGAATGCAATATCCCAACATTTTCCAAACCTGGACACTGCACCAAATATTATATGTCATGCACGTTAAACTAATTTTCTATCTACACCATCTTGATTGTTCTAGTGAGGAACAGTACATGGCAATGACAGCAATGCAATGGCTCACTCAGACTAGCATCCCAAGCTAAACACAGCTATAGCTGAGTGCCCATTTATAATGGCCACACATTAAAGAGCCCAAGCTATAAAAAAATCTCACCTGGTTTGGAAATTCAGATGGGTGAGTGGATGCACATGGAGTATGGAATTCAAGTCACAGAGTTGTATGTTGTACTAAGTTATTATGTGCAGCAGCTGTCAATGTCATTGCTGGAGATCATGTTAAGGCACTGTCTGCATCTCACACAACTGCAACATTACCTTCAATTTAACCTGAACTCTGTGTTTCACTCGTTCTACAGGTGACCTTGCCATTGTCACCATGAAGAGGATACCACAGACTGTCACTATCCCTCTTGATGAAGGCCCTAGTGAGGGCAACACCCCTGGATGTCTGGACACAGACGATGAACCTGGCCTATCTGGGACACCTGGTCAGTCAACCACTGTCAGCCTCACGCTGCCCACATCAACTCCTCCCAGTCCTATTGCATCTACATCACAGGAAACCATTTGCCCCAAACCTGTGTCCCAAGGACTGTTTCATCCATTGTGTGCCCCAAAGTACAGGTGCCTGAGTCTCACTTTGCCACCCCTGACAATGATGGACCTGCCACCACTGGGAGTGGGCATACAGTGCCAGGGGCACAGGCACATGGGGGAGGGTGTGTAGGACGGATGCTGTAGGCCAGAGGCTGGAGTCTCAAAGGGACAATGCTGACCAGGAAAACATCTCCCAAGTCTTGGGAGCCTACCAAAGTTCCCAAGGCATGATGGGCCAAGTTATCACCATGTTGGGGGAAATCCAGTCTATAGCGGGACAACCACCAGGAAGTCATGCAGCAGTGGCAGGCACAAAATGCCCACTTGGCTTCCATTGCAGGGGTGCTGAGAGACAGGAATACCCCACTGAGTAGATTTTGTACCCAACACTGGCCCATTCCACTAGCAATGAAACAACAGTCCCTTCTACATCTGCAGCTGCTAGTGGAATGGAGGCCCAGCCAGGGGAAGGACATGCCTCAGATACCCCACCCTCGGTAACTGAAGAACGCCCGCAAATGTGGACATCCACCCAGACATCCAGCAGGATCAGATGCCAAGACCAAACCCACTGCCAGGAAGTAAACCTCTCCTGACTAGTTTCCCTCTTGTGCCCCAGATACACCCTGTTGATTGTTCTGTAACCAATCTCCATTTTCCTGTGGTGCAAGGATACTGGACTTGTGTATCCTGATGGTGTAGCAGCTACCCTCATAATTCCAGCCACCAAGACTGAACCAATCACTGTTTATTTTGTGTGTTTTTTACGTTAATAGTCACATATGGTGTTGTTATTTCCACAGTAAATCCCACTTAAACACAGGACCTGTGTATGTGTCATTTAATACCCATGCAGAATAGTTATGTATGCCAACTCTAGTCTGAATATGTCCCTCTGTATTGTACACCCAGTGTAATGGACATCAAACATGGACTCCATCAGCAAGAGACTCATTACAATTGGATTGTAACAGGACAGACTAAAAAAAGTTGTAAACTACAATCATGGACTGATCCTGGATACTTAGCACTGACTTGTGAAATGTACTGGTCTGCTAGACACACCACTTGAATGTTTATGGAGTGGTAGTTTTTCCTGTTCTTATACACATTTTCATTGGCACTGGGGGGACCAAGGCTACATGGGTGCCATCTATTACTCGAACTACATGTGGAATGTGTCCCGTAGAATAAAACTCTGTCTTCACACAGGCCAAATCTACACGTTGGGGAGACCTGATGTAGCTGTCGAGGTGTTTCAACAATGCACACAGTACATCCTTCAAAACCAGACTGTACACAGGCTGAGACATCCATGCAGTTAGGGCCACTGTATTCTGAAAGGACCCAGTGGCCAGGAAGTGTAGCACTGACAAGACTTAAACGAAGGGAGGTATGCTATAGGGATTCTGGATGGCAGGCATCAGATCTGGCTCCAACTGATCACTAAGATCCATGATAGTATGATGATACAGCCTATATGTCTGGATCCAATGTCTCTCTTCCATGGTGTGCAGGCTTACTAGTGGACGGTACACTGGTGGTTGTCTTCATCTCCTCATGGTAGGGTAACTATGTGAAAGATGTAAACATAGTATGTGACACGCAGCATGCTCACATCATGCAAAGTTAAATAACCAACTCACACATATCTGCTGTCAAGGTTGGTTACAGCCTCTGATATCTCTAGTACAACACATGGCTATGCATCTGATGACACACTCCTTGGTGCATATTCCTTCATCTAACTATTGAACTACACATACATATTCATCTGTTACTGTATATGTTTGTAAGTCCCACTGACGTGACATGTCTTACACATATTATTTCACATTATCTTTACAGTTTCAAAGCACATAGGAACTTCAGAGTAGGTGTACATTGCTATCACCACATGTCCTCCAGTTACACAGGGGCATATTTATACTCCGTTTGCGCCGAATTTGCGTCGTTTTTTTTGACGCAAATTCGACGCAAAACTAACTCCATATTTATACTTTGGCGTTAGACGCGTCTAGTGCCAAAGTTCATGGAGTTAGCGTCCTTTTTTGCGTGAACACCTTCCTTGCGTTAATGATATGCAAGGTAGGCGTTCCCGTCCTAAAAAATGACTGCGATGCATATGCGTCGTATTTATACTCCCGGGAGTGGGCGGGACTAAAAAACCCGCATTTGTGCCGGATTTTAGCGCCTGGGTCAGGGCAGGCGTTAAGGGACCTGTGGGCTCAGAATGAGCCGAGAGGTGCCCTCCCAAGCCCCCAGGGACACCCCCTGCCACCCTTGCCCACCCCAGGAGAACACCCAAGGATGGAGGGACCCACCCCAGGGACATTAAGGTAAGTCCAGGTAAGTTTTTTTTTTTTTTTTGTGGCATAGGGGGGCCTGATTTGTGCCCCCCTACATGCCACTATGCCCAATGACCATGCCCAGGGGACAGAAGTCCCCTGGGCATGGCCATTGGGCAAGGGGGCATGACTCCTGTCTTTGCTAAGACAGGAGTCATTTCAATGGGGGATGGGCGTCGTAAAAAAATGGCGCAAATCGGGTTGTGGCGAATTTTTTGCCTCAGCCTGCCTTGCACCATTTCTGGACACCCATACGCCATTTTCCCCCTACGCCGGCGCTGCCTGGTGTACGTCGTTTTTTTTAACGCACACCAGACAGCGCCGGCGGCTAACGCCGGCTAACGTCATTCAATAAATACGGCGCCCGCATGGCGCTTCAGAATGGCGTTAGCCGGCGCTAATTTTTTTGATGCAAAACTGCGTTGGCGCAGTTTTGCGTCAAAAAGTATAAATATGGGCCACAGTATTTACTGCACAGCTGCATTAATAGATGTTAGAAATGGGGTCTTTGGTTGGCAATCAGGTTGCCCTCTGTCCAAGCAAGGATCCTCACTCCAGTCAGGGTAAAGGAGAATCACCCTCAGCTAGCCCCCACTTACCCCCTTGGTAGCTTGGCACGAGCAGGCAGGCTTAACTTCAGAGTGCTAGGTGTAAAGTATTTGTACTAACACACACAGTAACTTAATGAAAACACTACAAAATGACACAACACAGGTTTAGAAAAATAGAAAATATTTATCTAAACAAAACAAGACCAAGACGACAAAAATCCAACATACACAATTCAAGTTATTAATTAAAAAGTCCAAAAGAGTCTTAAATCCTTGAGAAAACAAGTAAAACACTGTTAGTGTTGAAAAGTACCTGGGTAGCGTCAAAATAACACGCACGGGCGAGTGTGTGTCGAAAAAGGTAAGCGGTGCATCGATTTCTCACCCGCAAGCAAGACCGTATGTCGTTTCTCCTTCTCCGGTCAGGTCGCGTGCATCGTTTTATTTCCCCACAGGGGAAGAATGCGTCGATCCGGGCAGCAGTCGGGTCCGGCCAGGCATTGCATCATTTTTCTACTGCCAGCAGGGTTTGCGTTGAAAATCCTGCAGTGGGGTATCAGCAAAACCGCGCAATGTGGATTGCGACGTTAACAGCCTCCGTCAGCAGTTGTTGCGTGTCGTTCTTCCAACTCCGTATGTCAATTTTCCAGCCGCGATGCAGGTGGAGCATCGATTTCTGCAGAGAAGCTGGTGGTGTGTCTTTTTACAGCTGCATTCCGGAAGATGCGTCAAATTTTTCCCCGCACAGCGGTTTGTGCGTGGATTTTCAGTCTTGGTCTGCCAGCTTCACCTTCCAAGGCCCCAGGAACTGGATAGGGCACCACTTGGCAGGTTAGGAGTCTCAGCAGAGAGTCCAGGTGCTGGCAGGAGATGTCTTTGATGGCCCTGAGACTTCAACAACAGGAGGCAAGCTCAGGACAAGCCCTTGGAGATTTCTTCACAAGCAGGAATGTACAACAAAGTCCAGTCTTTGTTCCCTTGCACAGGCAGAAGCAGCAACTGCAGGATGGCTGCACAAAGCGCAGTCACAGGAAGGGCAGCACCTCTCCTCAGCTCTTCAGCTCTTCTCCAGGCAGAGGTTCCACTTGATGTCCAGAAGTGATCTAAAGTCTGTGGTTTTGGGTGCCCCTCTTATACCCATTTTGCCCTTTGAAGTAAGATTACTTCAAAGGAAAGTCTCTCTTGTTTGTGAAATCCTGCCTTGCCCAGACACACACCAGAGGGTTGGAGACTACATTGTGTGAGAGCAGGCACAGCCCTTTCAGGCGTAAGAGACCACTCCTCCCCTCCCTCCTAGCACAGATGGCTCATCAGGATATGCAGGCTACACCCCAGGTCCCTTTGTGTCACAGTCTAGAGACAGGTGCAAACAGCCCACCTGTCAAACTGACCCAGACAGGGAATCCACAAAAAGGCAGAGTCACAGAATGGTTTAAGCAAGAACATGCCCACTTTCTAAAAGGGGCATTTTCAAACACACAGGGCCTGATTCTAACTTTGGAGGACGGTGTTAAACCGTCCCAAAAGTGGCGGATATACCACCTACCGTATTACGAGTTCCATAGGATATAATGGACTCGTAATACGGTAGGTGGTATATCCGCCACTTTTGGGACGGTTTAACACCGTCCTCCAAAGTTAGAATCAGGCCCACAATCTTAAAACCAACTTTACTAAAAGATGTATTTTAAAATTGTGAGCTCAGAGGCCCCAAACTCTAAATGTCTATCTGCTCCCAAAGGGAATCTATGCTTTAATAATTTTTAAAGGTAGCCCCTATGTTAACCTACGAGAGAGATAGGCCTTGTAACAGTGAAAACCTAATTTGTCAGTATTTCACTGTTTGGACATATAAAACACATTAGTATATGTCCTACCTTAAACATACACTGCACTCTGCCCATGGGGCTGCCTAGGGCCTACCTTAGGGGTGTCTTACATGTAAGGAAAGGGAAGGTTTAGGCCTCGAATTGGCAGTTTAAATCTGCACACACAGACACTGCAGTGGCAGGTTTGAGCCATGTTTACAGAGCTACTATTGTGGGTGACACAACCAGTGCTGCAGGCCCACTAGTAGCATTTGATTTACAGGCCCCGGGCACCTCTAGTGCACTGTACTAGGGACTTACCAGTAAATCAAATATGCCAATCATGGAAAGCCAATTACAAACACATTTTATACAGTAGCACTTGATCTTTAGCACTGGATAGCAGTGGTACAGTGCCCAGAGTAACAAAAACAGCAAAAACAGAGTCCAACACACATCAATAACCTGGGATACAGAGGCAAAAAGTTAGGAGAGACCACACCAAGGATGAAAAGTCTAACAACAGACAACTAAACATGAAGGCAGTACTTACAGATACACTGAACAATATGGGATATAGTTTATGACGCCAATTATAAAACCGTTCCATTCATGAAAGTTCTTAAAATGGCAGCCTCCTGACCTATTGTACTGGACATGTGGAAGTGACCTAAGTCCGCCGGCGGAAGACGTGATGGCAGTAGGCAGTCACAATTGCGGTGGAAATTGCCATTGGAAGACATTGATGCCTTTGGCGGGCTTGGGCCAATGGCAATGTCCGCTGGCGGTGACAGTCATGTACGTGGCAGATGTGACCGCCATCTCCCGTAGCATTGCTCACTTGACTCCTGACACTGCTGCCAGCAAGACCTCCACTACCTGAGCTGCTCTGTACTGCCTCTGGGAGCTATCATGCCACGTCCTGCAGGTGATAGGGCCCCAACTTTCAACCCTGAAGAGCTGGATAAGCTCATGGAGGAGTTCCTACCCCTGTATGAACAGCTATATGGTGCACCAGAGGAGTATGTGAGTCCAATGCAAAACCAACGTGTGATAGGTGTGGTGTATGATGGTGTACCTGAAATGTAAAGTATTGAAGGTGTTGATGCATGCAGATGCTAATTTGTTTGTGATTGTGAGCTGAGAGGATGGGAATGTTTTCCTATTTGCTGTCACTGAAGTGTTCGGTACACTACTATTGGTATGGTGCATGTGGGCATGACTTTCTTCCTTTTGTCTGTGTCATCCATGCAGCTCAACACCATCAGAAGAAGGGAATTAGGCGTGCCATCACCAAGCAAGTGCGGACCCTGGGGGTCCACAGCCGGCGGAGCACCCACTGTAGGAAGCAGTGGGAGGACCTGAGGTGCTGGGCCTGGAAGACCACAGAGGCCCAGTTGGGGATGTCTTCTCAACAAGGGAGGGGGGCCCATCGAATCTTGACCCCCCCCCACCCATTGGCCGCATTGAGGTGGATGGGCGTTTGAGGGCAGCACAACAAGTATGTACTGACTGAACCCAAGTATATGCCTCTGCAAGTTCAGTGTATGATGTATAAGTATCTCATCTGTGACAATGTGGTAAGTCATACAGTTGAATTGTCTCCTAGGTAAACATACTGTTACGGTTTGCAACATAGAAAAACAGATGCGGCAATTGTATTGTGTATAGGGACATGTTCATGACCTATGTCAACCAAATAGTAAGACTGCATATTGAGATGCAGATGTGACTGAGTCATATGTGCAATTGTACTCAGCTATATCTATGTGTAACCAGCTGTGTCACCCTACCCACCTAGTGTTCCCAAGTCAATTTACCCAATTGATCAGTTGTATAGCTCTTTGGTATTTTACCAGTTCTATTCCACTGGATGTTGCTCTCTGTGCAACCTTGGGTCTGACATATGAGTAACAGGCCCAAGTCATCCGGTGTCCTGAAATTGATTGCAACTTCATATGAGGCTGTCATCCCAAGCAGGATTTAGCTATTTAAAGTTCGACTATGAGGTCTGAGGAGCTATACCCATTGTCCGGTCAGATGTATATATTGGGAAAGGTGACTTTTGATCAGGGTGCACATCCTACATGGTGGAGATCATGTTGGTAATAAAACATTGACATTTCAAGAAATAACATTGACATGTATACTAATACCTTTTACTTTAATGTATATGGTTTTGAGAAGGTAAGTGCCTGGTTTGCTGATCCCTTATCCCATGTATATTGTCCATGCTACATAGGGCAATACCATACCTATTTGAGTGCAACAAAAACGATTTCCTGCCTACATCATGTGTCAGTTGATACTTCGTGCCTATTGTAATGTTGAAACCTCTTCTTTGCCAGACTTACCTTTGCTAATCTAAGGCTGTTTGAGAAGTTTTAGTAATGGATCTGCTCATTTCTGCCTGCCTTAATGGTGTTGCAGATGATTTATTTGACATACACATGTTGGTGTTATGGGATATTCATTTTGCTTGCCTCTAGGTGCATGTGTCAATCAGGGTTACCTTACTAATTAGTTGTGTAAGTGTTAGTTCTGGACTAAGGTAATAGGAATCACATGTCTGGACAGTTGTTAGTGATATAGGTGTTTAGATGTTGTCATGTAGAGGTTTCTAATCAGCATGTATGGTGAAATGCTATGAGCCCTTCATGCACATTGGTTGGTGTCCATTGTATTGGTGGCAATACTATGCCCCCTGTGGTTGTCTGTGAATGTATTCTGTGTGCTAAGTAGGCCCCTTTGCAGGACATAGAATTGTTGTCTATGTGTCAATAAGTTAGATAAGTGGGTCCAGACACACTTTATTAATCTTTTCGTTATTGTTAGATGTTTCAATGACATGCTATGCCATTTTGTGAGGCACACTGTTTGGGTATGCTAAATGTAGTCTCTTCATCTGAGGTGTTTGACATTGTGTAAGTTGTTTACAGAATGATAAGTTAGGCATGTGTTTGGAAAGCAACATGCCGTGTTGTATTTGAAGCGAGATGAGTTTACTTCATGGAACATGGCTACTGGTGATTGACTGGGCCGGTGTGGGGTAGTGGGAGGCATGATATTATGTTGTCAGTAAACTGATTTTTTGATAGACAGTGATGATCTGTATGGGGAGAGATTTTAGATGTAGCCAATTCATCTGGTGCATTATGCTTTTGCGTTACTGGTGAATTGATGGGATGGTGATGTAGTGGTCAGATGGTTGGCTTATGTTGTTGGTGAGACTGTGGTCATATGGCAATGTTGGAAGTATCTATTTGTGATGTAAGCTCTGAATGGTTTATCCTGGGGCTTTATTTGACATAGATTTGTTGTTACTGTTGTGTGTGTTGCAATGTATGTCTGTGTTAAGAATGTGATGACCCTCTCTCTCTCTGTTTCTGTGCATCAGCATTGGCAGGTGAAGGAGATGTGGCACAGCCAAGTGGGAAAGCTGCTGGCCATGGGACCCAGGGTGCTGAGACCACTGACACTGAGGGAGCCAGTGGCCCGGAGGGCAAGGGGAGTGCCACGGGGAGACAGGATCCACGTCTTCATCATCGGAATCCTCCTCGAGTGGACACTCCATGTTTGTGGCAGACCATCTGGGACCACCACAGCACGATCTCAGTCCACGACCCTCCCCTTACTACCACCGCCCTCCCTGTAACTCCCCACCCAGTTGGCCATGCCCACTCACCCAAGAAGGTGGGAGTCTCCTTTGCCGCAGTCACCTCTGCCCCTGTCAGCCCTGCTGCCCTCAGTGAGGAGGCTATTGACCTCCTGAGGTCCATCTCTGTGGGTCAGATGACCAGTGTGAATGCCATCCAGGGACTTGCAACTCAGATCCAACAGAGTAATGCGTTCCTGGAGGGCATTCACGGTGCACTGGCTGGCCTACAGAGATCCTTTCAGGCTCTGGCCTCCATACTGACAGCAGCTAGTCACCCTTTGTCTTCTGTTCCCCCTCCACCTTCCTCTTCCCAGTCCCAAACCCCTCTTCCCCGACCCAGCCAAAGCACACAGAGAGACAAGCATGCATCCACCTCAACATCCAAGGGTAGCTCAGACAAACACAAGCCGCACAAGACACACCACTGGCATGCACACAAGCAACATACACCTGCACACACATCAGCAGTCACAATCTGCCCTGACACCCCCACCAGCCCCAGCATGACTGACACGACACCTGACACACACCACACCAACATGAACAGATCCAGCCACTACACCTATCTTACCCACAGACAGCACCACAGCAGACCCTCAGACATCCACCCCAGTCCCCACATCAGCAGACACCACAACCACAGACATGCCTACATGCAGCGCATTCACCATACCTGGAGTCACCACCCCAACAGACACTCACCTACCCACCACAGCATCTCCCAGCATATCCATCCTCCCAAAACACATAAATGCCCACACTCACCCACCCAACAGACACCCACCACCCACAAGCATACCTCGCACAGACATGCACCCAAGACATCCACACCAACACCTCAGACAATCACTCCCTCTCCCTTTTGCTATGCCCCTGTGTGTATGAGAAAGCTTTCCTTTTGGAGTTTGCCCTTTTCCCTACACCTCTCCCACCCCATGAGACCCCTAAACATGATGTGTCCCTCTCCAAGTTCGGCCATTCCACCTCCAAGACCTCCCCTGCTCCCTCTGCAAGTTCCCATGCCCCTACCCCTGCCAAGATGTCTATTCCTCCACCTAAAAAACAATCCTACCCTAAACCTAAGTCCAAACCCAAACCCCCTTCCCGAGTCTTATCCTAAAGGCCCTCCCTCCAAAACCCAAATCCCCCTCCAACCTCCCTAGAAAACCCCTGAGGTGTCTGCCAGCCCCATTGATGCCTCTTCCTGTGGAGGTTACATGGCAGCCAGGAGTCACGTTTGGGGCACACATCTGTGCACTTTGTGCATACAGCATGTCTGCATTACGGACTGGTCTATGGCCTTTGTTTTCACATATGTTTGCCTTACAATAATTACTTGAGCCAACCAGTGGTTTGTGTATTTGTATGTGTGTTTTGCCTGTTGGTGTTACATTGTGAAGTCTGTGTGATGTGTCCCTGGGTAGTGTCCCCTGGGTGTCCCTGCCAAGGGATTGTAGATGGTGAGGATGTGTTGTTTTTGTGACATGTTGTGTGGTAGTGTGAGTGAGTGTGGGCCTGTGCGGCATTTCCATGTGTACCTGTGTGTGTTTGTGACATTTTGTGTGTGTGTGTGTGTGTGGTTGCCATGGCATTTTTGTTGTGTATATGCAAGTGGGTGTGTGGCTGACTGTGAGGGTGTGTGTTAGTATGCAGTTACGTGAGCGTCACCCTCGCACCCCATCCCCGAATGTATGTTGTGGGTGTGTACCAAATTTATTAATATACAACAACAGGTAAGAGTGTGTACTTACAGTTGGTGTCGTCGTCACTGTTGCAGATTCCGAAGTCGCTGGGCGAGCAGGAGCAGCGGGAAGACGTGTAGTTCTGGTTCCATGGCGGCTCCAGACGAGTATGGGTTCCTGAAGGTGAGTGTATCTTTTTATGCAGTTGGTTTCCGTCTGGGTTTCCATGGTGGTACAACCGTGACGGAAACCTTGGAGGTATGCAACCTCGTATGGCAAGCATAGTCTCTGCCAGCCTGCAGGTGGCTACCGTCGTCTGTGGCGGCCAGACCGCAGTGGTGGTTGGCGGTGCTTTAACTGTATTCTGTTGTGAATACTGCCATGTTCATAATATGGCGGTCTTCTCCGCCAGCCAGTTGGCGGTGCAACCACCAACATGGCAGTCTTGGGGCCGTCAAACTTGTAATGAGGTTCTATATTTTTGAAAAAATTATATGCAGCTGTGAAATGCTTTTTTGTACATTTGCATGTGACTTAATTACAAAACTCTCAATTCTTTTCATTTTCTTTTAATCTCAGGCCTATAGCCTGTTGTACCAACATGTAATGTACACTTATTTGCGAAATGAAGGTTGAGAAAACATCTCCTCCAAGTTTACATTTGAGATTTTAACTTTATTCAGGTATGCTGAACCTAGCACACTTACAGCTGACTTATACTTATCAAATTATCAACTACGCCCCTTTAAATTTAAACACAAATTGGATTTCAGTTTCAAGGCAGATAACATGTTGCTGAAGACTGGTTGACAGAGTTCACCTGTCTAGATGTCAAAACAGCAGAAGTAAAAGTAAAAGGTGAACACAATGGATTTTCCACAGCACGTTTGTATTTATGGAAATTCTTTCATTATATTGTTTGGACCCCAGATGCAATTCATCTTTTTACTTAAGCTTGGTATGGACCTAAATCTCTTTGCTTTGAGCTATAATGTTGCTTGGTTGTGGGTTTGCACATAAGACCATGAGTGTAACTTCCTTTTCCGGCCTAAAAACCAAAGTTGAGCCATACAACCCTTTGGGAAGCCCTTTTTTAGGTCTCAGCTGTAGATGGTGCGCATGAGCTGTGTCGAACCAAGACATGTTGTGATTACCATAGGCTTCCCATTTGCTAGCAGCATTATCACTCTGTTTTTTCTTCTCCCCATTTGTGAAGGGCATGAATACGTCATGCCTCTTTTGCTGTTTAGCCCTCCCAGAGCGCACCACCCAACTACCTTTAAACATACGCAGTGGCTATTTTCATCATTGTTTCAGGACTCCTTTTTTTACTTAAATGCAGTGGTGGCCCATCCTTTAGGGCGGAGGGGCCACGCCCCCCCCCCACCTTTTACCCCTCATGAATAGTGTCTGTCAGGCTGAACAATGCCGGCCTGACAGACACTCTTCATTTTCAGCTCAGACAGCCAGGAGTGAGCCATGCGCGATTTGCGCAGACTCCTGGCTGCCTGAGCTGAACTTTGCTGGGCTGAGGAAGTCACAGCTCCTATGGGCGTGACCTCCTCGGCTCAGCAAAGGTGCCTCGAGGCCCTCCCCTGGGTGACGAGGAAAGCGTCACCCATTGACACTCGCCTTGGGCGCTTCAGGTTTAAGCCCTGAAGCGCCCAGGGTGAGTGTCAATCAGTGACACTTCGTCACAGAGTGGGGTGGGGTCAGCAGTCTCACTGACCCCATCCCACTCTGTGACGAGGCTGGGACTGCTGCCTTCCCTCATTGGCTGACCTCAGGTCAGCCAATGAGGGAAGGCAGCAGTCCCAACCATCCTTGGACCTGGAGGCTGAAGGTAAGTGTGTGTGTGTATATGTGGGATGTTTTAAATTGAATGTTTGGTGCATGCGTGCATGTTTGAGTGTTATGAGTGTTGTTAATGGATGTGCGTGCGTGTGTGTGTGAAAGAATGAGTGTGTGTGATCTTTTAAAGTGAATGTTTGGTGCGTGCGTGCATGTTTGAATGTTATGAGTGTTAATGGATGTGCGTGCGTGTGTGAAAGAATCAGTGTGTGTGATGTTTTAAAATGAATGTTTGGTGCGTGCGTGCATGTTTGAAAGGTATGAGTGTTGTTACTAGATGTGCGTGCGTGCTTCTCTGTGTGTGAACGAATGAGTGTGTGTGTGTGTGTGTGTGTGTGTGTGTGTGCTTCCCGCCGCCCCCTCCCTCCGAAAGCTGCCGGCCGCCACTGCTAAAATGGGTGACAAATCGTGCAGTGTGTTTCGTGGTGTGTGGCTATTTGCAAGCTTGCTGGTGGATGCTGGTTGCAGCAGCGCACGCCTCTAGTTGTGTGCGTCGTCACTGTTTATACCAGTGGCACATGTCGCGGCGGCAGCGCACGCCTCTGGCGGGGTGGGTTTCTTTGCCCGTGTGTGTTTGTCCCCTCTCCCACATTAGTACATCGGCGGATTGAGCTACCGAGCAGCACTTCTTCGGGGGCTGTGGCAGGCTCCTGAGGCGGACATGAACACCGGGTACATTGAGGGCAATGAAAGCAGACACAACCACAGAAAAGCTGCCCTTTCATTTTCTCCTGTTTTCCCATAAGACGATCCTTGCGCCAAGATAAAGCTTTTAAAGACCACACTTTGACATTTTACCGCGATAAGCTGCCCTGTGGGAGGCGCTGTGCGTGGTTGGATCTACGTATTGCTGGTTTTCTTAGGCACGGCAGTAGTTAGTGATTGCCCAGAGTCACAGGATGTTGAGCGACGCTGGGACGTGACCCTGGTTCCCTCCTGCCAAAGTCACCAGCTCTGGCCATTAGACTACATCTCCTCCCCCCTCGGAGCGTACGAGGAATATTATTTTGTACCTGAGTAATCACTGTCCATCACCCACTATTTTAGCTTTGAGCAACGGTCGGCTTTAGACAGAGGGTTTCTGCAGAGTAATTGAGATGCCTTTTATGTGCTTGTGGCCTATACAGAAACAGAGTAACTGGTAGATCCGTTTCTACTGAAACTACAAGAAATGTGGGGCTGGTATTGTGAGGGCTGGGGAGGACTAGCGAGAACTACATCTCCCAGTGTCTCTGTTTCTGTGGCTACTAAAGGAAGTAACGCACAGACAACACATTAAAGCAATTCGCTGATAAGCAGAAAACACAGCTTACAGCCTTTATTGTGGCTAAAGGCTGAATGCCGTTTTCAGGCGGCCCTATGCATTCATTGTGAAATGCTACTCCTTTTATGTTTATAATGCCAGAATACAGGAATGGATGAGCGACCCCAGCCTGCTGTACAGTGGAAAGGACTCTGGATGTGAAGGCAGGAAAACCTACTATGAGATGTAATGACTCCCTATGTTATACCCAGAAAGTAATGATTCCCTGTGTAAGGATGTCGATGTAATGGGGCATACCCTATGCATTACCTAAATATGTCATCACATGGCTGCTGAGTTAGCTGACTTACAACTAGTCCTCTAGCCCTACTATGTGCAGGCTGTTTACTCCATTAATGATCCTGAATTGGGGCAGAAACGTTTGGAAAGGAAACTTCATTTTCGAGAAATTGTATTTTTGTGGGGTGTATACATATATATATGTATGTGTGTGTGTATATATATATATATATATATATATTATTATTTTTTTTTTTTTTTTTTTTTTGCAATAGTCAAACCACTGCACTCCAGGAAGTATATTGGCAAGCTTATTTATTTAACAAAAAGTGAGTGCCTCCAGTGGTGGTGGAGGCACTCACTTTTTGTTAAATAGATAAGGTTGTTAGTGGAGGCATTCACTTTTTGTTAAATAAGTGCAATGGTTTGATTATAGAAAAGGCATTTTTTGACTTGCCTATATCTTTGGCACTGTTTGACGAATCTTCATGAAATTTCCCAAAAAACAGTGTCCCAGTTTTTCTTGTTGCACATGGAAAGCTTCAGGGTGCTTCATCAGGCAGGAGCTGAGAAAAAGGGGCCGGGGGATCAAAAAAGTTGCATTTCCTATGTTAATTCCCATAGGACATTTGAACAAGGCTACAGCCCGAACCACTGGACAGAATTACATTACACCAACTTTGGCAGAAGGCTAGCTTTCGGTATGCAGATGACATTTTTGCTTATTTGGTGTAAATCCATTCAGTAGTTTTTCAGATATTTAAGGGGAAATAAATTTATATGTCCAGGGACGTGGATCCTTTGCAATGTTTTCGTGATTATCGCGGAGAATTCACAAATACACATGACAGCAGAATGCTGTGATTGGCTGCACGCAATCTGACCAGAAAGTTGCCACCGCCATTTTGAGTAACGGGAAACGGTCCCTGGGGTTGAAAAATACAATTAAAATTGACCTAAGGGGTCATGGTGGTGGTATCCTGAACCTAGGGATGTGATATAGGGGCGTTGGAGGGGCAAATTATGGGTTTAACATTTTTTTTTACACCACACCCGATATTCGTGAATATTCAAGAATATTCAGGAACATTCACGAATATCCTCGAATATTCCAGGACATTGGAGAATATTCGGGGATATGCAAAAAAATAAAACACCCACACACCCACTCAGACACTCATGCACCCAATCACAGATCCACTGACAGAGACCGGCCATGTGGCCAAACCCTGCTGCATATGGTCAAAAGCTCTGAGCAGTGTGGGGTTGGGTGGTTGTATTGGCTTGGCTGCAGGCCCTGCGGCCAGCCACTTCCACGAACGGCCGGTAGTTGGATTAGTGTATAGTAATTAAAATTGCTTTATGTAAAAAAAAAAAAAGAGAAATTCACTGAAAAAACAAAGGTTACATGGACGTTATAGTTAGGTTATGAATTTACTCATACAAAACCATAGAAATTCAGCAGTTATAGTTAAAGTTATTCCAAGTAACTATAACTTGCGCCTCCGCCATGCGCTGCTAATTATTCCACATAATATATCATTGATGACATATTCTATGACATCTTTGATATTATCACTGCAACATTTGCAGTAAAATTATTGATAAGAAAACTGCATGGCGAAGGGCTGAGTTATAGTTACCTTAGGGCGCGAGTTATAGTAACTTGAAACAACTCTAACTAGAACTGTTGAATTTCTATGGTTTTGTATGAGTAAATTCAGAACCTAACTATAACATCTCTGTAACCTTTGGTTTTTCACTATATATATATATATATATATATATATATATATATATATATATATATATATATATATATATATATGTGCTTGGCTAGACAAGTGACAAAAGCAGTAGGAAGCATTTAGGGGACTTTTACAATGAATGGTTGGGTCTATGCACCTGTACCCTCAGGCATTCAATAGTCCCGGATTCTATTATCATACCAGATAATATGTTTTAAGGCTTCTATTTTTACACTTTATGCACTACAGTTAGCATCCAGGTAGATACTTATATGATGTGGTATGCTTGACAATGTAGTATGTTTATGCTGGGACTTTAGTTTACTTTGGGGACAGTAAGCTTACCATCCATTGCTTTGGGACATGGGGCCTTATTAGGAGACTTGTGGTCTTGAGACCGCCAGCCTCGTGGTGGCAGTCAGGACCGCCGCTGCTGTGGCGGTCTGTCCGCCACATTAAGACCCTGGTGGTTAGACCGCCAGCACCTCCAGGAGCCATGATCCCGCCGGGCTGACGGTGGCAGAGATTGCAATCAGCCATGCTCTCCATGCTTCGCCACCCTGCTGATTACGACCTTGTTCTTGTCAGCCTTTTCATGCCGGTTTTACCACCATGAAAAGGCTAGCAGAGAACAGGTGCAGGGGTCCCCAAGCCCAGCACCATTGTGCAGACAGTGAACATTGCGAGGGTGCTGGTGCATCCTGCGGCATCAGCAGTGTCGCTGGCTCGATTACAAGCCGGCAACAATGCTGCCACCTGTTTCCCGCTAGGCTGGTGGGTGGAAACCTTGATTTCATCCCGCCAGCCGATTGGGAAACTCTTAATAGGTCTGGCGGGGAGGTAGCCAGTGTGGCAGCAACCTATCCGTTGGAAGCTTGGCGGACGGTTCAAACTGTCCACCGAACTCCTAATCAGGCTTCTAGTGTTAATAAAACAGTCTGCAGAGTAGAGCCGCACCTTCTTTGGTGCTACTGCACATGAAATCTAACTCGATGAACTGGAAGTGGATTCTTTCTGGATCTACAACACTGCTTGAGATGCAATACTACCTTGTTATCAAGGTACTGCAAATAAATCCCTAACCATTGCCCACTTTGTGTTTCCATGACCATTCCCCATATTTTTCTGTCTGTTCTTCACTATGAAAACATGAACAGAGCAAAGAAGCCCGACATGTGTTCTGCTGTACAGTATCCAGTTACCTTTGCAGGAATGTTTTGCTCATTGGTGCTCTAAAATCATTGTGAAGTCTGTATGCTTACTGGGAATTTGGATGTACATGGGAGCAGTGCAATCAAGTTACTACCCTAGTGCAACCAAATGCAGGATCCTGACATTTGTATATGGGACAGTGGCTCCCAAAGCTAAAGGGGGCTTTCGATTGTGGCCCATTTGTGGGCAGCTTGTGACGCTGAAAGGGTATAGGGTCTACGTCAGTGAATAGAAGGTGCTGAAGTAGTTTGTTTCAGAAGGACCTTATTGGATGGTATCAATTGCAGCATGATATGTGTATCTGTAAAGTGCACTATCACCCGAGGGTATCCTTTCTTGTGATTGCTCTCTTGCTGCACAGCAGACCTCCTGAAGTTACAGGATAGCTGAACAGTACTCGTAATGCCCATCAAGCTTAGTAAAGCCAGCATTCTTAACATTTGGCTTTCTCAATATATAAGAGCAGTTCTTAATTGATTGATGATTCTGTGCGCTGTGTGCAGATGGATTGGTGAGGGAGTGTGAGAAAGACTCAGTCGTGGATGATTAGGGTTTTGAGAGTGTGGATTGATGTAATATGCTTATGAAATTATTTTATTTCAGTGTTCACCAATTGCCATTACAGAACTAAAATTTGATTCATATATTTCTATATGCTTCTTAAGTTCAGGGAAACATTTAATCAGAAGATGAACTAGCCAAGGTTTCAGAAGAGTACTCACAGTAAACCATCAGTTCTTGCACTCAATTAATTTATAATATGCCATCTATCCATGCACTCACTAACTCATTCATCCACTCAATTCACTCATCCATCCAGCCTTCTATTATCCCATTTGCCCACTCACCCACATGCACAAACATGGCAATCTGTAAAGTAGAGCTGTCAATGTTTTAAAAAAAGCCAACCTATGGGCTTTGTCTAACAATGTCAAAGAAAAAAGGTCTGGCTTTGTGTTAATTGATGGGGTCAATTTTGTATGGGTCTAGAGCTGTATGGACTAGCAAATCTGAGAATGTAGAGGTTATTTGAGTGGATAATTGTGGGTAGCAACACCTAAAGAGGGAAGGTTTAGCTATAAAATCAGCTTGGTTTGTTATCGTTGATCCAGCTGGAGTAACGAACGCATGTAATGAAATCATTTGTAAAAAATAACCCAATCCCTAATTTTTCTGATTCCATACGAATGTCGCTTATTCATTCAAGGTTTTCCATTGCTGTTCTTTTAGTCCAGAATTTTTTATGCTCTAAATTATATTGTGGTGATTTTATGTCAATGTAATTTTGCTGTTAAGCTCTAAATATGTTAATATGTAGTATGCTTTTCTTAAACTGTTTGTGGTGCAATTTCCCCCCCTCATACAGTTGAAGAAGGAGGTACTGGAGCTCAATTTTAATGCGCAAAACCAAGCTCTCCCAAAGCTGAGTGGTGACATAAGAGCCAACACCAGCAACTGGACCGTTTTTCTGTCGAGAACCCATATGTCAGTAAAACCAGTCACAGCGCCATATACAAATGCATTAACATTGCCAACGCCTAGAACTCCCAGATAACCTATTGGCTTTGCCATTACTTGTATTTATGTGGATTCAAGTACTAAGCATTTCCAGCTATGCCAGTTTGTCACAGTTGGGTTACAGGTAAGTGAAGGGCTTAGGGTACCTCACCTGAAGCAATATCAGACCGACCCTTGAGGAGCCCATTTCAGACAATCTTAAACAGCACACAGTATTTCCAGTGACATCACAGCTGCACAGAGAGCTTTCATGCAGGCATGAGCGTGGAGAGACAAAACAGACACACACTCACAGAGGAAATCAGGATATCATGCACTTCTTCAATGCAAACAGGACAAAACGACACATACTCTTACACCAGAGGTTAGCATGCTACATGCTTTCCACCTACATAGCCAGAACGCCAAAGAGAGAAACACAAATGCAGGAAAACATGATATAAAATTATACTCAGTAAGCACACACTACATCATGAATTAAGAACAGCAAGCAAAATACCCGCTCTAAAGATCCACAGCGGCTTAGGCAAACTATTCTGTGTAACATACAGGAGTAATAGTAAAAAAAAAAAAAAAAGTAATATGATCAAGCAAATTGTCCACTTTAAGGAAAGCAGTAGTTCTTCACCATAAAGTACAAGAGGCACATGCATAGCATTATCCAAATCATAGAGTAACATCAACAGAGTAATGTTCTCAAACAATACTTCCACCTTGAGGAAGCATAGGTGTGCAAGCAAAGTATACTTCACATCAAACAGCAACACCCACAAGCAAACTCAGGAAGACAGGAGATAGATGCAAAGTGCCAAGTAGTAATATCAGCAAAGATTATCATCAGCGAGAAGCTGTCTAACTTGATCAAGGCCCAAGGTACAAACAAAGCACACTCTGCAGCATTCGCAATATCAAAAGGAACCCTCCACCGGTAGAAAGATAAACATTGCTATAGTACATGTAATCTTCCTTCCATGTACTCCTGTTCACTCTCCACTTCACAAAATGCAACTGGATTACCAGTGCAAATACCACAAAAAGGAATGGAACATAACAATAAACATACACTCACCATGGTCTCAGCAATCTTCTCCGGACAACATCCTAGCTGTCGAAACTGACACCTGGCTTGGTGCACAAACCAGTTCATTAATCCATACATATATCAGGTGTACTTTAATGGAAACATGTGAACCCCATGTCTTGGTATATTACTTTATACTACAATGAGGAAATATCAGCCAACTGATTTATTTTTTCCTTGTAAGGTACTAACACAGTCCAAATGCAAATTGAATGAAACCCCAAAGAGTCTGAATGTGAGAAGACCCCACAATGACAGCGACGAGGAATTCTAACATATCCACAGTGCAAGCTGCAAAAAACGAGGCAAGGAATTGCAGTAACCATGGTAAATTGCCATTGATTCCCCACCAACAGCACCAAACCGGACACCCCATAAGTGTATCCAGGTGCTCAGCTGTCACCTGTTAGAGGCTTAGTGTGTGGGCCGATTCACAGAAGCATTTATGAGCACAGGAAGTAGTACTGCTGACGTACTCTTTTATGGAATTGTACGCAGGGGAGTAGTTTGGGAAGCAAGATTGGGGGTTGAGCTTTAGATTTCCCAATAATCACGCTAGAAAGTCAGGCAAAAATACACTATAGGGCAAGCCGGGCGCATGTGAATGGGTAAAGGGCAGTGGAAAGGGAGAGGAATGCAGACTAGTAGAGGGGCTAAGTGAGGGAAAACAGTATTTTGTAAACATTACAAATTGTTAAGACTTTCAAAACAGGGAAAGGGAGAGAGTGGGTGTGCGTTTTTGTCTGTTTTGGCTGGTGAAATCATACAAACACCTCACCAAACCCGACTGGAAACACCTATACCCAACTATTTACCAGAAGATACATTTTTAAGGGAGTTTAACACCCCAAACACCCCTCCCACCCCCACTCAAAGCTATGCTCCGTTTTATGTGCCTTTGTGCAGAGATCTCAAAGCATCTAATTCCCCATTAATCAATGTGCAAGAGGGCACAGTCCTCACTATTTGTAATTATTGTGAATGAGTATTCCCAAAATATTCCCATTTAGAATGCTTTAGGCCCACGTCACAAAGGCATGTAAGAGTACGTAAAAGAGTACAACTTCATGTACGCCAGGATACCTCTGTGAACAGGCCCCAAAACCACCTCTTGCAATATGAACAAAAACAGAATCTCGCTTATGATGCACTCCCAAGCCACCAGGTGGAATGAACCACAGAGAGCAATGTGCACCAACTGGGCGAGGGACCTACTGGTAAGCAGAATATGTAGAGTGGACGGATTAACACCCAGCTACTGATGCGCTACCAGATTCCACAGTAAAGTGTGCATTTTTACGTTATCCTCTTGCAACTTGATAGAAAGCATAAATTTTGTGTGCAGGAAAGGCTGTCTTGCGCACCAAGGCCATGTGTCCTCATTTACACGTAACCAATGGGACCCATTGGCATAAGAAGCATGAAAGGTCATAACCTCAAGAGCGTCACCGGCCTGCCCAAGCACTTTACTCATGTTTAGCTCACATTATAGTTGCCTTTTTATGTAAAAAATGCCCATTATAGTCTTTGTCTGCCTATCCTGCACATCTCAACACACAAAGAGAGTCAGGGAGAGACAAAGAAGAACCAACCCATACTATCTCCCTATAACTAGAACCATAAACACAAACAGTATGGGGTTCACTTATATGATGGAACTGCTGGCGAGGGATTTTGCCTTGGGTTCCTCAAACTCACACTATGAGTTTCCGTATCGAGTGCTATGGAAAATTATGTGGTGGGGAGAGTTTCCTTTACAGACTAGGTGGTCTCAGACACTATATAGTGTCATGCTTCATCATATGACCACCTAGCCCCACCCAGGTAGGACAGTGCCACCTGGGTGGACTCAACCTCACCGTTAAAAGAACAGGAGGGAGTGCGTAAATTCAGTTTGTCTGGAAAAATGGGATGGCACTGTCCTACCTGGGACCACCTAGTCTGTAAAGGAAACTCTACCCACCACATAATTTTCCATAGCACTCGATACGGAAACTCATAGTGTGAGTTTGAGGAACCCAAGGCGAAATCCCTCGCCAGCGGTTTCATCATGTGTGAGACAGTGGTGGGTAGCTGGCCTTGGACATATGGTTATGCTAAATGGTGTAAATAAGTTGGAAAGGTATTTCATAGCTCTAATTTGTAATGTTTTATGGCCATGACAGAGAGTTCTGAATTACGTCCTTTGGGTGACCACCAGTAGAGTGACTTCAGTGCACTGGTATTGCAATTTAAAACGTTTGGGTTCATGGCAATAAAGTTCCACAATCCTTTGAGTTTACATAAAACTTTCAACCAATCATAAGGGGTGAAGGGGCCGCTAAGTAATTTGAATCCAAATCAAGACAGACCTGCATTTCTTGCCCATTACATGTATTTGCCACTAGCACTTCCAAGCAGCCCTTTCCTTGATGATAGGAACTTAGCTTTGCCTTGTTTATTTAATTTCCTTACTTTTTCCAAAACTCAATTCATCCCTTTCTGCAGCTCACACCATTCCTCCAGCTTCCCCGGCCTGGGATGCCCTCTTCTGTTCCTTTCTTTTAGCAGCCACTGATAGTAGGCGGTACACTGGTGGAATACAGTCATATCCCCCCTCTATAACCCCCTGAAAATTACATTTCCAGACTCTCATCTCCTCAGCAGTAAATTTCAATTGCCGGTTAGCAAAATGTTCTTACTACTAAACATCAGTGCTCACTCTTACCCCTCCAATCCCACCAGTGTCACCACTACAAAGAAGTTCACAGCTTCTGGTAGCTGACACATAAAAGATATAGCTGTACAAAACTCCTAACTGGCAGCAACTATCAGTCCTGGAGCCTTCACTTAGAACCCTACCGAAATCTACATCTACCAATACAGAATGCCCTGCCACGAAGAAGAGCCCAGCATACCTCAATCCGTGCTCCCTTGTCAACTCTGTCTGTTCCATCTTCTGTTCGACTGACTTCACCACCTGCTTTACCAGACTCCATTCAGTGTTTTCAAATATTGTTTTCCTCATTGTAATCTCCTAGACACTTCTGTATCACTCCATTAGGTTTCTGCTATTCATGTAACTGAGATTGCCTTCTTCGGACATGGGCCCATCCTGATTGCTACCATTTTTGACCTTGTAGTTTCACCGGTGTTTAGCCCTCCTCGAGCGCACTGACCAACTACTGAAAACATATGAGGCTCCATGTTTTCTGCATGGCTTTTCATGTCCTATGCAGCGCAATCTCGCTGGGCAGTAGTCAAGCGCTTTGCATGACATCGACCCTGTTACATGGATAATTGCTTAACTGCTGATAGGTTTGACTGCGAGCGAACTTCTGTTTCCGTTTTTGTCTCTCCTTTGTGCTTCACGCTGATGCTGTGACGCTTTAAATTGGCTCGCTTTTGTGAAACTGTTTTACTTTTTATTTTCAATTTATGTGGCAAGAAAAGTCCGGTTAGGACTTTACAACATCAATAGCTCTAAGTCAAGCAAATACGAGATCCATTGCATTGCAAATGCTTGTCTATTTTGCTCTTCTTCATCTGTGTCTTGGCTGGGTGAATTCCACGCGCTACAGACATGGTGAGATCGATACACTGGATTACCTAATTATTCTCCTCCTTCCCAGTGCTTTAAGGTGGTTGTATGACAGAACCACGCATGTGATTACCACACATGCATTTACCCTGCGGTCATTACAACGAATGCGTCTTTACCATGCATTCCTTTACAACAAAAACTATTACCACAAATGTGCCTTTACCACGCATGCCTTTACAACGAACATTTCATTGTAAAAGCATGATTGGTAAAGGCATATGTGTGGTAAAACATTTAAGTGGTAATTATGATATATATATATATATACATATATAGTCCCTGAAAAAAACAAAGGTTACAGGGACGTTATAGTTAGGTTCTGAATTTTTTAAGTAACTATGATTTGCACCCTAAGGTAACTATAACTCGCACCCTTGCCATGCACAGTTTTCTTATCAATAATTTTATTTGAAATGTTGCTGTGATAATATCAAAGATGCCATACAAGATCTCGTCAATGATATAACATGTGGAGTAATTAGCTGTGCATGGCGAAGGTGCAAGTTATAGTTACCTTAAGGTGCGAATTATAGGTACTTAAAACAACTTTAACTATAACTGCTGAATTTGCATGGTTTTGTACGAGTAAATTCAGAACCTAACTAAAACATCTCTGTAACCTTTGGTTTTTCACTATATATATATATATATATATATATATATATATATATATATATATATATATATATATATATATATATATGTGCTTGGCTAGACAAGTGACAAAAGCAGTAGGAAGCATTTAGGGGGCTTTTACAATGAATGGTTGGGTCTATGCACCTGTACCCTCAGGCATTCAATAGTCCCGGATTCTATTATCATACCAGATAATATGTTTTAAGGCTTCTATTTTTACACTTTATGCACTACAGTTAGCATCCAGGTAGATAATTATATGATGTGGTATGCTTGACAATGTAGTATGTAGCAATGTGACTATTAATAAATGAGGTGGTGCAAGAACTAATGACATGTCAGAATGATGCTCCCACCTTAGACGACCAGAAAATTTCTATTCTTGTTTTTGCAGATGACTCCCTACTCATCTCAAAAACCCCTATGGGCCTACAAATTCTTGTGGACAAATTTAATCTATTTTGCCGGAACTCTGGTCTAGAGTAGAACTTGAAGAAAACAAAATTGATGGTGTTTCGCTCTAGTTCTCGGAAGAAATGCATTATAAGACTAGATGGTGTTACCCTGGATCAGGTTAGTTTCATCGATTACTTGGGTGTGAGGCTCACAGATTCACTCCACTGGGAAGAACAGGTTAGCAAGAGTGCTGGGCTCTTGCAACATCGGGCAGCATCCATACTGCGCCTCTATAGGAGCACGATGGCCAAAGCTGTATCCCCAGCAATTAAGATCTATGTGGCCAAGGCGCAGGGAGCTGCTGCCTATGGTGCAGAGATTTGGGGTTTCTCTGATAGTAGCAGGATAACCAAAAGTGAGAATAGCTTTGCAAGGGCCATATGTGCATGCCCTTCCAGTACCCCATTAATCCCTTTGTTTTTAGACTTGGAACTAAAATGAATGGCCGACCTAATTATTTTACGACCTCTGCTATATTGGGTAAGGCTATGGATAGTCCCTGAATTGGCCGTATATAAGATCTCACTTTTAGAATTGCTAAAATGTTCAAAATCTATCTCTATCCCATTGATTAAACATGTATCTAGTTGGTTTCGCACAATGGGAGACTTTTGGGAGAATCACTTGAGAAATCCCATGTAAAAGTATTGAAGGGTGTTTACTGGTCCTATGTACGGAACAATTATATTTCTCACAAATCCCATGGCCGTCTAACTAACCTTTTTATTGATTTTAAATGTTACCCAGAGTTTGAATCATATCTAGATATAATACCTGACTTACTAGGTAAAGGACTGTATGCCAGATTCAGTTTTGGGACATTACCATTGAAGACCCTGATGAGTAGATGGGGATTCAATACCACTTCTGTTATTTGTCCCGTGTGTGGCAATTCCCCTGAAACAGTAGAACATTTTATGTTTTTCTGTCCTGCATACTTAGTCCCAAGGTCTAAATGGATCCGCAAAATCTGCCGGGAAATGAAGATAAGGAAATGTGCTTTAGCTCTGAGGTTCCTAAAAAGTCACAATTCAAATGTGTTAATTTATGGAGTAAGCAAGTGTTTAGTAGCAGCATGGCGTATACGCAACTTTTATATAAACAATGATTTTAACTGATTTTTAAGACTGGGCAATCAGGGTTTTTATTCTTAGATATTGGTTTAGGGTAGACTTGTACTGCTTTATTTATGGTGTTATTTGTCTTTGTATTGTATTGCTTTGATAGTCTGCTGATCGAATAAAGCTTATTGTGAACACATCTCTGTAACCTTTGTTTTTCAGTGAATATATATATATATATATATATATATATATACTGCAAAATATATATATATATATATATATATATATATATATACCTCGACATTTTCACCTAACTATACATACATATATATATATATATAAATATATTCACTGAAAACAACAAAGGTTACAGAGACGTTATAGCTAGGTTCTGAAAGGCTAAAGTGACCATATAGTTAGTTAAAGTGTTTTAAGTTATAAGCTATACATTGAAAATATGACATTCAACAGTTATAGTTAATTAAAGTAACTATAGCTCGCCACGCACAGTGTTATCAATGATGTGAGTTCAGTTGTCATCAGTGATGTTATCAATTATGTCACAGAACATGTCCTATGTGAATTTATAAGATATAAGCATTGAGTGCATTAGAAGTGCTCGACTCCATGTCAAGCCAGCCTAGTGTGTTTACAAACTCGTTTAACTTATGTCTACAGTAGCACAGCCCATTGATTTAGAGAGTTCGCATGTAAATCTGCAGGTGTTGATATCATTTCACCAGTTCCAGGCTACGGTTTGTCAAATGGACCACCACCACAGAAACCTTACTATGAAGAAGGCATAGAGTAACACAGGTGATCAGCCCTGGAAAACCCCTCTGCTGTTCCAGTTATTCACAAACCTTTATGGATTGTTTGACTGAAGCACCATCTACTGGCTGTTTCTTAACATTGTACGTTGTGCTACCTTTGCAAAATACAAGTTCTGCCTACTTTATGTTGTGTTCGTGAGAACTTTTAATTAATCCCTATTGATTTTTTGGGCTGTAATATTCAATTTCGTCTTTATGAAGGTGCAAGGTTTTATTACTGCTTCAGTGCTGTATTGATGGTAATATTACATAATGGGAAAAATTAGATGTTAGCAGATAGGTAAGCAGTAAGCTGTGCCCAGAATGTGAAGGAACCCCCGGTCACTGGAGCTATTTCACAGATTCCATACTCTGCACGCCTGCTCCTCTCAGGCCCAGACCCTGTAGAAAGGGTTGCACAGTGAAAAATACTATCCATTTGGTCGCATTTTAAGATTCTGCAATGCCCAGACAGTATACTTGAATTTTATATAAAATAGTCTGTATTCATTTTTAGCATGACTTTTCTTTCTTTGTTTATTTGATTATCAGTCAGGGCTTATTGAGGCAATTGTAGAAAACACCTCAAAGTGATTTCTTCTTATGTTTATTGCTTAAAGTTTGTTCTAATGGGAAAAATACTCGCTTGAGGTGCTTTTCCCAGTTTTAGTTCTGGGTGGAATAATACTTGTCATGCTTGTAAAAACAATGCTAGGTGGCAACCCTAATTGTACGTGTTTACATGATGAGTACTATTACTACAGCGAGATATTAATCAAGATTTCCCATAAAAAAAGAATCTAATAATCATTTATATGGACTACCGAAAGAGCCCATAAGAAGTATATTACTGTGTGTATTGTATTGCAACATTTACATGCTTTCTACCCGTATGTGAACCACTGAAGCGCTTGCCTACATGGGTATCATGCTACGTCATGTAGGGTGTGCAGCTGTAAGGTTGTTATTCTTTGTTTTGAGCCAATGTGGGAAGTGTTTCCATGTCATGCTTGACGCCACCAAGGTGCGATTATTGTGTTATGAGTGCAGCTCTTAGCAGTGTGGTGTGTGAAGAGGTGTGAGCGATAGATACAGAGCTTATGGTGTTCAGGCTGGCTCTGTGGGCAATGCAGAGTGCCTTGAACACTGTTTTTCCAGCTGTTGGAAGCCAGTGGAGTGATTGCAGATTGGAGTAATGTGTTCTCTTCGGTGGAGGCAAAGGAGCACTCTTGCAACATAATTTTGAATTAGTCTTATTGTGCATATGATGAAAATGCGTTCACCAATGTATAGGCTTTTGGCATGGTTAAACTTGAAGGATAGGCTGTTGGTATAGTTAAGCTTAAAAATTACGAGTATGAGTATACTTATAACTTTTATTGGTATCCAAGGTATGGGAAGATGTGCTGTAGTGTTTTCATTGTTTAGAAGGTGCTCTTTTTTACATGTTGATGTGGTACCTAGGATAGGTCTAAGGCCCTCATTCTGACCCTGGCGGTTTGTAACCGCCAGGGCAGAGGGCAGAGGAAGCACAGCCAACAGGCTGGCGGTGCTTCCGGGGCAATTCTGACTGCAGCGGTAAAGCTGCGGTCCGAAAAGGGGAACCGGCGGTTTCCCACCGGTTTTCCCCTGCCCCAGGGAATCCTCCACGGCGGCGCTGGAAGCAGCGCCGCCATGGGGATTCCGACACCCTTCCCGCCAGCCTGTTCCTGGCGGTTTACACCGCCAGGAAGAGGCTGGCGGGAACAGGTGTCGTGGGGCCCCCCTAACAGGGCCCCATTAAGATTTTCAGTGTCTGCTTGGCAGACACTGAAAATCGCGATGGGTGCAACTGCACCCGTCGCACCCCAGCAAATCCGCCGGCTCCATTCGGACCGCGGGGCGGTGTTTGGGCGGTTTCCGCCCGGCGGGCGGCGCCCGCCTCCCGCCGGGGTCGGAATGACCCCCTAAATCTTTGGTTACCCTTAGGTTGGTTACTTCTCTTCATGTTGTAGAAGGGGCCTCAAGTTCCTTGGGCAATGTAGTAGTAGGCTGGTATTCTTGCCATTATTTACAAATCGTGAAATCTGTCTTTGGGGCATCGAGCTTTTAGGTGGCTGCTCATCAACCAGGTATTTATGATGCAAAGGCAGTCATCTGGTTTTGAGTTGTAGAGATCTTCGAGGATATCCCTTTTAGAATGATTTGTGTGTCATCTGCATAGTTGTAAAAGACAAGGTTGAATGACTTAATCATGGCTGGAAAGGGGGATAGTTGATTAATAATGAGAGGAGACATGATAGACCCCTGAGAGACGATACAGTGGCAGGTGTGAGGAGCTTATGTTGAAGGCGGTAGGTATGCCATACTTTGCCATACTTTGTCTCTGAGGAAAGGAGCAATCCATGTTAGAGTATTTTCACATATTCTAAATGCCATGGATCAGTTCAGAAGTGACCTCTCTTTTCCTGTCCACTGTGGGATTTAAGTCATCCCAAATGGATATGATGGCTGACTCTGTGCCCCTGCCTGGTCTGAAGCTAGATTATTGGTACTGACGTAAGTCACTTTAATACACTGCTTTTTCAAATCGCTGTCCTAGTAATAGGCCATTTGATATGGGTCTGTAGTTTGCTGGTCAAATGGGTTGAGGGTTTTCTTTCTGAGGAGTGGTCAACTGTAAGAGTTTTTCAGCTTGGGTGGAAAGAACATAGTTCTATGGGCTTGGAGTAATCTTCTAGCTACTGCCCCTGCACAGGCTGAGTTAAGGATATCTTTGAAGATTTTGGGAGGTGCTGGGTCTGAAGGTAGTCTGTGATGACAGTAGTGTAAGTTTGTTTATGTGTCTTCCCAGGGTGGTTGGATCACATGTTGGGTTGGTGTTGTCTGAATTCTCCTAAGGTAATTTTCTATCCTTCTAATTTTTTAGGTCCAGTTCAATTGAATGAGATTTTGTCAGGCTTATGATTGTGGTGTTTGTTTTGGCACTATGGATGGCAACAGCAGCATTTTGCTAGAATCTAATGGCGTTAGAGCAGACAGTCTATATTCCTTTTATCTTGTGTCCAACACCACTATGGAAAACCTGAAAGTCATGAGCAAAAAAAGTAAGGACCCCCTCACACACTGAGAGAAAACTCCCAGAATGTCTGGATCATTATTTATTTGTTTTTCAAAAACCTCTGATGGCACAGAGATCAGCACTGGTATGGTGGGGATTTCTAAATATGTAGCCAGAAGAGGAAGTCGGGGGAGCGTTGTCATGCCCTCCCACTCAAGAAGCAAGGGAAGGGGGTCTGGGACCCCCCTCCAGGCCCCTGATGCCACTATGAAGATGGAAGAACCAGATCCCCCAAGAGGAGGACTGCAAGCATTTGGCAAAGCCAATAGGTTTGCCTTGTGGAAGACCTATTGTCGTTGTCAGTGTCTTTCAAAGACATTGCACAGCAGTGCATGCTGCTGTGCAACATGGCTAATAAAAAAATTAAAACAAAGCACTATGATGCAGCCAGCGTTGGCCGCATCATATCACTTTTTTTGTTTACCTTAATCCTTGTTGCACATCAGCCCATGCTGATGTGCAACATCTTTAAAAACACAAAGCTCTGCACAAGCTGTTTGACTTTGTTAATGTTTTTTAAAGATGTGCACAGTAGTGCAGGCTGCTGTGCAGCATGGCTTGAAGTAAATAAAAATAAAGTGCTATGACATGGTCAATGCTGGCCGCACCACAGCATTTTGCTTTCATTTATGCTAAAGCACGTTGCACAGCAGCCTGTGCCGCTATGTATTATGCATTAAAATACCTCGGGTTGTAGATGGCAAGCAACCCTCTCCTTTGGTGTAACAGCCAGAGTGGCCACCAGAGCTGCAGACTGTGCAACTGAGGAACCAGGTTTGAGTCTCGGCATCATCTCAACATCCTGTGATTCTGGGCAAATCACTTAATGTCCCTGTGCCTACAAAACAAAAATGAATGTGCCCTTGTGTAATGTAACTGGTACTCATGTAAAGCTCTCAAATACACTCATGTCGAATTTGCACAATATAAACCTACACAAAAAGAAAGCAACAAGAGGTATGGAAAAGGGGAGGGAGGTGAGAAACATAGACTTTATAGTGGGAAACGGCAGGGTGGATGGGTTAACTAGAACTACAATGGCAGAGGTGCAAAAAAGTTAAAAAAGAGTACCCAAAGGAGCCTGCAGCCAGTGGAAGGACACTGGCCACAGGAAGCAGTACTTGTTCCATGCTCCATGGCAGGGACAAAGACTGAAGCCCAGGAAGAAACCGGAGACAAGGAGGAGGTGCGGACCAATAGGAAGCACAGAACTAAGAGTGAAGTGCAAGCCAACCTATGGTAAGTAAAGGTAAGTAATGGGTGGGCCTTGAGCCCCTTTTAAGATTTTGCAAGTGCAGTGCTTGAGCTGTGTGGTGAAACCTAAAGAGAAAAGTGGCTTTCCCTGGCACAGCAAGAGAGCCTCTAATCAATATTCATTGCTTCTCTGGCAGGAGCACCCCATAATGCCCTGAAGGGCTAATTTGCATATTTTCTGCTTATTTTGACCCAAGGATGGCAGGGGCACCACCAAAAACAGGGGGGGGGGGGCACAGGAGTGCAGCAGCCACCTCCTCCCACCAGGACATTTAACAACTAACCTTATATTTGCAAGATCTTAAATTGTAGGACCCCCAGAATTGTCATCATATTCTTTCACAGGATTCCCAAGGCTAAAACGTTTGCTTTAGAGCTGGGAGTGGAATGTTTTCTAGGGGCTGGTTCTCTGGATGCATTTTATGTGGTCTGAAAGTGTATAGAAAAAACATGCAATTTTGTTTATAATGTTTTATTAACCACTTATGTTTAGTGATTTGGATCAATGTTGAAATACTTTGTTGACAAGATGTTATTGTCATTAAGAATCACAATATATATGATTAATGACTATAGTGAAAGGTTTATTATGTTGCTTTTTAACTGATGTACCTTTGATAAAGCCAATAGGCTTACCTTGTATGTTGTGATGACCTTTGCCAAAGTCAAATTGCCTGTTTTTTTCAGTGATATCCCTCTATATTCTGATGTACTATCTGATATAGGCGGGGAGAGTACTGTGATGTTGGAGGTCAAGACCCTTTAGGGGTCAAATGTGTCCCCTAAATTTCTGTCTATCTTCCATATGTATATATTTGTAAATTAATGTGTAGTACTTAGTAGTGTGTGTGTGTGTGTTTGTGTAATAAATATACTTTTCTGCATGGACTGAACAATGATTTATTGAGTGTTGTTATTCTGTGCCACCGAATTGTGATTACTAGCCCACATCACTTCCCCTGAGTAAGCATTGGACTGCTCTGCTTTACTACCTTGAGAGAGTCAAGTGGTGCTTTGGAGTGCTTTGTACCCAGTGTTAATTGTGGACCTATTCCCCAATTTGCTCTGGGGTGCATGTCATCTTCTGCTGTGCATCCTTACAGCTAGTGCTCACAGCCAATGGGAAGTCATCGTCCTTCTCTTCTAGCTCTTCTTCACCAGTGAAATGTATACAGGTAGACTTCATTTCCCTTAAAGTTGAAGGTGGTATCACTGAGCTTCTAGTGTGGGGACAAAAATGAGCCGCTTGCCATGCCATTTCATCACTTCTTGTGGCGCAAACCTTGAAATCATATCTATGAGGTCACACAACGCTACTTTGCATGGCTTTAAATGGCTTCAAAGATATGGAGTAAGGCAAGGCAGCACAAACTGCTGCGTTTCTTTACTCTGCGCGATGGCCTTTGCAGTGGGGTTTCCCACGCAACACCCATGGATTTTGATGCATCCCCAGATCTACAAAGACTTCTAAACTTAAGGATGCGCCAAAACTTTACTCCTCCCAGGGGGAGGCGTAACAAGGAGAAATACGAGGAGAAATATCTTAATTTCTCCTCGTTTGTTTCCTCTTTTTTTCATCTTTCTATGTGTGCTGCAGAATGCAGCACACAGAATGCAGCACACATAGAAAGAGGAAAAGGCCTCCCAGGATTGTGTCTGTGTAGGAAGATGGCGCTTCCTGTACAAAAACAATCCTGCATGCAATACAGACACCCTTGCGCCATGGTGAAAGGGTGCCTGCATTGGTGCTAGTAGCCCATTGTGTGCCATCACAGGGGGAAAGGACAGAAATGAGCCATATGCTACAGATACGCCACATTTCTTCCCTTTCCTTTTGACGTAGGGCAGAGCAGCAAGGTGACTTGCTGTGCTGCCCTGTGCCAAAAGGCCATAGTTATGGGCCCAGAGTTTAACTGAGATTCCTTTGCCCAGTATCCTTGGCCATCCGAGGTTGCCAGTAACGTGGGCAACTTGATAGACAAGGAACTTTAAGAAAGATACAGTAGCCAAGTCCTGTCACCATCAATAATGCCTCTGCAGGTGGATTCTTCCATTTCTTCCACAGTGAAAACATAACCTAACAAAAGGCATTTTAATCTCAGGGAAACTGGATTATTGTAAAGTACCATGGCCCAAATTTAAGAAAAGTAGCTCTGCATTATATGCAGTGCCATTTTTCCTGCGCCCCTTGGCGCCCCCGCAACGCTACCATGTGTGCTTCATATTAAACATACGGCGCACCACAGTGCAGGTTAGGGACAATAGCGGCAACTTTTTTTAGCTTTTTTTGTACTTTGCAGGATTAGCTTGAAAAATGTTGGCGCTAATCCTGCAAAGTACATGGCGGCCCATTATAAATAATGGTGTGCCTCCTTTTAATGCCTGCTATGTGCAGGCATTCAAAAATTATGCAAACAATGGTGCAGTGGAATCTCCTAGATTCCACAGCACCATTTTTACAGTCCCCCTAACAGGGGAACGCTCCCCTTCCATACATTGGCCCTCATTATGACATTGGCGGAAAATGCCGCCTACTGCCAATGCAACGGCCGCCAACATACCGTCGCCGTGGCTACCAGCCACCATCCGCCTTATGACCGTAGGCAGAATTCCGCCAGAAGGCTGGCGGAATTTCGACGGTCATGGCAGCGGTAAGGTGGCGCTGCTGCCAGCAGCAGCACCACGTCAGCAAGACACCGCCTACCATATCATGTTACATGATACGGCCTGGTGGTGTTTTGCTGGCGGACGCTGCTGCTTGCGCCGCATCCCGTCTCCTGCCGGAGGACCCCCTGCAAGCAGGTAAGTCGGGTTCTCCGACAGGAGAGGGGGGTGGGAGGTGTTGTGTGGGGGAAATGTCTGTTTTTGTATACGTGCATGTGGGTGTGAGTCGCGTGTAATGTGTGCGTGGATGACTGAATGTGAGTGTATGTTATGTGTTGTGAATGTGTGCAACAATGTATGTTAGTGTGTGTTGCTGTGTGTGGGTATGTATGTGTGCATGCGTGGGTGGATGTGAGTATGCGTGTGTGTATGAGTGTGTATGTGTGCGCGTGTGGGTACTGTTGGCAGTATCTTTCCCCAAATTACCGCCGTCCGCCAGGGTCATAATGACCCCCATTATGCCTGGCGCAGGCATAATGTGGCGCAAGGGGTCACAAAATGGCATGCATTGCACCAATTTGCAAATCTGAACTCGTTGAGTCACCTTTGTGTCATAAAAAATGACACTAATGTGATGCTATATTTGGCTCCTCTGTGAAATAGTATCACTCGCAAATTCTTCCACTCTTGCCACATCTGAACTGGCCGCCCAACATAGATGTGCCAGAGAATCAAATTTAAATCACTTTATGTTCTACAAAGATCCTTAACAGGCAAGGAGTCTATGTTCTTTTCCAGTCTGTTTCAATATACCAGGACATGAGCTGTGCTTTTCCCAAGCATTTTTGTTAAGAAGACTTGTCCCTTAAATTAGTCAGATGCATGAGGGTGCATTGTTGGAATCCAGGTTCCTCCCTTCCCTTCCCTCTCATCTGTGCTACGTGAATACGCATATGTATTTTTTGTCATCAAATGAAGTCCTGGTAGTTCATAAAATAACCCTCTCCCTATTTATACTTGTTTCTCTTTTTCTTGAGTAAGACACTTCTGGGAAGTCTATGAGTATGAGCTTTACAATACAAATAAATACATGTATAAATAACATTTCTGGTCCAATTGCCATTACCACCTCTGTGGGTGGTGTGCTATGGTGTTGTAATGTGCTGTGTTATGGTTTGTGTTATTGTAGTGTTGTGTTATTGTGTGTGGGTATGTTGTAGTGTGAGACTGGGTTGTGTTATAGTGTGGTGGTGTCCAGTACTTGCATATATCACATAGTAGAGCTAGCACATTTCTGGAGTGGATGGATAATCTTGCAGATGCTGCAGTGCCCGTTTGTGGCTGGCCCTTGGGGAGACGCGGGTGTGGATGCTTCAGGGTCCACCCCAGTGACACTGCAATCATCATTGTTGGGGCTGGCTGAATCCCTATGCAATGGGAAGTGGGTGAGGTGGGACCCACACTGTGTGACAGTAGTGTTGTACGGCTCACCTACAGTAGCTGGTGCAATCTCACCATTCACTAGCCCTACGATTTTACCCTTGCCCACGACACTCAAGGGGATTGTTCACTAAGGGTTGTGCTGATGCGTGATATTGCCTGCACGTTCACCGTGTCTGCTTTTACTGCCTGCATTTAAATTGACTTAAATGTATCCATGTTGCTCACTTTTCGCTCCGTATTGTAAATGTTCCACAGTTTGTAAAGCACATGCTTGTGATCTAGTTTCACCCCAGCAGCATAGTGCATGGGAAACTTGCCGATTACACAAGGACAAAAATACAAAACTCTAAGTTGGCTGGCAGTCAACAAATAATACCTTGTAATTCTGGGCCTTAAATTGCAAGTCTGCAGAAGTCTCGAAACCAAGAGCTAATCCAGCTCCGTGAGAGTTTATATAGATAATGATTTCACACAGCTCACGTGCCAGCAGTCCTACAGCCCACCAGCGAAATGGAATACAGACTGGCATCTTTCCAAAGGCGCAGAGCCTGCCTTCCAGGGGCCTGCAACTAATTAGGGAGCTCTGAATAACCCCATTGTGGAGCAAGACACACACAGTCAAAAGCTCAACTGGCAAACACAACAAAATACGATTCAGAAAGCAAATAATGTTTCCAGGAAAGAAGACATACTTTGTGTAAGCCACTGGCGCACAGCGAGTAAGACTGGAACTTAACAAGAGAGCTACTTGGGCATAATAAATAACGGAGTGCAGTTCTATCCCTGAATAACCAGGTGTAAAAAAAGCCTGATGAATGGTACATTAAAGTCTTGGGATTACTGGCGCAGAAACCACTGCTCACCTATCTAAGTGACAGGCGAGCATAAGCCAAGGCGTGTTTGCTGAAAGAGAACACCAAACACTTCACAGTGTATGTGAAAACGTGCTGCCTTCTTGCTGCTACCAGTAATGTGTTCCAGGGCTCTATTTATCATATTCCATAGAATGTGCAGACTTGGCTTATGTTCCTGCTGACATATGAACAAGTACAGACAGAAAACAAACTATCACAGTCTGAAGAAAACTTACTGTTTGACCCAACCGCTGCAAATTAGCTTTATAGGTCTGCATTTTGATGGGCAAATAAGAAAGAGAAAGGTTTGTAATACCCCATTTAAAACAAATTCTATTTGAGCTCCCATGTGATTCTTTCAGCATGCTTTATGCAAGGACGAGGGGACAGTTGCATCCACATAACAGGTGTGAGGCGGTCATTTTGGCAGACCTTATACTTCCGCATTAGATTTTAATAGCAATAAAAGTGTATGTAGGGCAATAGAAGAGGCAGGTACCAGTCCTTCTTCATCTGTGCGGCCGCTCATTGTAAGAATTTCAGGAGTTAGAACGGGAGGTTTTAATATGCTGCAAATGGGAAATTGAGAGCCAGTATCAGAGCCAGGCTCGGACTGGCCAATCTGGTAACAGGGACATGCCAGGACTGCCCAAAACGCTACTGAGGGCTGTTTTCGTTGGCCAGTATGATCCGGATTGACAGCCAAGGCGGGGGGGTTCAGCGACTTCAAAAGCAGCCATTTCTACTATACCCCCACACCCAGAGGAGATGACTCGGTGCTACCAAACTGTATGTCGCAGAAGTTCTGAAATAAAGATTTGGGATTTTCTGTGTCTTATTCTGATCCTGGGTAAAGTGTTCACCTTAGGTAAAGTCAAAGGGCTCAAATAGGTTTAGAGTTTCCGTGAGGAGTATGCAGGTGTAGGAAGCTGGCTCTGTTTATACTATATCAAAATGAGATATAGTGTGCACAGAGACCAGGGGGTCCCCAGAGGCTTCACAGAGGCAATAATAGATAATACTAATGCTCTATTTGTGGTAGTGTGGTTGAGCAGTTAGGCTTATCAGAGGGTAGTGTTAAGCATTTGTTGTACACACACAAGCAATAGAAGAAACACACACTCAATGACTTAACTACAGACCAATAGGATTTTATATAGAAAAATATATTTTTGTTACTTTATTACTAGAACCATAAGACTCAGTTCAGAAGTAAATACTGTTGCAGGTAAGTACTTAGCATAGACATCAATGTAACTTTGTTTCACTTTAGTCAAGTAAACAGTTTTTAAGAAAACAGAGAATATCTATTTTAAAAGTGGACACAGTGCACTTTCAGAACAGTTCATGGGGTAAGAAAATAAAAAACAGTTTTAGAGGTAAGTACACGACTTACAGTTCCAGTCTCAGGGTTATAGGTAGTCCACCGTTGGGAGTTCAAGTCAACACCAAACACCCACCACTAGCAACACATGGCCGGCCAGGTGCAGAGGTCAAAGTTGAGCAATTTTAAGTTGGGCTCCAATGGAGACAGGGGGTACTCGGAATTTGGTCTTCCAGCAGGTAAGTACCCGTGGCTCGGAGGGCAGACCAGGGGGTTTAGAGGAGCACTGGAGGGGCCCCAAGTAGGCACCAATCCCACACTCTCAGCTGCACTGGGGCGGCCGGGTGGAGGGTGCAAACAGGGTGTTGGGTTTCAAATGAAACTCTATGAGGGGACCCCGAAGGTCACTCAGGCGCCGCAGGCGAGGTTCAGGGGGGTGTCTCCGGCACACCACCAGTCAGACAGGGAAGAGGGCTGCCTGTTGATCGTCGCTGCACCGGGTATCGATTTCTCCAAGGCCTGGGGGCTGCTGGTGCAGTGGGTCCTTTAGCGTTGGTTATCTTTGTCCAGGGCAGTCGCGGTCAGGGGGGGTCCTTGGGATTCCCTCTGCAGGCACAGTCGTGGAGGGGTGGAGAGGTCAACCCAGGGTGGGCACTTGGTCGCCGTCGCCTGGGGGTCCTCTCCAGTCAGTTGGGCCACCTGGACTCGGGCCTTGGGTGTCGGGTGCAGAGTGGTTAGGACTCGCGCTTCTGGAGTGAGGTGGGAGTCCTTTAGAAGAGGTTTCTTCTTTTCTTCTTTGGACAGGGCTGCTGTCCACAGGAGTTCTTGATCCCCTGTGATGCAGGCAGTCCTCTGGAGGTTTTTCAGAGGTCGCTGGACCGGCAGGATGCGTCGCATTTCTTCTGCAGGTTCTTTGAAGCAGGAGACAGGCCGGTAGGGATGGGGCCAAGTCAGTTGTTGTCTCCTTTCCTTCTCTGCTGGGTTTTCAGCTAAGCAGTCCTTCTTCTTCTTGTGAGGTCATCAGGAATCTCACTCTCTGTGTTCAGGGAGCCCTTAAATACAAGATTGAGGGGCCGTTTTTAGGGTTAGAGGGCAGTAGCCAACAGCTACTATCCCTGAGGGTGGCTACACCCTCCTGGTGCCCACTCCCTTTGGGGAGGGGGCACATTCCTATCCCTATTGGTCCTGATCCTCCAAACCAAGACGGATGATTCTGCAAGGAGGGGGTCACTTCAGCTCTGGACACCTTAGGGGTGGTCCTGGCTGAGGAGGTGACTCCTTCTTGTTTTTCCTGATTATTCTTTATGACTTGCTGCCAAAGGTGGGGCTTTGTCCGGGGGCTGGGCATCTCCACTAGCTGGAGTGCCCTGGGGCATTGTAACACGAAGCCCGAGCCTTTGAGGCTCATCACTAGGTGTTACAGTTCCTGCGGAGGGAAGGTGTGAAGCCCCTCCACCCAGTGATGGCTTTGTTTCTGGCCCCAGAGAGCACAAAGGCTCTCACCCCAGGTGGTTAGAAACTTGACTCTCAGTGGCAGGATGGCACAGGCTAGTCAGTCCTGCACTGAAGGATTGGGTAAATACAGGGGGCATCTCTAAGATGCCCTCTGTGTGCATTTTTCAATAAATTCAACACTGGCATCAGTATGGGTTTATTATTCTGAGAAGTATGACACCAAACTTCCCAGTATTCTATGCCAATATGGAACTGTGGAGTTCGTTTTGACAAACTCCCAGACCATAAACTTAATGTGGCCACACTGTACTTCCAATGTCTAAGAATGAACTTAGACACTGTAGGGGCATATTGCTCATGCAGCTATGCCCTCACCTGTGGTATAGTCCACTCTGCCTTAGGGTTTTATGGCCTGCTAGAGGGGTGACATACCTATGCCACAGGAAGTGTTTTGTGTGCATGGCACCCTGAGGGGGATGCCATGTCGACTTTGCCTTTTTCTCCCCACCAAAACACGCAATCTGCAATAGCAGTGTGCATGTGTTAGGTGAGGGGTCCTTTAGGGTGGCACAACAAATGCTGCAGTCCTTAGGGACCTTCCCTGGTCACAGGGCCCTTTCTACCGCTGGTACCTTTTACAAGGGACTTACCTGTGTTCCAGGGGTGTGCCAATTGTGGAAACAATAGTACATTTTTACTGAAAGAACACTGGTGCTGGGGCCTGGTTAGCAGGGTACTAGCACACTCTCAGTCAAGTCAGCATCAATATCAGGCAGAAGGTGGGGGGGGGGTAACTGCAACAAGGGCCATTTTCCTACAACAGGGAACCAAATAATAGGAAGGGTGCCCATGTCTTAGAAATTTTTATATTTAGACCTTACTAAAAGATGCCTTAAAGTTTAAAAATGTAACATATAAACAGCGTACACCTACTTATGACTTAAATAGCAGAAGAAAAGGGCCTTCTCCTCCAATTCCTTGTTTCAATCTACAAGTTTCCGGATGACAAAAATAATACATATGAATATGGCAGTCACAGTATATGATTTCAAATACTATTAATTTTAATTTATGAATTATTAAGTATCCTGTATTATGTGTTTTATGGAAGACCTTGGTGGCAGGTCATGCCTAATGCCAAAACATTTGTAGATCCTCTTGCACCCCGGGGACAGTACACTAGGAAATATAAGAATTTCCTGATTCAGGAAATCACTATTTATTGGTTTTAGAAGCCACAATTCCATTGGTATTTAAACAATTTAATGCCAAGCCCTCTTCATGTAACTAAAAATTAATTGGGGCCCTCAGAATGACAAGCATGTTTTCTCATTATTATTCCATAAAAACTCTGAATGTTTTAAACAAGTCAAACTTTGCAGTTATAATTGGTTATCCATTTGAAAAATATAATCAACTACATGATTGATAATATTCGATTGAGACTAATTAAATGCTTATAAAGTTTATTAAAGCTTTTACATTTTCACTCTTCTTACCATACGGAGTTCACACTGACTGTAAAGTCTCCCTGTAGCAAAGAATAGGGAAAGGTACATTTTAAAAGTTTATTTAACACGAAAATAATAGTAAAAATATTTTGTATGTGAGATATTATTTTAAAGTAATTTTATATATTTATTATAAATATAAAACACTTAAGAAAAAGCTACAGCACTATTAACTTTTCAGAATTACATCTTTCATTACTTTAAATACATAAAATTAAATTAGATATAAAGTATGTTCCTGAAGTTTAAGTGAAAAAATAAATTCCCACCTAAAGTAAAAACATTACATTTATATTGTGAATTAACAATTATTAAACATGATGTATAGAATTCATAAAAAGTAATTATTTTTAATAATAATAAATGTAATAATGTACAAATTTGAATATAGTTGTTAACATATTACATCAATAAATAATAAATGTTTTACTTTTAGATTTTTTTAAATAATACATTACACTTCTTTATATTTTTAATTATTTTAAATAATTTACTTTATCATTATTTCCTAAGGGGGTTTATTTTAAGACCATCCTTCCATTTTTTCCATGGGAGAGTGTTGCAGTACCTGTGGTTGGCTATGTGTGGTGCTGACTTACTCCATCTCTCAGCTGGAATAATTTAGTACTATTGCAGGTCCTTTTTTGACTGTTGTAACTTCAGAAGTGCAGTTTGTAAATGGAAATCGACTTACTCTTTTGTGGATTAGTGCTTGTCCTTTGCTAAACTCCTCTTTATCCCTCTGTAACCCCCTCCTTATTTCTTCCTAAATTCCTTGTATCTAGTAGTAAGTGTAACCCACTTTTATTCACTTCCCCGCTCCCTCCCATAGTTACTATTAAGTAGCAAGTTTATATGTGTGAGGATCTCTCTATAGAAAAGGTTGGAGAGATGGAGTTGGAAATTTACACTCAGAGGTTTCTGAATAGTATTTTGTAGTATCTTAGTAGTACTTTTGTATCACTACTAAATGTTTGTGAATAGGCCCCTGAGAGTTCATAGTTGCTGAGCTGGGAGATTTATTTTAAAGCAGTTACTATTTGGGAACCCTCTTTGTTTTAGTGAGCATGCAGCATTTACAACTCAACAGTGGTGTCTCTGTCGTGACTAGGATAACGTAACCAAGGTCCTTTAGCAGCATAAGTAAAAGGGTGAAAAGCATACGATCCGAGAGTTACTACAGATCCTGTAATTGTGTTACCATACCCATCGGAATTACAGGTCATTTGTAATGTGGGCATACCATGTTTGATCCATGTTACCCCAGAATACATCAATAGCCTTTTGGGTGTAATCCACAATGTAGGTGATTTCTTCTTTAGTTTAACATTTCCTCCACAAATCCGGGGATTTTCTATTACTGCCCTCTAAATCAGGCCCATAGTCACATAGAATCCCAACAGCAATATGACATAAACAGAAAGTTCTCTTCCTTATTAAAAGAATCATCACAAACCTCCATACTCCCAAAGATGATTACATTTGTACTCACCTGTTTTTTATGGCCCAATATTATTATCATATTGAGTCCCGCAAGGAAATTAAAAGTGGACACATCAAAAAATCATTGTTAGAACTCTGCAGTTCAACAATAGATCTGCAAAGTAATGCAGCCACGCTTTGTGCAAGAAGTCTACAAATTGTTGCAAAGACAAAATAAAGTGCATACTGGAGCTAGTTCCCTAGCTTAAAAATCTCTGCAGTATGAGTTAATTCCCCAAATGCCTGTTGACATTCATAAGGAAACTCAAGATTTGTCTCTTGCCTTTAGGAAATTATTATGTATTCATTTGCAACTTTTCTCTGTATCAGTGCCAGGAAACCCTAAAGGCGCAGGGCACTGTATTGCTGAATACATAACCTAACAAAATAAACACCATAACATAACACGAGAACCAAATTACAGTATTATGTCTAAAACACTGAAGCACCACTTCTCTACCCATCCCGGTTTCTCTCATTTAGTATCAAATGAACTCCACATCCCATCCCATTTTGTCCTCAGGGCCACGTTTTTCACAATACTCCACTTCCCCTTGAAGCTAGGTCTGCATTAAATTTAGTGGTTAAAATGATTGTAATTCAGAAATGTTGGTCCCCTATATCCTCCAAAGCCTTTGACTTTCATAGCTTCTCGTGTCACAAACAGGCAATCTTTGGACATGTAACAAAAAAGCAAAACATGGTCTTGTTTTTGAACTGTACAGCACTCCTCTGCCTCTTGCTGCATCATGCCTTATAAATGCCACATACTTACAAACACTGGCATTGCTTCATTGACGTGGGTTGGCCTCCACAAATAGGAGCATCCAAAGCTGGAGCAAATATGGCAGAATATTTTCCCATAGGCCTGAGTAGTTCTATACAGGAAAGCAGTAGTGCACGTTTGCATAGACACATCTTGAGTGGTTTCAACATCTATATTTACAATTGGTTATTACACATTGGTCTTATCTTTTAAATCTGTACCATTCGACTATACAACTGGACATAAGATCGTTCTATGCATTTCATCAAAATTCTGATTTTTATCCAGGACGTCCTGGGCCTGTTATTGTTTTATATAAAGGAGATCTTCGTGGCATGACCTCTTGGGACAAACGTCTTGGGTAAGTAATAAGGATTATTTTAAAAGAAAACATTGTAATGTAATGAGTATGAACATTATTGTCATATGTTCACAACCCCAGAATGTAAAAAATGATGTTATCCTAAAAGATGAGTTTCTAAGCAGTAATTGTGTGGTCAGTGAGATTCACAGAACTCTATAGGTGGCTCAGATCAAATTTGAAACGTTTGACCATCATGCTGCCAAGGACTCTGGAAGGCACTGGTAGAATATAAACCACTTATACTGCCTCACATTGTGGATGGCGTGGCAGTAGGTCAAAGATTTGGTTTATATGTACTTTGTCCAGTACCTCGCAAAGAATGTGTACCCATAATGCAAAGGATATTTCGATAATCCTGGTCAAGGATTTTGTCGTAGTACCACTCTTCGATAAGTCAACCAGTACATGGAGCATGCAGACGAAGATCTTTCACCTCTCAACCAGGTATTGAATGTGTCTTTTTCTACAAGCAATGAATAGTCGGATATCATGGTCTCAGAAAGGTTGAAGCTCAGAATATCATATGGAGAAATCTCATCCGGTATAAATGCCGCGGCCGAAATATCATTGACCAAAAACTTTGTCCCATTTCAGGTACGTTTCCTATTACTAACTCGAACGTGGTTGTGTTTTGTTTGCCATAATTAGAACATGATATTTATGCCACAAGGTACTGTGAGAAGAAAGCTCTGGTACCTTCCTCCTGGAAATAGCTATCACCATCTATCTAGTCAAACTTTATTGACTATTTTTGTATTTCATGGGTAAAAGTGGATATGCTCTACTCACATCTCTCGATTATCTTTACGCACCCTACAGAAGCTCACTGCTGTAGTAGTGAAATCCTCATAAAGTGAAGATATTTCACAGGAAAATTGAGGACATCAGCAGGAAGATGATTGGCTCTGATGAGAGTAACACAAAAGCCTTGAACACTCTTCCAATCTTTGCTTTCCAAATGAAAAGCGTCCTACCTTTAGAAGTAAGCTCTGAAGATGATGGTCATATCTCTAGGTTAGCTTGTGCACGTTCAGGACCAAGGAGTGCTCGAAAAACTTGTTCCTGGCATCAAAGAGGTGGAATCTAAATAGGCACTGGTGAGCAGGTGCCAGTCTGTTCCCATGGGACGAATGAGAGAAGATCTTGGGGAAAGAGATAGGTGTATCTGCAAGAGCTGTCGCTACTACTTTCTGAAAAACCAGAAGATTTAGCATTTCGTTGCATCATGCTATGTTCTGCAAGTAGCATCATCCTAAGATGTATTCCTGGTCCCGAAGATACCAGGATCCAAAAGACCCTAACCCTGAAGAGAGTTCCTGGTAAGAAAAGTTGTGCCAAATGTAATATATTTTCTTGATCACGTGACAGCACAGAAAAGTTTTAAACAACCACAATGCATGAATCAGAGTTCGTACTCCAATTGGTTTTCATGTTTGTGATAGGATGCACCCAATTATGTGCTAGTGCGTTATGTGTATACTTAACTAATCAATAGTCAATGAAAAACGACAAAATGTACTTGTATCAGTAGTCCTTTAATAAACACAATTGGGTTTGCATCGGCATTAAATGAACGCAGTCTGCCTCCTTCACTCTGTATTTCTCCCATTGCCGGCCCTGCACTTTTCACATTACATATATTTTAGGTTACGAGAGAAGTTTATTTCTCATTAGTAGCGTTTTGGTAGTTTGTTACTTTCTTTTTTGTGGAATGCCACTTGAAAATAATGTTTTCAGTAATTTTATTCAAGTTGCACATCCACCAGTTCCCATTTTGTCCAGAGCTGGCAGGAATTCACTCAAAGAAACACAGAAACCTATGTTAAGGATCTTATTGAGATGGTGTAAAAAAAACAAATTAAGAGTATCGAGATGCAAAATTATTTTTACCAGAAAATTGATAGCTAGAACATTAAGAAGGTAAGTATTAATAGGTAAGAACAGGTTTATTATACCTGAGAAACGAAATACACTTACATTCATGCCTTTATACTTACATTTATATACCATGGAAATGCCAATGCCCATATATTGCGTGATGTGTGTTGTCGCATTTTATTAACCCACTGCTATTTTGTTTTTGTACCTGTTTGAAGCTCACGAAAGCAGAAGCCATATTACACGCTTACATGCATTTTAAATGAAGTCTAATGTTGCTTTTCCATGTTGCACACTCTATATTTTTGCTGAACAATTCTCATACCATAGCCTTGTTTTAATGTTAGCATACGTGGAAAGAGGAAACAACAAGGAAAACTAAGGCCCATATTTATACTTTTTTAGCGCCGCGGTTGCGTCATTTTTTGACGCAAAAACGGCGCAAACTTGCAAAATGCAAATAAATATGGGCCTAAATGTATTTCTCCTTTTTATGCTTTTTTTTATGGAATACCTGTCACAATGAAATGGAACTCTACACAGCGCAGGAAGCTGCATTGCATTTAATTTCTTTACAAACTCAGCAGGGCACTGAACAAATTGCTGCTTGTGTGGCTTTGTAATTCCCGTTTACGGACTTATGTTGCCTTGTGACGACTTGCATCATGCAAGGACAATGGAAGTCCTTAGTAAATTTGCCTCTAGAACTTCATCAGCAACCAACGTAGGACTCAGTGCCAAATGTGCTGGAGAGGCCACTGCAGTATTGTCATTATTGGCAACCACTATCAGACACAGTGTTTTTCTTGTAGTATGGTAGTGTTGAGCAAGAACATTTCTCTAAATGTGAAACAGAAGCAACGTCCTCTTTTATTAATTTGGTGTGCCGAGTAAAAGTGGGCAATAAAACCCCCAAAACCATTAATTCCCGAGAAGCAAGAGGATTTTGGGCATTATGTGCAATACCTGACGTTTTGTGGTTCATCTTGACAAAATATTGTCCAAGGAGAACCACACAAACCTCATGAACTGTTGAACTGAGCACAAACTGGGCAGTCCTTGTTTGTCTAGTGATTCCAAGCAGCCTGCTGCTTTGTATTTCATCTGCAGTAGGACAAAGTGGGACAAGAAATTTTTCAGATTTGCACCACAAGTCATACCCACAAACCACAGAATGAAAAAATAAGCCATACTCACCAAACCAGCTATGGGAAACAACCCGATGAAGCATTGTCTCTACCAATATTTCCATACATTTTGCCCATCAACAAAAGGCTGCAAGATACACCAGACATCTGTCCAGAATATAATGAGAGGTGTGCAGTATTATCTGCACATCTCCTTTACATTTCTGGACGCTTGTAATGTGTGGAATGAAAACAAGCATTGGCAAAGCCATTTGACCAGGATTGCATTTTCAGCTATAAACCATACCTTTTGGCTTTGCCAAGTAGCAAGCAGCAGAGGCTAATTAGTTGACTCTGTACCTGAACTCATTCTGACATGAAGGAAACCAGTCAAATAACAAGCAACGGGAAAGGGAGTTGGTCTGTGTCTTAATGTGGTATTGCATGTCGTTTAAGCATCCAGTAGGAGTGGACAGATAAGGCTAAAGTTGGAAAGTTGTCCCTCATGCAGCTCAATACAAGTGTCGTAAAGACTCTCGTTATAGTAAGGAGATTGCTGGATTCAGGTGGCAGCACCACTGGGCACAGGGGACTGAGTTTGATTATGCGCCATGTGACTGACAGCTGTCAGGCTAAACCTTCCTGCCAGGTAGCAGCACCTCACCTTTACCCAAGAGTAAAAGGTGATTTGTGGCAGTATTTAGCAAGTCACATAGATTTCTCAGGGAAATCATGGTGGAGCAGATCTTACCCCTTTTCTCAGATAGGTCCCACGCATACAAAGTCAAAACAGAAGCAGGGCTAGGTTCCATTTCTTTTATTGAATCAACTACTTTCTATGTAAAAAGGCATGTGTTGTGATTATAAGGATTATGAAACATTATAAAAGAAGGAAGTGACAAGACAAGTGAAACACAGGAAAAGTCCCACCAGTCCCATGGTTCTAATGTCCCTATCTGTATTACTAAGGTTCTCTACAAGAGCATGGTAGTATAAGCCCTAATTTGCCCGTCAGGCCCCCGGGAGAACCCCATCCCCCATACGGGTGATGGTAGGTAAAGAAGAGGTTTGTTGGTCTACTGCGAATTCTCCCACATGGAGGAGAGACTGTGTCAGGTCTCAGCAGAAACTGCAAAGGCGACGTGCAGTGTACAATGGCATCTGGTTGGAATTCCCCTTTATCATGTAGGGGGCAGTCAGGTGTTTTATAATAAAACATCTGGTGTCCTGAGAAGACTGCCCTGACATGGCAACACATATAATTCTGTGTATAAGAGTTAGGGACATGCTGAACGCTTTGTACTGGCAATAATTCATAACTTATCACATACAACCTTGAACAAAGCACAGAATGAAAATGCTGTGCAAAGACAAGAATAACAGAAGTCTGTGTAAAAGGACAAGCTGATAAAATAATAAAAACATCTCCACTAAAATAAGGCTTCTGCTAAACTAATAGAGGAATAAAAATGCATACCTTGGGAGTGCAAGGGCACAAGCTATAGGCCAAGGCTAAAATAACGAGCCTGTGTAATAGCTAAAGTAACCTAATGACACAAGCACTTGAGGGGATGTGGATGGATATCATCTAAAAGCGAATAGCATTAGGTGAGAGATGAATGTTCCACTGGACTAAACCAAGAAGTGACTGACAATGTCTCAATCCAAAGGCTGAATGAGGGTGGTTGCAGAAATGGAATGGTTGAACGGGGTGGATCCAAAGCTCACTCATTGTTATATATCGTAAGTGATAGGTCTGCTTGACAGTTGCACTGTCAAACAACCAGACTTAGAAAAGGGAGCCGTTGGAATATTAGAGCAGAAATGAATCACCTACATCGGCTGATTTGGTCAGATAAAGTACACACTCACACCCTCAGTACCTGAGGACATTTGCAGCAGTGCAGAGGACACAGTCCAGGCACACATACACGCTCAATCGAAATCCAACAGTTAAAGCCCTGCTTAGCCTGCAGCTGCATCTTCATGCCAGACATACAAAGTACATCCTCCCTCTCCTGACACGTTCCCAGCTCCTGTGCTGGCTACCCCAGTGTTTTTAAGTCGAGCCGACCACACAGCTGAGCTGTCTGGTTTTGAAAGACGTATTGTGGGCTTACTAAAAACAAACAGGTGTTTGGAGCCTTCCAATAGCGTACCATTGATTGGCTTTCTTGTCACTTTCATGTTGCCTCTTCACCATCTTTCTTTTTTGACTTGCTGGATCCCATGATACCACTGCTTGTTTTTCAAGCACTACTTTTTAATTTTCGTTAAGCACTCCATAACTGTGCATATGTTTTTCAGCTGTGTCCCTAGTGTACTCCTTGTTGCTTTCTTATCCTTGAGCTTCTTTCCACATGCTCTGTGATGCTCTTTCACTTGTTGTTTCTACTCCCTACCCTGTGCTCTGTTGCTTCTGCTTCCATCCTCCATGTTGCTTCCCCTCCCATATCATTGTTCTGTCACCTATTGCTTCTCTTGTCTCCCCCCACATTCCTTCCTCATCCCTATTGCCTTCCTTGTTGTTCCGTCCACACTCTCTTCCAACCAGTGCTTGAATAAAGGGCTTTCACAGTTGTTTTTCTTTTTATTTGCTGAATACCAAATAAAAAGAAAAACAAGTGGCAGTGTCATTTGTTTGTTCATGTATTTGTGGCGCACACACCTACAAAATGACGTGGTTAGCCAAGTCATAAGTTTTTTTTGTTACTTAGCCATACTGCTCAGAATCACCAGCAGGGCTCAAAATGATTGAGAATGCCAGTAGTCTCACAAGTGAGACCTTTTCGGCTTTGCCAGTGCTTTTTCTGTTAGTGATCAGCAGCCTAGTCCAGCAAGGGCTACAAGAGCGGCCCCACCAGAGGCCTAAGGTTCAATGTGGCACTGTTGTACAGCCATTTTCGTGATGTTTTTGGGCACGTTATTTTAGCACTAAGGCCTGCTACTTGTGCCCTTTAGCCTAGTAACATTTAATTCTGCTTTATTTTTTTGTTTTAGAATCAGGCATATTTGTGGTGGTGTTTTATGTTCTTTATCTAGTTGTCCTTTCACCTAGGAAAGCATTACATTTCTTAGCACAACATTCTTTCCCTCTGTGCCTTCCTCAAGGCTGCGATGAGACCACCGGCTTCCTGGCCCATACGGTGGATGGTGTCTCCATAGATAACAGGCTTCTTCACTGCTGTCATACTCAGGTATGGGGAATGATGTCTTCCCAGGGGGGAATCCTGATGGGCGGATTAGGGCTTATCCTGCTGTGCTCTAACATAGCTTAGGTAGGAATTGCATATATTGAGCATAGTGACAGTATGGTGAGACTTTTAATGTGCTTCACTTTCCTTGTCACCAGTGCTTTAAATGGAAAAATAGAAGTGCAGGTACTCTGTAATAGAGTACCTGCTTGTTTCTGAGAAGTGCCGGTACGCTCCAATTAAAAGTATTACGTTTTTCTTGAGATGAGCCGGTACTCTCCCTCTCAAAATAAAAAAGTGCCGGTACTCAGTACCGGAGAGTACCGGCCCATTTAAAGCACTGCTTGTCACCATTTTGCTTCTAGTATGTTTCATCATTCTAATTATTGCATTTCATGCCATTTTATCTAAGACGCAGCTGATTCAATAAATCTTATTGACCGTTTTTCTGCCTGTTTGTCTTTGCATGTGTGAGAATAATGTAACTGAGAGAAAAGGATGAGATCTGGTCCACCACGATTTCCCGGAGAAGTCACAATGTCATGCACCTGGTTGCCACAAATCGGCCCTGCTCTTGGGCAGAGATGAGGCACTGCTTGCTGGCTGGAAACGGACTAGGCTGACAGTTGTCACATGGTGTGAGACTGGACTCAGTCTCCCACAATTCAGGTGATGCTGCCACCCAAACCCAGCAGCCTCATTGGTACAATGAGAGCCAATGCGACAGCACCACCTCATTCGGTCTCCCTGCCCTTCCCCAGCTGCTACAATCTGCAAAACAGTTGCTCTTCACCAAACATATTAGGTTGTGTATGCCAAAAAGTCACTCTTTTTACTCTTTTAAATGTGAATTCTTAAACAGTTTGACTTCATTGAATATTTAATGTCTTTGAAATTACTGTGTGCAATTTATGATGATGTTCTCTAAAGAAGGCATATTTCGTACACCATATAACAGGGAGCATAAAAAGGGTTGGAGCACAAGCCGTTGCTGTGCACAAACATTTATGCACATCATATAACCTGGTCCTGGTTTCAGGCTAGACAAACAGCTTTCAGCATTTTATTTTTCTTAAATCCATAAACACAGTACAGCTGCAAATGTGGTTTTCTTAAATTATAGTCCTCTTACATTTGAAAATGGAGCATAATGAGTCCAAATTTCTTGCCACAGTGCAAAATCTTATGTAATGTTAAGCGGTGTTTGTAGCAGAACCTGTTTGCTCTCTTCCTTATAAATGTAGGGACATATATACAAGCCCTGTGCCGCAGGGGAGCGCAGCAGGTGACCTTGCTGCACTGACCCGTGCCACATAGAAAGAGCAGAAATGCACTGTATCTACAAGATACGGTTCATTTCTGTCCTTTCCCCTGCGCTGGCGCACAAATGCTGCCTACCACCAACGCAGGCGCACTTGCACCATAGTGCAAGGTTGTCTGCGTTGGCAGCAGGATCGTTTTTGTGCCCCTCCCTTCACAAAAACAATTCTGGGAGGAATTTCCCTCTTTCTGTGAGTGCTGCAGAATAAGAGGAAACAACAAGGAGAAATGAGTATATGTCTCCTTAATGCGCCTGCCTTGGGGAAGCATAGCATACAGTTTTGACGCATCTAAGAGTTACAGATTCTTGTAAATCTGGGAATGCATCAAAACCCATGGGTATTCATGGGAACACCCATCGCAACGCCCATGGTATGCATCCCTGACTCATGATGTAATGCAAAGCGTTGCTTTATACTATCTACTAGGCCATGAAAAGCCACTCAAAGCGGCTGTGCGTGGCCTTGTAGATATGGGCCTGCATTATGTGCTGTTGGTGCGTCACAAAAAGTGATGCACTGGCGTCACGGAGGGCTTGTAAATATGCCCTGTAGTCTCGTTGGCTCACTATTCTGTGAACAAATCTCTTAATCTTCCTGTGCCTACAAAAAATGTATGTGCACTTGTGTAATGTAACTGGTGCTCATGTAAAGCGTTTGAGTTCGTGCTATATAAAACTGCAAAAAAAAGTGATGCACACCGTTCTTTGCCTTTTTTGTGTAAGTGAACAACTGTTTGTAATCCTGTACGCATCTTTACAGTATTAAGGCCCATATTTATACTTTTTTAGCACCGCATTTGCATCGTTTTTTTACGTAAAATCGGCAAGAACTTACAAAATACAATTGTATTTTGTACGTTTGCGCTGCTTTTGTGTCAAAAAATGCAAATGTGGTGCTAAAAAAGTATAACTATGGGCCTAAGGCCCGGCCCACATTTATGCTTTTTCAGCGCTGCGGTTGCGTCATTTTTTGTCGCAAAAGCGAGGCAAACTTACAAAATACAAATGCAGCGCTAAAAAAAGTATAAATTTGGGCCTAAGTATTTTGTATGTCATTCAAGCTCTCTTAGGTTTAATGCGCATTTTTGTTTGTAAAGAATATGTTGCCTAGTATGGTGGAAGTCCCACAAAATATGCCAAATAAAAATTGTCATAGATACTAGAGGTTTTCTTGTGCTGGCCCCCTCCCCCCCAAGCTCCCGTGGAAGTCCTCGTGCTGGGTAAGAGTTTACAAGAGGGCATGGGGGTGTTTTACAAGATAAGTTTATTACTGGCGCGTTTCTCCAATAGCTTGAATCCGTGCGTTGCCTTTCATTGGCACCCCCTTCGGGCAGATAAGGCACGGAAGAGGAGGGGACACACACTTCATCACTCACATCATACGAACAGGAAAAGGCCAAAGGTCACGGAGAGAGGAAATCTGGCCAAAATCCAGAGGCCTTTCAATCTCTGGCAGGAAATATGCTTTTTCCAAATGAGATAGCCTCGTGCAGCGAACCCTAGACCCCAGAAGGCCCTGTTTAACCTTTGAACCCAAGCTGCCACATTTAATAAATGCCCAGAACAGTCTTTTTGACGGTTATGGCCAGGGAGTGACGCGGGGCACGTATAATTTAATGCTTCCGCTTTGTTTATTGTATTTTTCCAGCAGTACATTTAGAATGCTCCTGCACTCACCCAGCAGCGTGGCAGAGTGATATATTTGTTAGTGTTCACTTATCAGCTGAGAAAGTCCATATGTGCTCCCCATTCTGTAATGATACCTTATTTATTCACTGAAACACCATATTTTGTCTGCGAGGCTGCATGTCTGGATCCTATTACACAAATTTATCATAGAGGCAAAAAACAGAGCAAGAGCAAACGCATTCGCACCGTTTTGCTGCTGGTCTAATAGGTGATCGATCAGCAGTATTTGCATCGCGGCTGAACAGGGAACAACCAATTTGTCCAATATTTTTGTTTTTTGTACCTATCCTGTACTTTCCAAATGTAAAGGCGTGCCCTAATGTTGTGGCGAAATAAGTTAGTTCTGTTCTTATCAGACTGGTAGAAACAATAGTGCAGAAGCAGTTCATTCAGTTTTTAAAAAAAATACTTGTTGGCTTAGATTTATGTGTTAAGTTCTCGATCACACACGTGAAGTGGTTTATATGCAATAACGTTTGCCACATGCATAGCTATTATTCTAAAATGAACTTCCCCATTTTTCCCTGGTGCAAAAAACTTTCTGTATTAAAGACTTTTGGAAATCTGCGTTAATCCTGCTATGCATTACACAAGTAGCAAAGTTTCTGCCCATTAGTTTTGCTCCCACTATTTTGCACTAGTGAAAGGCTTTTGTGATGTGGGCCACATGTATCAAACGTTTTTGCATCCGCAAACGGTGCGAATGGCCGTTTGCGAATGCAAAAATGCCTTTCAGAATGTATGAAAGGCAGTCGCAGTGCAATTTTAAGGAATCGCTAAAATAGCGGTTCCTTAAAATTGCGACCCCATTTAGAGAATCGCAAATTGCGATTCTCTAAATAAGAAATCGCAAATAAGGAATCCTTATTTGTGATATCTTAAGCACATGTATCAAGCTTTTCCTTAATGCGAATTGGGCATTAAGGAATCGCTATTACCAACAAGTTGAACTTGGTAGTAACCAGGTGCAAATTTTAAAAATGCATTAAAAATGCATTTTTAAAATTGACATGTAACGCGCACATGCCCCTTTGGCATGTGTGCGCCTTACATGTCCTGAAATATTTTTTGGGGTGCAGCAGAGGGGGCTTTAGGTCCCCAGCACCCTGGGGTTTTGCATTTCCTAAATTGCAAATTCCAGCTAGGAATTTGCAATTTGGGAAATGCAAAAAATTTGCAAATATGGGCCTACAGGCCCATAGGTGCGAATGAGCTCAGAATCGCTATTTGCGATTCGGCAATAGCATTTGCGATTTAAAAAAAATCGCTATTACCGAATCGCAAATATGGTACATACTATTTTGCGAATCAGAAATAGCGATTTCTTAAAAATCGCTATTAGAGAATCGCAAAGTGGTTTCTTCATACATCTGGCCCGTGGTGCTTGTGATTCACGGGCAGACTGCACTATATAATTTAAAAACAACGTTTCTAGTTTACACAGATTGCAGGTGCAAATTTCACCTCCCAACAGGATATCCATAGGCATGCAGTGTATCAGTGGAAATGTGGAACGTTGCTGGCAACCGGAGGGCTCAAATACAGACTATACCAGCCCACTTGCCTAACCACTCAGTACCAATCAGACAAGCCTTCAAAGACCGGAGAGCTCTGCCACAAGCTAGAGGACCCCCCGCAAATCCCAAGTAGTCTTGTAAGGCCCTATTTCGAGTTTCACAGGCGGGAAAGCCCATCCGTCAAACTCCTGACATGGTGGCCGCCACTTACATGGCGACCTCCCTGCCAGAGTTATTAAGAGTTTCCCGCTAGGTCAGTGGGCGGAAACCTGAGTTTCTGTCCGCTGGCCTAGGGGGAAACAGGCTACAGCACTGTCTCCGGCTCGTAATCGAGCCAGCAGCAATGCTGTAGCCTGCAGGGTGCACCAGCATACTAGCAATGTTCACTGAGTGCAGAGCAGAAAGTGAGCATTGTGATGGTGCTGGCCAGGGGGGCCCCTGCACTGTCCATGCCAAGTGCTGATTCTCCGCCAGCCTTTTCATGGTGGTGCTACCGCCATGAAATGGCTGGAGGAGAATGAGGTCGTAATCGCCAGGGCAACGCTGCCCTGGCGGAATAGGACCGCCACCAACCTCCAGACCACCGGGATCTGTGATCTTGGCGGAGCTGGTGGTTCCCTGGTGACCCGACCGCCAGAGTTGTAATGTGTCAGTCGTCCTGCCACATTGGCTGCGGTCCGACCGCGAGTGTGGCGATCTAGAGATCGGCACACTCGTAACGAGGCCCATAGTCTGAGCACCAACATCCTATAATGACAAAAGTGATGATCATAACGCACTGCACCATGGTAAATCTCCTTGCTTGATGTCTAATTAGAGCAAACGTATAAAGCAAGTTAACGCGGTCTATAGAGGCAGATCTCTGATTCCACTCACTGTTTCTTTAAATGTGTTTCCTCTCCTGGATCCAGAAGCTATTAGCTCGCACAACTTCAAGCCACAGCCAGCATAATAAAGGGACTCTCAGAGCTGATCCAAGTCAGAGCTGCCAGTGTACCACAAACTATAAAAACATTTATGTCTATCTCATACACTTCCTTATCCACCACATCACCAACCACTACCTACCATAACAAGATAACCGTACCATGCTGGTCGTTATGCACGGAAACACTTTTTTGTGGGATCAAGGCAAAGACAATGCACCTTAAATCACATACCCACATTGTGCAGTGTGTTATCCACGTGGGTAAGTGATTCAACGCCCCACATAGGGGTAGTAAGCGCTATGCCTCATTGTTTTGTCAATGCACTTGCTGCCTGACCCTCCATGAAACCCTCCCCAGCACACTTCCTCCTGCTACTGTAACGCCCATCCTTGACGGTGTATTCCCTTCGACAGCTACACCCATTTTAAACCCCCATCCTATACAGCGTTTTGTTATTATCTAGGTTTGCACTGTATATACCACATAAGGCAAATACAAATCCGTACAATTTGACATTATCATCACTGCAAATATAATTGGTGAATGTGACCAGTTGTACCAGTGGTTGATTATTTTAAGGATGAAAGGAATCCAACTAATGAAGAGATCGATGTTTAACAGGATGCTGCCTTTCTTATTCTCAAAATCACGTTTCTCTTTGATGTAATTTAGCAAACTTGCAGATGTAACCCCTGGAGCGTTGTGGCCCAATACACTGCTAACATATGTTTGGTTTATTAGGAGTTGTGCAAGTGCAGTGTTCCCGTGCTGACTTTAGCTTGCAAAAAAGCCCTCCTGTGTAAACTCTACATTTGTGTTTTTTTCAAAATATTGTTTCATAAATACTTGTTGACACAAATATCACGTCTAAAATATTGTGGTGTCTGGGATAGTATGTAGAAGGTAAGAGTATTGTTTTTCTTTTTTGCTTATTTTTATCGTTTTTAATATAGTTGTAAATATCGTTAATAATTTTATGATTTATTCTTTATTGTTTTGTAAGTTGTTATTATTCTAATATAAACTACTTCAACTTTACATTCTGCCATTAATTCTTTCGTCCATCATTAAATCTTTCCCTATTGATTCCATCAACCATAAATCAATCCATCCATTCTGCCAACCATCCATCCATCCATCCACCCTACCGTCCACCCACCCATTCTGCCATCATACATTCATCCCCTCTGCCATCCATCCATCTGTCATCCACTCTACCATCCATTTACTCATATTGTTATTCATTCATCCATCCATCCACTCTGCCATTCTTTCAACTGTCCATCCACCTATTCATTCACTCAAACCTTCGCCCACTTATCCATCTACCCACTTATTCATCCATCCGCTCATTCACCTACTCATCCATACATCCCTTCACTTTTCCTTCCATTCAATATTCCTTCCATCTTTCCCTATTCTTTTTACCCATCTTTCATTCTTCCTTGCCTCTGAATACTTTTCTATTGATGCTGTTTTCCTTTCTGGCACTATTTCTCCGCTTCTGTCTGCCAGGTTGCAAACAGAATAGGCCCATGAAGAACCCCACACCCACTGAAGCTGCTAAAGCAGGGACTTTACAACGCCCCACGGGTTGTTCGGTTTTGTAGGGAATAGTGTGGGAAGTATTTTTGTATTTACATTTTAAATGTTTATAATTCATTTTTTTAATCTTATTTTTGATTATTAATTATTCTAAATTAATTAATAAATACGTTTACATAACATGGTAATTGTTGTAATGGTTAACTGGCAAACTAGATTATTGATTTTGTACATTATTTAATTGAATTTAATAATATGTATATTACTTGAATGTTCTTATATAATACTTTTCTAGTATTATTCTTTAAATTATTTTGTATTGTTAGTTATTTTCAAGTATGAATTTGCATTCTTTTTTAGCTTTGGATATTTGCGGTAGTAGGTTCGGAAGTGTTTTAAATATATAGGCCCAGATTTACAACAAAGTGGTGCAGCGCAATTCGACACCAAAATTAGCAGTGCCGCGCCACCTTTAAAATGCAGGGATGCGCCGTATTTACAGGCACCCCTATGTTCCCCCCTGCCCCGGCACTAAATTAAGTTGCCTGTGCCAACGCAGGCATCCTAGCACCATGGTGCAAGGGTGTCTACGTTGAGTGGATAAATGCAGCACACGTAGAAGTACCAGAGCGTCTTTTTGGAATGATTGTTTATGTACATTCCTAAGTGGGAAGGGTATGCCCAGACGTGGGTCCCGTGCTTCCCATGCCACTGGATTCAAGCTAGCCTGGCTGATGAGGGGTGAAACCCCGAAACCGGTCCCAGGATGCTTGTTTCCGGTCCAGTGAGGACCTGGCTTGGCAGTTCGGTCTGGACTGTTCCCATGAGGAACAGGGTCAAGACTGATTTGCATATGGCTGGGTCCAAACTGGGGTGGCATGGTGAGCAAAAGAACGATGGATTAAACCCAGATCTATGACTGGGGGTGAATGTTTGACAATGTTCAGCATTCCGTCCATCACTTGTTGTTTTTGCTTTGTCGCCCTAAGTGGGAAGGGTATGCCCAGACGTGGGTCCCGTGCTTCCCATGCCACTGGATTCAAGCAAGCCTGGCTGATGAGGGGTGAAACCCCGAAACCGGTCCCAGGATGCTTGTTTCCGGTCCAGTGAGGACCTGGCTTGGCAGTTCGGTCTGGACTGTTCCCATGAGGAACAGGGTCAAGACTGATTTGCATATGGCTGGGTCCAAACTGGGGTGGCATGGTGAGCAAAAGAACGATGGATTAAACCCAGATCTATGACTGGGGGTGAATGTTTGACAATGTTCAGCATTCCGTCCATCACTTGTTGTTTTTGCTTTGTCGCCCTAAGTGGGAAGGGTATGCCCAGACGTGGGTCCCGTGCTTCCCATGCCACTGGATTCAAGCTAGCCTGGCTGATGAGGGGTGAAACCCCGAAACCGGTCCCAGGATGCTTGTTTCCGGTCCAGTGAGGACCTGGCTTGGCAGTTCGGTCTGGACTGTTCCCATGAGGAACAGGGTCAAGACTGATTTGCATATGGCTGGGTCCAAACTGGGGTGGCATGGTGAGCAAAAGAACGATGGATTAAACCCAGATCTATGACTGGGGGTGAATGTTTGACAATGTTCAGCATTCCGTCCATCACTTGTTGTTATGCCCAGACGTGGGTCCCGTGCTTCCCATGCCACTGGATTCAAGCTAGCCTGGCTGATGAGGGGTGAAACCCCGAAACCGGTCCCAGGATGCTTGTTTCCGGTCCAGTGAGGACCTGGCTTGGCAGTTCGGTCTGGACTGTTCCCATGAGGAACAGGGTCAAGACTGATTTGCATATGGCTGGGTCCAAACTGGGGTGGCATGGTGAGCAAAAGAACGATGGATTAAACCCAGATCTATGACTGGGGGTGAATGTTTGACAATGTTCAGCATTCCGTCCATCACTTGTTGTTTTTGCTTTGTCGCCCTAAGTGGGAAGGGTATGCCCAGACGTGGGTCCCGTGCTTCCCATGCCACTGGATTCAAGCTAGCCTGGCTGATGAGGGGTGAAACCCCGAAACCGGTCCCAGGATGCTTGTTTCCGGTCCAGTGAGGACCTGGCTTGGCAGTTCGGTCTGGACTGTTCCCATGAGGAACAGGGTCAAGACTGATTTGCATATGGCTGGGTCCAAACTGGGGTGGCATGGTGAGCAAAAGAACGATGGATTAAACCCAGATCTATGACTGGGGGTGAATGTTTGACAATGTTCAGCATTCCGTCCATCACTTGTTGTTTTTGCTTTGTCGCCCTAAGTGGGAAGGGTATGCCCAGACGTGGGTCCCGTGCTTCCCATGCCACTGGATTCAAGCTAGCCTGGCTGATGAGGGGTGAAACCCCGAAACCGGTCCCAGGATGCTTGTTTCCGGTCCAGTGAGGACCTGGCTTGGCAGTTCGGTCTGGACTGTTCCCATGAGGAACAGGGTCAAGACTGATTATGGAACAGGGTCAAGACTGATTTGCATATGGCTGGGTCCAAACTGGGGTGGCATGGTGAGCAAAAGAACGATGGATTAAACCCAGATCTATGACTGGGGGTGAATGTTTGACAATGTTCAGCATTCCGTCCATCACTTGTTGTTTTTGCTTTGTCGCCCTAAGTGGGAAGGGTATGCCCAGACGTGGGTCCCGTGCTTCCCATGCCACTGGATTCAAGCTAGCCTGGCTGATGAGGGGTGAAACCCCGAAACCGGTCCCAGGATGCTTGTTTCCGGTCCAGTGAGGACCTGGCTTGGCAGTTCGGTCTGGACTGTTCCCATGAGGAACAGGGTCAAGACTGATTTGCATATGGCTGGGTCCAAACTGGGGTGGCATGGTGAGCAAAAGAACGATGGATTAAACCCAGATCTATGACTGGGGGTGAATGTTTGACAATGTTCAGCATTCCGTCCATCACTTGTTGTTTTTGCTTTGTCGCCCTAAGTGGGAAGGGTATGCCCAGACGTGGGTCCCGTGCTTCCCATGCCACTGGATTCAAGCTAGCCTGGCTGATGAGGGGTGAAACCCCGAAACCGGTCCCAGGATGCTTGTTTCCGGTCCAGTGAGGACCTGGCTTGGCAGTTCGGTCTGGACTGTTCCCATGAGGAACAGGGTCAAGACTGATTTGCATATGGCTGGGTCCAAACTGGGGTGGCATGGTGAGCAAAAGAACGATGGATTAAACCCAGATCTATGATTGGGGGTGAATGTTTGACAATGTTCAGCATTCCGTCCATCACTTGTTGTTTTTGCTTTGTCGCCCTAAGTGGGAAGGGTATGCCCAGACGTGGGTCCCGTGCTTCCCATGCCACTGGATTCAAGCTAGCCTGGCTGATGAGGGGTGAAACCCCGAAACCGGTCCCAGGATGCTTGTTTCCGGTCCAGTGAGGACCTGGCTTGGCAGTTCGGTCTGGACTGTTCCCATGAGGAACAGGGTCAAGACTGATTTGCATATGGCTGGGTCCAAACTGGGGTGGCATGGTGAGCAAAAGAACGATGGATTAAACCCAGATCTATGACTGGGGGTGAATGTTTGACAATGTTCAGCATTCCGTCCATCACTTGTTGTTTTTGCTTTGTCGCCCTAAGTGGGAAGGGTATGCCCAGACGTGGGTCCCGTGCTTCCCATGCCACTGGATTCAAGCTAGCCTGGCTGATGAGGGGTGAAACCCCGAAACCGGTCCCAGGATGCTTGTTTCCGGTCCAGTGAGGACCTGGCTTGGCAGTTCGGTCTGGACTGTTCCCATGAGGAACAGGGTCAAGACTGATTTGCATATGGCTGGGTCCAAACTGGGGTGGCATGGTGAGCAAAAGAACGATGGATTAAACCCAGATCTATGACTGGGGGTGAATGTTTGACAATGTTCAGCATTCCGTCCATCACTTGTTGTTTTTGCTTTGTCGCCCTAAGTGGGAAGGGTATGCCCAGACGTGGGTCCCGTGCTTCCCATGCCACTGGATTCAAGCTAGCCTGGCTGATGAGGGGTGAAACCCCGAAACCGGTCCCAGGATGCTTGTTTCTGGTCCAGTGAGGACCTGGCTTGGCAGTTCGGTCTGGACTGTTCCCATGAGGAACAGGGTCAAGACTGATTTGCATATGGCTGGGTCCAAACTGGGGTGGCATGGTGAGCAAAAGAACGATGGATTAAACCCAGATCTATGACTGGGGGTGAATGTTTGACAATGTTCAGCATTCCGTCCATCACTTGTTGTTTTTGCTTTGTCGCCCTAAGTGGGAAGGGTATGCCCAGACGTGGGTCCCGTGCTTCCCATGCCACTGGATTCAAGCTAGCCTGGCTGATGAGGGGTGAAACCCCGAAACCGGTCCCAGGATGCTTGTTTCCGGTCCAGTGAGGACCTGGCTTGGCAGTTCGGTCTGGACTGTTCCCATGAGGAACAGGGTCAAGACTGATTTGCATATGGCTGGGTCCAAACTGGGGTGGCATGGTGAGCAAAAGAACGATGGATTAAACCCAGATCTATGACTGGGGGTGAATGTTTGACAATGTTCAGCATTCCGTCCATCACTTGTTGTTTTTGCTTTGTCGCCCTAAGTGGGAAGGGTATGCCCAGACGTGGGTCCCGTGCTTCCCATGCCACTGGATTCAAGCTAGCCTGGCTGATGAGGGGTGAAACCCCGAAACCGGTCCCAGGATGCTTGTTTCCGGTCCAGTGAGGACCTGGCTTGGCAGTTCGGTCTGGACTGTTCCCATGAGGAACAGGGTCAAGACTGATTTGCATATGGCTGGGTCCAAACTGGGGTGGCATGGTGAGCAAAAGAACGATGGATTAAACCCAGATCTATGACTGGGGGTGAATGTTTGACAATGTTCAGCATTCCGTCCATCACTTGTTGTTTTTGCTTTGTCGCCCTAAGTGGGAAGGGTATGCCCAGACGTGGGTCCCGTGCTTCCCATGCCACTGGATTCAAGCTAGCCTGGCTGATGAGGGGTGAAACCCCGAAACCGGTCCCAGGATGCTTGTTTCCGGTCCAGTGAGGACCTGGCTTGGCAGTTCGGTCTGGACTGTTCCCATGAGGAACAGGGTCAAGACTGATTTGCATATGGCTGGGTCCAAACTGGGGTGGCATGGTGAGCAAAAGAACGATGGATTAAACCCAGATCTATGACTGGGGGTGAATGTTTGACAATGTTCAGCATTCCGTCCATCACTTGTTGTTTTTGCTTTGTCGCCCTAAGTGGGAAGGGTATGCCCAGACGTGGGTCCCGTGCTTCCCATGCCACTGGATTCAAGCTAGCCTGGCTGATGAGGGGTGAAACCCCGAAACCGGTCCCAGGATGCTTGTTTCCGGTCCAGTGAGGACCTGGCTTGGCAGTTCGGTCTGGACTGTTCCCATGAGGAACAGGGTCAAGACTGATTTGCATATGGCTGGGTCCAAACTGGGGTGGCATGGTGAGCAAAAGAACGATGGATTAAACCCAGATCTATGACTGGGGGTGAATTTTTGACTATGTTCAGCATTCCGTCCATCACTTGTTGTTTTTGCTTTGTCGCCCTAAGTGGGAAGGGTATGCCCAGACGTGGGTCCCGTGCTTCCCATGCCACTGGATTCAAGCTAGCCTGGCTGATGAGGGGTGAAACCCCGAAACCGGTCCCAGGATGCTTGTTTCCGGTCCAGTGAGGACCTGGCTTGGCAGTTCGGTCTGGACTGTTCCCATGAGGAACAGGGTCAAGACTGATTTGCATATGGCTGGGTCCAAACTGGGGTGGCATGGTGAGCAAAAGAACGATGGATTAAACCCAGATCTATGACTGGGGGTGAATGTTTGACAATGTTCAGCATTCCGTCCATCACTTGTTGTTTTTGCTTTGTCGCCCTAAGTGGGAAGGGTATGCCCAGACGTGGGTCCCGTGCTTCCCATGCCACTGGATTCAAGCTAGCCTGGCTGATGAGGGGTGAAACCCCGAAACCGGTCCCAGGATGCTTGTTTCCAGTCCAGTGAGGACCTGGCTTGGCAGTTCGGTCTGGACTGTTCCCATGAGGAACAGGGTCAAGACTGATTTGCATATGGCTGGGTCCAAACTGGGGTGGCATGGTGAGCAAAAGAACGATGGATTAAACCCAGATCTATGACTGGGGGTGAATGTTTGACAATGTTCAGCATTCCGTCCATCACTTGTTGTTTTTGCTTTGTCGCCCTAAGTGGGAAGGGTATGCCCAGACGTGGGTCCCGTGCTTCCCATGCCACTGGATTCAAGCTAGCCTGGCTGATGAGGGGTGAAACCCCGAAACCGGTCCCAGGATGCTTGTTTCCGGTCCAGTGAGGACCTGGCTTGGCAGTTCGGTCTGGACTGTTCCCATGAGGAACAGGGTCAAGACTGATTTGCATATGGCTGGGTCCAAACTGGGGTGGCATGGTGAGCAAAAGAACGATGGATTAAACCCAGATCTATGACTGGGGGTGAATGTTTGACAATGTTCAGCATTCCGTCCATCACTTGTTGTTTTTGCTTTGTCGCCCTAAGTGGGAAGGGTATGCCCAGACGTGGGTCCCGTGCTTCCCATGCCACTGGATTCAAGCTAGCCTGGCTGATGAGGGGTGAAACCCCGAAACCGGTCCCAGGATGCTTGTTTCTGGTCCAGTGAGGACCTGGCTTGGCAGTTCGGTCTGGACTGTTCCCATGAGGAACAGGGTCAAGACTGATTTGCATATGGCTGGGTCCAAACTGGGGTGGCATGGTGAGCAAAAGAACGATGGATTAAACCCAGATCTATGACTGGGGGTGAATGTTTGACAATGTTCAGCATTCCGTCCATCACTTGTTGTTTTTGCTTTGTCGCCCTAAGTGGGAAGGGTATGCCCAGACGTGGGTCCCGTGCTTCCCATGCCACTGGATTCAAGCTAGCCTGGCTGATGAGGGGTGAAACCCCGAAACCGGTCCCAGGATGCTTGTTTCCGGTCCAGTGAGGACCTGGCTTGGCAGTTCGGTCTGGACTGTTCCCATGAGGAACAGGGTCAAGACTGATTTGCATATGGCTGGGTCCAAACTGGGGTGGCATGGTGAGCAAAAGAACGATGGATTAAACCCAGATCTATGACTGGGGGTGAATGTTTGACAATGTTCAGCATTCCGTCCATCACTTGTTGTTTTTGCTTTGTCGCCCTAAGTGGGAAGGGTATGCCCAGACGTGGGTCCCGTGCTTCCCATGCCACTGGATTCAAGCTAGCCTGGCTGATGAGGGGTGAAACCCCGAAACCGGTCCCAGGATGCTTGTTTCCGGTCCAGTGAGGACCTGGCTTGGCAGTTCGGTCTGGACTGTTCCCATGAGGAACAGGGTCAAGACTGATTTGCATATGGCTGGGTCCAAACTGGGGTGGCATGGTGAGCAAAAGAACGATGGATTAAACCCAGATCTATGACTGGGGGTGAATGTTTGACAATGTTCAGCATTCCGTCCATCACTTGTTGTTTTTGCTTTGTCGCCCTAAGTGGGAAGGGTATGCCCAGACGTGGGTCCCGTGCTTCCCATGCCACTGGATTTAAGCTAGCCTGGCTGATGAGGGGTGAAACCCCGAAACCGGTCCCAGGATGCTTGTTTCCGGTCCAGTGAGGACCTGGCTTGGCAGTTCGGTCTGGACTGTTCCCATGAGGAACAGGGTCAAGACTGATTTGCATATGGCTGGGTCCAAACTGGGGTGGCATGGTGAGCAAAAGAACGATGGATTAAACCCAGATCTATGACTGGGGGTGAATGTTTGACAATGTTCAGCATTCCGTCCATCACTTGTTGTTTTTGCTTTGTCGCCCTAAGTGGGAAGGGTATGCCCAGACGTGGGTCCCGTGCTTCCCATGCCACTGGATTCAAGCTAGCCTGGCTGATGAGGGGTGAAACCCCGAAACCGGTCCCAGGATGCTTGTTTCCGGTCCAGTGAGGACCTGGCTTGGCAGTTCGGTCTGGACTGTTCCCATGAGGAACAGGGTCAAGACTGATTTGCATATGGCTGGGTCCAAACTGGGGTGGCATGGTGAGCAAAAGAACGATGGATTAAACCCAGATCTATGATTGGGGGTGAATGTTTGACAATGTTCAGCATTCCGTCCATCACTTGTTGTTTTTGCTTTGTCGCCCTAAGTGGGAAGGGTATGCCCAGACGTGGGTCCCGTGCTTCCCATGCCACTGGATTCAAGCTAGCCTGGCTGATGAGGGGTGAAACCCCGAAACCGGTCCCAGGATGCTTGTTTCCGGTCCAGTGAGGACCTGGCTTGGCAGTTCGGTCTGGACTGTTCCCATGAGGAACAGGGTCAAGACTGATTTGCATATGGCTGGGTCCAAACTGGGGTGGCATGGTGAGCAAAAGAACGATGGATTAAACCCAGATCTATGACTGGGGGTGAATGTTTGACAATGTTCAGCATTCCGTCCATCACTTGTTGTTTTTGCTTTGTCGCCCTAAGTGGGAAGGGTATGCCCAGACGTGGGTCCCGTGCTTCCCATGCCACTGGATTCAAGCTAGCCTGGCTGATGAGGGGTGAAACCCCGAAACCGGTCCCAGGATGCTTGTTTCCGGTCCAGTGAGGACCTGGCTTGGCAGTTCGGTCTGGACTGTTCCCATGAGGAACAGGGTCAAGACTGATTTGCATATGGCTGGGTCCAAACTGGGGTGGCATGGTGAGCAAAAGAACGATGGATTAAACCCAGATCTATGACTGGGGGTGAATGTTTGACAATGTTCAGCATTCCGTCCATCACTTGTTGTTTTTGCTTTGTCGCCCTAAGTGGGAAGGGTATGCCCAGACGTGGGTCCCGTGCTTCCCATGCCACTGGATTCAAGCTAGCCTGGCTGATGAGGGGTGAAACCCCGAAACCGGTCCCAGGATGCTTGTTTCTGGTCCAGTGAGGACCTGGCTTGGCAGTTCGGTCTGGACTGTTCCCATGAGGAACAGGGTCAAGACTGATTTGCATATGGCTGGGTCCAAACTGGGGTGGCATGGTGAGCAAAAGAACGATGGATTAAACCCAGATCTATGACTGGGGGTGAATGTTTGACAATGTTCAGCATTCCGTCCATCACTTGTTGTTTTTGCTTTGTCGCCCTAAGTGGGAAGGGTATGCCCAGACGTGGGTCCCGTGCTTCCCATGCCACTGGATTCAAGCTAGCCTGGCTGATGAGGGGTGAAACCCCGAAACCGGTCCCAGGATGCTTGTTTCCGGTCCAGTGAGGACCTGGCTTGGCAGTTCGGTCTGGACTGTTCCCATGAGGAACAGGGTCAAGACTGATTTGCATATGGCTGGGTCCAAACTGGGGTGGCATGGTGAGCAAAAGAACGATGGATTAAACCCAGATCTATGACTGGGGGTGAATGTTTGACAATGTTCAGCATTCCGTCCATCACTTGTTGTTTTTGCTTTGTCGCCCCAGGGAGGAACACCTTCCTGCGCATAAACAATCATTCATGGCCTTTTGCTCCTTCTATGTGTGCTGCAAAATACAGCACACATAGAAAGAATAAAAAAGCGAGGAGGAATAAAAGTATTGCTCCTCATTGTGCCATGCTAACGCCACCCCTGGGATGGCGTTAGTTTTTGGCGCTGTATCAGATTTACGCCTTCTTGTAAATCTGGGGCACCATCAAAAGCAATGGGTGTTGCGGTGGAAGGCCCACCTCAACACCCATAGCACGCCCTTCTGACGCAGAAAACAGCATCAGAGGGGCCTTTATTTACAAGGCAGAGTTAAAACACAACAATATGGTGCAGTGAAAAGCGCCACTGGAGCGTCACCGGTGGCACTAGGGCCTCGTAAATCTGGCCCATAATTTGTAATGTTTTTAATTGTTAAATTTTTGTAAGGTTTTATTTTCTGTTCTGAATTGCTGTTGTACCCTAAACTTCACTTCAAAAACCATTTGCTGCATTTCTGCAGCATACAAGTACAGAATAGCACAAATACAAATAAATAAGATACACCAAAAATCAGCCAACAAGGATAATATAAAAACGTACACACTATATAAAAGCTTTAAAAAGATCATGATAAGAAGGAACCAGCTTATTACAATACATACAGTAAAATAAGCAATATAACAGTTCTACGTCACCACCTACGAGTTATACAGTCTCCTTTCTAATTTTCACTGCTTGCCAAATTAAGTTCGACAAGCACAACAAGGGAGAATGTAACTGCTGGAGAAATAACAACACTGGATTACACTGTCGGAAGTTAAATTGTTTAAGAAGTGGTAACAGTAGCCTTTTTCGAGGTGTTATGTAAAAAAAAAAAAGCAAAAAAACATGATGTGCATAATTGACTGGGTGGATTCACCATCACAGGGACAGAGGGCCAACTCCGAAAAGCAATTACACTTCGCCGGATAACCCACCATTAATGGAATATAGTTGCAACGAAATCTGGTGAGAACAAAGTTGTGCTGGTGATTGCGGACTATAGACAAATACATCCGGACCCCTTCCTCAGGGAATAACTGCTTGTACAAGCGTACTGTCAATTTATTACAATTAGCAGCTTCTCTCGCACTCATAATTTTTCTCATGCTCTTTCAACCTTAATTTAGAACAGTTACTACATGTACTAGGGCGTAAAAACAGCTCCGGTAATCCAGCCTCCTCAAGTGTCACTTTAACGTATGCAAGCAAAGGGATCTCCGGGCTCCAGTCAAATTTAGACAGCCTTTAGTGACCAAACGGTTCCATGGGGCAGGCTCCCTTGCCCAGATGGCCTGCCATAACAGAAGCAGGGCTAATTCAATTTTGGCCTCTATGTAGGGTAGGACAAGGTCCTTGTGGCACAAAATGGTGAAGCACCCATGCGGAACAGCTTACGCATTCCTAAAGAAGGCATTTTCTACCCTCTGAACCTCGCCAGTGTCCACCATACCCAATATGCCTGCCACATACGTGGCAATCAACACTGATTTTGATGTATAGACCATTGGGACCTCTTTCTCAGGTTTGTGTCCAGTTATTGACAGAAGTTCTGCAACTCTATTAAGGACTTTTCCATCAGCGTCACTCTATTTGCCATCATTAGCTTCCATGAGAGTTTGTGATCAAAAAGAACTTCCAGATAGGAAAAGATGACTATCTCCTCAACTCTAGCACTGTTAATGTAAAAGAGTGGGGTTTTATTAGGGCGCTTCCTGCACCTCATGATAAATGTTTTATTAACGTTAACCTGTAGATCGAGGCCCTTAATAAAGATAATGTAATCATCAATGAGGCCCTGAAATGCTCATCTTACCATTATTTTGGCTGTAGAGTCAAATGGGCCTGTAATTAATTGGGAGGGACCTATCTCCTCTTTAGGTTGAGCGCGCAAGCGCTTTTCGACCTGTTGTATGTATTCTGTGGGTTTTTAACCACGCCCATCACTTTCACTCATTCGTGGGCTTGCCTTTCAAAAATCCCTTGATGTCATTGGTAAATGCTTTACATTTGTTCCGCCTTGGGGCAGTTTTGTTACCACCTTGCAGACTAACCCTGTTACATGGATTATTGTACGATTGTCGATATACTTCAGCGTGGGTGAAGTATTTGTTTCTCTTGTCTCTCCCCATCGTGCTCTATGGCGCATTTGGCACAGACAGCGCGAAACACCTCAAACTCCATTGGCGGTATTGAAGCGCTGGTCACATTGTTCATACTGTTACCTAATCAGAGTCATTTCTTTTGGTTCTCCCCTTCACGCTCCATAGCTTTCACAAAAAACATTTGTAATTAACAGTGGCGTAGCGTGGGCGGTGCAGGGGGGGCCGGCCGCACCGGGTGCAACATCTGGGGGGGGGTGCGCTCGCACTCGCAGTGCTAAAATCCACGGGTTAGGGGGCGCAAATTACTTGCCTTGCCCCGGGTGCTGACAACCCACGCTACGCCACTGGTAATTAATAAATGCTTTACCTAAAAAAAAACACAGAATTTCTCAAAGCAGCTGTCCCAACACAGTGGGAGAGCTGATACTACAATATTCACTGCACTCTGGAAACTCACCCATAAAGCATTGCAGGCCATTACTTTTAGAAAACCTTGTTGATCATAACTCAGCCTGTGGTGGTCCTACGACAATGGGACCACCACCAAAACTTTCACAACAACATGCTCTTTCTGTCTACATCATCTCTGTCTCTCAACGGAAGGTTAGTGGGGACCACAAAATAATAACCCCTCCCACCATTGTCTTTTAAATCTCTCTCATGTCTGGAACTTTTGTTTTATAACTAAGAGTAGATTGTGTTTTAAGGGTTTTGTTTGTAATATCATTGCAGTAGGCCTGTTAGCTCAGAAAATGTGTACGGCAATATGCTCTTTAGGGATTACATATATGGTTACAGTGCATTACTTTCTGCCATATTATTTTCATGTGGTTATGCCTTCTAAGGTCTAACTATATAGTTACATGACCATGTTTCTTACAAATGCTGTTTTCATTGTGGTGTTCTCTAGTGGCTGTTCTAAGCCTTATAGTCAACATATCAGCATAGTACAATATTTGCGGCACGGAAACTTATCCCATAATCCTTTGCAGGGCATTACTTTTACAAAACATTTGTGCTCATTGCTCAGCCTGTGGTGGTCGTAGGACAATGGGACTACCTTCAAAACGTTCACCACAATGTGCTCTTTCTGTCTACATCATCGCTGCATCCCCACATGAGGTTAATGAGGACCCCAAAATAAGAACCCCTCCCACCATTCAGTGTCTTTATAAGCGCACTCATAGTTGTAATTTTTGTTTTACAACTGGGAGTAGTTTGTGTTTTAAAGGCCTTGTTTGTAGTTTCACTGCAGTAGACCTGCTAGCCCTAATAATATGTAATGCGCTCTGCCCTCTACGGGTTAAATATATGGTTACAGTTCATTACTTTCTGACCTTTTCTTTTCATGTGGGTATGGCTTCTAGAGGCTAACTATAGGGTTACAGGACCATGTTTCTTACAAGTGCTAATTTTATTGTGGTGTTCTCTAGGGGCTGTTCTGAGCACTAAAGTCAACATACTACAATATTTGCAGGCACGGAAACTCACCCCATAATGCTTTGCAGGGCATTACTTTTACAAAACATTTTTGCTCATAACTCAGCCTGTAGTGACCCTAGGACAATGTAGCCACCTTCAAAACGTCCACCACAATCTGTTCTTTCTGTCTACATTATATCTGAGTCCCCACACTAGGTTAGTGGTGACCCCAAAATAATACCCCTCCCACCATTCAGTGTTTTTTAAGGCATTCTCATGGTTGTAATTTTTGTTTTACAACTGGGAGTAGGTTGTGTTTTAAAGGCCTTGTTTGTGCTTTTATTGTAGCAGGACTGCTAGCACTAAAAATCTGTAATGCATTCTGTCCTTTATGGGTTAAATATACAGTTAGAGTGCATTACTTTCGGACATTTTCTTTTCATGTGGTTATGGCTTTTAGGAGCTAATTATATGGTTATATGACCATCTTTCTTACAGATGCTTTTTTATTCTGGTGTCCTCTAGGTGTAGTTCTGAGTATTACAGTCTAATGCCAAAAGTTTATTTTTTATAAGGTTTTTATTGGGTTTACATGATAATTGTATATGTTTTATTAATGTCTCCATATTGCAATTATGGCCATGATTCAGGCCAACTTAACATCCTTATTACACTATGACTGTTTGAACACTCTTGATATTTTTGGGTGACCCTTCTAGTTTATTTCTCTTGTTACTCCTCCATGGCTCTCTTCTTTCTTTTTTTTTTGTGAAAATTGCGTTAGCCAGCCAGCAACTCTGATGGTGGGGTGGTGAAAGAGGCATTCTATTGGAATTAGCATAGTGGATTTAAATTAGGATGGTAAATGGCAAAATTTTTATTTCAGGTTGCAGATAGAGGAAGGTAAATGGAAGTGCTTTAGTTATATGCAGGGCCACTGGAAATATGTGGCAGGAAAAGACCAAATTATGAGGCAGGATTGACCAATTTATGTATCAAGAAATGTTATGAATTTACAACACCAATATCACTAACTCAAGCAAATGTGAGACCTATTGCATTGCAAATGCTTGTTTATCAATGGGAACAATGGCAGATGCTTTCCACGAGGGGGGTGGGCCAATCTTTGCGATCGCATTGAAGACATTAGTTAGTAGTGTGACCCACAAATCCTGACAGTCCAGGTAAAGGTCCACAGGAACCCCACCCAGACCCAGTGCCTTCCTTCTGCAGGTCCCCCAAAGTGCCGTAATTACCTTCTCCAATTCAAAGCCGCACCTGGATTAATCACATGGTCTCCATTGTCTACAGCTCCCTGCTCACATGAGTATATGTTACAGAATTGCTCAATCCATTCCGTGCCCTGCACATACACCTCAGTGGAGTATTCCAACCGGTCTTTAAAATAGGAGGAATTCAGCACCCTCCAAAAGGCGGCACAATCTTTAGTTTGGCTCTCTATTATGAGATTTTCTGATGTCTTTTCCCTAATCTCTCTAACCCGCTCTTCCCTAGCTATCTGGTATTCAGCCCTGGCCTTCGCTGTCAGGTCACTATCCCTCGACTCAGCACATAAAGCAGTTTGGAGTTAAGCGAGGGTTTTGGTACATGTCAAGTTAAGCCAGCCCCTAGGGTGCAACTTCGTTGAATCAGATACTCTTGGGAGTGCTATCCTAATTGAGTCTGCAATGTCCCTAAAAGCTTCCCTAAACTTGTTGGGACCTGCTTCCATGTCAAGAAAAGGGAAACATTCTATAGTGTGCACAGAGTCCAGTTGTCCCCCAGAGGCTTTACAAAAGCTAAAGTAGATAATACTAATGCTCTCTTTTGTGGTAGTGTGGTCGAGCGGTTAGGTTTATCAGAGGGTGGTGCTAAGCATTTGATGTACACATACAGTCAAGATATGAGGCACACATTTAAGGGCAGATTTATGGAAAGTGGCGCTGCACCAAGTACAGAGCCACTTTCCCTTCACCCCTTAGTACCCCCTACCGCCACCATGTATGCGCCATATTTAAAATATGTACACCATGGCGCGGGGTGGGGGGCAATAGACTCATTTCTCATGACGCAATTGATGTACTCTGCAGGAGTAGCACCAAAATATTGGCGCTACTCCTGCAGAGTACATAGGGCCGCATTGTAAAGAATGGAAGCCCCCTTTTAACGCCTGCTCTTGAGCAGGCATTAAAAGTGGCGTAAAAAATGGCGCAAGGAAATCTCATAGATTTCCTTACGCCATTTTTCCAGCTCCCCTAACGGGGGGAACTTTGCATACATTATGCCTGGCGTAGACATAATGTAGCGCAAAGGGTTACAGCCCTGTAAATACGGGGCAGGGATTTCGGCCTTGTTGCGTGACATTAACGTCATTATTTTTTACATTAATGTGGCCCAATGAGGCCGAAATCCCAGTGTCATATTTAAACAAAAAGTTCATAGTTGAAACAGACCTGTTGTTGTTTTTGAGGTGCACAATACTTCCAGTCCTTGGTGTTAATGCTGTAACATGCAAGGTTAGGAAAAACAGCAGTCCACCTAACAAACCTAGAAGGATTTTCTCATGTGGCCCTCATTAGCTTTATCTCCCACTAAGGTGCCCAAAGGCTAGTCAGTGCCCCACCAGGTCAGTCGGGAGATCCGCTGACCTTATAACTCTATTTAATTAACTGTTTAACATTAACTACAAAATGCATTTACCTTGGTTATCCTACTGATGATAAACCCGTGCTTCTTAATACTGGATGCAAGGATCATTTTCCAAAAAACATCTCATCCAAAAGCATGAGAGGATCCCAAATTCTGAGCGGTATTTGTGAATGCTCGTCACTCACAGAAATAGGTGGTACATGTCTGCCTGTAACACCAAACACTTCCGGATGCATTCAAATAAATAGTTTTGAGGTCTTTCGTACTGTTACAGACAAATACCATACAATCCGTAGGACAGTTAGTCATAGCCCTTGCCGAAATGAGGCAGTCATGCTTGAGCTGCTTGCCCCCTCTGAACGAAAACAAGCAGTCCCTGTGCTGATTTAACTTGTTACATCTCGTCAGCAAACGGTGTTTGTGTGCACTTGGATGCATCATTACCGTGTTTATTTCCTAATTCCTTGCAGCTGCGAGTGTTTTTTCGCTAGGCTATATATATACATTAGAAGGAACAGGCAGTGGGAAAGCCAATATTTTTCGGCTTTTGGACCTATTGACTTTGCCAATGTTGTTTGCCAATGCTGTGCAGCATTGGACACAATTAAAAAAAGATAAAAAGGAGCGATCAAGCAGCCTAGCCACGCTGACAAATTCCCTCCCAGAACCCTCTTAGACCCCGGGGACCCCATGCCCCAGGGCCATTACTAAAAATAAAAGTGAAGGGGGCTGCGTGGCCCCCCTCCCCAAGCCTTGTAAGGCCCTCGGGACCCTATCCCCTAGGGCAGTTTATTTTTTAATTAAAGTGGAAGGGGGCCTGTGTGGCCCCATCCCCGAGCTTTGTTAGGCCCTGGGGACTCCTTCCCCCGGGGTCATCTTAAAATAAAGAGGAGGTAGGGGCCACACAGGCCCTTTCCCCCAGCCGTTATCAGTCCTGGGGACCCTATTCCCCTGGGCCTGTATTATTATTAAAGGTGGGTGCCCTGGTGCCCATCTAGGGCACCCACTATACAGTTGGGGGCTGCGGGGGGAGCCCCTGGGGCCCCCGCCGGCTCCCTGCATGCAGTGAGAACCAGTGTTGCTCCCACCCGCTGGGTGCAGCTACTTATACTGCTCCCAGCAGGCGGAAGGAATATTTTGATCTGTTTCCCTGCTCGCATCAGTGCGGGCAGGGAAAAAGATCAAATGTCGCCTCCCAGCCGGCAGGAGCATTTTCAAAGCTCCTGTCCTCTGGGATCAGACTTTGTGTTGGCTCCTGCTTGTCAGGAGTTTTAAAAATGCTCCCATCAAGCAAGAGCAAACACAGGTTTCCATGCCCATGCTGGTGCAGACAGGGAAACCACTGTGTCCCGGGGATGGGCTTCCCATGATATAGCTTGTAAGCCGGCCAGAGGAATGGGGTTCTAGGGGCCATTAATGGCTCCGGGAGGGAGGCCACGGCCTTCCTCCCTTAAAATAATTGGCCCCAGGTGGGCTCCTCGAGGCCTTTAATGGCTTGGGGGGCGCACAGCCCCCCTCCCCATATAAACGTATTTCAGCCAGGGGGTGGGCTCCCTGGGACCTTTAATGGCTCTGGAAGGGAGGCCTAAAGTGTATGTCAAATTGGCTATACCCAATTGGAGATGGCTACTTTAGCTGTAAATACAGTAATACTCAGGGCATGTAAGTTAGAGGAGTACCCTAGGGCTGTACCCCCCTTGGGTTTTGCCAAGTAAAACAAGTCACCCAGTCCGGCACTGCACACTAGTAGAACAGTTATACACTGCTAGCACGAGTTTGCCATTGACTGCAATAGCAAAGCCACCACTTCACTTGGACATATGTTTAAGTCACCCCTCTGACAGGCCTACCAAACTCTAAAGGCAGGGTGCAACATAGGAAACAGGCGGAGCATGTACTTTTCATGTCCTGATAGTAAAACACACAAAACAATAATTTTTACTGTGGAAAGACTTGGTCACCCAACTGGGAGTACAGGGTTACACTCTGATCCCTCAACTGTGCTAAATCCTTAACGGTGTGACCAAAGTGGGCACTCCAAGGTATCTGTAGGAAAATGCCCTTGTTGGCATGGTTACCTTACCCCCCCACACACTTTTTGCCTGATGTTAATGCCAACTTTGATTGAGAGTGTGCTGGGACACTGCTAACCAGGCCCCAGCACCAGTGTTCTTTCCCAAAATCTGTACCTTTGTTTCCACAATTGGCACACAGTTAAGTCCCTTGTGAAAGGTACCCATGGTACCAGAGTCCTGTGGCCAGGGAAGGTCCCCAAGGGCTGCAGCATGTATTATGCCACCCTAGGGGACCCCCCATCCCCCACCAACAAGCACATGCACACTACCTTTGCAGCTTGTGTGTGCTGGTGGGGATAAAAAGGCACCCCTCTCAAGCCCACAAACCAATGCCTGTGGCATAGGTATATAACCCCTCTAGCAGGCCTTACAGCCCTAAGGCATGGTGCACTATACCACAGGTGAGGGCATAGCTGCATGAGCAATATGCCCCTAGAGTGTCTAAGTTCATTCTTAGACATTGTAAGTGCAGTGTAGCCATATTGAGTGTATGGTCTGGGAGTTGTCATTACGAACTCCACAGCTCCATAATGGCTTCACTGAATACTGGGAAGTTTGGTATCAAACTTCTCAGCACAATAAACCCACACTGATGCCAGGGTGAGATGTATTGAGACATGCACCCAGAGGGCATCTTATAGATGCCCCCTGTATGTTAGCCCAACTGCTAGTGCAGGACTGACCAGTCTGTGCCAGCCTGCCACTTTCAGACAAGTTTCTAACCAGATGGGGTGAGTGCCTTTGTGTTCTCAGTGGCCAGAAACAAAGCCAGTCCTGGGTGGAGGTGCTTCACACCTCCCCCCCCTACAAGAACTGTAACACCTGGCGGTGAGCCAAAAAGGCTCCCGCTATTTGTTTCAGTGCCACAGGGCACTCCAGCTAGTGGAGTTGCCCACCCCCAGACAAAGCCCCTCTTTTGGCGGCAAGACCAGTAGGAACATTAGGGAAAGCAGGAAGGAGTGACCACCCCAGCTGGGACCACCCCTATGGTGTCCAGAGCTGAGGTGACCCCCCCTCCCTGCAGAATCCTCCACCTTGGTTTGGAGGACAGGGACCAATAGGGTTAGGTTTGTTTATCCGTCCCCAAAGGGAGTGGACACAAGAAGGGTGTAGCCACCCTCAGGGACAGTAACCATTGGCTACTGCCCTCTGACCCTGTAATGCCCCTAAATCCAGGATTTAACCCTCTCCTGAAGCCAGTTTATCAGATTCCTGGTGACCTCACAAGAAAGAAGAAGGACTGCTAACCTGAAACCCTAGCAGAGAAGAAGGAAGACAAAAACTGACTTGGCTCCAGCCCTACCGGCCTGTCTTCTGCTTCAGAGTACCTGCAAAACAAAAGTGACGCACCCTGCGGGTCCAGCAACCTCTGCCAAGCCTCCAAAGGACTGCCCGAATCACCAAGAACCAAGAACTCCCAGCGGTCCTGTCCAAGAAGAAACTACACCTAAGGACCCCAGAGCCTCCTCGGATCCGTGAGTCACTGACCACTCTGCACCCGACACCTACGGCCCCTGTCCAGGTGGCCCAACCAACTAGAGAGGATCCCCAGGTGATTCCAATCAAGTGCCCATACTGGGTTTATCTCTCCTATCCCCCACGACGCCACCTGCAATGTGAATACAGAGGACCCCCCTGACCTCAAAAGCTCTGGACGAAGATACCCAATGCCAAAAGGTTCACTGCATTCGCAGCCCCCTGGCCTTGGGGAGCCCAACCTCCGTTGCAGCAACATTCAGCAGGCGGCCCCCCTACTTGTCCAGCCTGTGGTGTTCTGAAACCGACCCCCTGGACCCAGCCTGCAGCATCTAAATGACCCCCGGGGTACCCTCATAGGAAAGCACTAGGACCCTAACGCTGTGTGAGCACCCTGAACTCAGCCGCCCCTGTGCCTCTGAGGGTGTGTGTTTGGTGCTTACCTGTGGCCCCCTGGGTGTTCCTCTAAACCCCCCAGGTCTGCCCTCCAAAGAAGTGCGTACTTATCTGCAAGCAGATCTGAAACCGAGTGCCCCCAGTCTCTAAAGGAGCCCATGTTAACTTTGCCTCAACTTTGACCTCTGCACCCGGCCGGCCCTGTGTTGCTGGTGGTGGGTGTTTGGGGTTAACTTGAACCTCAACATGTGAACTTCCTAACCCCCAGAGACTGTAAATGTAAGTTGTATACTTACCTTCTAAACATACTAATTTTTCTTCCCCCAGGAACTGTTTCTGAAAATTTTACTGTCAACTTTAAAAACAGATTATTACCATTTATTCAAAAACTGTATGACTTTGAATTAGAATCAAAGTAATATTGATACATATATGAAATACATATTTATTGATGTACTTACCTGCAACTTGAATTTTGTGGTTCTAGAAATAAATTAACAAAAGATATATTTTCCTTAAAACCAATTGGTCTGGAGTTAAGTCATTGAGTGTGTGTTTCTTCTATTGTCTGTGTGTGTAAAACAAATGCTTTGCACTACCCTCTGATAAGCCTAACTGCTCAACCACACTACCATGAAAGAGAGCATTAGTATTACCTATTTTAGCCTCTGTTAAGCCTTTGGGAACCCCTGGACTCTGTGCACACTATATCTCATTTTGATATAGTATAAACAGAGCCAGTTTCCTACAGTATCAAACAGCCCTGAAGCCAAATTCTGAAGTTATATGGCATAATGTTGCATGCAAGCCCTCTACTTGAAATCATCTTTTCAGTAGGATTTGAATGAGAAGCACACTTTTGACAGAGTCCTCAAGAACATGATATACCATTTTAAGCATCAGGGAAAGAAGGAGCTACATTTCAGCCATGCATCAGGAAGACGCAGCTATTGTGAGGAATTAATTGTTCTTTGTGAATTTTATTATGTAATTATGTAAGGAAATGGAGAAAACAAAGCGGGGTGGGGAAAAATTACTTCATGACTCTATGTGACCTGAAACTAATCCTCCAGTCCTGGACATTTTCAGGACCCCTCATTAGGTTTCGCCTGCACATGCTTGTGAAATATTTTGTCGATTAAAAAAAAAGAATCTTAAAAGGGGCTTAGAACTCGCCTTTTACCTGAACTTATCATTGGCTTAGTCCAACGTCACTTTGATTTACATGCTTCTGATTGACCAGCACGTTGTCTGTTTTCATTTCCTGCTCTCCATGCCATAGTGTGGATTCAGTACCAAGTACTCCTTACGGTCACTGGCTATTGGCTACTGGGCAGTGCCCCTCCACAAACTTCACAGGTACTATTTTACTTTGAATTACATTTCCATTTTCATCCCCACTTCCTTGTTCAACATTATTTTCCCACCTTCCTCCAATGTTTGTTGTCTGTCCGCCCTTCTCCTATTTTGTTCTTCTTGTCTTCTTATGGCCAGAGCATGTTTCTTATCACCCCGCACTACTACTCCCACTGTGTTTCTCATCACTCAGTCCTTTCGCATATGCAACTGTTAGAGGTGAGCTTCTTCCGATTGTGTAGTTGTAAAGAGTCACCACAATCACTTGTATTCAGGTGTAAGTAACACTTGCAGCCCCCTGCGTGCAGCTGTTAGTGGGGCCACTCTGAGCAGCCGTTAATAGTGACCCCCTCATGTGTGTGTGGTTGTTAAGAGGCTCTTCTCCTGTGTGTAACGGCTCTGCTTTCACCCCTCCCTCTTCCTCTCTCCCATGCTGGATGTGTCCAGGACCCCGAAAGCAGCAGCTCCTCATCCTCCCTGCAGCCGATGAACAAGGGGGACTATTGTTACCCAGAACACAGTATTAACTAAGTATTTGCACCGGTGACTGTTTCTGTCCCTTCCCATACTTGGTTTCCTAACCTTCCACAGTCTACAAAACTGAACACTCTCTTTCCCAGCACTTCTCCCTCTTAAAATAACATGGATGTGTGTGTTTTTGTGGGGCAAGGGAAACATGCAAATGATGCATCCGCCTTTGCATATAACCTATCACCATATTAAACAGCCTTGCAGTGCTGTTCTGGGTAAATGTGGTTAGCAAGGCTCGTTGTTGTGCTTAGATCTTACAAAATAAGTGTTTTTAAAGAGCTGTTTAGATTGACATATTGTGCTTTGGTGATTGGTTGCAGTACCTATTTTAGTGATACTAAACACCCCCATCCTACACATACTCCCATATCAAGAAAACCCAAGACGGTGGCACTCTATTTTGTGGTGCTTTTAAAGGAACCGTTGTTTGGGGTTTCGTTTTCTTCTGCTTAGATGTGTGGCAGTTAGGTACTAAAATGTTTTGTTATGTGATATTCATTGGAGTTTTAAACCACTTTTGACATGGGTCATGTGTAGGCAATGTCCGGGGTGTTCCGCCTTTCATGGTTTACTCTGGTCTGTCTGGTTTGAGGGGCATATGTGGAGACTCCATTTTAGTTACTCTTGGGACCGGCTGCCCGGAGGTGGGCAACGGTGCACCTTGTAGTCAGTCAGCTCTGCACACCAAGGTCGCGGAGACCCCGAAGCCCCCTCCTAGCTCGTTATATCCTCCACTAGCTAGATCTGACAAGTTACAGTCGCTCGCCTGCAATGCCCTCTTGGAAGAGACCTTCCGCCCTTGAAGAAGCTTTTTTACACAGTTGAGTTGCACTGCAGCATGGCTTTTTTTAAAAAAAACTACAGCTCTGCCAGCATTGGCTGCATCATGGCGCTTTTTTCTAACATTAATCCATGGTGTACAGCACCAATGCAAATACTGTGCACCATGTAAACAAAACATTGACAAAGCCAATCCATTTTGCATTGCCGAAACCTATTAGCTTTGCCAGTGCTTGTTTTTTTCCTGTGTTCGTCCAATTCAACTGAAACTGGTCCCAGAATGTATCTCTTTGTTAAATAACAGGGCAGGGCTCGAAACGAGCTGCCCAGGTGACATCGAATCATTAACAAGTGCTGGTGCCGGCGCCGGAGCATTATAAACTATTAAAGGAATTGTTAGTTCACCATCCTATTTTCAACCAAATAATGTGTCGATAATCATCTAACCATTCACTCAGCTACTCATCCTTACACCTATTCGGCCATATATTCATGCCCTCAGGGCACTTGTCTACCCATTGATGCATCAATAGCCTCATCCATTGGTGCATGAATCGGTGTATCAGTGTGTCGGGTGGCCAGTGGGAGGGGAAGTGCCTCTAATGTATTAATAAATTGATTGATTATGCAATGTCCTTACATTTCCATGCAACGGATTTGACGCTGCAGAAAGTGAACATTGTAATATTCATCCAGGAACTTGTACAACTGAAATAGGTCATTTTATGTCATGCCCCTGAGGTTAAGATTATGCAATCTCTCGTTATTGCCCGCTCACAGCAGCAACAATAGAAAGTAATAAGGTTCTGCATAGCATTTATTTATGTATTTGTATGGTATGTATATCTGACGTGTACTCATATCTTTTTTAGTAATACTGTTTATCTTAGGGGCCGTGTTTATTTACCATTTAATATTGTACAGTTTTTTTATTGTCGTAGTACTGTTTAATTACGGGCGATATTTATTCCAGAACAGTCTTGATGGATTCTTTTTCTAACTAGGTATTTATTTGGAACCAGCGCTGTCATTTTGGGTGTTTTTGTTTGAATCAGTCGCCTCCAGCTCGGCGCATGTCCTGGCTCCGTTGCTGCCTCATGAGGAGAACGCGTCGGCAACATAGCGATGCACTTTAGCTCATGGCTCAGTGGCACGGCGGGGCGGTAACCTCGGCTTTTGAGACACGTGCCTTCTCTCTCATCCTTGCTGCCCTCACGTGCAGACGCATCAGCATTTCTGGAACTCACCTTCACCGTTGAGTCACCATCAAGATGCGCTGGCAAATGAGCCACGCACCTTTTAATCAGTGGCCGGCCGGCAGCTTTAGGAGGGAGGGGGGGCGGGCGGGAAGCACACACACACACACACACACACACACACTCATTATTTCACACATGCACGCACATCCATTAACAACACTCATAACATTCAAACATGCACACACCAAACATTCATTTTAAAACATCACACACACACTCATTCTTTCACACACGCACGCATGCACATCCATTAACACTCATAACATTCAAACATGCACGCACGCACCAAACATTCTTTTTAAAACATCACACACACTTACCTTCAGCCTCGAGGTCCCAGGAGGGTTGGGACTGCTGCCTTCCCTCGTCAGCCAATAAGAGAAGGCAGCAGTCCCAGCCTCGTCACAAAGTGGGATGGGGTCAGTGAGACTGCTGACCCCACCCCACTCTGTGACGAAGTGTCACTGATTGACACTCGCCCTGGGCGCTTCAGGGCTTAAACCTGAAGCGCCCAGGGCGAGTGTCAATGGGTGACGCTTTTCCTCGTAGGAGAGGGCCTCGAGGCACCTTTGCTGAGCTGAGGAGGTCATGCCCATAGGAGCTGTGACCTCCTCAGCCCAGCAAAGTTCAGCTCAAGCAGCCAGGAGTCTGTGCAAATCATGCATGTCTCACTCCTGGCTGTCTGAGCTGAAAATGAAGAGTGTCTGTAAGGCTGACCTTTGTTCAGCCTGACAGACACTCTTCATGAGGGGCAAAAGGTGGGAGGGTGCCCCCTCCGCCCAAAAGGACAGGCCGTACCTGCTTTTAATAAACAGTTGGGCTTGCTGTCACTTTGGCTTTGGCAGCAGTTGCTCTTACTGCACGGCTTACCTTCCCAATTGATCTCCACGTGAGTAGTCTGGCTTCTTGCTGCTGCACCTCCACTCCGCTTACGCTAGCGGACTGTCCTCACGCTTTTCTTCAGATTAGCTACTTTTTACTTCCACATCTTCCTCTCCCAAACTAGTAAGAGGAATGTATGTAACGCTCACTTCTTTTGTTTTTGAGTCTCCGTTAACTTCCTCTATCAGGAAAATATCTTAACAGCATGTATACCCTTGTCTTTTCTAATATTAGTTATTGGTTGTTTAGTCACCTCTATCTTTATTATAATGGCTGAGAGACAATTAGAGGAAAGATTACAACAAAAGCTTGAAGGGATATCAATAGCACCCCAGGCCAGCTAAAGTGGTCATTAAATGAGACCATTACCGAAAAGATTGAGGTCCTGGTTAAAAAAGATAAAGGTGGTCATTATGAATATGGTGGAAAACACCGCCGACCGGCGTTGCAACGGTGAACAGAAGACCGCCAGTGGCGGTGAACAGCATACCGCCATATAATGATGCCAAAAACAGAAAACTCAAAAAATACTGCAACCTCCAGTCACCGCCAGGGCCCATGATGGCGGAAAGGCTGTACACCCCACCCCACCACTGCCAAGCAGACAAATCCTCCACCCACCAAATAATGATGCACAAATCACCTGAGCGGATAGTGGATTCCGAACGACCATTGGCGGTACAGACTGCCATGGCCAGCAATGGGACCCAACAGCAAGAAATACACACATTTGCAAGTTTGAAACCCACACACCTGACATAAATCCACAACTCTATGAAACACTCACATACACACCACAACAGTCCTTTGCAATGCCAATTGCACGACAGATATTGAGAACACAACAAGCACACACTGTACACAACATAACAAAAGTCACACACACATATACACAAAAGCATCCTCATGAATACACCCATAACACACACCATGGCACCCCCTAAGCACCCACGCAGATAGGGAGCTAGGATCCATGGTGGACGAAATACTCAAGGCCAAGCCACAACTATTCGGGGCACAGGTGCAGCACACACACATCGCCAGGAAAATGGAGTTATAGCAGATGATTGTAAACAAGGTCAACGCAGTGGGAAACCATCCACACACAAGGGACGACATCTACAAGAGATGGAACGACCTGCGTGGGAAGGTGAGGTCTATGGCATCCAGGCACTACATTGCGGTACAGAAGACTGGTGGAGGACCCCTACCTACACACCCCAAATACACAGACTGGGAGGAGAAGGTACTGGCTATCCTGCACCCGGAAGGCCTCACTGGACTCACTGGAGGACTGGACTCGGGTAAGTCATCAAAATTACTTCATATCCGCCACACCTGTAATGCATGTACCACCCCACCCCTCCAACTACTACCAGGACCACAGCCCTACCCAAGCCACAACATCCACATCCAGTCACCCTACATGCCCATAAACCCACTAACAGGCCCACATTCCTCCCCCTGTGGACAGTCACCTACCCCTACAAGGATTCTCAATGGCACTACTGCACCCACAATGCACCCCACATCCCATGCAAAATGAAAGGATAATCCCACAAAAGGTCCCTGCATGGCCCAACAGGGGAATAAACAGCATACAATAGGGCAGGGCTGTGCATCCTTATCCGATTTCTTACATGTAACATACATGTCCACTCGCCCCCACAGGCACCACCACCCATGCCATCCGGAAGGGAAGGCCTAAGAGTGCCAGCACGAAGACAGAGGTCCCACTCAGGACACTGGAGAGGGATGTATGGACAGTGAGCAATACTCTGACCCGTCACACACTCCTGGACTGTCATTTTCCAGCAGCCCCAACCAGGATACCACTGACACACCTACCAACCAGCCACCAACATCAGCTCTGGCCAAATGACCCCACACCAGTGTCTCCAGGCCACAGACTGGCAGACCACATGTACAGAGGCCAGAGTATCCACCAACCAACAGGCAGGATGATGATGGCCCCGTGCAAGTGGGACTGCCAGACCTGTGCAGGGGACACAGGCCCAGGGGCTAGGCCCAGTGGGAGAGCATCATTGGCCCATGAGGGAGGCCAAAGGATGGATGCTGCCGCCCAGGAGGTGATCTCTGAGGTCCTGGGAGCATACCACCATACCCAAGACAGGATTAACCAGATCCTGGCCACCCTGAATCAGAATCAAAGGCTACAGATAGCACAACACCAAGAAGCCATGGAGCAATGGAAGCAGCTCAATGCCACCATGGGTACCATTACAGGGGTGCTGCAGAAACACTACCCTAGCCAGCCTGAGACCCCAACACACCTGGAAGCCCCTACCACTAGCCAGGACACAGACTTGGCATCCACATCTGCAGCAGTAACTGGACTGGTGGCACTGGCAGAGGACACACAGGAGACCAGCACCCCTAGCCTTGCAGCCGTCACTCAAACGTGCCCTCAGACCCAGATATGGCACTGGAACACCTGCCAAGCCCGAAGCCCCCACAAAGAAGTGACTCTGCCCTGAACTGTCTCCCTTGTGTGCCACTGGGCTACCATCTGGACCCGCCAATACCAACATACCAACTTTCAAGAGACATATGGACCAATGCCCACTGCCACCAATCGCTGAGCCCATGTACCTGGTATGGATATGCACCATGAGCCCACTCCCTATCACTGTACAGTGCACCTATGAAATTGTGACACATAATAAAACACATCTACACCAATTCGTATGTCCCCTGTCATTATGAGTAGTCAATTGTTAGTGTGAATGCAATAGCCAATCATTTCCATAATCAGACCTTTATTGCAGGAATGGTACCCCATGCACATCAGTCTCTGGAGTAAATTTAAATGTACCCCATGTTTGTTTCCATGGCACATGCCACCTCAGTCTTCAGGTAACAGTGTCAATGAATACAGACACCACACCATCCCCAAGCAAATGAGTCAGACAAACATTATGCAGTGCAGACAACAGCATCAGTGAACAGTACCTCATAGTCACTGGAAGTATAGGCGGATCAGCTGGTTCCTGGAGTTTACATCCTCCCCCTCTTCATCCTCATCATCACTCACATCCCCTCTCAGAGGTTGCAGGTCTGGATGTACAGCACCCTCATCCTCTAGAAAGGGGATAGCTCTCCTCACAGCCAAGTTGTGCAGCAGGCAGCAGGCCACCACTATTCTACACACCTTCTCAGGGCCATAGCACAGGGATCCCCCACAGGGATGGAGGCAACAAAATCCAGCCTTCAGAAGACCTATAGTGCGCTCAATCACCCTCCTAGTATGTCCATGGGCCTCATTATAATTCCTCTCTGCATCTGTCATGGGATTCCTCACAGGTGTCAGGCACCATTGTAAGTGGGGGTAGCCAGAATCACCTGCAAAAGTGGGCGAAAGACCACCTTAACAAACTGCCATTACTTGCATACAGGCTGATTGTCAGCTATGTACTGATCCAGTGTCATACACACTCAACTATGAGTCAACCTCTGTCCCCTTGTAGTTGTTCCATCATGTGTGGCACACTGCTGTTACTCAGGACAAAGGAATCACAAACTGATCCTGAAAACCTGGCATTGGCATGTGATATGTACTTGTTAGCAGTACACACCAATTGTATGTTCATCAATAGCACTTATCACATGGGGTATGTAAGCAAAGGCATAAAATCCAGACTTGATGGCAGGGAGTTCAGCCCTTTGGGGAAACTAGACATATGTCTACATGTGTTGTATAAATGCATCCAGGAATTTACACAGGATGAGGCTAATCATTGGCTGTGAGAACCCTGCATCCATGCCTACTGTCACCTGAAATGAGCCCGTACCCAAAAAATGGAGTACAGATAGCACTTGCACTTCAGTAGGGATGGCATGCTGATTCCGATTAGCCAGTCTCAGTACTGGATCCAGTAAAGCACATAGGTCCTGAATTGTTGAACGATTGAGTCTGTAGGTGACAATGATGTTACGTTCCTCGATGGTATCCAAATCAACAAGAGGTCTGTACACAGATGGGGCCCTCACTCGCCACATGGGTCTGTACCTATGGAGAGGAAAGAACACATATGAGGGACACATATACACATGCAAAACATGTTGTGAATGAATAACAGGTGTGCAAAACATAGGTTACACACACAAGTGATGTGTGATGTACAACATTAGGCACATGTATGCAGAGATACCTCTGGTCTAATGGCATGCCAGTGTGGATACATTAAATGAGATGGGTGAATGTGAGGAACAGACACTCATGTGGGCAGGCGACAAAGGGCTGGGATTTGTAGGCCCTGAATGGGGCCCCTGACCAGGAAATATGTACTTGGTGCTAGCAAAATGGCAGCCTCCTGCCATCCAGATATGAAGGAGTGGAAGTGACATAATTCAGCTGGCAGTAGTTGTCATGGCGGAAGGCTTTGTTCATCGACGTGCACCCATTCATTTGTTTACATGGTGATCAATAGGGAAACTGGGCCTATCATGATCGCCGCCGGCGGAGACAGTATACACCGCCGCAGAGCGTACGCCATGTTGTCACCCCAATTTCACTTGGCTCCTGATTCCTGCGCATGCAAGTACTCCACTGAGTGTGTTGTTTTGTCCTGACTCTGGTTACTCCAATGGCACGAGTCACAGGGGTACGGGCCTCAGCCTTCACCACGGAGGAGCTTGAGAAGCTGGTGGACGGGGTCCTACCCCTGTATGCCAAGTTATATGGGCGACCAGAGGAGCAGGTGAGTTGGCGGTTGTCTTGCATGGATGTGTGTGATGGTGGAGGATGCCTGTATGCATGTGTGCTCTATTTGTAACTGCACAGGCGTAGATAGTGTGGCATGTACTGTTAGTGAGTTGGTAAAATGATCCTGTGAAGTTTCCATCCCACAGGGGATGACATGTCAGCTGTATCAGATGGGCATATCTTGATGTCTATTTTTCTTCTCTGTGTGTCCCATTCAAGTCAGCACCCATCAGAATAAGGGACTCTGGCAAGCCATCACCAAGGAGGTGCAGACCCTGGGGGTCTACAACAGGCAGAGCACACACTGCAGGAAGCTGTGGGAGGACCTGCGGCACTGAGCCAGGAAGACCTGCGAGGCCCAGCTGGGGAAGGCCTCCCAACGAGGAAGGGGTGCCCGTCGGACCCTGACCCTACTAATGGCCTGCATTCTGGTGGTGGCATATCTGGATTTGGATGGGTGCTTGAAGGCAGCACAGCAGCCACAAGGGGGTGAGTACCAATACTGTTTAATGCTACTTTGATGGATGTGTTTGGGTCTGTGGTATGTATGCTGTTCTAGTGCCAGGCACTCTGACAGGTGTGTTCTTGCAGTCCTGACCCCCGTAGGCACGGAAATGGTGTGGGGCAGGTGTCTGCGGTCAAATAGGCCCATGGGGGTTGATCTTCCTGTACTGTAGGATTCTTTGTGGGCCCATGGACTAGTGGGTGCATTGGCTGGCCATGGTCCCCCATGTGTGTAGTCCACACAGTTCATCAGGTCCGTGTTTCATGTGGGAAATAAGTTGTATTCTGGGGTAGTGGCCACTAGTCAGGGGCATAGTCATGACTATTGTTGTAGGTGCTGCGTGTAGGTGTCTAAGCTGAATGTGGTTGTGTGTGCACCAAGTATGTACATTCATACAAGTATTTACAGATTTCTCTCATGTTCTGTCTCCCCACCCCTGTGCTCTTGTGTTCTTTGTGTACATCAGCATCACCTGGCGAGGGGGCAGTGGCACCGGTGAGTGGGGATGCAGCGGCCCATGATTCCAAGGAGGCAGAGTCTGCGGAGCCCAAGGGAACCAGTGGGTTGAACGGCGAGGGGAGTACTACAGGGAAGGCAACTGCTACTGGCGGTAGTGACTCTGATACCTCCTCCGATGGCAGCTCTCTGGTGGTGGTGGACCCTAGTGGGCCCACCCATTCTTTGCCATCTTCCGCCACCCCCATGCCATCTTCGTCCTCCCAGTTGCTCCCCACCCAGTTGCCCATGCCCGCTCACCCCAGGCACCTCATCCCCTGCCCCAGTCAGCCCTGCTGCCCTCTGTAGGGCAGACCATTGTGAATGCCATCCAGGAGCTAGCATCCCAGATGCAGCAATGCAATGCATACCTGGAAGGCATTCACTGTGCCATGTCTGACCTACAGAGATCTTTTCAGGCTCTGGCCTCCTCTTTGTCAGCTGCCAGTGTCCCTGTTTTTTCCGTCCCCCCTCCCAGCACCTCTACCCGTTCCGGCACCCAATCCCTTCACCCATCCCAAGCACACGTTCAGACATCCATGCACACACCTCAACACACAAGAAGGACACAGAGGAACACAAGCACCACACTTCCCACCACAGGCATACACACACCCAACATACAAAGGCACACACAACAACAGCAACTTCCCCCAGTGTGTCCACCTCTCCGCCTCCCTGTCTGTCTCCTCAACATGCACACCCACAGGCACTGCACCCTCAGTCACTGCTGCTGGCCCCATTCTTGCAGTCACCACAACATCTGACATCCAGTCATTCACCCTAGACACCACATCTGCACTCACCACAACTACATTGACTGACACATGACACATGCAGCATACTCACCAGACCTGCAGACACCCAGACCACATCAATTTACACTGGCAGCCTGTCTTGTCTCACTGTGTCCACCCCCCCTCCTCCCAAGACACTCAAACGTTCCCAGACACCCACTCAACACACATCCACCACACATAAGCATACTGTACAGGCACCTGCATCCACATCCAGCACACCTACACCTGGTACAAGCACTCCCTCTACCTCCACTCCCACATCTTCCTCCATATCCACCCCAACTGCCCCTAAGAAACTTTTCCTCTCCCGTATTGACCTGTTTGAACCACAAAGGAAGAGAAACTTAGGAGCTGACCATAATACTAAAAATAAAAAATCTAAATTGTCAGTTTCTGATTTGACACATATTGGTGGTCACATTGAGCCTAGTGCTTCTGGCACTGTGGATGGGCAAGATGAAGGCTCAAGTGTTTGTGATAGTGATTCTAACCCTGAAATTGACATTTGCTACTCATCTGATTTTGATTTAGAACCAGAGGATTTGAAGACCAAAGATGTGGGAACATCAGAGGAGGCATCTGGGGCCTTGAGTACTAATATGGGCATACTAAACCTTATGGGTCATGAAATGTTTGATCCCCTGTTGATCCTCTCCTGAATGCGATCCCTCTAAACATGTGGCGGATTACATCTCCTTCTGGCTAAGAAAGAAAATCCCTAAAGAAGTGAGATCTGGTTTGACAGCTAATTTCAATGCTAAAGTAGTCGCATTTATTAGTAAAAGCAGAAGAGACCCAAGAAAAGGCCTAGATAGAGGCTTAAAATCCTCCACTTTTCGGACATTACTGATCCGCTAACTAAAATGTTTGAGATGGCTGAGGAGGTCTATTTGAATGATTTCCCTGTAGATGCCAAAGAACTATGCCATTGGGGGCAAAGAGCAATATGCCTTTTAGGCAATGCTAATACAGCCTTGTCTAATGAGAGAAGAAAAAGTATTCTTCTCAACATCGATCCTAAATTAATAGAACTAGCTAATAAGGAAGGAGGCCCCTCCTCAGAAGGACACTTCTTCGTGGATGACTTTATCAAAGATATGGCGCGATATGTAGGAGTATTTAGCTCCATTCAAAAATCTCAAAAGGACATTAAGAAAGTATTCCAAGACAAAGTTATTATCAGGGTCAGGAAAATGCGGGGTTGGTTCTTCGGCCGAGGATAGTCCAGATATAGACCCTATTTGGGATGTGTGAGGTTTAACCAGACATCTTCCAGAACCTTCCTGGGATTCTATCCTCAAAGACAGAAGAATCACAGCAGACCCTTTAGAAGATATAGGAGATCAAGAGGATTTTCTTCAGGTAAGGGTTCTACAAGACCTTTCAGACATCCCCATAAAGGTGGGAGGCAGGTTAGCCCAGTTTTGTGGGAACTGGGTATTAGTGATGAGGGACCCTTGGGTTCTAGAAGCTGTCAAGGGATACAAATTGGAGTTTGAAGATACCCCGGTTCAAACAATTGTTTGCCCAAGAAATACATATTCAGAAACAGATTCAAATTTGGTGACCCAGGAGGTACAGGACTTGTTGGAAAAAGGGGCCATCTGGGAAGCCACAGATGGGGACTTGGGTTTCGGCAGCAACATTTTCTTGGTCTAAAAGACAGACAAAGGTATGCGACTGGTGATAAACCTAAAGAGTCTGAACGAGTGGATGGTATATCACCATTTCAAAATGAAGGGCATTCATCTGTTAGGACGTATCAAGGAAAGGAGACTGGCTAACAAGACTAGACCTCAAAGATGCATACTTTACTATACCCGGTCCCCTCAGCAGAAATTCCTCAGGTTCAGATGGATAGGAAAACGGTGGCCATTCCGCTGTCTCCCATTCGGCCTCTTTTTTTTTAAACAAATTTTATTGAGTTGTTGTAACAATAATTCAGCAACAAATATACAGATATGCGGTAAGCCGATTACGTAGCCATCTATATTGCTATATACTATTTCCCCCATTTCCACCCCCCACCATTCTGTGCCGCGCTCCCCTAGAATATAGGTATGAGGTAGTGCATTGGTGTGGTCTGGGTCTCTGCAGATCTTAACGTTTAAGTATGTGGACGTGTCGCAGCGGAGGCTGCCAACGGTGTGGCTATGGCATATCACTTTCATGGGTCAGCGGTAAAGTTTAGTGGTGTGGGGCAATTGGTGAGGCCTCAAGGGAGTTCTCCGGCGATGGTTTGACAGTGTCCTTAAGGCAGCCTACCAGCTGTTCCCAGGCCAAAGCTAGTTCATGAGATCCTCTGCTCTTTTTTGCCTCCCCCATCAGCTCCGCACTTTCGTAGCCAGCCCATCTATCTAATTCCTTTTTCCAGCAATGGATTTTGGGACTCCTCATGAGGTTTTCCAGTTTCTAGTTATCTCTCTCTTTCCTGATATGTATGCCAGGTATTGAAATCTGCTTGTGGCTTTGTTCTTAGGAGTGTGGGGAAATCAGTGTAGGAGACAATGCCTGGCAGTGCAGGGGATATCCTGTGAAGTAACATCAGCCAGTAAGGTGGTCATCCCTTCCCAGTAGACAGTCAGAGTTGGGCAGGTTCAAAACGTATGCAGGAATTCGGCAGTTTCTTGCCTACATCTTGGATATCTTGCCTCAGCTACATTAAAATGTTTGTGAAGGAGTGCAGGGATGAGATAGGCCGTGTGCAATATATAACAATTGATTAATGTATTTAAATCAGATATTCCTGGGCACTTGGGGTGTCCTCTGTAATATCAACTCCTAGTCCCTCTCTGGTATTTGTATTCCAAAGTCCTCCTCCTTCCTAGCTCGTAAAGTCCCAAGGGGCGTAATGTATCAGTTCGTATTGCCCTGGACAGACACGTTACTGCCTTGAAAGAGCCAGCTAATAATACTACGTATTGGCAAGCCGCATGAGTTTGCGGTTCAAGTTGTCCAGTGCACCAGTGTTTCCAAACTGTCAATGTGACCGCTAGATGAAGGAGAAAGTGTCCCTGCAGGAGTCTGAACTCCCGTTGGAACTCAGCAAAGGGGAGTAGCCCCCATCTCTATATAAGTCTTCCACCCTTGTCGCACCTACTTCAACCCATTCCATTATGCCCCACAGTTCCCTCCGTGAGGCAGAGATGTAAGCATAGTCATCGGTATATCTGGGTTCTAAGGTGTTCTCATATGTGTTTTTTGAAGGCAACCATTCCAGCATTTTTGTAAAACCCAGAACTCTGAGGTGTCTGTGGTTACATGGAAGTTAGTTTTCAGTAAGTCTCTCCTATTAGTTGGGTAAGAGCTGGGACGAACTGGCTTTTTTCTCTATTCTGTGCTGTCTGGTCTGCTCTGTTCGGCCTCTCTTTAGCACCTTGGTGCTATACCAAGGTTCTCTGACCAGTGGTAACATGACGATGATGAAAGGGGGTGAGACTGGTAATTTACTTGGACGACATACTAGTTATGGGTCAACACAAAGACTTTGTCACGAAACATACTCAGATGACCGTGGAGTTACTGGAATATCTGGGGTTTGTTATAAACAAAAAGAAATCATCTTGGACCCCAAGTCCAAAGACTCAGTTCCTAGGTTTTGTTGTGGATACGGTTCAAGCAGAGTTGAGGTTACCAAGAGAAAAACTTAAGAGATTGAGGAAGAGCTAAGAAAGGTGTTAGTGTTGAGATTGATACCACTAAGAGTTTTAGCAAAAATTCTGGGCCGTCTGTCCTCCATTGTTCAAGCAATATTCCCGGGTCCTCTATATTACCGGGCCCTTCAGAGACTGAAGGCCAAATCTTTAAGAACCAACTGGTCATATTCTCAGATGATATCTCTAGATCAGGAATGCGTAGAAGAATTTGAGTGGTGACTCAAGAATGTAGAGAGTTGGAATGGCAGGGCAATTTTCGGGAAAGATCCCAAGTTAGTGATAGAATCAGATGCGAGTTTGGAAAGATGTGGAGCGAGAATGGGAAATTCATTCACAGGTGGTTGTTGGCCATCTCTAGAAAGGAAATTACACATCAATTGCTTAGAATTGTTGGCAGGTTCATTTGCAATTTGTTGCTTTACCCGGGGAATGGTGAATTGTTCTGTTATGCTTTGTATGGACAATGGGTTCGCAGTGAGATATGTCAACAATTTGGGAAGTCCTTATTCAAAGGTTTTTGCTGATCTAGCAAAATATTTTTGAAATTATTGTTTGAACAACAATATTTATGTAGTGGCAGAACATATTCCTGGTCTAAGCAATGGTGTGGCGAATTGGTCCCCTAGGAATTTCCAAGACTCCAGAAACTGCAGGCTGAATAGAGAGATATTCCTGAGTATTCCGGGGAAGTGGGGTCCTTTTGGTGTAGATCTCTTTGTGGACAGACTGAATGCACAGATTCCAAAATCCTTCAGCTGGAGACAAGGCCCAGAAGCGTGGGAGATAGATGCCTTCCTACAAGACTTGAAAGGCCTCGCTCCTTATGCCTTCCCTCCCTTTGCTTTGATACCAAAAGTGCTTCTCCAATTATGCCAGTGCCGGGAGACAGCTGTGTTAGTAACCCCAATTTGGAGGTCACAGGCGTAGATTCCAAAATTAATGGACATGGTTGTAGATTTTCCCCTTCTAATTCCTACTTTCAGGGAAATAAGTCTTGGTCCGGAAGGAGACTATCACCCTCTAGTACAGCAGGGACTTTTAGACTTGATGGCCTGGAGGATTTCAAGAGACAATAGGAAATCCCAGGTCTTTTGACAGAAGCTTTCAAGTTTATATCAGTGTCCTAGGCATCAGGACCAGGTAAACATATAGACTGGCTTGGAAAAAATGGATTTGTTGATGTGTTCGCCGGGATTATGATCCCGTTTCACAGATATAGCCCACCTGACAAATTTTCGAAGTCACTGAGTTGTTTGGCTCTGGTTTGTCTTACAGAACAGTAAATGTCTATCATTCAGCAACTGCTGCTGGTCATTGCTTAGTGGATGGTGTCTCGGTAGGACAGAATACAGTAACCAAAAAGATTATGCACAGTATGCAAGCCCTCAATCCTCAAATATTCATCTCTGTGGGATGTTGATCAGGGTATAAGAGCCCTGGTAAGTTGGGGCACCAATTCTTCTCTATCTCTCAAACTTTTGTCTTATAAATTGATCGTTTTACTTTGCCTGGTTTCCTTCAGAAGAACTACTGATGTAAGAGCTCTGGAAATGACTAGTAGAGCTTATCAACCGTTTGTTTCTAAGGAGAAGAACAAAAACACTATCTATATTTTATCCATATTTTGTTTCGAATTAGAATATTTATGCAGTTCAATGTTTGAAAGAATATGAGAAGAGGACTGCAAGTTTAAGGAATCATACTGCGCAATTACTTATTCCCTACAAAAGGCCTCATACAGCCGTCCCTCCACAGACCTTGGCAAGATGGGTGAAATAGGTTATGAGTGAGGCTGCCGTGGATGCTAGCAAATTTGGGCCCATATTTATACGTTTTAAGCGCCGCATTTGCGCTGCTTTTTAACGCAAAAGCAGCGCAAACTTAACAAAATACAATGGTGTTTTGTAAGTTTGCGCTGCTTTTGAGTCACAAAGCGGCGCAAATACGGCGCTAAAAAAGTATAAATATGTGCTTTGGCACGCATTCTGTTAGGGGTGCATCTGCTTCAAAGGCCTCTGTTTTGGGTGGTAGTCTGCAAGATATTTTAAGAGCTGCAGATTGGTCAAATTAAAACATGTTTAAAACCCGCTATTGTAAGCCTGTGGTAAATGTTACTGATAATGTTTTGACAGCACTTTAAACTTGCATGTTAGCCTCCCTGTCATGCAATAAAATGTAGATTTTCCACAGCCTGATGCACAGAAAATCTGGATTTTATTAAAGACACAGAGGCTAGGATTATCCCACCTCTTTTAACACTCCCTGATGAATTGTCATTTTTTTCTCTTTGGACTAGGAGAGCTCATGAAATAGTTTTGATGATGGGCCTTTGGTACAGCGTTTTTGGATTCATAATTCTTACTTTGGATTTATTTTGATCCGAAATCCAAAAGAAGGAAGATGGCTGCTGAACCTTCATTTGGAATGTCTAAAGGGTTCTAAATTGCTTTCTATTGTTGCTGCTATGAGCGGGCAATAAAAGGAGATTGCATAATCCTAGCCTCCCTGTCTTTAATAAAATGCAGATTTTTCTGCCTATCAGGCTGTGGAAAATCTACATTTTCCCACAGTCTACAACAGATATGGCAGAGTAAGAGATGGATTACTGCCTAGTTGTCGAGCGGAGGAGCAGTGCAGAAACAGAGGTGTCGATGTGGCCCAGTCAAAAATAAATAAATATGTACAATGAAGGGGCGCTGCGCAAGTAAGCTGTGACAAAGACCTCTGTGAGCATATTTATTTTAAACAAAGACGGAGAAAACTCTGCATTCTAAAATTCACGTGAAAGGTCCTTTCTCAGCAGCACCAGAGGCAGATTCTTGTGAATGGGACACATTATATTACAGACACTGCATAGGGGGATGAGGGTGCTCATCTGCAGCAGAGAGAAAAGGAGAGACCACTGTTGGGCAAGTATGTCCGTTAGAATGAAATCTTTCAAGTTCATCGCAGGTTCATTTTGGGGGCTAAATACTTGGATTTTCTCAATAAGTTGTCTAATACTCACACCTTGCCTGCTCCCCTCTTAAACTGAAAGGAATGGTATCACCCACAAAGCGGTGATGTGTGATGACACGCTGAAAGGCCTGCATTGTGACGTCTCATTGGTATAAAAGGCCGGTAACCAGGCAGCTGCAGCATTTCACTCAGGAGCACCTGACCTAGATGACCACTGCTGGGGCTGGAGCTGGGGAAGTGAGAGGTCGAAGCTGTAGGGGCTGAGCAGCATCTGAAAAGGAAGGGGCAGGGGTGGATAGGTCTAAGGGGACAAGGTGAGTGAGTAAACCAAACAAAACGTGAACTGGAAACTGAACTTGAACCGAACTGACAACTTGAAACTGAGTTGAAATTCCAATTTACCTTAACCCTTAATTTCGTCACCCGCATTCTTTCACACCATTCTTGAAACCCATAACCCCTACTATTCTATGCTTACTTTTTCAACCTCATATTTCACATTTCCAAACAAATGCTTTCTTTTCTCTCCGTACCTATTTCTTACATCCCTTCCACTGGCTTCTTTTCTGCAACCCTACCTTCTTCACTGATCTCTCCCTTCTTTCCCTTAATTCAAATGTTTCTCCTCTTCCCTTACTCTCCGAATATTTTCTTACCACTTCCCTCCTTTCATTTGACTTCATTTCCCTTCTATCTGTTAACCCGTACTCTCAATTCCTATCATTTCTTGCAGCCTTTCAATAGCCTCTGTCCATTCCTCTCTTCACAAAACCTTTCCATATCCTTTCCTTACCCTATCCACTCTTTTTCTTAACCTCCTCTAACGTACCCCTTAAACCTTCCGAAATTCATCTCATTCTCTTCTTTCCTCCCTTTTCTAATTTCATTTTCCTTCCTATCCATCTCCTCCCCATCCCAATTCTTCTATTGTGCACCCTCTTTTCCTTCCTTTCCTTTTCCCTTTCTATCCCTTCCAGGTTCAACCCTGGTGCCCATTACCTTCCCTATTAGTCTCCCTTTACACACCCTTCCACATCTGCACTTTATTCTCGCTTTCAGAACTCTTACAGTTTCCTTCACTAACTATTCCCTACCATTTCCCTCCCCTCTCCTTTCTCCTCTGCTCCTGCCACATTCTCTAATCTCCCTTTCCCCTGCCAACCTCCTTCACTTCCCTTTCTCTTCCCCAGTTATTCTCTTCTCTATTTTTCCTCTCCTCCATTTTCTTGCCCATCCCTTTCCTTCATGCCCCGTCCCTTCCCTTCCATTTCCATGCCTCCCTTTTCCTTTTTTTCTAACATTTATTTTCCTTTTCCCTTTCCCACTTTCCTTTCCCTTCCCTATCTGTCCCCTGATCTCCATTCTCATTCCCTTACTTTCCCACTCTATCGCTCCTTCCCCTTCCAGTCCTTCCCTTCCCTTCCTACTCAGTATTTTCCCTTCCAATCCCGTCCCTTCCCATCTCTTCTGCCTTCTCCCCCTTGCTTTCACTTTATTTCCTCCCCATCCTACTATCCCTTTCCTCCCCGCTCCCCTTCCCAAATTTTCCTCTTGCTTCCCTTCCCTTGCCTACACTTCTTTACCCGTACTTATCTCTCCTCCTCTACACTTCCTTCTCACTATCCTCCACCCTTCCTTTGCTTTCTCTTCTCTATTTCTCCCTTCTTCTGTCTGACCTCCCCCCTTCACTTCACTTTCTCTCCCTTCCCCTCCCCTGACCTACCCTCCCCTTACCTTACCACTCAATCTTGTCCCTTCCCTTCCCATCTCTCTACTTCCCACCCCTTACTTCCTTTCCCTTCCCTTACTTACACTTCTCTCCCTTACCTATCTCTCCTCTTCTACACTTACTACCCAATTTCTTCTACCCTTTCCTTGCCTTCCCTATCTCTCCTCTTTTCTCCTGTGACCACCCAATTCTCTTCTCTTCACTTCCTATCTTTTCTTCCTTTCCTTCCCCTTCCTGTTCAGTCCCTTCCAATCCCCTCCTTTCATTTCCTTTCCTTTCCCTCTCTCTCTTCCTTCTCTTCCCTTCCTCAGCCCTCCCCATATCTCCCCCCTTCCCTATTTTCCTTCCCTATCTCTCCCTTCCCCTCCATTGGCCTCCCCCTATTATATCTCCTCTTTTCTTGTTCTTCCTATCTCTCCACTCCCTCTCCCCCTCGTGTTTCCCTTCCCCTTCCCTCCACATAACTTCACTTCTCCACTTCCTTGCCCAACCATTTTCTTCTCTTGCCTTCCCTTTCATTCCTGTCCTTTCCTTCCCTCCCCTTCCCACCGGTACTTCCCATTCCCCTCTCCTCATTGTGTTCTCTTTATTTCCTCCCATCCTAATATCCCTCCACTTTCCACCCTTCTCCTTCTGCTCCCTTCCCCTCTATACCTTCCCATGACCGCCCTCACCTTTCCTTCCTACTCTGTCTATTCCATTCCCTTCCCTATCTTTCACCTCCCCTCCCCTTTTCTCCCCTTCCCTTTCTACCCTTTCTCTTCCTCACTTGTCTAACTCTTCCTTCTACTGACCTCCCCGCCCCTTACCTATTCCCTTCCCTATCTCTCCTCGCCCCTGGCCTTCCCTCCTTTCCCCTTTTCACTGTATCTTCCCTTCCCTTTCTTTCCCTATCTCTCTCATCTCTCTTCTTCTCTGATCTACCTATTATCTTCTATCCTCTTTTTGCCTTCCCTTCCCTATCTCTCCTCTATCCTCCCCTGACCTCCTCCTTCCTTTCCCTTTCACTCCCCTCCCCTCCTGTGACCTCCTCTTCTCTTCCCTACATTCCCTTTCTACTCAGTCTCTCCTCTCTTTCTTTCCCTTCCCTATCTCTCCACTCTCCTCCCCTGGCCTCCCCTCCCCTTTCTATCACACCCCTTCCCTCTCTCCCCTAGTAAACCCCTCCTCTGATACCTTCTTCCTTAATTTCCTTCCCCATCTCACCCCTCCCATGGCTTCCCTTCTATCTCCCCTTCCTTTCCCTTCCATTCTTCCCTTCTCCCTCGCTTCCCTTCCCTTTATTTTCCTTTATGTTGTTTTCCTTGCCCTTCATTTCCCTTCCCTCTCCTTCCCATCTCCACTTCCCATTCTCCTCTTTGCTTTCCCTTTATATCCTCCCTACCTACTATCTCTTTACTTCCCACACTTCCCCTTCTGTTCCCTTTTCTTCCTATACCTTCCCATGACCACTCTTCCCTTCCTACTCCATCTGTTCCATTCCCTTCCCTATCTCTCACCTCCCTTCCCTTTCTACCCTTTCTCTTCCTCACTTCTCTAGCTCTTCCTTCCCCTGACCTCCTTGCCCCTTCCCTATCTCATCACCCCTGGCCTCCCCTCCTTTCCCCTTCACACTGTATCTCCCCTTCTCTTTCTTTCTCAGTCTCTGTCATCCCCTGACCTTCCCTCTCTTCCTCTTCCCTTTCTCTCTTCTCTGCTCTACCCAATATCTTATATCCTCTCATTGCCCTCCCTATTTCCCCTCTATCCTCCCCTGACCCCCTTCATTCCCCTTTCACTCCCCTCCTGTGACCTCCTCTCTACATTCCCTTCCTACTCAGTCTTTCCCCTCTATTCCCCTCTCCTCCCCTCCCCTAACCTTCCCTTTCTACACCATCTCTTCCTTCTCAGTCCTAGATCACTCCTCCTCTGACACCTTACCTAATTTCCTTCCCTATTTCACCCTTCCTCTAGCCTTCCTTCCCAGTCATACCATATCTCTCCTTTCCTTCCTTTCTGTTCTTCCCTTCCCACTCTCTTTCCCTGACCTTCCCTTCTGTTTCTTTTCCTTTCCCTTCCTTTCCTTGCCCTTCATTTCCCTTCCCTTCCCTATCTTTCCTCTTCCATCCCCCTGACCTCCCCTTCCATTCCTAGTCTCTCTTCTTCCATACCCTTCTCTCCCATTCCTGTACTTCTCTTTCCCCTACTTCCCTCCCCTCCCCTTCCCTAAACATCCTCCCCCTTCCTTTGCCTACACTTCTATCCCTTACCTCTCTCTCCTCCTATATGCTTCCTACCCAATCTCTTCCCATGCATACCCTTTCCTTCCCTATGTCTCCTCTTCTGCAATAACCTCTTCCTTTCCCTTCCCTTTATACCCTATATTCTCTTCCCACACTATCTCTTCTTCCCTTCCCTACCCTATTCCTTTCCTTATCCCTTTCCTTTTTTCTTTCTTTTCCTTTTCATTTCTCTTTCCCTTCCATGACCTCCACTCCCTTCCCTTCCCTTCTAACCCCAAACCTTCTTCCCTCTCCTTTTCTTCACTTCCCTTCCTTCCGGTCCCCTCTCCTGACCCCCCTCATCTCACCTTACCTTCCCGTCCCTTCCTACTCGGTCTCTTCCATTCCCTTTCTTTACCCTCCCATCTCTTCTTTCTATTCCCCCTTGTTTTCCCTTTATTTCCTTCCTATCCCACTATCTCTTCCCTTCCCTCTCTCCTTCCTTCCTAAATGTTCCTCTTACTTCCCTTGCCTACACATCTCACTTACCTCTCTCTCCTCTACACTTCCTACTCAATATCGACTAGCCTTCACTTGCCTTCTCTTCCCTATCTCTACTTTCTCCTCTTTGACCTCCCACCCTTTCCTTCACTTTTTCTCACTGCCACTCAGGGCTTCCCCTCTTCTTACCTTCCCTTCCTACTCAATCTCACCTTTTCTCTTCCCTTTCCGTCCCTTGTTCATCTCTCACGTCCCCTCTCCTCGCCTTCCCTTACAACTTCATCTCTTCTTCCCTTCCTTCTACTTTCCTCTCTCTTCCCTTCCCCTGATTACACTTCTCTCACTTACCTAGCTCTCCTTCTCTACACTTCCTACCCAATCTTTTCTACCCTTCTCTTCCCTAGATTTCCCCATCTCTCCTCTCTTCTCCAGTGACCTCCCCTTCCCTTCATTCCCTTGCTATCCCATTCCGTTCCTTCCCACACTCTCTTCTTCCCTTCCTTTCCTCTTTCCCTTTTCTCTTTCCATTTCCCTTCCCTCGCATATGCCTATGTAATTTATGGCTTATGTGATTCTATTCCATTTAGAATTCGTTAACATATTTCAAAAGTTCTACTGGTTTGTGGAATAAGTTGAACAACAGAATGGTGATTGATGTAATTTCATTTGAGATTTCATCCGCGATGTCATCAATTATGTCACTGAACATGTCGCAAGTGATGTAATATGTGAGATAATAAGATGTGCTTGGCGGGGGCACAAGTTATAGTTAGTTGCAGAACTATAACTGGAGACTTTCTGTGGTTTGATGTTTTAAACTAAAACAAATTTGTGACTGAATTATTCACCTAACTATATAGCTCATTTAACCTTGGGTTTTCCGCGAATTTAAGTGTTTTTTCAACAAAAGTTAAAGGTTTTTTCTATACCTAACCATAACGTTACTTTAACCTTTGTTTTTTTTAGTGAATTTCAATGCTTTTTCATATAAAGTAAGATGATATTACTGTAGTTAGAATAACATCACTTTATCCCTTGATTCTTTTCAGTATATTTTCTTGGTTGCTGTAGTTTTTTTTATCCTTAATAATATTATTATTTTTGGCTTTATTTTTTACATTGAGGTTAGTTTTTTAATAGTAATACAATTATTCATTTTTTGTTTAGACCTGAACAATGTCCTGCAGACACGCGCAAGACTTCCACAGCCAATGGCAAGCCTGGGTGGGAGCCCCAGGTAGGTTTCATGTCTTGCAGTAGTATGGCGATAACACTTAAAAGTTCCTATTTGCTATAAAAGAATAATTTTTCTTAATGTTTGAAGCTAGAGCTTTTCTAATTGAAACAGTTTCTGAAGATCCCTTGAGTGTTTGTATAAATATTGTCTTTTCACATTTCGAGGTCCAGTGGGAGTACTGCAAGAGTACAGCAAGGCCGATGACACACCCATAAAACACTTCTGATTGATATCACTATGGGCCATATGTATGAAGCCCCACATTTGCGAATCCCAAATAGCAATTTTCACTGAATCGCTATTTGAGATTCGCAAAAAGTGATGTAACAAGGCAATCCCAAAATATGTTGTGATTACCAAAAAATCGCGATCACAAATACCGATTACCAAATAGTGGTTCAGTAAAAAAAGCAAATTGGTATTTGGTAATCGCAAAGTGCAAATTTTGCTTTCTGGAGCAGCATGTGGACATCACAACCAGGAAGTGAGCCAGTGAATGCTGTTTCCAGAAGCCTCAGCCACAGGCGCAGGCAGACATACCGAGGACTGCATCAGGGAGGCAGTCAGGAGAGTCAGCCAGGACCATTATTCACAATGGCCACTAAAGGGAAATGCAAATACACAGGAGAAAGGAGGAGGAACCTCAAATTCAGTGAGCAGGAATTGGAGGTGCTCACAGAAGAGGTGGTCAAGAACCATGACAAATTATTTGGCAAAAACTCACTCCATGTCCCAGAAAGTGAAGAGAGGAAAATGTGGAGTGACATCCAGGCTAAAATCTGCGCGGTGGGTGTTGCGTAGCATACAATTGAGGAGATTCGCAAGCGCTGGTAGTACTTACTGTCACATGCCAAGGAGAGGGTAGCAAGCAGGCTGAAAGAGGCAAAGAGCACTGGCCGAGGACCATCCACCCAGATACCATCCACCCCCTCAGAGGACATGGTGGAGTCAACACTGCAGCCTGAAGCAGGAGGTGATGTCACTGACAGAGACACCTCAGGCACACCAGGCACCAGTAAAGGTAACAGCAGTGATGATTTGAATCACCATACGTGCATGTACAATTGTCCCTTAAATTGTTGTAATCTTACCATGCACTAAGAAAACTAGTCCATGCCACGTTTTCCATGCTATACAACAATGCCTTATGGGAGTGGAAGTCTATACCCCAACAGTGCACCTACAACAAAAATTACACTATGGTGCAAAAACAGAAAGACAATGCAAAAGACAATTATAGACACTATGCCAAGGAAAATATTTACTAAAAATGATAACTGTGAAATGAGAAATCAAAAAGGTACATTAATACTGACATGCTGTGCATTGTTATTACAGGTGTTCCTATACCTTATGCAGCAGAAACAGGAGGGAATGAGGAAGCCAGCCATGGTATGAGACCAACATCATCAAGTCCAGTACACAAGCACCACCTAGATGCAGGGCAACAGTGGAACCACTCCCTGAATTTACTCAGGACTCTGATGACTTGCAAGAAAATGTACACACACGACCTTCTCATAGTAGAAGCACCCACATACATCAGTCACTTTTCCAGCACCAGTACACTCCCCTCAGGAGTGCGTAGAGCACATGTCAGACATAGCACAGAGGAAGGTGAGGGCCCATCTCTGTTTGGTGGTCTGGAGGCATCCATGTTAAAGGTGCAGCGCCTACAATGTAAGCAGATTAAATCAATGCACAGACAGTTGGTGCCAATCAATCACAACATGTACCAGCTGCAGGAAGGACAGAAAGCTACAGCAGAAATCTAAGGGAGATGATAAATGCAATGAAGGAACTCTACTGTAATGCAGCAGGACCATGTCACCCACGTATGTGCCATCACCAATTGATGGGTAGGTTGGATGGGTTCAGCAGATCTGTAAATCGCCTCACTAATGCAGCTGCTTTGCTGTCATGACATGCTGTGAGCATGCAAGTGGAAATGGCACATTGTAGTGGGGACGCTGCACGGAGATTGATTCAGGTTACCAATGCATTGGAGACCATGCAGACAGCCAGGAGTGCTGTTAACAGCGAGCTGGGTGGTGGGAATAGTGAGGAACTCTCCAGCCCCAGTAGTGTCATAGACCCTATGATGGATCCTTGGTGTCGTAGTTCAAGACACAGAACTGTTTCAGAACCCGCAACAAGAGGTGGCGCTGAACCAACTGAGCGTTCTAGTGGAGTGCGTGGTTGCAAAAAGTAATGTGGACATGTGCTGGGCCTTGCATATTTTGTGACATTGCATTGATACTATGATGTTAATAGTATAACATTCAATATGAGCACAGATAGTGCATTTTTAACTACCTATGTCTAATTCCCACATATTTGACCTGAAGTTAAGGCAAAAAATGTGATACCTGTAGCAAAAAAAGAAACAAGACGTGGTGTTGTCATTACTTACATCAGAAATAGTTGCGTGTAATCTCGTCACGTCTTTGCCTGCCGTCTGCTGCTCTGGATTGTCTACTGGGTGAGTGGGTGGCAATGGGTCGTCATCCTCATCTGACTGGGGGTTCCGGTGGTTTGTCTCTTGCACATGTGGCCACAATCTTACAGGATGTTTCCGGACTGTATTGAAGTGTGCCCCCACTTTTGTGCAGGCTTCGGAAGCGACTTTTCAGCAGGCCAAAGGTCCTCTCAATAACACTTTGCGTTCTCCTAGGTGCCGCATTGTAACGCCGTTCACTTGATGTGGCTGGATTGAGGTATGTGTTAGGATGAAGGCCCACACTGCATATGCACTGTGTCCTACAATGACAGGAGTGAAAATTGAGTAATTGTTATCTGTGACCTCACCTGTATGATATGCTACATTGTTCTCTGTTACATTACCAAGTATGTATCCTTCTCCAAACTATCCAGCAAGCAGCCATGTGTAAATTCCCCCATTTATGAAGATGTACAAATCATGTGTGCTACCTGGGAATCTGGCCACTAAATCAGTAATGATGTAGGAGGCATTGCAGATGACTTTAAAGGTTATGGAATGGCTATTCTTTTTGTTCCTGTATATGTACTCACTTTCAGATTGTGGACAGATTGCCACATGTGTCCTATCTGTGCAGCTGATGAGATGTGGGAATTGGGCTAGAAATGTAATTTTGTGAGCTGCAAGTCCTGCATTGAGGAATGCATTGAAGAAGTGTGAGAGTGCACTTTGAGGCACCCCTCCAGCTGCTGCTATAATCCCCTGATAGCTTCCTGAGGCTAAGAGGTGCAGGGAAAATAATACCTGCACATGAGTGGGTACGGCATTGGTTCTGTGTGTGTGTGTGTCGCTGCAGTTGTGGTTGTAATTCTGCTATTAGGTCTAGTATCATTGCAGAGTTCAACTTATACTTATCAAATATCTCCTCCTCTGTCTGTTCAAAGAGAAATGCGCTCCTGTCTCCTCCTCCCTCTCCTCAAACCTGCCAGGATCCTCATCCTCCTCGCCATGACGTAGAGTGCAGCCACTGTTGAAAAGGGCTGATGCTCTCTGGGCCTCTTTTTATAGGTTGCACCTGATTACCATCTGATTTGAGTTGGTGGTAACTTGCACCTTAAAAATCCCCTTTTTGCAACCATTCGCAATTTGCGATTGGTTCATACATTTAAATTGTGATTCCTTATTTGCGAATCTCAATATGCGATTTGCAAAATTGAGTCGCAATTTTAGGGAGTCACTTTTTTTAGCAAGTCCTTAAAATTGCACTGCAAATGCCTTTCATAAATCGTAGTAGGCTATTTTACATTCACAAACGGTGAAATTTTGCAATTCACACCGTTTGTAAATGCAAAATAGTTTGATACATCTGGCCCTATATTCCTTCTTTTGAGTGAAGTACTAAGCTGTAGGCAGTTGGTTCTGCTGAATCTCCCTCCTATTTTTGACAATGTTTTTGTTATTGCAAAAAAGAGTTGAAAGTGGCATCATGTAATAAACAAGAAAGAGAAGGAGGAGATTCAAAGACCAAAAAATGAATCCCTCATTTGGAAATTCTTCACTATACCATCAGGTGAAAAAGTGCCTGCAAAAACAGTGCAATGCAACTTCTGCCACAAAACATTTTTCCGCAGAACATGGACAAAATATCCTCATGGTACCCCAGGCATGTGAAAACATGCGAGCGACTCACCCACGACACCTAGCTCGAGTACAGACAGAGGAAATGGGGATTATCCATCAAAGTCGACAGCACCAACTGTGGCTCCTGGTGATGCTATCCCAGCAGATGCTTTGGACTGGAAATCATCCGTGAGTACCAGAAAATAGTGATATACTGCGGGAGATGCAGAATAATAGTTGTAGGTGAACAGCAGTTAACCTCTGCATGCAACAAAATTGTGAGGGAGCCCAAGTGTCCCACACACTATTTTCTTACTATTTGTTATAACCTCCAATGTTTGATGCCTTTTTTCCAGTTAGGTTTTAACTCCCTTTTTAAAAAAATAACAATTTACATATATAAAAAGTTGTAAAAACAAAAAAAAGAGGTTCCTTTAAGAACTGTCTATGATGGTTCAAAAATAGAAAAAACATGTTGTTTGCCATGTATGTCTGTGGTAGGCTGTGTTACGAGCGGATCAAATAGAGTCAAAACAATGGGGTATTTTACTGTTTAGATTTTATTCTCTGTTTAGTCACAGGCTATTTCTTTTAACGGTAGTGTCAAGGGTCTGAGTCTTTGGGATTCCTGTTTTTCCCTTAAGGTCTTTCTTTTCTCCTAGGTTTTCCTTGCTTCCCCCGTCGCCCTTGGTCTCATGGAGGATGGACGTCTCTCTCTCGGACCCCAGTCGAAAAGAAACAGAAAAAAGAAGCGGTAAGTACTTCTGGGGTACTGGATGGGGTACGGTGCTCGTGAGGGTTTAAGGCAACATGCGGGTAAGTTCGTGAAGGGGTGATCAGGGTTGGGTTTTAGGGTTACGGGGTCCAAACTGTGCCTATTTTCCCTTCTGGCCCCTTCCCTTGTCTCTTATTCACCCTCCCCGTTCCTCCTCCCACTTCCCTGGTGCCTTTCCCCGTAACCGACTTTCCCCGTGACCCTCCCGTCCCTAGGAGGGACCGTACCTTGTCAAGCCACGACCCTCCTGGGCCGTGGCGGCTCTCTCGTTTCTCCTGAGTCTCTTCCGTTTCTAGCTCTCGCACTTCGGTGTTTCCTCCCTCTCCGGTCGGGATTTCCTTTCCGCTCGTCTCCTCTCCACCACACACGCCCGTCGCTCTCCACTCTTCTCTCTCTTGGTGCTCCGTCGCTCTCTTCTTTTCCGGGTCCGCCTCCTCTTTGAGTCCGCGAAACCGGAAGTCGTCGATGCTGTGACGACGTGGCGTCTCCCCGTTGCCAGGGGAACGCCGCGCCGTTTCCGTGAATTCAGCCGAAAGATGGCGGATACGAGGTGAGTATGCCGGGTCCTCCGGGACCCGTCTACAATCCCCTACCCTAGATCGGGGCTGTTCGAGGTCCGATGACGGAGGGAACCTGGAGAGGTAGTCGGCGGGACCTTGTAAGGAACCAGGGATATGGCGATCCTGGAACGTAAAGGGTTGCAGTTCTAAGAACCATCTCAAGATTCTGGAGTTAGAGTCTTTGTGGGCGGCAAGCCAGGTGAGAGGGGCATGGTCAGTGAACAAAACGAAGGACCTCCCTAAGAGATAATATTGTAAGGAGTCTATGGCCCATTTAATGGCAAGACATTCTTTTTCAATCGTTGGGTAATGTGTCTCTCGCGGAAATAATTTCCTACTTAGAAAAACCACTGGGTGGTCAAAGCCTTCTTCATCGGGCTGTGTAAGCACGGCTCCAAGGCCTACGTCCGATGCATCCGTATATAGGTGAAAAGTGTTTAAGAAATCTGGGCATTTTAGTATTGGGTCCGTGACAAGAGACTGCTTCAAGCGTTCAAAGCTACTCTGTTGGAAGTCTGTGAATGGAGCCAATCTGGTGGGGTTTTGTTTGGTCAGTAGGTCAGTCAGAGGGGCAGCTATGCTGGAATAATTGGGGATAAACCGGCGGTAGTATCCTACTAAACCTAGGAACGACCGTAGGTCTTTCTTTGTTTTAGGTTCAGACGTTTGTAATATAGCCTCAACCTTGTTTTGTTGTGGTTGTAGAGTGCCATTTCCTATGATATACCCTAAATAGGAGATTTCAGTGTTTCCTAGTAAACACTTCTTAGGGTTGGCAGTTAAACCGGCTTCCGTTAAGGCGGAAAAGATCGTATCCAGATGGACCAAGTGTTCTTGCCAGGTTTCGCTAAAAATGACTATGTCATCTAGGTAGGCAGCTGAGAAGGTTTGGAATGGTTTTAAGATTCGATACATCAGACGCTGGAAGGTCGCGGGAGCGCCGTGAAGACCAAAAGGTAAAACCGTAAATTGGTAAAGGCCGGAAGGGGTTGAAAAGGCCGTCTTTTCCTTGGCCTCGGGGTGGAGGGGTATCTGCCAATATCCCTTGGTTAAGTCCAGGGTGGATAAATAACGAGCCTTCCCTAATTTCTCTAGGATGTCATCCACCCTGGGAATGGGGTATGTGTCAAAAAGGGAAATCTCATTAAGTTTGCGAAAATCAATGCAAAATCTTATCGATCCGTCTGGTTTAGGAACCAACACTACGGGGGAATTCCAAGGACTATTAGAGGGTTCAATGACCCCTAAGGCTAACATTGCTTCGATTTCGGCTTCAATGATAGGCTTCCGGGCTTCGGGGTTACGGGTTTACTTTCCGTGGACCGATGGAAAGCACAAGCCAAATCAATAGCCACCTCAGTGTTCATATTTGGATGTTGTCGGATCCAGTTCTTAGTACTAAGGGGTAGTGAATCCAAATACTGTTCTAAAGTAATTGTCTTAATGACATCCTCCCGAGTTGTCCCTATGGGTCCCAACCATTTTTGAGCTAGGTCTTTCACCTTAAAATAGAAGGACCGAGGGTCCTCGTTTGCACTCCATTTTATTTTTCTAAATCGTAAACGATAATATTCTGTATCATGCCCAACCCGCCCCAGGATACTTTTTTTTATCTCCTGATAGGAGGTCGTACCATCAGGATTGGCGGATTGGTAGGCAGTCTGTAGGAATCCCGTAAGCAAGGGGGCCACATACTGGCCCCAGCGGTCCTCTGGCCATTGAGCAGATGAGGCTACCCTCTCAAAATTCGTGAAAAATGAGTCTGGGTCTTCTCCTTCCTGGTATTTTTGGAGGACCGAACTGGGAACGTTTGGGTGTACCTTACTGGCCGCAATTGTATTGGTTAGGTTTTGTAACGCAGCCTCATGTACTAATTGATTATTGGCTATTATTGTAGCCTGACTTTTTAATGCCGATTGTAAGGCCTCCCGGTCCTCCTTGGCTTCTCGTTGGTGTGCTTCCCACACCAACTGCAGATGTCTTTGTCCTTCTGCGAGTTGCTTAATTATGTCCTCCAGGGATGGGGTTTCACTCATGATGAAACGCTCGTAAGCCCACCTGAGAAGTGATCCCACTTCTGACACCACTGTGGTAGGCTGTGTTACGAGCGGATCAAATAGAGTCAAAACAATGGGGTATTTTACTGTTTAGATTTTATTCTCTGTTTAGTCACAGGCTATTTCTTTTAACGGTAGTGTCAAGGGTCTGAGTCTTTGGGATTCCTGTTTTTCCCTTAAGGTCTTTCTTTTCTCCTAGGTTTTCCTTGCTTCCCCCGTCGCCCTTGGTCTCATGGAGGATGGACGTCTCTCTCTCGGACCCCAGTCGAAAAGAAACAGAAAAAAGAAGCGGTAAGTACTTCTGGGGTACTGGATGGGGTACGGTGCTCGTGAGGGTTTAAGGCAACATGCGGGTAAGTTCGTGAAGGGGTGATCAGGGTTGGGTTTTAGGGTTACGGGGTCCAAACTGTGCCTATTTTCCCTTCTGGCCCCTTCCCTTGTCTCTTATTCACCGTCCCCGTTCCTCCTCCCACTTCCCTGGTGCCTTTCCCCGTAACCGACTTTCCCCGTGACCCTCCCGTCCCTAGGAGGGACCGTACCTTGTCAAGCCACGACCCTCCTGGGCCGTGGCGGCTCTCTCGTTTCTCCTGAGTCTCTTCCGTTTCTAGCTCTTGCACTTCGGTGTTTCCTCCCTCTCTGGTCGGGATTTCCTTTCCGCTCGTCTCCTCTCCACCACACACGCCCGTCGCTCTCCACTCTTCTCTCTCTTGGTGCTCCGTCGCTCTCTTCTTTTCCGGGTCCGCCTCCTCTTTGAGTCCGCGAAACCGGAAGTCGTCGATGCTGTGATGACATGGCGTCTCCCCGTTGCCAGGGGAACGCCGCGCCGTTTCCGTGAATTCAGCCGAAAGATGGCGGATACGAGGTGAGTGTGCCGGGTCCTCCGGGACCCGTCTACAATGTCTTTATGTTACTATATGTTATTATGAAACAGACTGTGTTTATGTGTCTGTGTGCTAATATATGTGTGTATGAGCACGTGTCTATGAGAATGTATGTGCATATGTGTGTGAGTGTGTACACATGAGTATGACAGAATGTGTGTGTAGGTGTGTATGTGGGGGTGAATGCATATGTGTATGTCACAGAGTGTGTGTGTGTATATGTGAGTGTGAAAGTGTGTGTACATGTGTGGGTGTGTGTTGGCGTGTGTCAGTGTGTGTGTGCCATATCATTTTAGTTAAAAAAAATCTTACATGCATGGCAAATTATCACGTAGTAAAGGTATCTATAAAATAGGTGGTGTGGTAATTCTCTGCGTGGTAAACGCTGCATAGTAACGATGATGCGTGGTAAACAAGTGGTGGTAAAGATGGCATACCTTCACAGTGAGCAAAGAGGTGGACACCTTCACATTGTCTATGCCTGACAGTGGTGGTAACCAATCTAAATCAGATAAAGAGAAAGGAGAGGACCCTTAAATCCTCATTGTGGCTCACCTCCCACTTAAATAAGACAGAGCATTTTGCTCAGCAGAAGGGTAAAGGGCTCCAACTCTCCTCTTCCTTGGAAGCATTTGATTTCTTCCACTTCTAGAGCTAGACATTTTCAGGAGCAGCCTAAATGATTGTAACAAAAGATGGTTCCTCCTGAATACCTTTAAAGAAATGCATGACCCTTGTGTGCAGCAGCCATATTGCAGAAAGGGAAGCAGCACTAGAGTTTATTTAGCAATATGATGTAGCTCAAATATATCAACTCATTCAATGAATGGATTGTCCTCTATGGAATCAGGTGCCCAAATGCTTCTACTCCAAAAAGGATTACCTGCCCCTAAAATGATAGCATAAAATGCATTGACATCAAAACTCTGGCCTCATTTAAACTCATTATTAAAATAATTATAAGTCATTACAAGTCACTCATACTGTCCTTGGGGACATCTATGAGACTTTCCATGATGGCTATATCACATTATCCATGTGCTGAGCCACTGGAATTATGCAATTCTGCTGCTGCAGTTTTGTTCACATAGTTGGGGATTTATCACATATTAGTCCTGGCATCCTTGGTGTGGTTTTCCCCCTAGCATTTTGCATTCAGCTGTCCTGTTTTTCTCACTTTGTTTTTATGGATTTAGGACTCTGTGCACTTTACAGTTGCTAACCAGTGTTAAAGTGCTTGTGCTCTCTCCTTAAAACATGTTAGAGTTGGATTATACGGAATGTGGCATATTTAATGTACTTGCAAGTCCCTAGAAAAGTGGCACTACCTGTGCTCAGGGCCTGTAAATTAAATGCTGCCAGAGGATCTGCAGCACTGATTGTGCCACCCACTTAAATTTCTCAGGTCTGCCATTGCAACCTGTGTGTGTAGTTTTAAACTGCCATTTTGGCCTGATGTTAAGCCAAAACCTTCCTTATTTAGGTCGAGCGTAAGCGTTCAATGTGTTGTATACTTTTAAGTATACTTATACTGTGGTTTCTAGCGATTTCATTTGTTGTTTCCAGTGTCTTTTAAAAATCCTTGCTTGCTAGTGGTCAGTTTTGTCTCTTTGTCCTGCCTTTTTCACTTTGGGAGCAGCACCAACTACTGTATAATTACACTATGTCCTGTTTATGTCTTCTGTTGGGGAATTGTTTTTTTTAGTATTTGCCTGTTGGTCTTACACCGTGGGTGTGTGTTCAGTCCCTCCTCCCCACCAGCTCCCCCTGCAAACATAAAACCAACAGCAGAGGGAGGCTTTTCCAGTCACCCTCGTTTATCTTAGCTCCCATTTTGGCTTGGAATGGAGAGCTTTGATTTCCTCGTTGCCTCTGCCATAGCTGGAAAAGACCAGCTGCTGTGCTCCAGTCAGAGCTGATTCAAGGGTGTGCCCTGCTGATTAGTGACTGAAAGCGCGATGTTTGTATGAGTATAATCCCACAAGCCTGCATTTAAATACAGCGAAAATGCAACTTACAATTTATTTAGACAAACTAAATATACTGTAAAAAAAAGAGAAACAGGCACAAAAACATACAGAAAACTCTACGAGGGCAGCTCTGGGCCCCACAAGGCTATAACTGGCATTGCCTCTTTAAGGGGTCCCTTGAAACCACCCTCGCTCTCTACGTGTTGTCCTTCCTGTCCTCCCACCCCTGCTAGCAGATATAATGATGCCCTCAAAAGCAAGTCCTCAGTTTCAGCTCTAATGTTTTATGCATAGAAGACATAGAAAGACGTTGTATTGCTGTTATGTAACATTACATAGTGATGATATGAATATGGTTCTTTATAGAAGACAGAGAAAGACGTTGTATCGCTGTTATGTAACATTACATAGTGATGATATGAATATGGTTATTTAGGCAAAATTGTTTTATATTTCGAAGTGCACAGTTTATGGGATGTCCCTTTCACATGTATGGCGTTCTACTTTCAGAAGCTATTGGGGTGCTCTTTTTTAGCTGCCTTAAAATTGGTTTTATTTGAACGTCTATTGTACTGTTGGCAGGAGCCCTAGAGACATGTATCACATTGTTCTAATGGTCAAATTGCTCCTGGTCAATCAAATCAGCAGTCATTACTTTGCACATTCTAGGTAACGGATGCGCTTTAAAGGAGATGCCTTTGTACGTCACGTAATGGTATGTACATAGCATCTGACAGTCTGCACATCTCCGACCAAGGAAAACGCTCAACAGCCTTCCCATAACCTTTCATTCTATCGAAGACGTCTTTAACATTTTTTTTTTTTTTTTTTGGGGGGGGGGGTCAACTAAAACTGACAGGTGCAGAGACAAATGTTGCCTTTGCTATGTTCAGAGTGACACTGTGACAAGATTTCAGTCAGGGGTCCCTCATTTAGCAGTCGGGCAAGTGAAGTCACACAGGTGACATTTCCAGTCTGCATGCACAGGCCCATAATTCTCTTCACTGCACTCCCCATCTTCTTGGATGAAATGAGCCCAGACAGACCATTTACCATTTAGTGTGTGCAAAAGGCCGCTTTATTGGAACAGGTGTATATCACAATTTATCCCTGGCATCCTGCCTCACAAAATTATGCACCTCACTAAACAAACCAGGATCTGCTTAATACCTACCCCCACCCTAAAACAACACCCTCCCCTTTTACCTTACAAACTACCCAATGTCCAACTACCTTCTATTATTCAAAACACTCTTTTGTAAATAACCCTAATCCCTGCCTTCATTCAGTTTCAAATTTGTTGCCTCCTCTCTTAGGGCCTGATTCCCCTCTGTAAATTCCACTGACCTTTTGTAAAGGCCCCTCCAACCTTCCGGACATCCGCCACCAGAAAAAAACAGGCAATCCTGACCTTTTTCTGCCCCTCAACCCCTTCTACACTACCCCTTTCAGTGTCCTAGCTAAAAACTATCTAATTTCCAACAAATAAAGCCTCAATCCAAAACGGGATTAATGCATCTGTGTGAAAAACTTCCACTGCATCATACCGAATGTCTGAGTGCACAATACATCCTAACAGGCACTCCCTACAAAAACGTTGCATTTCTCTTTCTCTGAGCCCTATCTATTGCTGCTGGCCTACGTGCTCCCCTCCAGGTACTCCTAGGAATGAACTCAGTTCAAACCGGAAAACAACCTGCCCACTGCTGCTTTATCTCCAACAAATCCCTCTTCATCCATTTCGCCAGAGCCAGTCCTTTCTCCTGAACAATGTCATTCTCACCCAGATGAATAATCAAAACGTCAGGGCATGCCACCCCTTTCTGTAACTTAACCAATGCTGGCAAATCTCCTTCCATTTCATACCCCCTTTCCCATACCATACCACCCCCCACACGATGGACTCAGCCACAGGTTTGTAGAATCCGATTTCCTGGCCTCCTGTTCTGCCATTCTGATGAAGGAGTGTCCCACAATCCAGACGGAGGACCCGGCACTGAACCTAAAAAAGAAACATGTGTTAACCACTAATCCTATCCCTACACCTCCAAAAACTAGGGCACATATCTCTGGAAACACTCAGAGGGCCACCTACCCAGCTGCTTTAATTCCTCCCTGGACCACCCCCGCCACCCTGCCTCATTCCTTCCAATGCCTTTCTCAGTAAGCTCAGCAATTGAAAAGCTGTTACCAGTGTGCCATCGCCATGCACGAAAACTGCCCCTCTTTTTTCTTCCTGCAGCTGACTCCACAACACCACCCACCGACGTGGGCAGACCTCCCCTTCCTTCTGTCTTGGCAACAATACCTGAACTCTTCACGCCCGCTGGTCCTTCTTAGATGACCTCAGAAAGATCCCCACCCCTTGGTTTTGTATGGACACCTCCCTCCATAGCACCCCAAGGCTTCCCTTGGAACCCAGCATTTCTGACACATGAAAAGCTCCTAAGATCACCCAAACCATTAACATTGCAAAAATAATATATTCATATTCTGAAGAACAAATGTGCACTAACCTTCCCAAGACCCCTGTCAAGACTTCCAACATCACCGGTCTCTGTGTCTGCCTACCCTGCCCTCACTCTCCTGCCCACCCCTCCATCATCCGCATGCCCAGCTCACCAGCTGAGGGTGCATACCCCCATAATAACTTGCCCATAAAGGCAACCCTGCTAGCTTCCCCGCTATAGTCACCCTTGACTGTCTGTATCCTATCTGAGCCAAAATAAACTGGACTACATCTTTTACTCTGTCCCAAACTTCTCTTGCCTAGATGCTCCTGACCTTATAAATGCCGCCTTATATGCCTTCTGCGTCGACTGCACAAAGACCCTACCACCAGCTGCAGCATCCTCTCTCTCCTACATTCCAGAACTGCTGTGGCATCTGGCTCCGTAGCCTGTCTGCGTCTGTGGCAAGCCCATGGAACCTCTCCCACTGCGAACGAGACAAAGCATCCGCAATGTCACTGTTCACTCCTGGCTCGTGCTTGACCTTAAACATAATATCATAACGCAGACACGCCAACACAAACACCCTCATCAATTTTAGAACTTGTGGGACCCAGTTGACTGCCTGTTCACCACGTGCACCACTGCCATGTTGTGAACATGAAAAAGCATCTTCTTGTGCTGTAACAATGGACTCCATATGTACACTGCCATGATGAGGGGAAAGAGTTCTAGGAATGCGATACTCCTCCCCCCACCCTTCCACCTTGCCGGCCACTCCTCCGCACACCATGTCCCCTGCCAATAGATGCCAAAATCAGTGCCCCTGCTGCATCTGAATAGATCTGTGCCTCCCACTCAATCTCCGGCGGGGAACTTATTGGAATACCATGAAAAGTGTCTAAGAAAAGTAGCCACATGCGCAAATCCTCCCTCACACCTGCGGAAAGCCTCACGCGATGGTGAGGCACAGACAATCCCGACAGAGCAAGACCCAATCGCCTACAAAATGTTCTACCTGCTCGAACTACTCTGCAAGCGAAATTCAAGTGGCTGAGTAAAATCTGTACCTCCTTGACCATGACCTTTGATTTTTCCAACATTGCATCCAACAACAAATGCATGGCCACCTGTTTGTCCAAAGGCAACCGGGCTTCCCTGGCCTTGGAATCAAGCGCAATTTCCAGAAAGGAAAGCGAGTTAGCAGGACCTGCAGTTTTTTCCGATGCCAAAGGCACACCCACATCTTCCATGAGCTCTGTAAAGCTGTCCAGCAAGTCCTGGCAGCCCGTTGAACCGGAAGTTGTAACAAAGAAGAAATCATCCAAGTAGTGTGTCACTTTTGTATGACCTGTGGTAAATGTAAACAGTCACTCCAAAAAGGAACTAAAGTGCTCATGCACAAGATATCGCACAACCCATGGGCAGAGCTTTATCTACATACCACTCAGCATCAAACTGGATACCCAACAATTGAAAGTCCTCAGGGTGCACGGGAAGCAGCCGAAAAGCAGACTAGATATCACATTTTGCCATCAGTGCCCCTTGCCCTGCCTGCTCAACCAGTGACATCGCTACGTCAACCGATGAATACGACATACTGGACACCTCACTTGGGATAAAGTAATTGACAGACTGGCTCGCCGGCCACGACGAATGCTGTATTAACCGAAACTGCCCTGGTTCTTTTTTCGGTGCCACCCCAATGGGCGAGATCATGAGCTGTTCCATTGGCCAGTCATGGAAAGGTCCTGCCATCCTACCATCATCTATATCTTTTGCCAGTTTTTCCCTAACTACCTGCGGGTGCGCCCTTACAGACTTCAAATTCTTAGCCGAGGGCCACTGTCTGGGACCCTCGTACCCCAAATGAAACCCCCACGTAAAGCCTTCCATCATCTGAACCGCTGCTTCTTGCTTAGGATAAAACCACAACCAGTATCTCAACCTGTCTAATTTAACTGGCATACAAGCCTTTCCCTCCAGAGCCCTGGGCCCTGCCCCCCCGGAAGCCTAATGAACCTCACTGCTGCCATCCCTGTGGCTGCGGTCCCCCGCTGGTACCTGGTCCTGATCGCCCGACCCCGGGTTACCGTAGCACTGCACCAAGGCATGTCTGCCTCCATACTTGGAACACTCATGTCGGAAATTGCAATACTCTCTTGTGCACAGTCCCTTATTAAAGTCCCAGCACGCTCCAGAGATTCCTCCCTGTCCTTTGGATCCTGACCCCACCCTACCCCGGGTGCTGAAAGGGCTTGTATCGGATCGGGAGGCCACTGGCCGTAAACACTGTTTTGCCAAATTTTGCCGGGCCCATAGTCTGTTGCCAAAGGTCAGTATTAATTTTGCCCCATTTTGACTCCGGGTCCGCTGCCATCCTGGCCGGGAACTCCTCGTCATACTGGGCCCAGGCATTGCCACCGAAAGATAGCTGTGCTTTCCTGATAATGTCTATGTATTTTATCAAGGCCACACTTCTCTCTGGTTGTTGCTCACAATGTACGCTTGCGTATATAAGAAAAGCTAACGTCCAATTCTCTATTGTTACTGGCAACTGTGGGCGTTTAGCCAGCTCAAATTCCTCTTCTTTCGAACCCTCCTTTGCCCTTACCTCCCTGTGTAGTAACTTCAGTACCTCCACATACTCACCTTTGCATATCTTCTCCCTTGTGGCAGGTATCAAGTATGCTCCCAGAGGTTTTGTCATCCCTATGTAAGGGAGCTTTTTCATCTTCAACTCCTTGCTTTCCTTCCCTCCTACTTTCACCTCCATGTCCTCACTCTCCTCATCCCCCTTTGTACTATCCACCCCTGAATCTGCCAGCCCCTGCGCTGTTGATGTCTGCCTTTGGGCACTTTCTCCTTCTCCCCGGGTATCCAGCCCCAACACTGCATTTCTGACATATATCCCTCGCCCAAGTCAGAGATCATCCATGCTCCCTCCACATCCAACCTCACTTATCATGAACGCGCCCATTCCGTTCAACCTCGCCTTACCTGGCATTAAGGTCGGCGCCCACACCAAAGCCTGCCACCTTGCCAGTGTTCTCACCGCCGTCCGCTCTGTCGCTGTCTGTTGATGCTTTTCCTTGTCCTGTAACACACTAGTACAAAGAACATTAATGCCACCCCCCCAGCGCTCCCACCTGTCCTCCTACCATATCACTGTCACTGTCTATTATTTCCCCCTCCTCTGGGCTATCTTCAAAGTAGTCTAGCTCCATACCTTCAGCCTTGCACACCGGAGCACCCCCACATATTCTGTTGTGGGCACCGCCTTGCCCCTGCCCGGACCCATACCTCTGGGACCCCTGGCACCCATCACCTCTTTAGTTTTCTCTGCCACCCTGGGGGGAAAAGCTCCACCTTTCCTTAGTAACCTGTATGCCATCCTTCATGTCCTTGCTGGCTGCTCTGTTGTCCATGTTCATCGCACCGGCGGAGCAGACCCGTTCACAACCGGTCATTCCCCCCAGCACGGCCGTTGCCACCCGACGCGGGGTGCTCACCACCGGGTCCCACAATGCTACCCTGCTGCCCGCCCAGCACTAAGCAGGCCCTTCCCGTCTGGGTTGGCGAGCTGACCTATGCTCTCCCGACTCCGCACTCCTCCACCTTCCTTGAACCTGCAAAAAAGATTGTGAGACCGGTATGGAGCTCTGCACCTCCCCCACTTGCCAAGATATGCTCCCCCTACGCCTATTTCTGCCTCCCCTTCTTCTGCCCCAACACCCCCTTTGATCTGTTTCTAGCATACATGTATTTCGGGGGCCCCCTGCTGTACGGCTCTAACTCCCCTTCTTCCTCATCTTCGCTCCACGGGAGCACCTCTACGTGTATAGCTACTGACTGTGTCCCCCCGCCTGAAAACCCTTCCCCTGGATCCTCGTCCCCATCACTCCCACTGAGCACCACTTCACTCTCTCCCATATCCCACCCCTCCCCTACAATACATGCTTCCCTCACTCCCCGTCACTCTCCACCCACCCCAAATTATCCGGGCTCTGCCCCCTAAAACCAATCACCCCCCTGCCCCTGCCCTTCCTCTCCTGACCCTGCCTGGCACCACACTAGAGTCTTCTCCACCTCCATGAGCCTGGCCTTCTTGTGGCCAGGGCCCTCTTCCCTTTCTGGGTTTCCCTCAATTTCTGTGCCCCCCATATTGTGGCCCCTGGGGCTTCCCCTCCTCCGTCCTCACTGAATTCCCAGCCCCTCCTCTCCCTGTTGTCACTGCCTGCCTCTCACCCTCTTCCCCCTTCTCCGTCTCACCCACAGTCTGATTGCCGTTCATAACCCGCAGCCCCACTGCGACCCCGCCCTCAACCCTCCTTCCTGATCTGGTGGCTCCGCGCCCACACGGGTGACCCTGACTCCTCACCTTCTCTTGGGCCCGACTCCTCTAAATCTGGGGCGCGGACCACGGGAGAGCCGCAGCAACCACCCTATTTGACGTGCGCCTCATTGGATGAGGCCGCGCCAATTCCCCCGCTACCAGGTCCATGTAGCCCGCTTCTGCCAGGAGCCGAATGGCCACCCTCACTTTCTCTTCCGCCGACCCCATCTGCCTTCCTGTGACCGCAGAAAAATGCACCTGCTACTGTGTGTGATTTACGTTTGCTAAAAGGGCCCAAAGAAACACTACCAAAGCTAAAACTACTAGCGAGCAGGGCTGCCACCGTGTGCTACCCACAAAATGGTGGCTCGCCTTGCAAAATGGCAGGTATATATCCCTTTGGCCTATAATGGATGTAGCCCAAACACAGCCCAGTTGTTCAGCTGTGCCACCTTCCCCAGTGCCCCCAGGGACAGAGTGCCTGGCGGCACCTGTCCCCCAAAAGCCCTTTTGTAATCAATGTAAAACACATTATCATGTGTGTTGGTATTTGAAGGTCGCTCATTAGACATGAACGGTAGCTGACAGCAGTTTCCCAGCTGCATAAGGCCTGGCTGGAGTTGATATTTTCTGATGTGTGTTTTTTTCTGGTATGTTCCTTTATTCTGCTTCCTGTTGCGGAAATATCACTATACAGAACATACTTAAGGGTGAAAATGTAACCAAACCTTCCCTTAATTAGGGGCTGACTACATTCTTTTCCATTCTAACGGTTGTGCCAGTACTCTTGCATCCCAAGCTTGATATAGCAGTATTTATTGTTCCCTAATTAGAACCCCTAGCAGCTATTGACCACAAACAAAGTGCACCAGTCTTTTGTGGGATGCCACTGCGTTTAATGTGCCACTGTAAGAAGTGGCTCTGTTTATTGTTCCTCAGGAGGATGCACCGGTTTTCATTGTACATAACCAGAATGAACTGCCTTTTTGTTGAACCCTAGCAGAATCCACAATCATCTACTTCTGTCCCTCAGGATGCATCATAATTTTGCCTCCCACAGGAGAATGCAGCCCCATTTGTCTCCCTCAGCAGAGTGCGCCGGTTTTTACTGAAACCTAGCACGATGGGCCCCAGTTCACGGCCCATTAGCAGAATGCACCATTCTTTATTGTGCAGAAAACCAGAGCACAACTACAAAAATAGTGGGACGTCTAATTCGCAGGTGCCTTGCAGTCGTCTTTAGTGACGCCATACCCTTTATATAACCCTCATGCAAAAAGAAACCAGCCAACGTCCCAGTCAAAATGAAGAAAATCTTTGCTGTATATGATTTTAACAATAAATATACCCCTAATGTATATAGCCAATGGAAACCAAAGCATATGTCAGTTTGTGGACTGTCAATGCAAAGCAGTGAATGTTTTGGACAGTAAGCGATTCTACATTTAAGGCATAAACTTTGCATTTATAAACTTTTATTGTTTCAAAATAATAGACAAATGCATATACTTTATGTACAAGTATAAAACCAATGATTACATATATTGTTTAAGAAGCAACACATTCTTAACATTGGCATGTATAGCTGGACCTAATGGCGCCAGCAGTTTGGGTGACTTACGAAGTTAGGGTACATTATTTTAGATGCATTCAAATGTGGCAAGGTGCGTGAAGTTTATGGCCTCATGTGACCTCCTGACTTTATTTACGCTTTACACACAAAACATTGGTGAAAGTTTTTAAGTCACATATATAATTCCGGTATATCAATGTGTGCTTGAGTTTTGAAATGTCTGAAAAGTACAGCATGTTTGGAGTTTGGTAATTACATTATTAAACTAGTTTTAGAGTAAATACAATGTGCAAGGTGTATATTTCTTTAGATCTAAATTGCTCAAAAACATCTTGTTACTCATATATTAACATAAACATAGGGTGGGCTTTGGTTCCTCCACTGAAAAGTATTAAACTCTAACCTCATGCTATTGGCTATTTTTATATTATACAGTCCTTGAGGTCCTTGAATTGCAATGTGTGTGGGACAATTTTAGATTGAAAAGATACACTAAACTGTCAGGCGTTCAATTGTTTGTGATATAGTCAGTCAGTCAGTCAAAGTACTTTATTTCGATAAATAAATATCATAAAAAGGCATAAAAACAATACAATCAAAAATTACAGGCAATCAACAATTCATATTTCTACAATGTTTAAAAAGGGGGGTCAGTAGAGTAAAACATCCTAAAAACATCATTTAACTTGAAACATTAATAATCTCCCAGATTCACAGAACTTACATTTCCTATAAAAAGTTAATTAATCACTCAATTCATTACAATGAAATAATCGGATTAGTGGCGAACTTCTTTTTCTTAACCCTAACAGCTCCCACTAAAAAACTAGCAACATGGAACATAATCCTAGGGGTCTGCAATAACTGTAAGAACAAGAGGGCTGGTTTGACCTGTATAAACCCCTCCTCCTTTAAAATTGGGAACAAATATTTCTTTCTTAAGGACGTGTAATGGTCACAGAATAACAGAAAATGCATTGTATTCTGGATCGAAAAATTATCACAATTACACGGCGTTCCTTTTTCCGGAGGAGACCAGGTTTGAAAATGGCCAAGAGTTAGATGAATCAGGTTAAACCGAAAGCGTGTGAGTAGAAACCGGTGGAAAGGTTGATTTACAATAGACAAATATAATTCAGGGCCCACATAAGTACTCAAAATAATACTGGGCCGCACCGATGGTTTCTCATATTCAACTTGTTCTCTTTCTAAACATAACAGATCTTTCATCATGCTTTTAATCAGTCCAATATCTTTAACAGTTATTGATTCCGGGGAGTAAAAAAGATCCGATCTTCCTAATCTAGCGAAACAATTTTTGATATAAACTAGCCACGCTATTTTATTTACTTTATCCAGCTGCAGACAATCTTTTAAAATGGAGTGGTTGAGCGGAATTTCTTGATTCAGCCAGATCTTTAGCCAGGCTAGAACGGGGGCCAGTTTAATCAAGTCTGAAATGTAGCCCACACCCAATTCAGTATGGACAATGTGTGTGGAAGTAGACTGGGGAAGTGAGAGAACCGATCTTAAAAATTTATTTTCCGAGATCTGTATACTTTCCATAGAGCAATAGCCCCATATCGCACTTCCATACGTTGCTATTGCAAGACATTTTGCTTCATAAATTTTTAACAAACTAACAATTGGCCTCGCCCCGAGTTTACTCATAAAACCCCGAAGAGCAGAAGACGACTTTACAAGGGCAACATTTCTATTTTTTATCTGGGGGCCCCAGGAGCCTTTCTCATCGAAAGTGATCCCTAAGTATGGAAATATTGCTACTCTACACAATTCTTGCCTCCCACAAGTAAAAATTTTGGGGAGTTTATTTTTATTACCCTTACCCATAATCATAATCTGGGACTTTTTAACATTAATCTTTAAATCCAGGGAAGTCATAAAAACCTCAAAAGCGTCCAATAATCGTTGAAGACCAACACCAGTACGAGAAAGCAGGACAGCATCATCCGCGTATAGGAGAACCGGGATACCGAGTTCTCCTATCCGTGGGGTGTCCTGGGTAACATCTTTTAGTGTGGATTCCAAGGCATTTATATAAATAGTAAAAAGGAGGGGAGCCAAAATGCACCCCTGCCTGACTCCCCTTTCTGAATTAAAATGGCTAGTGCATCGCCCCGCAGTAGTAACTCTAACAGAAGCTGTTAGGTCAGTATGTAAATCTACTAGGAGGTTAACAAGAGCCTTGTCCAGTTCCATGTCAAGTAAGATTTTCCATAATTTAGATCGATTTACAAGATCAAAGGCTGACGAGAGGTCCATGAACCCCAGATACATGGAACCCTCCTTCGCCTTTGTGTATTTCTCTATTAATAAATGCAAATTCAAGCCTTGATCTATAGTACTCCTTTTAGGTCTAAAACCATACTGCACATCTGCTAGGACCCCTTTCTCTGTTAACCAATCGTTCAATTTATTTAAAATAACTCGACCTAAAATTTTCACTGAGAAATCAATCAGTGAAATCGGCCTGTAACAAGATGGGTCTTGCCTATTACCTTTTTTAAACACTGGTATAATTATAGATTTCTTCCAGGAAGACGGGATTTTATCAAATGCAAGATTATTAAAGACCTTGCATAATACCTTGGACCAAAATTTTGGAAAACTTTTAAAAACGTCCCCAGGGACCCCATCTGGGCCCGGGGCTTTGTTTTTTGTGGTTAGGTCTATAGCCCTTTCAACATCTGCGACTGCAAAAATAACTGCATCCTTGTCAGGGGAGGTTTCCCCAACTTCATCTGCTAAAATTCTACCAGGAGGACCAATATTAAAGTATATCTGACTAAAGTGTTTTATCCAGCCCTCATCAGGAATGTTTGCCTCTAAGGGAGTATTAGTTTCATCAGAAAAAAAGGGCTGATTTATTATTTTCCAGAATAAACTACTATTTTTTAGGGTATCTGGGTCCAAGAGTTGAGCCAAGGCGTTATCTTTCAAAGTTCTTTTCCTCTCTAGGATAGTTTTTTTATACACTTTCCTAGCATTTACTATTTTTGATCGATCTTTAGGAATAGTTTTTAATGCCTTTAGTAGTACACCATGTGCTTTAGTGCAATCCTTATCAAACCATCTATTGCCCTCTAGCACCTTCTGGCTAGATTTAGCCTGGAGACTACAATTAATTTCTAAGCAAATCTGATCAAATGCTACTATAACCTCCTTAGGATCTGGATTTTCCGCTAAACATATAGTGATTTCATCCTCCACTTTTGATAAGACCTCCTGAAAAAAAGTTTCAGGGACTATTTTTTGTCCACTTCAACCTACGATTCTGGTCTTTGACTTTAAGGTTCAGGCCCCCACTCTCTACAGCTAATTTGAGGGAAATCAATTCAGTGTTCTTAAAAACAAGTACAACAGGATTATGATCACTAAAAACTGACACCTCAGTACAATAATTTAAAACACTATTTAACAAAAATGAAGACAAATAAATATAATCTATAATAGTACCATAACCATTGCCCTTAAACGTAGGGAACCTACTATTCCCGTCTCCACAACCAGACTCATATAAATTCCATTTAGCAAGAAAAAGCTCAAGATAATCCCCCTGCCTAGTATGTTCTGGATGAGCAGTTGAGGAAAAGGGAGGGCCTTCCTCATCCCTCCTAATACATGGCAGGGTACATGGATGTATGTTAAAGTCCCCTAATAATATTAACTCAAAAGTATTAACATTTATACTATAGACAGACAAAAATTTATCCAAGTCATCCAGATTTTGACTGGTGCAATCATTTGCATGCGAATTATAAAAATGTATAAAAAGGATCTTATCCTGGGTGGAAAGCTCAACAATTAGACAATTTACTGAGCCCGAGGGGCATTGAGTTAAAGTACCTTTCATATCCAGTTTGAAAAGGCTTAATAGTCCCCCCTTGGGTCTTCCTGCCACACTGTTTGTAGCTGGAATGCAAAAATGACAAAAGCCATCTAAGGAAAAGCTATTCGTTTGATCCCAGGTCTCTTGTAAAGCAATGACGTCAAAAGATTTTAGTGTCCTTTCCCATTCGGCTATCCCAGACTTGCTCTTTAAACCAGCAATGTTCTATGTAGCGATCTTAATGGACGATGCTGAAGACTGGGAAGAATTTCCCAAGACATTTGGCAGTCAATCATTTTCCTCCATAGAAGATAAGGCAGCATACCGATTGTGAAGGGGTAAAGTGTTAACGGTCTGCCTGTAAGACAGCTGATGACGACTTGTCTCCCCCCTAATTTGAGACCGAGACATATTCACAAATACATTCGAGGTACAGGCATCCATACCTCTTCCATTCTCATTTGAACATTGCCCTTGCACATACAACGAACGACATTGAGTATTGGCCCCATGATTATAAAAGAAGCCAAGAGGTCTAGCAAGAACTGCATTTTCTAAAGTTGGCAAATTTGCAGCTCTCAGAAGCACTGTTGCCACGTGTTGTGGGTATTTAAAATTTATAATAATGCAGTCTCCACCTCCATTTTTAGGGCCATTACCAATCCAACTAACTCTACGAGTAAATAAAATGTCATTTGCAAGGGCACAAGGAAATCCACAGTTCTTATTCAACCAAGCAAGCGTCTTGTTTTTAAGAGCAGGATACGTTTCTACCCCAGAACCATTCAAGCACATGTCAACCTCTGGGACATTTGTTAGAACCACAGTATATGGTGCACATTCTGGCGGAAGATTAATAAAATTATGTCGCCTAGTTATACTTCTTCTATCAATGACTGTCCCTCGTATAATGTCCTGAGTACTCCTTTGTACTGATCGTGGTTGACTAGATGTATTTAGTGCACTAGCCGACCCTACTGGCAATGTAGACAAGGATGAGGCAGTCGGCACACTTACAGTCAGTGGGGCCTGAACAATAGCCCCCAAGCTCTCCGCCCTATTACTGACTATAGAGTGTGTAACTGAACCCACTGGGTGATTATCCATAGAGCCTATTGAGTCTAAGTGGGTACTCAGTGGAACAGTGGACCGGGTCAGACAAGATTCTACAAGGCCTTCCAATCTAGTAACCCTAAGAAGCACTAATTCTACCTTGGCCACCAGGGGACTGACCAGTACTTCCAATTTAGATTCAAGAATTGTAACCAGATAATCAATTTGGCTTGAATGCAGACTAGTCCCCTCAATAATATTGGTGGGCTCAGGGACATTTCCCCTATTGATAGCTGTTGGACCAGCTTTTTTTGGCTTCCGACACCCTGCTTTCTTGACAGGCCCCTTCCTACAGGAACGTACCGCTCTCCTAAGAGGAGATTGAATAAGAGGAGACCTTGATGGTAATGTCCGATCCTGTACTTGAATAGGTTCGGAGCAACAAACCTGCTCTACCACAGAAACATCAATATTTAAATCGTTCTCATTGTTAAAAATAGTCGAGACACTCTGAGACATTGATGACATTGATGTAGGGGACAAACACTGCCTTATGGGAGATGTTTCTGGACTAACCCTACTTAATGATGATCTCCTATCTTTGTTAATTTTACTAACTACTTTAAAAAGATAGTTATCCAAGGTCTTTGAGTCATTATTTATAGCCATTTTAGAGGACCTCAGTTTAGACATAGTTACTTCAATGAATTGACTGGTTGCCTATTTACCAGGTGCCCCCACAACAATACACGTCAACCGGTTATCTCGATTTATTACCCGTTTGAATCCACTGCGATGGTTCACAAACATAGCATTCTCTGCCTTCGTGGTGATGACTCCCAGTGACTGTCAGGAAGATTCCGCAGCACACGGGCCACGAGGCGCTACTTCCGTTCCTTTTGCCTGCCGGGCCCTTGGCTACTTCCTCTTCCCTCTACCCAAGATAGAACAGGATAACTTCCTAGTTTTCGCTAGCGGGAGATTTCCTCTTGTGGCGGTGCACACCAGCCTACCCAGCGCCTGCACTTGTTCTACCCGGGCTCACACAGCCCCGGGGCTGCTGCTGCTCCGATAACCCCAAGGCCCAGCCCCTCTCGAAAAAGTTGTTAAGGCTCGCTCGCAGGCAGCCCGGGGCTAGGAGCGCTGACAAGTTTTCAGCAGCACACACCTCGCCGCGGTGTTACTACCGCCACTGGCGGGGAAGCGCACCTGGTCACTGGATGCAGGCCGCCTCCTCCCTGTCAAATTCCAGTACAATTGCAGGTGAAAGAGAGGGGGCCCAGCCTCCTCCGGTCTCTGACGGGCTAAGGATGGGCCCGCCCTTGGCCCGGGCTTTGCCCGGGCGCCGCCCGCGCGCGTCCCGCGACGGCGGGAGCGCGACGATAATTTTAAAGGGCTCCTTGCCCTGTTGTGTGGCTCCTCCTTCCTGCTCCTCCAAACGCGCTACCCGCGACGGCGGGAGCGCGACGATAATTTTAAAGGGCTCCTTGCCCTGTTGTGTGGCTCCTCCTTCCTGCTCCTCCAAACGCGCTACATATAGAGTTTCCATACTTAAAAAAAACGTTCTTCTTTTTTTACTGCAGTTATTGTCTTTGCCAGGTCACAAGCCTGGACCTGACCCTAAGATGGTCGGCAATTGTGTTTTACTTGAAGGTGTCCTAAATCCATGGTGGCCACCTCAAAGCCTTGATTCCGCAAGGCTTCTGGTGTCTATCTACATTTTAGTATGCCTTAGATCTCCTTTTCATCACGTAACTAGGCTGTTGCTTCTTTTAGTCATGTGAAGCGGCCAGAAATAAGACTTCTAGTGTCTATCTACATTTTAATACACCTTAGATCTCTTTTTCATCCTGTCATCAGGCCGCTGCTTCTTTTAGATGTTTCTGTTGTTTTCTTTTTTCTTTAATATCTGTGACAATTACCTCCCTCTTTCATTTTCACCACGTGTTGTTATTCAATCCATTTCCCTCTACTCATATTTTCCCTTCACGTCTCTCTTTCTCTGTCTTGAGGTACCAATTTGTTTTCCTCTGTCACTGTGTGTTTTTCCTTGCATGCCCATCTTTTTTTGCCCACCACTTTAACAGAAGTGTCTGTTTACTTGCAGTCTTAAGCCGTGAGGCCACAAGTGGTAGCAGTTGGAATTCCACTAGTTTTACTATGAATGGTTGCCGTTCCTATCAGTTAGCTTTATAATATTTCCATCCCAAATATAGCCACCAATGGCTGCATAGTTGACAGATTCCCAGTTGGATTACCTTATTACATTTAATAAGTGTTAACTTTCATTTGGGAGCAGGTGGGGATGTTGAGTCTTAAATCCTCTTTAACGGCAAAATCTGATTTTTAAGTCACAATTCAGAAAATGTCACTTTTAGAAAGTCAGCATTTTCTTGTCCCGTACATTTGGGGTCTGTAGCCTGCCCCCTGGGTCACATGACTAGCTGGCACTTGGGGGGTCATTCTGACCCTGGCGGTCATTGACCACCAGGGCCAACGACCGCGGAAGCACCGCCAACAGGCTGGCGATGCTTCCTGGCCAATTCTGACCGCGGCGGTAAAGCCTCGGTCAGAAAAGGGAAACCGGCGGTTTCCCGCCGGTTTTCCCCTGGCCAAAGGAATCCGCGCATAGGGATTCCGACCCCCTTCCCGCCATCCTGTTCCTGGCGGTTCTAACCGCCAGGAACAGGATGGCGGGAACGGGTGTTGTGGGGCCTGTGGCATGGGCAGTGCAGGGGCCCCCTAACAGGGCCCCATAAAGATTTTCAGTGTCTGCTGTGCAGACACTGAAAATCGCGACGGGTGCCACTGCACCCGTCGCACCCCTTCAACTCCGCCGGCTCCATTCGGAGCCGGCTCCATTGTTGAAGGGGCTTTCCCGCTGGGCCGGCGGGCGGCCTTCTGGCGGTCGGAATGACCCCCTTGGTCTTTGTATATTGCTCCCAGACAGTGAATCAAAGGGCGAAATAGGTCTTGGCAGGGTGGGACATCTCTGATTTGATAAGTGGCTGAGCTATCTCTACCATGCTTGTACATCACAAGGCCTCTACCACAGCACACTCACAAAGAGTTTGACACTATTCTTTTGAGTCCCCAGACAAACGAGAACCAGGGCGGAGAGGTAGGAAATTCCAAACACCTGTGGAGTGGAAACCTCCAGAACCTTTTCCTACTTCAAAGCTGGCATTAACTATACATATATGACCCTTACACCGAACTCTTCAGTACACCTATGGAAGACTCAGGACTGCTGAGCTGCTCTGCCAGAAGAAGGACTGCAGTACTCTGCCACCCTGCTGCCTAAGTGAAAAGGGCCAGACCTACATCTTGGTCCTACACTACCAGAGTGACTCCAAGGCTACTTTGCTGGCTTTCTACCACAGCACACTCACAAAGAGTTTGACACTATTCTTTTGAGTCCCCAGACAAATGAGGACCAGGGCGGAGAGGTAGGAAATTCCAAACACCTATGGAGTTGAAACCTCCAGAACCTTCTCCTACTTCAAAGCTGGCATTAACTATACATATATGACCCTTACACCGAACTCTTCAGTACACCTATGCAAGACTCAGGAATGCTGAGCGGCTCTGCCAGAAGAAGGACTGCAGTACTCTGCCATCCTGCTGCCTACATGAAAAGGGCTAGACCTACATATTGGTCCTACACTACCAGAGTGACTGCAAGGCTACTTTGCTGGCTTCCTGATCAGAGCCATAGGGGCACCTTGGATCCAGCACCTGAACTTTGCTGTGAGTCTTGCCCCCCAAGTGGTGCCATCCCAGTTCTGGACCCTTGGATGTGGGCTTGAAGATGTTCTGCCACCCTAGCTGTGGTCCCAGCAGGACCAGTGCAATACAACGCATTGGCTCACAGTCCTGCATCTTAACTGCGGCACGAAGCATCCCTTGAAACAAGACCTCCAAAGCCCATCTGAACCTCTGCTGCGCTATGCTGAGCTTCCCATCGCAGCTGCACAGCTCCTCAGAAATGCTTTTGTGCAACTCATCCTCAATGCCGAACTCCATATCGCTGCCTGTAGCCCATCAGAACTGCTGCTGCATAACGCATCCTGGATGCAGGATCTTGCAATGCTCTGCAATCAGGATTTAAGGTACTTTGCTTAGCTGGCCTAACTTGGTCCCTGTATCTGGCTCTCGCACTATAGGAGTCAGCCTGACCTTGTGACTTTGTCCCAGTCTGGCACGGCCGAAAAACTACAGTTGGCACTTTGTGCTTGAAGGCACTATTTTCACAAAAATCTTTAAAAATCTATATCTCCAGTTCTACTGATTGGATATTTGTCATTTGGCCTCAGTTTGTTTAATTTTACTCTTCTTCATCTTGTGTTTTCACTTTATTACTGTTTAAAGTGCTGCATATTTTACAGATTGCCACCAAATTAATGCTGACTGCTTTGTGCCAGGCTACCAGATAGTTAAGCATAGATTAATTCAGTGTTTGCTTGTGACTTCACCCAGGAATTATGGTGGCTGCTTGAGTGGGGTTTCACCCCCTCAACCAGTAACTCTATTTCCCATACCTGGGCATCTCTCTGTTCACTGAATCAGTGTGGGATGATACTGGAGTGTTGTTCTTCAGCACTGTGAGCTGCATACCAGGCAAGTTAATGATTAAAAAAACAGGGGTTCAGCACAAAGCATCCTAAGTTCAGAAACCTCCTTTTTTACAAACAAAGGCCTCCTCTATGCAAATTTGGACTATGGTTGTGAAACCAATCCCACACTGACAACAAATATTGACTGAATCTGTGATTGGCGTTAGTTAATTTCTGCATAATAATTGGGGGCCTAAAGAAAGCATCATTTAGTGCACTGAGTGCAAAGAAACCTGCCAATCAATGAAGAAATGCATTTATTCATAAACCTGCCAATGCTTTTGGAGTTAACTCGCTTGCTGTTTCTGAGTTTCTTTCCTGCCTTCCACCTTGTTAAGCCATGTAAGGGTGAATGGTGGGCAGTTAAAAGATCGAAATGGCCTTCGGGGCCATTTTTAGGTCGAGCGCACAAGCGCTTTGACGTGTTGCAAGTATTGTGGGCTTTTAACCACGCCCACCACACTCGCTTGTCGGCTTGCCTTTCAAAAATACTATGTTACATTGGTAAATGCTTTACATTTGTCCCTCCTGGAGGCAGTTTTGCTACCGCCTTGCCGACTTCCCCTTGTTACATGGCTAATTACACGATTGCTGATACGTTTTACAGCAAGCAAACTTCTTTTTCTTTTTGTCTCTCTCCTTCGCGCTCATGCTCATGGTGGCCATGGTGCTTTGAATCTGCTCGCTTATGTCAACTGTTTTACTTTTCATTCTCAATTTAAGTGGCAAGAAAAGTTCAGTTAGGAATTTACAACGCTAATAGCTCTAACTCGAGCAAACCCAAGACCTTTTGAATTGCAAATGCTTGTAGTAGGCAGGGTACAGAGTATTTAAAAAGTAGGGCACATACTGTTAAATCTTACATGTCTTGGTAATGAAAAACTGTTAAATTATTTTTTCACTACAACAAGGCCCTCCTCTCCCATAAGATAACATTAGAGTTACATTATTGCATTTAATAAGAGATCATTTCTAAATGGGAGTGGATAATCAGTTCATGTTTAGTGACTCTGGACTTTAAATGAAAAATCCTCTCTCATTGTGAAGTTGGATTCTAAATTATAAATTTGAAAATACCACTTTTAGAAAGTTTCTTGCCTTAGCCATTTAGTGCTGGCAGCCTGTCTCTGGTCACATGACAGGGTGCAGCTAACAGTTGAGCTTTGTGTATTCCCCCTAGACAGCCACACAGAGAGCTTAGGTGTATGGATGTCTTCAATGGGTTTTTTATTTTTTATTCAATGATCCTTGGTTTGTCGAACATGACCTGTACCACAATGCATAGTGATAGGTTTCCTGAGACCCCTTTTCCTATGTTTTACGTCTGTCTTTCTCTGTCCTATTTTAACAGTAGCTCTTTGGATATTTGTGTGTGATCCTTGAAATAGATCTATTTTGCTGTCATCTGGCGCACTGATTGATTTATTAATCACTTTGCCATTACACCATCACTGTGCTCCTGCTATCTTGATACCGGTCTAGCTCTGTAAGGATGGGCCAATACTCTTTTGAAAGATCAGATTCTGTGATGGCATTCTTTATATATTTTCTCATTGTATATTATTGCTTTACGGGATGTACACCTCCCTTTCACCTTCTCTAATTTCCCCCCAAAGTGTCAAAGAAGATTCCTTTCAAAAGTGACAATAATATGCTGAGTGTGAAGTTTGTGTTGTCATGTTGGTGCAATGATCTGGTAGTTCATTGTGACTCCTTTTAGACAGAAGAGGTTTAGTTGATGTGTATGGCATGCTCATTTATTTCTCATATGTTTACACATTATTCTCAAGATCACACAATTTTAAGGCAGCAAATATTTGCATGTATTATACTTTCAATCTTTTTTTTAATCATGTTTAATTTTTTCACATATTCAATGGAACACGATCAGTCAGTCATTCAATATTAGTTTATTTAGATTTAAGAACAGCCATAAAACACATGCATTTTCATACAAATCAATTCAGTGGATATCTACTCTATCCTTTCACGTAAAATCTATACTAAAGCATCCGATCTCAGCTTTATGACCATAGCTAAACAAGCATTGGCAAAGGCAATAGGCCATGTCTAGTAAAACATTTAAAAATAAGGAAAATGAGGAAATGAAGCATAAACAGCAAACATATCAAAGTAAAAGTATAAAATGTTATCTCAACCTGTACACTAAATTCCATCTTTTTAAATGTTATAGTTTATTTTTCAAACACTTTTCATTCAGGAAAGACTGAACCGAATTTAAAATTAATAAGGAAGTGGTAGAATGTAAGGAAATATTTGCTAGGCATCATGCTAGTTACACCTTTTTTAAATTGTATTTATTCAGGAAGGAAGCAGCAAGGGAATCATTTAAAAACTGAACAGAATTTAAAATTAATAAGGAAGTGGTAGAATGTAAGGAAATATTTGCTAGGCATCATGCTAGTTACACCTTTTTTAAATTGTATTTATTCAGGAAGGAAGCAGCAAGGGAATCATTTACAAAACAGTTTTTTATAACAGTAATCTTTCAAGCATTTTCTCACTCCCTATTGTTTCTTTTAATAGAGGAGAAAACTTAATTTGTATATTACATAGATAAAGTCAAAACCATGATAGACAATAATGTATTCAGTGAAACATTCCTGACAATTTTATACATTGACCTTGATGCATACCAGATTAAAAACCTGTTACCTATTTATTCCCTCTCCAATTGCTCCAGATCCTATCTACACAAGCTATAGACCCCACTCTCTTAGCATACGTAGCTTTGCAGATACACTTTTTTGCATCTTTAAAATCCATTGTGAAACTGATGGAACCATATCAGACTTTCACTTGGCCAAAACTAATGATCTGGCCACCAGTGTTGAAATAGATACCAACTGACGCTGCCCTATCATCATCTAAAAGGAGGACATCACAATGTCAAGCAATGCCCCATATGCATCTGGAGTGGCAGAACATCATAGTCTTTGTCTTACTTTAGCAAAGATGCACTGCCCAAAATCCTTTAAGCACCTACAGGTAAACATGATGTGTAGTCAAACCCTGTTGGCCTGGTTGTACCTAAAGCAACTAGATTCTGCCCCGTATACATTTTTTGTTAATTTTGGCAGGCGTATAGTACAGCAAACCATCCTTAAATTAACAGCGTGCGCCACCTTATGACTTTATCCATTACAGAACTGCCATTGAGAGCTACCCAGTTGGCACCTTGTTAAGGATTCTATAGATTGGAGCAAAGACGCAATCAATGCCTTGCTGTGTTTTGGGTAAAGCCGTCTGTAGCAGTTTCCGGTGCCCTGTAGTTCTGAAATAGAGTAAGCTTTCCCTAGTTCATCCATGAAGGATCCTTCACCCATACCATATTTCGAACAAAAGTGCTTGATTAGAACAAAGCTGAAGAAAAGAGTTAGACTAAGATTGGGATTTGCATCAACCAGCCTTATCTGTAATAATAAAAGTCCTCCATCCTCTTATACCCCAGGCGAAACCAGCGATTACATGCAGGGATTGATAAGCACAGTCCTAATGGGATACAATCTACACATTTTAGCTGGTAGTGGAGTCGAGGAATCTCATATTACTCCTAGATCTTATTAAAGAACAAGTTACTTACCTTCGTTAGTGCTTTTTCTGGTGGATACAATAGCTACCTGTGGATTCCTCACCTTATGAATTCTCCCATGCGCCAGCATCCGATGGAAAATCTTCTTCCCAGCTCTCTACGTTGACGAGGACGTCACAATTGCATGGCTCCACGCGACGCCGTCTGACATCACCGTGCCAATAAGAGGTCCTCACCGGCGTGCTGACGTCAGTTTCACCCACTTTTTACATGCCTTTGATGCGAATAGGTGAAAAACAACCTCACAATAGCTCCAATAAATACATAAAACCACCACAGAATCAAAACCATCATTTATATATACAGAAAAACATCAAAATGTATCTACACCTATAAAACCCCACATCTCAGTGAACCCCACAGGCAACGGGGAGGCAGGTGTGACTGTGAGGAATTCACAGGTAGCTACTGGATCCACCAGAAAAAGCATTACAGAAGGTAAGTAACTTGTTCTTCTGATGGATACAACTACCTGTGTATTCCTCACCTTATGAATAGAGTCCCAAAGCAGTACCGCACTCGGAGGTGGGTGCCTGTCTGATTACACCAAGAAATCCTGCAATACAGATCATGCAAAATGGACGTCCTTCCTAACCTCCGAGTCCAAGCAATAATGCTTTGCAAAGGTGCGGAGGGACGCCCAAGTTGCTGCCTTGCAAATATCCACCACAAGAACCCCCTTTGCCAGGCCCGAAGTAGCGGGCTTAGCCCAGGTGGAATGGGCTCTGATACCATCAGGGGGAACTTTCTTTACCAACGAGTAGCAAATCTTGATACAAAGAATGACCCACCTGGAGATTGTTCTTTTATGGACTGCTCTGCCCTTCCTCTGTCCAATATACCCCACGAACAGTTGGTCTGCCAGGTGAAAGGAGAGCATATCCTTTCCTCACAATGTTCAGAACCCAGGAGTCCGATGTAATTAGCTCCCACTCATAGAGAAAAAGACGCAATCTGCCCTCTACAGGAGAAGCGTGGTCAAAAATGGGGAGAAAACTAGGTCTGCTTCCCTTGTTGTTGCCCTCCAGAGGAAGAGGATGATGCAGGGTGCTGCTGGGTGGCCCCTCTTGTCCGAACCCTCCCCCGCCCTCTAAATGATCGATATGGGAGGCTGGCAGGCTGTTGGACCGTGGACTGGGGTCTCCCACGGTAAACGGCTCCACGCACAAACCCCCTGAACCTCCGAAAGGACCTGAAAGGGGTAGCAGAGGAGGCTTGCAGACCCAAAGACTTTGCCGTGGCAGCGCTCTAGGGCAGAGTCAGCTTTATCACCAAAAAGTCTTTCCCCATCAAAGGGCAAGCCCAATAGAGCAGTCTGCACATCAGAGGAAAAGCCAGAGGACCTCAACCAGGCGTGCCTCCTGGTAGCAATAGAGGTACCCATTGCCCTGGCCACCGAGTCTGTGGAATCCAGGCCAGACTGGATTATCTGTTTTGCTGCAGCCTGAGCATCCGATAGAAGTTCACCAAATTGTCCCTGCACCTCCTGCGGCAGGTCAGGAACCATAGCCCTAGCTGAATCCATCAGGGCGTGGAAGTACCTACCAAGAACACAGGTAGTATTCACCGCCTTGAGAGCCATACTGCAAGAAGAGAAAGTTTTCTTTGCTGACTGCTCCATCCTTTTGGATTTCCTGTCCGATGGAATCACAGGGAAGGAGCCTGGTGCAGACCGTGTGGAACAAGAGGCCTGAACAACCAGACTCTCCGGGGTAGGATGTTTTGATAAGAACCCCGTATCTCCAGGCGCCACCCTGTACCTCCTTGCCATAGACACCGGCTTCCTCCATAGTTCTAAGATGGGCTCCGTAAGAGCATCATTAAACGGAAGCAATGGATCCGCCGAAGTTGAAGAAGGGTGTAGGACCTCCGTCAGAATGTTAGTTTTGATCTCTGCAGCAGGCAATAGAAGATCCAAAAAATTTGCCGCCTTCCTAATCACAGTATGGAAGGAGACTGCCTCCTCCGTGAACTCCCCTGGCGAAGAAAGGTCCCATTCCGGGGAAGTGTCAAATCCACTGACTGAATCCAGCCCTTGATATTCTCCCAAGAGCTCCACAATCTCCCCTTCTTCTAACAACTGCCGCTGGTACTCTTCCTCTTCCAAAAGTCTCAAGTCCTTTCTACGCGACCTCAGCCTGGCCTCTAACCTCGGCGTCGACATAGAATTGGCCGACGTCGATGACACTGGCTTCAGAACTGCAAGACGCGGAACAGGAGAGGAAGGTTGGCTTCGGTCTAATGCAATATCCGGCACCGGAGCAGATCCCAATGGCGCCGTGGACACATGAGGCTCCATCATCTGTCTCGACTGACGGGGCGATGAGATTGGCGCCATAGGTCTGGAAGGCGACGTTATCGGAACCGCAGGACCTTGAGGCGACATCATCGATAGAACGGCATAAACGGCACCGCCTTGTAAGGAGCCAGGGAGCCCAATGAAAATGCTAGCGGACCCGTGGGGCCAGCCAGTGCACCAGCAGGGGCCACAGCATGAAACATCGAAAACATGGCATTTAAAAATGCAGCCGGATTCGCTCCCGGAGCCGGGAAGGCAGAATACCGCTGATCTCCATGTTGCACCTGCGCTTGTGGAACATCCGAATCATGTGCAGCAGGTGAAAATCGAAGACTCTCCGGAGGTGCAACTACCTCGAAGACCGACGGTGCCAGAGGAGCCTGAGGGCTCTGAGGTTGTGGAGTCACAGTCGGCCGCTGCCGAGATGGAGACCTTGATCTTGAACAGCTCTGAGCCGAACGACGCCGAGAGTCATGACGACGTCGCTTCTTGTGTCTCTTCGACGAAGTATGGGAAGAGGACCTGTGATGACTCTTATGCCCCTTCTTCGCCTTGGCCAAAAAGAGTTTGGCCTCTCTCTCTTTCAGAGCCTTAGGATTCATGCTCTGGCAGGATACTCACTCCTCGACATCATGCTCGGACTTCAGACACCAAAGGCAATCAACATGAGGGTCAGTAACCGACATGCGACCCCCGCACTCACGACATGGCTTAAATCCCGACTTCCTAGGAGGAGACATTGTAACTAGAAACCGGATTGTAACTAGTAACAAGATGGAACACCTTCAACAGTAGCGAGAGCCAGGAGAACGTTAGCGTAAAAGGCACGGAAAAAAGGGAACTGACGTCAGCATGCTGGCAAGGACCTCTTATTGGCACGGTGACGTCACACTGAGTCACGTGGAGCCGTGCAATTGTGACGTCCTCGTCGAAGTGGAGAACAGGGAAGACGATTTTCCATTGGATGCTGGTGCATGGGAGAATTCATAAGGTGAGGAATCCACAGGTAGTTGTATCCATCAGAAATGCTCCATTCTCATTTGTTGGGTCTTGCACCTGGATTTTTGGGCAGCATTGGAATTTTCATAAAAGGGGAGAGACTTCAGGGGAGCAATTAAATAAGATTGCCTCTGATTTCACACAGTTTATTTTATAGCCCCCTAGTCTCATATATTTGTTAATTTTAAAGCAGGCATATGCTATATTAGTCTTATCGGGTGCTAGGTACAGAGCCATATCATCGACAAATAATTTCCACTTTGATGCGCCTGCCACAGGCGGTTGAATAGATTGATCATGTATTATGGCACAAGCTACTGGCTTAATAAAGAGAGCACACATGCTAATTGCACCTCGTATTATATAGAATGCAGGAGTTAAAACAAACAAGCATTGGCAAAGCCAGTCGGTTTCGCTTATGCAAACTCTATTGGCTTTGCCTTTTTTTATACATGTTGCACAGCAGTTGAGCTGCTGTGCAACATGGCCTAAAGTAAATGAAAAAATACGCTTTAACCCAGGAAGAAACTGAGACAAACAATGAGCTGTGCATATATGAATATGTAAATAGACAGTGTTTGGAGAAGGGAGGGTACATTTGTTTTAGTGGCTAGTTTCTGCTCCTACGGGAAAGGACTGTTTTCGAGAAGAAGTATTTGGTCACTCCAGCTAGGAGCAATTTTGTATTTATGTTACAGTATTTTAAAGGGTTGCATACAAGGTCTGGTGGAACGGATAATAAGACAGTCCAGGTAGGGTGGGGAGGTAATGCAATTAAAAACAGAAAGCACAATGAGGAGATAGAAAAATCCTTAATTTCCTTCTAGCCACCTTGGATTGTTTCTTCAGAAATAACACACATGAATTCATATTATGATGGATTTATTTAATTTACTGCACTCTGATGGGTGATTATGTGTTTGCAATATCCTATTGTGGTACCATGCACCATACCAGTGGCTCTTGTATTGGTTGAAGCTGTACCGATCATGTAACACAATTCACTTATAGGCTCTTAATTGTTAGCAATGTTACCTAACTGAATGCTGTATTCATTGTAATTTGCAAGATTCCTACAGAACAGCAAAACATGTGCAAACGTTTGCTTCCTGCCAAATACTGACCATTGCAATTAAAATGGCCCCAGGTTTGAGGGAGGGTGCTGGGGAGAGTCTGAATGTTCCCTCTTTCTGCTGCAAATTGTCGCTTGAGTGTTCCCTAATGTGGGAACATTATATAATTGAGAAGTTCCACAACATGGCAAAATACAAAACTGGCTAGGTCCCCTAAATGAGATCCATATTTGCAATTAGATCGGTATAGTGACCTGTGCCCAGCACAACAATTGGCTGCTTACAATTAAACTGCTTTGAATGTCGGCCGTTGTACCTTCTCCCCACTGCAGCCTCCTGGATTGCAAAAAAAGAGTACCTGCATTGCAGAAGCCTGCGGTGAAAGATAACTGGCCACTGGAAGCAGTAGTTGGTCCAGGCTCCATGGGAGGACAAGAACTAGGATGTGAAGACTCGAAGCCCAGGAGTAAGACAGAGGCAAGGAGGGGTTGACCAATAGAAAGCAAGGAAACAAATGAGGCACTGAAGCTACGTGGGAGCCAGCCAATGATAAGTAAAGTGACTTTTGCGTTGGCCAATGGTGAAAAAAGGTACATAATGGGAGCGCTCTGAGCCCCTTTTAGGATTTTATTTTTAAATACAAGAGATTTTGCAAGCACAGTGCAAGTGCTGTGCAGGCAAAGCCTAAAAACAACTATGAAAGTCATACTCCTGCAAAAATATTCCTACTTACACAGACAAGCTGGGGGGTGGTGGGGAGCAACACAGTGTGGGGGCACTTGAAGGGGTTGAGCAGCACGAGGGAGAGAGCTAGAAAATACATGGTCGAAGTAGCCATACGAGGAATACAGGAACGTGGTGAGATTTTGTGATATTTGTAAGCAGTCTTATACATGAAGAGGTAGAGCACCAGGAACAAACAACTCCAATGCACCAACCATCAATGCTTTCACCAACCTAGTTCCACTATCACTCATGCTCTATCCATTCCATGTTCCACATTCCCCAGCATGCTCCTTTTACACCATTCATCAACCTACACACAACATACCACATACCTCCCTCATAGACAGCACAGCAAACTTCACAAGGTACTAACCTATTTACAACATAATGCACCTTCACACATCTTCCCCCATGCAACACACCACCAGCTAAATACACAGAGTACCACTAATAATTATGACATGCAACAACACATTTTCAATGATCTCATATCTACACTATGTTCATTATTTAAAGCATCTATTTCAAGACATCCATCCATATGTTAAAAACACCATTTCAGTATTTTTTCCACTAACTGTAACACTTGCATCTACCCTGCAGATCCTTTCATCTGGCTAGACACCATCATCCTCTCCATTTCTCTCTATTACATCATTCCTAACTCCGCCACTATCCCCTACTGCAGCATTATCCAATCAAAAAGTGCAATCATCTCCCCCTTTGACCATGTTGGCAGAATTCTGAAGAAACACTCTGCGATGACACATTGATACTCTGTGTTAATTTCACACCTTTCCAGCTTCCAGTCTAATGGTTCCCTACAACCCTTCCTTTACTCGTCTGACCAATGTGACACCCCTTTGCCAACAAACCCAGGTTTCTTAATTCTCACATATTGCCTGACTTGCACAATGAGAACTCGAGGACAGTTCCCTTACTTTATATTGGTGCCTTTTTACCCTTTCTCGTAGCTCCAACTCCTTTCCAAATCTGTACTCTTCCTTCTGCTTCCCGACTAACCACCAGGATACTAGCTTCGTAGTCAATTTCCATTCTATTTACAACTCAAAGGACGTCTTGCCCATATCAAGTTGGTAGTAATCCAGTATAACAACATAGTCTGCAAGGACTTACTCCAAGAGATTCTTGACTTTAGGGCAAGTTCCTTCATGACCATTTTGAAGTGTTCAATTTGTCCATTGGCTTTGGCATGCATGGTATAACCTATGGTTGACACCACAACGTCTTACAAATGTATGCATTTTTTCAGAAGTCAATTGAACTCCGTTATCAGAGACCAATATCTCCGGAATTCCGTCCCTACGAAAGGCATCTTTGAAAAACTCTATTATCAGTTCATAGTAATACTCTCACCATATGCACTTCCACCCACTTTGAAAAATAGTCAATAATAACAATGGCATATGACTGTTTATGAGGTCACAGAAATAGTCCCATGAAGTAAATAGCAATTTAATACTACGGTCTTTCTGTTAATTCCACTGATTCCCAAGGCACCACACATGGTTTATATGTGACAGCATATTTTATACTCTCTCACCCACCTATCGAACATTCCACCAATATCTGTGCACTAAACATTCTTCCTGTCTTTCCTTTTAGTACTTGGGGAATTATCAGGTCTGGAGCTTGTGGATACCACTCAGGGCAACTACGAGTTTACCAGACTCTCTGGCCAGAAAATGTCAGGTCTAGAACTTGGAAACGTGATCATTCTTGGCCCAGAGACACTGGGTGTACTCATAGTGCCCCTAGAGCCACATCCAACCAAGGATACCCCCCAAGCAACCCATAAGGAGGATTTTTGTCATGCCCGAGAAAGAGTTCTATTTGGGTTTAATATGTAGACTGTGTTATTAAACTGTATGTTTACATGAGATAATCTCAATGTTGACCAGTCATAACGAAATCCATGAAAAGCCCTGTCTGAAAATCTTCAGGTTGGTGAATTAGAAATCACCTAGTTTGATATAGTTCCACTATTTTTGTGTGGCATTGCATCTGCATGTTATGGTCTACTGGGCTCTACTCTACCGACAGAATCAGTAACATCAAGACTACCAGGTTATCAATATCTAAGTCTTAGAGTTCTCCATTTTATTTTATGCAACTAGTGTTACTTCTGTTCCCAACGTGTTTAAACAATGAATAATTATCTTGAAGTAGATTGTGATTTACTACGCGCTTTTTCATTTTTGGTTAAATGAGTAGTGATTTGTTTGAGAAATCTTACAAGAATATGTATCAAATATTTACAGTGTACATATTTGAGGGATGTTTTGTCAAATTAACTGGTATACCCCTACTGCCTCGCATGACAAAAATATTGCAACGTAAGGCTAAGTGAGTAGATGTGAGGTAAGAATAATAGTCATATACCTACCATGATGATGTAGTGTTAGGCGATGCTCTGTATGTAATATTTCTGTAGGCCAATATTTTCAATTTCAGTGCAGTGTAAACCAGGTGTCTCCAACCAGTCGATCACAAGCTACCTGCGCCTCCCAGAGTAACATGTGGCCCTGAGTTCATTTTTAAAAAACACACATGGTCACATTAGCCTTTTAAAGTTAAGGGAAGGCTATGTTTACATTATTATCATCAGGCAGAAGATAGCAGAGCCTGATAATGAGCTGTCATCAGTCAGATTTATGGGCCAGGCTGGGGCCCAGAGGTGAGGAACTGAAGCACTGACGTATTTAACTCTTAAATAAAAGTTCTTGTTGTCTCAAAGAGAACAAACTGATGTTGCTGAATGTTTTTAAATGGGAGAGAATTAAAATGATATGTTATCTCAATGATTAACTCTTCATTTCAGTTTTCTCCCATTTCAAAGTGTCATATTTACAAGCAGCAAGTCTTTCGCTTCCAGTGGCCAGTAGACCCTGTGCCATATTTATAACTGAAAAACTTTCTTTTTTTAAATGGGAAAAATTTAAAGTGAAGAAAACTTTTTCTACAAAACATTAAGGGCCTCATTACGAGTGTGGAGGTCTATAGACTGCCACACTCACGGTGGAAGTCAGGACCACCACTGATGTGGCAGTTCGACTGCCAAATTACGCCCCAGGTGGTCAGACTGCCAGGGAACCGCCAGTTTCTTGATCCCGGTGGCCTGGTTGTGGTGGAGATCATAATCCATCAGGGCAGCGCTGCGTGCAGCGCTGTCCTGCGGATTACGACCTTGTTCTCCACCAGCCTTTTTATGGCAGTAACACTGCCATGAAAAGGCTGGCAGAGAACAGGTGCAGAGGGCCACAGGGGGACATGGGCAGTGCAGGGGGCCTCCGTTGCACAGCAACATTGCAATTTTCTCTGTCTGCTTTGCTTTGCAGACAGTGAACATTGCAAGGGTGCTAGTGTTGATTACGAGCTGGAGACAATGCTGTATCCTGTTTCCCACTAGGCCGGCGGGCAGAAACTCAGGTTTCTGCCTGCTGAACTAGCAGAAAACTCATAATAACTCTGAAAGGGAGGTCGCCACATAGGCAGTAGCCACCCTGTCAGGAGTTTGGCGGATGGGCTCTCCTGTCCGCCAAACTCATAATGAGGCCCTTAATGTCTTTCTCCACTTTCAGCTAAGCCAATTACGTCTTAATGTTTTATGAAGCATTTTTAGCCTTCAGTAGCTAAAAATGAGTTTCAGTGATCAAAAGTAGCTGTCACTACAGAAAAGGTTAAATATCCCTGCTGTAAACCATTAAATTCTAGTTTCCAAGTTGTTTTTGTGTATCATATAATTTGTTCAAAATAATCACTGCCAATGCTTCCATATGGTTCCATGAAGCCTTCAAGCCTCACCAGTGGTGGCACCAAACTACTATAAAAATTGGTTCTGTCTGTTAGTGCATATGGAAGCTCAAGTAAGTAAAATGCAATTTTGCATCAAGGGCTAAAACTCTGAACACCATTCTTACACATCATCAAAATGGTACTTACATGAAAAAGAAATGCAAATATGTTCACTATGAAGAATGAGGTCATCTACATGGTCTGGATCTGTAAGTTGGAGAGTGGACTTGAGGCATATTTAATTTGCTGTTTCAAATGAACCAGGTATTTCCTTCTGGTAGAGAAGAGGGATAGGGTAATAGAAAAGATTTCATTAAATTTGCTTTGTTGCACTTTGTGCTGTGCATGGAACGTATTTCCTAAGACACATCTTTTCACTGCAGTTTTCTGAAACTGGGCCCCAGTTACAATGGGTTGATTGTGCCAAGAACAGAAAAGCAAGGAAGTAACGTCTACATTGCGCCACTCTCCAACATCATCCAATCCCACGGCCTCAACATCCTACGCGGACGACACCCAACTGATCCTCTCAATCACTAAGGACCCCGCCAAGACCAACCTCCACAACAGACTTCATGCCATCGCCAACTGGATGGAGATAAGCCGCCTCAAACTGAACTCGGATAAGTCGGAGATCCTCATCCTCTGCTCCAACCGATCAGCATGGGACGACTCCTGGTGGCCTGCCACACTAGGAGCCGCACCAACTCCCACCACCCACGCTCGCAACCTCGGCTTCATACTGGACTCAGCGCTCACCATGACCCAGCAAGTCAACGCCATCTCATCCTCATGTTTCAACACCCTCCGCATGCTTCGTAAGACCTTCAGATGGATCCCCATCGAAATCAGAAGGACGGTCACCCACGCCCTCGTCAGCAGCAGACTGGACTACGGCAACGCACTCTACGTGGGAACAACCCTTGTCAGCAGCAGACTGGACTACGGCAACGCGCTCTACGCAGGAACAACAGCCAAGCTCCAGGAAACTTCAGCGTATTCAGAACGCCTCTGCACGCTTCATCCTCAACCTCCCACGCCACAAACACATCTCAGCCCACCTCAGAGACCTTCACTGGCTCCCCGTCAACAAGACGATTATCTTCAAACTCCTGATCCACGCACACAAGGCTCTCCATGACGCAGGCCCTGCCTACCTTAACAAGCGCCTCAGCTTCCACGTTCCCACCCGCCAGCTCTGCTCAGCCAACCTTGCCCTCGCAACCGTCCCCCGCATCCACTGCACCACAACCGGCGGCAGATCCTTCTCACACCTCGCCGCCAAAACCTGGAACTTCCTCCCCGTCAACCTACGTCTGACCCAGGAACTCCTGACCTTCAGGAAACGTCTCGAGACCTGGCTATTTGAGCAGTAGCAACCCCCCTCCCCCCTCTTAGCACCTTGAGAACCTAACGGGTGAGTAGCGCACTTAACAAATGATCCGATTCATTGATTGTGTGAGGCTGGATTCATTAATTATCTATAATGCTTCAAATGAGGCAAACATTTGCTTTTTTCAAGATTTGGTAGCAGATGAAGCCTTTTTAGGAGCAGAATCCAGTACATTAACTTTCGATCTTCAATCTGGAACAGTTGCTCATTAGGTGCTGTGCATCCTTTGTTGCCCCAATGTAAAGTATTGCATTTTTGGGTACAGAAGGTGTATGGAGTAAGCCAGTGTAGTATATAATGCACCACTGCAAGTGAATCACTGGTAGCTGCTGTTCTCAGACACGTTGCTAGAACAAACCCCTTTATCCATTAATCTAAGAATGGACAGTTAAGCACGCCTATGCGTATACATTTTAGCCCCTAGAGATGCCCCGCCTCACTTAGTCACACCTCTCACAGATCAAGCCACATCTGTTGTCCACACCTTTCTAGAGCATGCTTCTTCCACGATCCATGCCTCTTCCACTAAGTGCTCCCACTGCCTGATAATTCCATTTTGGAGGGTATACACTTCGTCCAAGGCCATCCTTTAAGTGGCTTTGCACACCAAGTGACAGCACCACAATGGAGGAAACCAAACTCTATCCTAATTAAGACATGTTAGGTGACTCTACACTCTGATCGGACTATGAAGTGCCAGAGTGAGCGCCCTAACTTCTATTATACAGAATATGGGAAGTTTTTACATTTATTCATGTGTTTAGGAAACCATATAATGAACTCTGCTGTTGTGGGGCTTGAGTTACAAAGATCAGACCTTGACAGTTCATCATGAGTCATGGGTGTTGTGGGTTGAATCTACTTTTGGCCCTCTGTCTTCCAGAAGGCATACTACATCACAGCACATTTTCGGGGGTTTGTCCCACATCTCCAGATCTGAGGATATCACCTCAAACAACCTGAGTGTCCAAGAGGCACTCAGCTCTTCTCGAAGTTCCTTTAGGTTTTAAGCATCCTACGGAGATAATGTTGGAGCTCCTTTGCTAATAAAGTCTGAAGAATTTGTGAGTGTATTTTGTCCCTTTTCGACTGTACAGTGGCATAACAAAACTTGAGGGGAGCCTGCATAGAACATGAATGGCCCCCCTCCAGACTCAGGAGCTTTCATGCCAGGGTACTGTGCTAAGTGAGCCCCGTGGAGCCTGGGGCCCAACGCACCACGGGGACTGCAGGACCTGTGTTATGCCACTGCCACTGTGCCAATTTCTGTAAACCACACAAGGGCAAGTTCCAGGGCTGTCTAGACAACTTACTCCATATTGGTTTCACTTCCAAATGATGTTATTCAGACTACCACAATGATTTAAATATAGAAACGTATTGGCTTTAATAAGCAGTTAATTCACTCTAAAAGATTCACTCTGTATGTTAAGCATTCACAAACATTTAGAACCAACTCCTGTGTTAACATAACAACATCACAGATACCTTACTCGGGCCAAGTGGTGTTGGTGGGTTAGTCTTTCAAGTAAGCTGTTTGTGGTGCTGACAAGAGAAACCGATGATGCTTCACAATGTAAACAGCCTTCCATGCACATTACACAATAATAAACTACTTAAGCCCTCACCGTCTTGTAATTTATTAAAAAAGTGTTTTTACCAGACAATCATGAACTTGAAGAATACATTTTCACTGAACTACCTTATGCAGAGCCAATGTTTCATCTTGGGCAGTGATCATAAAATGAACCACATTAACAAAATGCTGCAGATGGTCATGGAACAGTGTGCTTTCAGTTTTCATGATTTAGGGTAGTTTAGGGTAGAGCATCAAACTAATGGCAGGCACAGATTTACACATAACCACATTTTTATAAACTGATCCTTTTCTTATAAGAATTTAGAGTGCAAAACAACTAATGATAGCCAGGTAACATATTTGGCAGCATACATGATTGGCTTAGTGTACTTGCTAAGCAGGTAACTCCACAATAAGTCACTTATACAGCTAGTAGCAAATTAGATTTCTTCTGTGTTATCGGAGCAGAATTTCTAAAGCACATGACCTGAGTAAAGCAATAATGGTATTGGGCTTTCATTTTCTTCTTATAGCATGGTTAAAATGGGTTAAAGGAGATGAGGAGTGGTATGTACTATATCAAGGATCAATTAACCCGCCTCATCTCCCCACTTTAGCAGCATTTTTAGTTTAATCACTCTTTACTGAACTGAAGTAAGGGAACAAAATAACAATATATAAAACAGAATTATAATTATATACAACATTCAGATGAGAGTACGTTTAATAATAGGAGAGGAAAACTAATAGAGAAAAAAGAAAAGAAAAGGAAAAGAACAAGAACTGCTTTAAGGTGATGATACAGTAGCAGTGGAAATTGAGTGTGAAAAGAGGAAGTTCACACTCAGTTTCCAGGAGGGAACCAAATTACATCAGATTTAGGGGCATATTTATACTCTGTTTGCGCCGGAATTGCGTTGTTTTTATTGACGCAATTCCGACGCAAAACTAACTCCATATTTATACTTTGGCGTTAGACCCGTCTAGCGCCAAAGATCTTGGAGTTTGCGTCATTTTTTAGCGTGGACACCTACCTTGCGTTAATGATATGCAAGGTAGGCGTTCCCGTCTAAAAAATGACTCTGAGGCATGTGCGCCGTATTTACACTCCCGGGCAAAAATGACGCCCGGGAGTGGGCGGGTCAAAAAAAATGACATCCAGCCGTTTTAGCTTCATTTTTTAACGCCTGGTCAGGGCAGGCGTTAAGGGACCTGTGGGCTCGGAAGGAGCCCAGAGGTGCCCTCCCATGCCCCCAGGGACACCCCCTGCCACCCTTGCCCACCCCAGGAGGACACCCAAGGATGGAGGGACCCATCCCAGGGAACTTAAGGTAAGTTCAGGTAAGTATTTCTTTTTTTTTTTTTTTTGTGGCATTGGGGGGCCTGATTTGTGCCCCCCTACATGCCACTATGCCCAGTGACCATGCCCAGGGGACAGAAGTCCCCTGGGCATGGCCATTGGGCAAGGGGGCATGACTCCTGTCTTTGCTAAGACAGGAGTCATTTCAATGGGGGTTGGGAGTAAAAAAAAATGGCGCTAATCGGGTTGAGGCGAAAATTTTGCCTCAGCCTGACTTGCCCCATTTTTTGGCGCCCAAGCTCCATTTTCCCCTACGCCGGCGCTGCCTGGTGTAAGTAATTTTTTTTTACGCACACCAGGCAGCTCCGCCGGCTAACGTGATTCCATAAATACGGCGCCCGCATGGCGCTTTGGAATGGCGTTAGCCGGCGTTAAATGTTTTGACGCACAACTGCGTTGGCGCAGTTGTGCGCCAAAAGAACGAGTTACTTACCTTCGGTAACGACTTTTCTGGTGGATACATTAGCTACCTGTGGATTCCTCACCTCATGAATACTCCCATGGCGCCAGCATTCTACGGAAATCTTCTTACTAGTCTCTGCACGTCGACGAGGACGTCACTGTCTCGCACGCGACGCCGTCTGACGTCATACAGGTAATAAGAGGTCCTCGACGACGTGCGGACGTCAGTACCAATAATTTTTTACGTGCATGAGAACAACCAGGCAATGCAATGAAAGAACAAAGCAACATCCATTATATTGTAAAAATACACCACATTGTATGAATAACTGTAAATCTTTTTATGTACATATATATATATATATATAAAACTCTCTCTTTTAAAATATATACACACACCAAGTATATACATAAAGATATATACACATATACCTATATATATATAAATATATTATATATATACATCTATTGCACCCTCAAAGACCAAGAGGAGCACACTCAAGGATTACTTGGCAAGACCATAAAGGCAACGGGGAGGCGGGTGGGACCGTGAGGAATCCACAGGTAGCTAATGTATCCACCAGAAAAGTCGTTACCGAAGGTAAGTAACTCGTTCTTCTGATGGATACAACTACCTGTGGATTCCTCACCTCATGAATAGAGTCCCAAAACAGTACCACGCCCGGCGGTGGGTGCCTAAATGGTCAAACCAAGAAATCCTGCAGCACTGACCGTGCAAAATGGCCGTCCCTTCTAACCTCAGAATCTAAACAGTAATGTTTTGCAAAAGTGTGAAGGGACAACCAAGTTGCGGCCTTGCAGATGTCGACCACAGGAACACCTCTGGCTAAGGCCGAAGTGGCCGACTTAGCTCTGGTGGAATGAGCTCTAATGCCCTCAGGAGGATCCTTCTTTGCCAAAGAGTAACATATTTTAATGCTAAGAACAACCCACCTGGATAGTGTTCTCTTGTGGACTGCCTTTCCTCTCCTCTTGCCCACGTATCCAATAAACAGCTGATCCTCCAGCCTGAAATCCTTTGTTCTATCGATAAAGAAGCTCAACGCTCTCTTTGGGTCCAGACGGTGCAGTCTTTCTTCCTCTTTGGAAGGATGAGGCGGAGGATAGAACGTGGACAAAGTAATTGCCTGAGCCAAATGGAAGGGTGAAACAACCTTCGGGAGGAAAGCAGCCTTGGTCCTCAACACCACCTTATCCCCATAAAAAGTTGTATAAGGGGGTTTTACTGATAAGGCCTGCAACTCGCTCACTCTCCTTGCTGATGTTATAGCTATCAGGAAGACTGTTTTTAAAACCAAATACCTCAAGGGGCAAGAATGCATAGGTTCAAAAGGGGACCCCATAAGGAAAGTCAGGACTAAGGACAAATCCCATTGCGGCATAACGAATGGCTTTGGAGGATATTGATTTAGAAGACCTTTCAAGAATCTGATAACAATAGGGGATTTAAATAAAGATGGTTGGTCTGGAAGACATATGAAGGCTGACAAGGCCGATAAATAACCTTTAATGGTAGCCACTGCACAACCTTTCTGCGCCAGAGATAGAGCAAAAGACAAAACGTCCGATAGATGAGCATGTAAAGGATCAATCTGCCTCTCTCCACACCACGCAACAAATTTAGACCACCTATTAGCGTAGATAGATTTAGTGGAGTGTCGCCTGGCCGCTAATATAACATCCACTACCTCAGGCGGGAGAGAGAAGGAACTCAGGTTGCCCCGTTCAATCTCCAGGCATGTAGGTGCAGACTCTGGAGGTTGGGGTGTAGAACCTGCCCCTGCGACTGTGAGAGGAGGTCTGCCCTGAAAGGGAGACGGAGCGGCGGGCACGTTGAGAGTTGGAGAAGGTCGGAGTACCACACCCTCCTTGGCCAATCCGGAGCTATTAAAATTACTAGAGCACGGTCTTGGCGAATCTTCCTCAATACTCGAGGAATCAAGGGTATGGGAGGAAACGCGTAAAGCAACTGGCCGCACCAGGTCATTTGAAACGCGTCCCCCAACGCTTCCTGCATCGGATACTGAAGGCTGCAGAACAACGGACAATGCGCGTTCTCTCGAGTGGCGAACAGATCTACCCGAGGAAACCCCCACTTCTGGAAGATTAAACGGACTTGATCTGGATGGAGACGCCACTCGTGGTCTGCCGAGAAGTGGCGACTGAGACTGTCCGCACGCACGTTCAAGACTCCGGCCAGATGGTTTGCTATCAAGCAAATCCGATGGTCCTTTGCCCAGGACCATAGTCGAAGAGCTTCTCTGCAGAGAAGGTACGACCCCACTCCTCCCTGCTTGTTTATGTACCACATCGTGGTAGTATTGTCCGTTAGGACCTGTACCGACTGACCACGAAGGGAAGGGAGGAAGGCCTTGAGAGCCAGACGTACAGCCCGTAACTCTAACAGATTGATGTGAAAAATCTGTTCCTCTGGAGACCAAAGACCTTTGATCTCCAGATCCCCCAGATGAGCTCCCCACCCTAGAGTGGAAGCATTCGTTATGACTGTGGCCACTGGTGGCGACTGCTGGAACGGCTTTCCTTGTGAAAGATTGTTGCTTGCAATCCACCACTTCAAATCCACAGCAGCATCTCTGGAGATCTTGACAGTACCCTCTAGATCCCCTCTGTGTTGAGACCACTGCCTTCGGAGGCACCACTGAAGAGCCCTCATGTGCCAGCGAGCATGCGTGACCAACAGAATGCAGGAGGCAAAAAGACCGAGCAGACGAAGGACCTTGAGGACTGGAACTACCGCTCCATTTCAAAACATTGGAACCAAATCCTGAATATCTTGAATCCGCTGAGGCGGAGGAAAGGCCCGACCCAATGTTGTATCCAGTACTGCCCCTATGAACAGGAGGCGCTGAGAGGGCTCCAGGTGAGATTTGGGCTCGTTCACCGAAAAGCCCAGGTCGAACAACAACTGGGTTGTTGACTGCAGATGACGCAACACAAGCTCCGGGGACTTGGCTTTGATCAACCAATCGTCCAAGTAAGGGAATACTGCTATCCCCTTCCTTCTGAGCTCTGCCGCAACCACCGACATCACCTTCGTGAAGACTCGAGGTGCTGAAGTAAGACCAAACGGAAGGACCGCAAACTGGTAGTGTTGCGATCCCACCACAAACCGGAGATACTTCCTGTGTGACTTGAGTATCGGGATATGAAAGTAAGCATCCTGCAAGTCGACAGACACCATCCAGTCTTCCATGTTCAACGCCAAAAGCACCTGTGCTAGGGTCAGCATCTTGAACTTTTCCTGCTTGAGGAACCAATTCAAGATCCTCAGGTCCAGAATTGGTCTCAAACGACCATCCTTCTTGGGAATCAGGAAATACCTTGAGTAAACTCCTGGACCCCTTTCCTGCTCCGGGACCAACTCCACCGCGCCCTTTAAAAGGAGGACTTCTACCTCCTGTTCTAGCAACAGGAGGTGTTCTTGTGAACAATACGAAGGGCGGGGCGGGATGAGGGGCGGAAACTCCCGAAAGGGAAGGGTGTAGCCTTTTCCCACAACACTGAGAACCCAAGTGTCCGACGTAACAGTCTCCCATTTGGTGAGAAAATGCCATAATCTTCCCCCTACAGGAGAGGAGTGAGTGGGAAATGGTGGAAGTCTAAGGCTGCTTCCCCTGCTGCACCCCGCAGAGGATGAGGAAGAGGCAGAGTGCTGCTGAGAGGCTCCCCTGGTGCGGACCCTACCCCTCCCCCTAAAAGATCTATAGGGGTGGGAAGAGGCAGGTTGCTGATATCTTCCCCGAAAGGAAGAGGAGGAAGAGCCACGCCCAAATCCACGAAACCTCCTGAAGAATCTGGAAGAGGCCGTGGAAGAAGGAGCTTGGAGTCCCAACGACTTAGCCGTGGCCCTGCTCTCCTTAAAACGTTCCAAGGCCGAATCAGCCTTAGCCCCAAACAGTTTGTCCCCATCAAACGGGAGATCCAACAATGTGGACTGTACATCTGCTGAAAAGCCCGAGTTACGGAGCCAGGCCTGTCTCCCTTCCACCACAGTTGTGCCCATTGCTCTGGCTACCGAGTCGGTGGTATCCAGTCCCGTCTGGATAATTTGGGTCGCAGCAGCCTGGGCATCAGAGACAAGATCCAAAAGACCCTGGGGAAGCTCTGTAAACGAAGAGGAGATGTCATCCATCAGAGCATGAATATACCTCCCCAGGATACAGGTCGCATTAGTGGCCTTTAACGCCAGACTGCAGGACGAAAAAATCTTCTTCGACTGCGCCTCTAGCTTTTTTGAGTCTCTGTCCCCAGGCACCGTCGGGAAAGAACCAGGCGCTGACTTGGACGAACAGGAGGCCTGCACTACCAAGCTCTCCGGCGTAGGGTGCCTAGATAGGAAACCAGGATCAGTTGGAGCCGTCCGATACCTCCTGGCCACGGCTCTGTGAACTGCTGGGGAAGATGCCGGCCTCTTCCACACCTCTAAAACCGGATCCAGCAGAGCGTCATTAAAAGGTAACAGAGGCTCCGCCGCGGCTGAGGCCGGATGCAACACCTCCGTCAAAAGGTTTTGTTTTGTCTCCACCACCGGCAAAGGCAGGTCCAAAAAAATAGCTGCCTTCCGTACCACTGTATGAAAGGAAGCAGCTTCCTCAGTATATTCCCCCGGGGACGAAAGGTCCCACTCAGGGGAAGTGTCCAGCCCACTGGCCGACTCCAGTCCACGCAGCCCATCACCCGAGTCCTCTAGCTCTCCTTCCTCTAGGGCTCGTTGGTACTCCTGCTCTTCTAGTACCCGGAGAGCACGCCTCCTTGAATGCAGTCGTTGCTCAATCCGCGGAGTCGACAATGCCTCCGCCGAAGTCGGAGATCGGCGCCGATCTTCCGAAGCCACCGACGCCGCATCCGGCGCCACGGGTAACTTCGGCGCCGACTGAAGAGCAGCTGAAACAGATGGACCCACCGGAGTCACAGGCCGAAATCTCGACGTCGACGGGATGGAAATCCCTGGGGCCAATCCCTCCGAAGCCACCGGAGCGGCCACCGGCGCCGACACTGGCGCCGAGCCCACGTTCCCAAACGGGAGAAAGGGCATAAAGGGTGCCGGCCGAAGAGGCGCAGGATCACCCAAAGAAAAGGCCAAAGGCCCAGCCGGAGCACCCCCTGGAGCCATCTGTTGGAAGATGGCATACATCGCATTCAAGAATGCGGAACTATCGGCTCCAGGGGTGGGAAAAGCCGGATACTGGGGTGCCTGTCTCGGAGGCGACCCCGACTCCGGCCTCGGCGTCTGCGCCGGAGAAAACACTTGAGGCTCCAATACCTCAATCACCGACGCCTGTCCAGGCGAAGTTGGTGACGCCGGAGAGGGCAACGGCGTCGAAGGATGCGGCGTCACCGTGGGGCTGACCTCCCATGTCTTTCGGCGCCGATCCGGAGACCTGGAACGAGCCTCCCTTGAATGACGCCGAGATTCTCTACGGCGCCGGGAGTCTCGATGACGCCGATGTTTTGGAGAAGACTTCTTGTGATGCTTCTCCTTTGACTTGGCCATAAACAGCTTCGCCTCACGTTCTTTAAGGGCCTTCGGATTCATGTGCTGACATGAATCACAAGTCGAGACGTCGTGGTCGGAGCTCAAACACCAAAGGCAATCGGAATGAGGATCCGTCACCGACATCTTGCCTCCACACTCACGACAAGGCTTAAATCCAGACTTTCTCTGCGACATTATTTCCACAGAGAAAGAGTACGCAGCAAGATATACACTGTAACCGCAAGAGTAACAGTTGCTCCCTCGAAGATAACCGTTTCGAATGCACGGAAAAAAGGGAACTGACGTCCGCACGTCGTCGAGGACCTCTTATTACCTGTATGACGTCAGACGGCGTCGCGTGCGAGACAGTGACGTCCTCGTCGACGTGCAGAGACTAGTAAGAAGATTTCCGTAGAATGCTGGCGCCATG